>NC_054845.1:19552500-20752500 GCF_018345385.1 Vulpes lagopus
CTTAATTTAAATGTCTGACATCTTTGTTGGACAGTATATACTTCTTTGAGGGCATAAATTGGAATGTGTTTATTCATATGCCCCCACAGTGATTCTACTCCTATCTTGCAAAAGCAGTCAATAAATGTTTATTAAATTATAAATAAGTAGAAATTGTTTCTAATGAAAAGGTCTAGTGACATTTTAAGAGATGTTTTTCCCCCTTAACACTAAACATTACAGCAAATAAATAACAGACAAACATTTCTACTATCTGCAATTAGTTCTGGGATTTTGTCCCTATTTCACACCAGATAATACTGCACAAAGTATTTATTGATATGTAAAAGCTGACATATAATAAAGTGATTATACAAATAATTTAAATATAATACTATTTTAAGCTATGGTATCTGTTCTACATAGGCATAAGAAAAAAGGAGCTATTAAATTTTCTAGAAAGTTTGATTTCATCTTCCATCTTTCAGCAAATATTTTTGTATACCTGTGACCAATCAAGTCATATTGATTGGTCATCAAGCATATTACTACATTAATAAATGAAGCATATTACTACATTAATAAATGAAGTCTCAAAATCGAGCAATTTCCCCTTTATATATTATCAGACTATCATGGAATAAAAAAACCATAGATTACAAAGTTAGATATTTTTTTTTCAAAGTTAGATATTTTAATCAATAGTAATATAACTGCTAGAAATAAGAGCAACAAAGAGAAACAACTCTATTTAAAACCAATTCAGAGTTTAAGTGGTTTTAAACTATATTTAAAACCAATTTTTTCTATTATTTAAAATATACCTTAACTACTAGGTTTTAGGAAAATAACAGATTTTACTCAGTGAAACTAATTATCTCTGTAACTTCAATCCATACACCATATTTTATTGAAATATATTAAAAAATAATTCTATTAAAGTGTCTTCCAGAATGCTTCACATATAATCCTATTACATTCTCTGCTCTCTTTTTTCACCGTTTATTACAATAACTTACAAATCTCTTTTCCTTCAAATCCCCTACAATTTCCCCTCACTTCATTCTAATCAATCAGATTCCTGAGTGCAAGATAAATGTTATCACCCATAGTTCCAAAAACATGATTTGAAGGCTCCCAATAATTAATCATGTGACTAATTAAAATAATAAAATTAAGCTTTGTATTTGCAACTTTATTTTAGAATGGTTAATTAAACATCATATCCCAAAGTAGTTGGCCAGATTCAATCAGCTTGAATTATTCCCTGGAAAGTGATCTTGGAGACAAAAAAAGAAAAAAGAGGAATCTAAGCAAAATATAAAATTCCAATTCCAGATAAATAAGTTACAACAGAAATCTTACTTTGAAAGAAAGGCCAATTAATTGGTGTCAGATACATGAAGTATCAATTATGTGTCTTCTGTTTATGTGTGGAAATGTAGTTGGTTTTCTAACTATCTTTCATGTACTTGAATAAATAACTGAAGTTTCATACATAGTTCCTATTGAAATGGGTACTCTATGAATATGTAGGTGACTGACAAAAACAAAATGAAAACAGACAAAAACTCAACACAGAACATAATATTTTATCCATTTGTGGCACTGGTTAATTTTTCTCTTAAACAACATATTGATCAGGAGAAAAGTTTGTGTTAAAAATATCTATCTTTTGCTCTGCAGCACTGATTACATACAATGAAAAAAGAAAATATCACCTTTACTTAAAGCTCATCTTCTTGGTTGTATGGATGACCAGGTTTAACAAGAAAAGAAACACAACTGCCAATATATCCTAGAGACATGTTTTTCATTATGTCAAACAGATTTTAAATTGCTAAAACTCGAAGGTAGTTGGAGAATAAAATGACAACACATCAAACTATTAGCTAAATATAGCCCTATAGGAAGAATATTCTAAAAAGAAGATGGGCTGTTTAAAGATAAAGGAACATTAGGGTCAGCTATTAATGTCAAAGGCAAGCAAATACCATTCCAAGTACCCCCAGATAATATGCACTAATAGTGGGTTTTAGCAGGATTCAGGCTGATGCAGGTGCATGTTCAGCAGCTGCAGAGGCAACACACACGCTCACACACAGACATGCACCCAGAGCATAACATAAACTAACTCTCGTGAAATGTAGAAAATGGAAAACTGTAAACACAGAAAACTCAAAGAGTAATGAGCTCATATAAATGCTTGAACACTAACCCTCCATCTCCCTGAGATTGTTTAACTCATAGCAGTTCAAGATTTTAAATCATACAATGGACACATACTTAGCTGGAAATTCTAGGAGGATCTTTCTCCAAAATACTTACTAGCTGTTGGACCTTAAGCATCTTTTCTCATTTTTCTTTGCCTTAGTTTTCTTATTCTAGAATTCTAGAATTCTATATTTATCTTATTTATCTTATTCTAGAATTTATCATAAAGGCTTTTCACTAGGATAACATACAGGCATAATATATGCATATAAAATAGCATAGTGTTTGACTCACAGTGCTAAATAAATTTTAATGATTGCTTGATCAATATTATCCTACAGCTTATTAATGGTTTTGAAGAAGTAAAACACAAAATTTAGATCTATTTTATTATCACAAATCTTACTTGAACTCATAAAAACATATTTTTCTACTAATTTTCTGGTATTCACTACATTTACCAGTTTTAAATAAAACTTAGACAATTTCATTGTGGAATCTGTAAAAGAAAAGTAGTTCCCAAATCTACTTTTTCTATGTCAGACTAAAAGATTTGGTAGTCACTGACCAACAGAAAACAATTACACTGCCTCACAAATGCAGAATTAGCATTTATGGAAAAACAGGTTCTATAGTAGATTAGGCATGAAGTGAGGCAAGTTCTTTGTTTTCTTGTTTCTATTTTATTAGTGTAATTGAACAGAAGAATGAATCCTCATTGATGTTTTAAGAATCACCAACTCAAGCAAATACCTTAGTTGAGAAAATATTCAAATTATATTGAACTTTAAAATCTTAGTTTCTTATTAGTTTATCACAAACCTAGTGGCTTTAAACTACACATTTATTATCTCACAATTTTGGTGGTCACAAGTCTAGAATGGGTCTCACTGGGCTAAAATCAGGGTGTCAGCAGGGCTCAAATGCTTCTAGAGGCTGTGGAAAAGAATCTGCCTTCTTCAGCTCCTACAGGTTGTCTGCATTCCTTGGGTTGTGGCCCCTTCATCGACCTTCAAAGCCAACATAAGACCAAGTCCTTTGTATTTGCCATTACTCAGACTCTCTCCCTGTCCCTCTCTTAGACTTGTAAAAACCATTGTGGTTACTTTGGGCACACCCAGATAATCCAGAATTATCTTAATATTTTAAGGTCAACTGAGTAGCAAACTTAATTCTACCTGGAACCTTCATTCCCCTTTGCAACATAAGCTATCACAAACTTCAGGGATTCATATCTGGACATCTTTGAAGGGCCACTATTCTGACTATAGCCTACCTCAACTGATGATTTGGGGGAAACTACTACGTTCAGTGCACTTAAATATTTTAGCATGTTTTATATATGTACTTACATACTTAAAAACTGTACATATAGGTTTTATGAAATGTAGTAAAATAAGGAAAAGTGAGAGAGAGCTGATATATACACATGCGTGTACATATAAAATTCCAATTCCAGATAAATAAGTTACAACAGAAATCTCACTTTGAAAGAAAGGCCAATTAATTGGTGTCAGATACATGAAGTATCAATTATGTGTCTTCTGTTTATGTGTGGAAATGTAGTTGGTTTTCGCATATTTACCATTGTGCATACAATGGTCAGAGTCAGGCCTGATCTGAAAGGTCTCTCTGAAAAAGTATCATTTGAAAAGTGGCTTGAAGTAAAAACAAACAAACAAACAAACAACAACAACAACAACAACAAAAACCCAGAAACAGGATAAGAGAACAATTTAACAATTTCAAGCAAAGAGAATAGAAGCTTCAAAGGCCATGAAGAGGAAAGGTGTTTGGTGTGCTTGAGGAATAGCTAAGAGGACAGGGCAGTCTGGCTGGAATGCAGAGAGGGAAGGGGGGTAGGGGTTGAAGCTTTCAGAGGAAAGAGGTAGACCATGTAGAGCCTTGTGAGCTATTTAACTAAGAGTGAGCATATCTGAGCAGAAGAGTCTCACAATTGGAAAAGCAGCATTGCCATTGCTGCGTGCAGAATAGACTATTGCAAGGCAAGGCTGGTAACAGGAAGACCAGTTTGGAGGCTATTCTAACAATCCAGGTGAGAAGTAAATGAGGTTGGGACCATGGCAGAAGCAGAGGAGGTAAAGAAACATAAAAGATTATTTTTTTTAATAGAATGAAGGGATGGCAACATTTCCTGGCAGAAAAAATTTAAAGTCAGGAACAACAACAACAATAAAAAGGAAAAGAACTCTAGGCAACCCCAAGATTTTGATCTTGAGCAACTCAAAGAATATACCTCATATTTACAAGAAAATGGGACAAACTATAGAGGAAGCATGTTTAGAAGGAAACATCAAGAGCTCCATTTTTGGGCATATTAAGCTTATAGATACGTATGGGATATCTGCTGTCTGATAACTACTGAGAGTCCATCCATATTCATTCTTTCCTCCCTAGGAACAGATCTCCTGAATGTAGCTGAGATATTTCTCAGCCTCTCTTAAAGCTATGTGACTTAGTCATGGGCCATGGAGTATAAGAGAAAATTATTTATGCCAGCATCAGATTGTGCCCTTAAAAGAATATTATGTGTGTTCCTCTGTTTCTCTTATCACTAAATGTGATGAGTTGTCCTATTAACCCTGATCATATCCATCAGAGAGATTAACTGATTGCTTACATCAGTGTAATATGGGGTCTCTGTTTTATGACAGTTTAGCTAGTGCTTCACTAAATATAGCGTCTAAGCAGTTTATAAGTTTATATAAGTCTATGTTCAGGGGAGAGTTCAAGGACAGAGACATTCAAATGGGTGTCTTTAGCATCTAGATGGAGTTTGAGGTCAGGAGACTAGATAAAGTGCTGAAGTCTAGCATTTTCTTCAAACAAAAGTTAATTTTCTCTACATTCATGTATTTATTTCATGAAGACAAAATAGGCACTGAAGAGCATGGCTTTTGCCCTGGTTTTTCCCTTTGATTGCTACTCCTCAAACTCCTAATACAACATACTGGAGGACATACATACATACCCATCAAGCCCAGAGTACGAAAGTGATCATTTGCCTTGGAAGAAGAGCAAATCCCCCTATTTTACTATTCATTATTCTACTATACAGGGAGGGATCAGATGCGTTTTTATGTTCTACTTGGATATTTAGGATTACAGTCTTAGTAATAAATCCCCTGGGCTTCTCTCTTCAGAGGTCACATATTGAAGAATCTAGAAGGCAGAGATTTTGTTTGATCAGACAATATGAATTTTTTAAATTAAATCTGAATGACTTAAGCAAAGTTTTATCTTTCTAGAAACCATCAAATCCACAACTCTCCATGGTGTTGCTCATCATTCCAAATCACACATAAATATAACTGAATTGGCACTGATAGGTTGATGAGTTTGGGAACGTAGACTAAAAATCGTTCTTCTTGGAAGAAAGGAAACTTTATGCCAAATGTTATACAGCATGTTTGACCTTATAAATTTGTTTACTTTGGGCGTTCCTTCCGATTCGCATTGTGGTAGTCATGGACGCTTTGGATTGAGTTGTAAAGCCCAAAACGAAAAGAGCTAAGAGATTCCTTGAGAAGAAAGAACCGAAACTCAGTGAAAATATTAAAAATGCTATGCTGATTAAAGGGGGAAATGCAAATTTAATGGTGACACAGTAATTAGAGATGTGTATGCACTGAAAAAACCGTATGGTGTTCTGTATAAAAAGAAAAACATGGGACACCTGGGAGGCTCAGTGGTTGAGCCTCTGCCTTTGGCTCAGGGTGTGATCCTGGGGTCCTGGGATCGAGTCCCACATCAGGCTCCCTGCATGGAGCCTGCTTCTCCCTCTGCCTGTGTCTCTGCCTCTCTCTCTCTCTGTCTCTCATGAAAAAAAATAAAATCTTAAAAAAAAAAAAGAAAAAAAGAAAAGAAAAGAAAAGAAAGAAAAGAAAAACATTACAAGACCATTTGAGAATCAGACATCATTGGAATTCTTTTCAAAGAAGTCAGATTGTTCTTTATTTATGTTTGGTTCCCACAGTAAAGAAGTGGTCATATAATCTAGTAATAGGTCGCATATAAGACTACCATGTGCTGGATATGATTGAATTAGGTATTGGGAAGTTTGCCTCTCTAAAAGATATTAAGAATAGTAAATGTCCTAAGGGAAAAACACCCACATTAATATTTGCTGGTGATGATTTTGATGAAACAGAAGACTAGAGAAGGCTGAAAATTCTTCCTATTGATTTCTTCGGAAGCCCCACTGTAACAAATATCCATCTGGCTGGTTTAGAATATGTTCTGCACTTCTCTGCACTGAATGGGAAGATTTATTTCCAAAGCTATAAGTTGGTGTTGAAGAAATCTGGTTGCAGAACACCAAGGATCAAATTGGAAGAGATGGGGCCTTCTTTGGATCTGGTTCTGAGGAGGACACATCTGGCATTAGATGATCTTTAGAAATTATCTATGAAAATGACAAAACCCTCAAGCCAAAGAAGAAGAAAAATGTCTCCCATGATACTATTGGCACAACTTACAGAAGGATTCATATGCAGAAGAGCTAAGAAAACTACAAACCAGGAACATGGAGGGATTGAAGAAGCAACCTGTACAAAGGATAACAGAAGACCAGGAGAAAAAAATGAAAGAGAATTTTTAAAAAATGATAGAAAAAACAAATAAATAAATTTGTTTACTTTGTACACAACGGCCACTAAAATTTCATAGTGAAACTTCACAGCCTAAATTCATGAATCTTTCCTTCTCTTTTTACTGAAGCATTTGGGGGGAGGGGGACATATTCAGGTATCTCCTTCCTATACATTGTGTATCACTCTATACAGATAGCACAGGAGAAGGAAGGGGTTAGAGTTTCACCAGACTGAAGGCCAGGGTTTAAGTTCTGAAAGTTTCAACAGAACCTGGAAGGTGAAGGACAATTTGGGTACTGATGACTGTAGGCATAACAATTTTAGGCCTAGAGTGACACTTTTGTCGTTGAATTTATGTTATATAACCACCTAAATTTTCCTGACATTGATGAGTCTATTGAAAACCTTGTATCTTGGGACTATAAAGTATAATACTGGGGATTTTTTTTTCTCCTCTAGAAAAGGACATTGGAATTAAAAACTACTAAATAGATTTTCTCCTTATTATTATACTTGATTTCAAATCTTTTGAGGGATTTTGGCTCACAGAGTCTTATTTAATAAAATCCTTCAATAACCCACTATGGGAAAAGAATCTATACAATTAAATAAAATCACAGACATAGCTTATTGTGTATCAATGTGTGTATACCAAATGTATATGAATAAGTTTTATTGGGTCATGAATCTGAACACCAACTGAATAAGGTTGTTCCAAGATTTGCCCAGCATTTTATGAAACCTATTATTCTTATCTGACATTACTGCAGTATAACAGACCATAGTGACATTTGATTACATTCTGTTTTATTATTGCTATGTAGCAAATTGTTCTTACCAATAAGTGATAAAAATACAGAGGCGATTATAGTACAAACACGAAGACATCTATTCGCCTTTTTGGGTGGTAAGAGTGCTCAGAAGTGTATGAACAGCATAGGCCTGGCCCCTATTTAGCTTATCTTGAAATCATGGTATTAAAAATAGAGAATTTATATATTTTACAAGGTAATAAAAACATATTTCTCAGCTAATAAAAAAGGAAAAATTGCATGCTTTAACTATTTTATCCTTAAAGATTGACCAGAAATGTAAAAAACTAACTAAAACTGTAATTTTATAGCCTATGTAAATTAATAGAATTTTGTAAGCAAGTAAGCAATTTGCCCTCAACATTTATATATGCTTATTTTTTTTAAGATTCTATTTATTTATTCATGAGAGAGAGAGAGAGAGAGGCGGAGACACAGGCAGAGGGAGAAGCAGGCTCCATGCAGGGAGCCCGACATGGGACTTGATCCCGGGTCTTCAGGATCACACCCTAGGCCCAAGACAGCGCTAAACCGCTGAGCCAACCGGGCTGCCCATATGTTTATTTTCTTATGATACCGTGCAGTGTATTTATAGTGAAAGAATATTCTCTGCAATAAATACCCAAAACTATTTGAAAATCATATATTTTTCCTTTTTCTTTTTGATAAATATCTCCTGGCAGTGAGGAGGTATAACACTGTAGATTTGATTTATGTGTTCAATTCCTTTAATATTTTTATTTTTCCACAATTGCTTTATGATTATGTTTATATATATATCCATACATATCTCTCTGTGTTTCTTTGGGTGTGTGTGTCCATTATTTTTTTCATTTAAGTACGAGATATGAGCAGAAGATAACTAAGATAAACTAATAAAAAGAAAGTCTTAATTTAACTCCTGGTTATAATGTATTTTCCATAGGTTGGACAACCCTCCTACCTAAGTTAACTTAGTAATTTTAAATAATCAGATCTTATAGATGATTGGCTTGTAATTTGATTCTGCTTTTCTGAGAGTCATAGCAGTTTCACCCTTCTTGCCATGATGCAAAACTTTATATTCAGATATTTGTTATTCTGTTTAAACCCATTTCCCATCTAGTGGTAACAGCATTGGACCTATGTAACTAAAATATGTTTAAAATTACTTCATAAGGGAGCAAATGGGTCTATACATCACATCTTTTATTCTTCTCAAAGAAAACTTTTACTCAAAACAATGTGAGTATATTCTTTATTTTCTTCATACTTGACAAAACAGAGTAGTGCCAACCAAATTGAACCATTTCTTGGTAATAACCATCATCCCTGTTTGGGAACAAACATCACAGCCTGCAGCATCACTGTTTATGAGAACAAAATACATTTATTTTGTTACAGATTTCCAACTATCTGTTTTCACTAGAAAATGACTCCATAATTTATGTGAGTAAGGAATATTTGCAGCTTGCCGTCTGTATTTCAGAAACATTCTAAAACGGTATAAGCTAAAAATGAATGTCAATTTGGAGAACTCCATAGACTGTTTTCTAAAGTGAGTTTAATTTCTCTGATGAAAGGATGAACATCTTCATTTGGCTATTCTTCACAATTCTGCACTTCAGTATTTTATTAAATATTCTTTGATGTCAACATCTGTTTAAATGACTTGCAGGAGGCAATGAAAAATCAAAATAAATAATGCAGAAAAGAATGTGCACCTAAATGGTTAAAGTAAAAACAATAAAGAAACTAGGAAAACACTTTGAGATATTGCTTCATCCTCTGATTCTGTCAGCTGTGTAACCACAAAATTAAGATGCTATGACCTCACAAGGCTGTTGTAAGGAACAAATAACAAATAATCTATGTAAAATATTAAACACGAAATGTGCTCTTTGGGGGATAATCAATACATGCTTTAAAAATATTTATATTTAAAAGCAATAAAATATTGCATAGTTGAACAAAAGTGGAACCAGACTGGGAACAACTCATTACCCACTCCGAATGGCTATTCAGCACAGAGTGTTCACATGTGAGGCTTTTTCCTTATTTGTAAAATGAGGAAATTAAATGCAATCATCTCTAAATCCTTTTGAGTGTTGAGTATATAAATTAGAAAACAAACCAAACCCAAAATTTTCTTTGAGATGACAGTAAGGATACAAAATTAGAAACTTTTAAATGATAAAGGAAGTAAAACAATAGAAAGAGAATGATTTAACAAGATATCAAAAAGGAAAATTAAAATCAAATAATAAATGGAGAAAATAAGGAAAAGCAGTGAAATACTCAAGGCCAAGAAATATAATCTGATAGAAGAATGATACAAAGGCCTTGGCATATTAAGAAACAAAACTTACTTTCATGGAGGCTGAGCAGGCCAAGTTGAAAACTCAATAATGAAAACAAATATTCAAAAGAGGAAAAAAAAACATGAATAATACATTTGCCAGGAATCCAAGATACACAAGTGTGAAATTACAAAGTTGGGTGGAGGACTTACCTCATGTGACCCAAGTTTTCTATATGTCTAGAGAAAAAGCATAACAGGTTTTGTTTTTGTTTTTTGTTTTGTTTTGTTTTGTTTTTAGCAAAGGACAGTTCATCTTTGGGGTATTATTCCATAAGTCCTTTTATAATTGAAGTAAATGAAAACCTGGAATCAGCCCTACACACTCATACTATGAATTATGTCTTCACATATTGATTCTTATAACAATCAGAGCTATTAAAGTCCCTTGATTAGTCAGATTGCCTATTTTTTAATTTTATTTAAAGTTTCTCTTTTACAGATTTTGATAATTCATTAAATATTTTTCAAGTACAACACAATATCCCTATTCAGAGATAGAGACAAATTAGACACATATCTATCTTTGAAGAGGTGTTAATCAAGTAAGTAGACATATGAAAAACTTGTATAGGTAAAATGATAAAGATGCATGTATAGATATAAATGTTTACAAAAATGGAAGTAAAACATAAGCAAAGTTGCATGTAACTATATGTAACATATATATTTACAATCCAAATAAAATAATAATTGGAAATAAATTTAATTTCTAAAGTTTACATGTTTCAGTGTTTAATTTTTTTACAATATTATTGATAATATTTCCATAGCCATTTTATGAAAGGGGAAACAGAACAGAGGAGTAAGTAGCTTTTTCAGTTTACAGAACATGTTAGTACACGCATTCAACATAAAATCCCAATCATATTTCCTTGGATATAGTTTATCTTTATATTAATGGTTTCCAAGAATTTTGGTGAGCACAGCTGAAAAGGTTAGCAGGGAGTAGAGACAAAGACTTTGGACCAGAAGACAGAATAATATCAGCTTCCTCTCTGATATGGATATATCTGTCAAAATACGTCATTTTTTTAAAAGATTTTATTTATTTATTCATGAGAGACACAGAAAGAGAGAGAGAGGCAGAGACACAGGCAGAGGGAGAAGCAGGCTCCACGCAGGGAGCCTGACGTGGGACTTGATCCTGGATCTCCTGGGTCATGCCTTGGGCTGAAGTCGGCACTAAACCACTAAGCCACCGGGGCTGCCTGAAATACGTCATTCTTAATTTTTTTCATCATTCTTAATTTATTTCAGCTCTTTAGACTTAATACTAAATATGAATAGTCCTATTTTATAAATACTTGGTTCTCTCTTTTTTTTCTCCCCCTAATACTAGCTCCAAGCCCTAACTTCATGGCTTTTGGTACTTGGATGAAGGTAGTGCTGCCCTAGAATTCCTTGGTGGCTAATGATTTATTTTTCCAACTCAAATTATACCATTTTCTCATAATAATCATTTACTCCCTTCAATAATGATCTTGATTAAAATGCCACAAAAACATTTTATCCTGTATTAGGTAATTTTTTAAAATTTCATTTAACCAACCTTTCAGAGACATTACCACAGACTAAATATTTTGTTTTTAAATAGCACATAGCAGCCAAACTGCTGCACATAGCAGCAGTCCAAAGCATATATTGAAATCCAACACTCTTATTTGTAGAACTTCTTTCCATGAAATTCATATCTACTGAAATATACGATTTAATTTAGTTGTATGTATCTAAAATGCTATAAACTGATCAATGGTTCTAATTTATCTAGCTTAAGCAAAAATAATGAAAATGGTAATAGTAACAGCAAGATGAAAAGTCAATGTGCTAACATGTCTTGAAACCTTCTTAGTTCCAAGATCTGTACTAATTATTTTTAAAATGTTAATTTATCAATTTTTCAGTATTTTGAAGGTTTTTTTTAACCAAGAACCTGAGAAAATTATACACAAGATATTTAATAGTAAACTAAATTCATACTGTATTATTTGCTCCTATAATTTCAACTATTCAAATGTAATCAAACTTAAACACGATTTTATATAATCTCTACTAAATTAAAATATCTAGGATGCTATCATCTCAATTAGTGAAAATAAGCAAAGTTTATGCCATTGGATGAATTCATTTTTAAGTAGTGAGGTTAATGGGAATACTTTATATTAATGTATAGAGTTTACATAAGCAGAAGAAAAATGCAAAAAGTGTTAGACTCTGTTATATAAAATTATTATCGAGAACCTAGAAAATAAAAACAAAAACAAGATGTCGTTTTCATCTAACAAAACGGTTAAAAATTTTAAGATCTGACCTAAGTTAAACATTAACAAAATTATATAGATTGATGATACAAAAAGCCTTGGAATAGTATGAAACAAAAAATTATGTAAACGTTGAAATATATTATCTCATCTATCCCTTCTATATATGTGAATCTGTTTCACTATTTTGCGGTGCAATTTGAAAGTATCTATTAAAATTTAAAATGCCTATGTACCAATTTTTAACAGAGATTCTAGAGTAACATCTACACATGTGCATATGGTGTTTTTAAGAATTATTAAGGAAAAACATCAGAAATAAATATTCTGTTGATGAGAATACTGATGATATACTTATACAATGGAACCTCAATACAACAAAATATAGACTGCTAAAAGAAGAAACCAGGTTGATATATGTGTTAACATTTAAGAGTAGCCAAGACGTGTTTATGAAAATGAAAAAAGAAAACTTAGGGATCCCTGGGTGGCGCAGCAGTTTGGCGCCTGCCCTTGGCCCAGGGCGCGATCCTGGAGACCCGGGATCGAATCCCACATCAGGCTCCCGGTGCATGGAGCCTGCTTCTCCCTCTGCCTGTGTCTCTGCCTCTCTCTCTCTCTCTCTGTATGACTATCATAAAAATAAATAATAAAAAAAAAAAAAGAAAACTTAGAGAAAACGATCAACCAAGCTGATACCAGAGGTGATCTCTTAGGACTGTCTCCAGATTGAGTGAGAGGTTAAGGTTGGCATGAGAATCCTAAAGCCAAGATCATCTGCAAACCTCCCACCAAGGACAAATTAGGATTTAAGAACAATAAAATTGAGCTGAAATGCCCACGAGGTCTGGAGTTTATGAGTGGCTTGTTTCTTACATTAGCTCTAGATTTTTAGATTTTTCTGAATGGAGTTATTATCCTTTTCCCTTTCCCTTTTCCCCATTTATTAAAATGATAAATAAAATTATCATTTTACTCCTAAAATCATCCCACAGTTATTCCTTTCCCAATCATGAATCTACAAGTGGCAGAGCTCCAGCAGGGTTTGTGACTTATGACATTTAAAATTCAGTTTTTCATATGGCATTTCCACAGTAATTAACATATTTGTCAACAATTAAGTGTATTAAATCCTCCCTCAAGATTTCCAAGCTCTTCCCACTGAGAAAAAAAATGTTAAATTGGGGAGTAAGGGGCTAACATGATTACCTGGGTCAGCTGACCTTTTGCCTGAAACAACTCTTTATGTGAAGGAAGAGACGAAAGGGCAGGGGAAGCCCTCCCATTTCCATTTCCATTTTGTAATTCATCTTCTGTCCCCCTCTTCTATTATACAACCCCAAGATATGGAATCCAAAGACAAAAGACTAATTACTTACAAAAAAAAAAAAAAAAGAAAAGAAAAAAGGATCAGATACTCTTACAAAGAAGGCTAATGGGGCACCAGAGTGGCTCAGGCGGTTAAGCGTCCCACTCTTCAGTTTGGCTCAGGTCATGATCTTGGGATCCTGAGATTGATCCCCAAGGGGCTCTGCACTGGCCATGGAGGCTGCTTAATATTTCTCTCTGTCCAGCCCCCTGCTCTACCCTCAGTGAACATTTGCGCAGGCATGTGCATTTTCTCTCAAAAAAAAAAAGAAAAAAGAGAAAGAAAGAAGGAAGGAAGGAAGGAAGGAAGGAAGGAAGGAAGGAAGGAAGGCAGACAGACAGACAAAGTGTATACTTTCTGGAACTAGACCACTTGGGTTTGAAATCTGAACCAACCACTTACAACAGTGTTGGGCATGCTATCTAACCTCTTGATGTCCTTATCTTTAAAATGTGACCACTTAAAACATCCTAATATTTTTATCAGTTTTAAATGAAGTATAATTTATAATTTTATAATATTTTTGGTCCTATGCCTGGCTATTTTTTTAATTAAATATGTTCTTAAAATAGACCAAATTCATTTGCATTTTAAATGAATGGGCTATTTTAGAAGGCTTTATAAACTTCATATAACATTCATTATGATAGTATCCCCCCAAATTATAGAGTCACATGATATCCTAGAGGAAGTAATCCAAAAGCAAGTCAGCAATACAGATTTTTATGCTATTGCATGGGATAGCAGTCACTTAAATAAAAATTAAAAGACAATAAAAGAATGGGTGAAAAAAAAAAGAATGGGTGAAAGAAATAGAAAATAATATAAATGTATATGAATATGCTGAGTGTTTATTTAATCCTGTCAAGTGTCTTGGCATGTATCCATTGGGGCTCCCAACATGGAATAGTTTAAAATTGTCACTGACCCCAGGAAGGATTAGTACCTTTTAATCTTCTTAAACCACAACATTTAGTGTTCAGATTTTATCAAGGATAATATAAAAGTGATTAGTGCTCAGGCTCCTCAAACTTGTGGAGTTGTTTATGATTCCATTTCCATGCATGGTGTGTGATAAACAGACTCCAGAGACTAGCTGGAATAGAACTGAGGCAGGCAATTCAATATGTGGACATACTCTCATATGCTGCAAAGAAAAATTTCATGACCTCTGACAAATCCATTGATCACAATCCTGGAAAATAATATCCATTCTGCAAAACCTTTCTATAAAATACATAATATTATAGGCAATCACTCGTCTTTTTGAATTGTACAGAGAACTATTCCATTTTGCTCAAGAACATGTCTTTGTGTGTATATGCATGAATGTGTGTGTGTGTGCAATAAATCATAAATTTGATTTAAGCTTGGTCCTAAATTAATCCACTGTGGTTAAAAGACAAAAATCTGGCAAAAATTACTATTGTTTTAAAAATGCAATTGACGTAAGCACTGACATAAAGATGTCATTGGATTTAATTTAGAGGCAATTATATAATAAGGAATGTAGTCAAATATGTCCAGCTTCAAAATAGTCCTTCAGGCTAATTGCACATTAGAAAGCATAATGGATTTGTTACTAAACTCCTACATTATACTCTAGCTTTCACCTTAATAGATATGCAAGTCAAGATTATCTTTATTGAATATTTTCATTTTCACTTCTAAAATTGAACCAATGTGTATCATCCTTTTTCCTATGCTACATGATAGATCTCATGGGTCTTAACAAGAGTATCTACTCATGCAGTAAAATCCTGAAATGTGTTACATTTCATTCTGAGCCTTTTATTATCCCCAACATAGTTAATTATTTTTTTGAAATCAAGAATGTAAAATCTGCAACTTGGGGTGCCTGGCTGGCTTAGTCTGTAGAGCATTGACTCTTGATCTCAGGTTAGTGAATTCAAGACCCACATTTGGCATTGAACCTACCTAAAAGAAAAAAACGAAACCCTCCGACTCCAACATGAATGCATTCAAATGGCACATTTCAACCCTGAGTAGAATATTGCAAGATGAGGTTATCAATGTACTACACAAAACCCTTCATCTGTACATGGTAAGCGCTTTTAAATCACTTGGAAAATAAAAGGCTAGTAGCTGCTATTAGTAAGTGTTGACATTTTGGGGGGAGCTGTGACTTCTTTTACAGTGTTCTGACCATAATTTTGAACTGACTCAAGCCTATAAGCTTTTATATGCCTGCAAAATTGTTTTTTGTTTTTGTACTTGCAGGGTGATATGTAATTAGAGAGTACTGTTTACTGCCTCATGTACAGATCCCTCTGAACATGATTATGCTACAGTGCAGACTATAGAGCTTCTGAAAGTACATATTTTGTATTTTTTCTTAATATTGAAATTTTTCATGGCACATTGCAATCAACCCAAATGTATATTTTTAAGCACAAATGAATAAGGCACTCAAAATAAATCCATTTAAGAATACCAATATTTTTTTTGCCTATGTGAGAAATAAGTAAAAACTTGGTGCTAACCTTTCTTTTTAATCATCTTGTGTCTTTTCTCATATCTGATTTTCTGATAAACACTATCACTTCTCACACACATTACTAAAATCAGTTCCTTTCTTTGCATAACGTCAAATCTTTAGATTGAACTTCAGTCGTATTGCAAATTTCTTTTACTCGCAACTTCCCTTTTTCCCCCTTTCTTGTTATTAACAATCATAATACATATCTGGGAAAGTGACCACTGTTGCTGGCTATTATGATCCCCCCATTCCATAAGTACAGCTTGGCATGCTGGACCTAATACTTTGGATTAGGTGTCTGAAGAATATGAGCTGAGAACTGGGATACGATGGGTCTTGTTTTGGAGACAGCAAATAGAAAGGACCAAAACCGAAAACAAAAGTAAGTAGACTGCCCAGATGATGTGTAAGTCTAAACATCAAGTTAGAAAGACCATCCATCTCTCCATCTACCTATCCAGTTAGCAAATTTGCATTACATTAGCCAATGAGAGAGAAAAGGTCTCTGTTCTCTTCAAACAGACATTCTAAAGGGACAAACCCACAATAAACAAATTAAAATAAAATAAATATTATTCCTTCATTAAAAAATAATCCAGAAATACATGACAATAGCAAAACCATCAAATAACAATAAGGGCTGTAAATGAAATCAAACATAATTTTAGAGTGACCAGTGCAGAGCAGGGGAAGGAGCACTGGGTTACTTTAAATAAGATTATCACTGGAGGACCCTGATATAATTTTTGTAATGAAAATTGAATGACAAGAAGGAACTTAGAGGGATGGATGACTGGATGACTCAGTAAGTTAAGCATCTGCTTTTGGCTCAGGTCATGATCTCAGAGTTTTGGGATAGGGCCTGCGTCCGGCTTCCTACTCAGCAGGGAGTCTGCTTTTCCCTCATCCTCTGCCCCTCTCCATCTCTCTTGTGCATGTGTTCTTTCTCTCTCAAATGAATAAATAAAATATTTGGAAAAAAGAAGGAACCTAGAGTATATTTATCTGGATGAGCACTATATGGAATTGTTGAATCACTATATTAGATACCTGAAACTAATGTAACACTGTACATTAATTTTACTTCAATTAAAAAATAATAATAATAAAATAAGGAACCAGCTCTGGTTGGGAAGAGCTGGTTCTGAGAAGAGCTGGACAAAGTAAGAGCAGTAATTTACTACCTACTACTGTATTTCATCTATCTTAAGGGCACGTTTTTTCAGATTAAGTCTCTCTAAAATTGGGGTGCATGTTATAATTGGTACTAGCCAGATGGCAGTCATGAACTTATAGCAGTTTTCTACACGTTTGAACTTCCTTGTTATTTGTAATAGTATGATGGCAAAACGTCATTGCCATGAGTTTTAACCAAACAAACCATTTAAGGACCATTTGAGAAAGAAATGAGTTAATAGGGATTCATTGTATAAAAACATTGCACTAACATTATCTGGTGAGATCAAGAAAGCATTAGCATAAACCTTGTAGAATGACTGGCAACAGTGTGGAAGAATATTTTAAGAACTAGATTTCAGTACTCAACCAATTCTTTGATGACATAATGAAAGCAAATAGTTGAAAAGTGACCATAGGGGCACCTGGGTGGCCCAGTCAGTTAAGCATCTGACTCTTGACTTTGGCTCAGGTAATGATCTCAGGGTTGTGAGATAGAGCCCTGTTTAGGGCTCCAATTACACAGGGAGCCTGTTGAAGATTCTCTCCCTCCCTTTCCCTCTGCTCCCCCTCTCACACACAGATGCATGCTCTCTATCTCTCTCTTAAAAAAATTAAATAATTTTTTTTAAAAAGTGACTATGGGTTAGATTATCCCAATGGGAAAAAAAAAAGTCTTATGATTACCTCAACCAGTTTTTTTTGATAATTTTTAAATTTTTTTACATAGAGTGACATGATAAAAATTACATCTAAACTTCTAATATTAAAAGAGTCTTTGAATATATGACACAAGTTTCAAGTGATATGTAAGAATTGTATTACAGTTTAATTGTCAGTATTTTTCCATTTAATGGTACATAAAATAACAGTTTATCTTAAAATTGAAGGCATCTTTTTAAAAAAATATATTTATTTATTTTAGAGGTGGGGAGGGGCAGAAGGAGAGACCAAGAGTCTTAAACAGGCTCTGTGCTCAGTACGGAGCTCCACCTCATGACTTCAAGATCACGACCTGAGCTATAACCAAGAGTCAGACACTTAACTGACTGTGCCACCCAGGTGCCCCCCAAATTGATGCTAAATTAATACTGAGATCATTGTTCTTTCCAAATATCTGCCATGTGATAGTAAGTAAGGCAGAAATGATCCCAATATTTACAGTGTTTTCACTCTAGTAGAGGATAAAAATAATACAACAGTAATAAATTGGAAATTATAAGTTGTGATAATTACTACAAAGACAGAAATAAAAACAATTATGCACAGTGTGTACATGAAGTGTATACATGAAGAATGGGGTGGGTTGATGAATCTAATTTCAATTTATGGGGAAGCATATATTGTTGGAGAAAGTTTGTCAGAGGCTATTATCATAAACTAAGACTTGAAGGAAGAGTCAGTTATGTGATGGGTTGTAGAAGAATATTTCAAGGAAAGGAAAAAGCATATACAAAGTAAAGTGGTATATTCTAGGAATAGAAAAAACCTGGAAGACTGAAGAGTTAAAGAAAAGAAGGGAGAATGGCATGGAAAGATTGGGATGGTAAACTGCATGGAGGCAGAACTTTCAGGATATTGTGGACAGCATTCAGAAATTTTTATTTTACTTTCAGTACAAACAGAAGGTACTGAGGAATTTTGACTATGGAAGTGACATCATCAGAACTATTTATTTTTGACAGTCATAAGACTTACCAATGAATTAGATGAACATTGAGGAGAAATAAAGGTGACCTGGAGTTTTCTAATTTAAGCATTCAAATGTATAATGATACCAGTTTCTGAAATGGTAAGACCAATGGATGAATTTGGAGGTGAGAAATTAGGTGCAAGAGCTTCGGATTTGGAGATACTAATCTAGAATATATGTTGGTCATCTATGCAAATTTTATATGTACATTTATTTGTATTTATGAGTCTGAAGTTCAGATGTAAACTCTAATACTGAACTTTTTTGTTTGCAAATATGTAAGTTAGCACAGTATCTGTAGGTCTAACAGAGGAGGATGGGCATGTCAAAGATACTGAACACAAAATATCTTGAGAGGATATCCATCCAACAGAATAGCATGATGACAGATGATAGTATATGACATTATCCATTAGATTTTACAACATGGAGTTCACTGATATTCCTGAAAAAAGATAATTTGGTTGAATAGTGTGAAAATAGAATGGGAGAAAATGGTAACATAATTCTGAATAAGTTGTTAAAGAGTGGACAGCCATAGGGAAATCCAAAGAAAACACTAGGCAAGGCTTAAGGCAGTTGATCTTAATGAGATGGGAGGGGAGAGTTTATCTTGCAGTGTCTTACTGAGCAGCAAAAGATGAAAATGTTCAAGTGAAGCTAAGAGGTGGTATGTAGACATAAACCTTGTCCACAAGTAGATCTGGCTTTTTAGAGTTACTCATAATCTCAATTTTATTTTACTTTATTTTAATTTTTTTAAAGATTTTTATTTTATTTGTTCATGAGACAGAGAGAGAGAGAGAGAGAGAGAGAGGCAGAGACATAGGCAGAGAGAGAAGTAGGCTTCATGCAGGAGCCTGATGTGGGACTTGATCCCGGACCCTGGGATCATACTCTGAGTCAAAAGCAGACGCTCAACTGCTGAGCCACCCAGGCGTCTCTCATAACCTCATTTTTAAACTGAGTATTGTTCCAATTAGGAGAGGCCTTACCAACTTTGTCATTCTCATGGAAATCCCATACTAGGTTTCCCCTGTCTGGGCTCCTATTAAAATATTTTTGGAAAGGCTTTTCAAATTGGTTCTCTAGAGTCCAGTAGAAATTCTAGGCATCTTGAGGCTGCTGGTAGGGAGACTATAACATAAATTGGACCTTGAAGAATGACATTTTTGTGACCAGATAGTTTTCCGGGAATTAGTGTGATAACAGGGATTACCATAAATTCTCACTTAGAAAATGTTATACAGTAAAATTTATTTGTTTTCTGGTGAATTTTAGATAATAAAAATAGGCAAATAAAAGATAAAGTTATTAATTGAATATTCTATATAAAATTTATTTCGTTAAGAGTGCTAGATCCATATTAACTCAATCAAATGAATATAGTGATTTGCTACAGATTATGTTTAGGCAGGTGAAACAAGGAGATAGGAATTCATGATATACGGAGAGAAACAGAAAAACAAAAACAAAAAACATTTGTGGACAGTAGTGTGGGACAGGAGCAGGAATAAGTTGGTAGTACATCTTTGGTCATGGTCAGATAGCTAAGAGTCACATATTTATAATAAAAAATGACAAAACTGATATCAGCTTTTTAAAAAAGATTTTATTTATTCATGAGAGACATACAGAGAGAGGCAGAGACATAGGCAGAGGGAGAAGCAGGCTCCCAGTTGAGAGCCTGATGCACCAATAGATCCCAGGACCCCAGGATCAGGATGTGAGCCAAAGGCAGATGGTTCAAACACTGAGCCACCCAAGCATCCAGACACCAGCTTTTTTAATGTAAAGGAAGTGAAACAAAAGGGCCAGGATTGAGGACTCATCTTCATCCCCATTTAGGAGTTTCCTTCTCTAAACTACCATTACTTCTAAATCTTTGCATGAAAATACTTTTCTTTCTTTTCATGGCATTAGTAGAGTGTTTGAGCTTGAGAGGGTGGTTAAAGATTTGATAAATAATAACTTCTTAATGATAGAACAAGAGATGTTGTGAAGTTTCTTTTACATCACATAATCAGTAAAAGTCTCCCAGTCAAAGGCTGTAATAAATCTTTGGAATTCAAGTGTAGTTGGAGATAATTTGCTATACACACAGGGAAAATATACTGAGTAGCATCAGCCCTCTAGTTGATGGAGAAGTGTTTCCTTATAAAATCTTCCTTGCTAAACTGGGACTAATTTTAGTGAGATTTTACCAAGAAATAAATCTTAGAAAGAGTGACTTGTGGGATGCCTGGGTCGCTTAGCGATTGGGCACCTGCCTTCAGCTCCAGTCATGATTCCAGGATCTAGGATCGAGTTCCAAGTCCTGCATCAGGCTCCCTCCCGGCATGGAGCCTGCTTCTCCCTCTGTCTATATCTCTGCCTCTCTCTCTCTGTCTCTGATGAATAAATAAATAAGTCTTAAAAGAAAAAAGAAAGAGTGACTTGTTATTTTTGTTAAAGATGTGCAACGTGTATCCTCTTCCACAATAAATAGAGAAGGGTAAAATAGGAAGGCATTTCTATTTCATCCTTTTTTTTTTCTTTTGTACTCTTGATTGCAGAATGTAATAAACTTATTTTTAATTGGAGGAACTGATCTTATAATATTCTGCATTTAACCTTAAACTCTACTCCTTGCTTCAATTAAGTAGAACCAGATAAAACCGAAATGCAGCGCTAAGGAATTTCAAGCTTCACAGCCAGCTGAGAAGGCAAAGGCCAAAGAAAACTGTGATCTATTGTGGAGGGAGAGACAAAGAATTGCTGAAGGGAGGTAGTTAAGTCAGTCGGGTATGACGAGGAATGTCTGAAGGCCACATAAGTGCCAGCCTTGACAAGGCTGATATCATAGCTGTGTAGTCAGCAGGACCTATACGTACTTTTTTTTTTCCTTTCTCTACCTCCTTATATATTAGCTATATTTTCAATTTTCTGTTGTTGGCCATAAGCTGGTAGACATTACCAGAAGATGCAATGTCAGGCATAACTAAGTACCTCTGAAATAAGAACCAACTTCACACATGGCACACAAATATTTACGGTAGAAAATACTACAGTTTGAATTTAGAATCATTGAAATATAGACTAAGAAATCATTTTTTTGCTTCAGTGAACAGCAAATTACTTAAGTAGTAAGCTCTTTCTTTTTTTTTTAAGATTTTATTAATTTATTAATGAGAGACACAGAGAAAGAGAGGGAGAGAGCCTGACGTGGGACTCGATCCCAGGTCTCCAGGATCAGGGCCTGGGCTGTAGGCGGCACTAAACCGCTGAGCCACCCGGGCTGCCCCAATAGTAAGCTCTTGTTCCTTTTCCTATCACGATCTTAAATAATCCCAACGATTCAAACATACATCATTAAATTAACGTTTTTAATTTAATGCATTGATTACCAATTCTTTTGCCATAGCTACTCTTTTTTCTCTTGAAAAGGCTGGAGCATGTATTGGATGAAGCAGTTTGTTACACGAAATAAAACTCATTAAAATTGTGATGTTGAGTTGAGGTTGAAGATAGAAAACACTTTTCAGTTTGGTTACCAAAGCCTATAAAACATACTTGACTAGAAATACTGCTAGTTTGTAGTCTTGTTTTCCTTAATCATGGAAGGTTTAGAAACTTCAAAAGTTAATAATAGTTAAATTGAAAAATATAGCAATGTGCACACTGTAATAGAATATTTGGCATTTCAAAATATGTAATTATGTCTCCTGCATATGTTCTCTAGGGAAAGAGAGGAAAAACTGAATGGGAAGTCATCAGAGAGGAAGACAAACCATGAGAGATTCTTAACTACAGGAAACAAACTGAGGGTTGCTAGAGGTGATGGGTAACTGGATGATGGGCATCAAGGAGAGCACATGATGTGATGAGTATTGGGTGTTATATGCAACTAGTGAATCAGTGAACACTACATCAGAAACTAAATATGTGGCCAGCCCCGGTGGCGCAGCGGTTTAGCACCGCCTGCAGCTGGGGGTGTGATCCTGGAGATCCGGGATCGAGTCCCACATCGGGCTTCCTGCATGGAGCCTGCTTCCCTCTCTGCCTGTGTCTCTGCCTCTCTCTCGCTCTCTCTGAATAAATAAATAAATAAATCTTTAAAAAAAAAAAAAACTAAATATGTACTATATGTTAGCTAATTTAAATTTAAAAAATTTAAAAAACAGAGAAAAGCAACTGCAACTGAATTTGTGTAATGTTCTAAGGCAAGAATCAATAGAAATGGATTATCCTCTTTCTTAGATGGCAAAGGGACAATATGAAGCTGACGGATTCATCTAAGTCTTTTTGGCCACAATTTACAAACTTTCAACAAATATTTACTGGGACCTATTTCATCCCAAGGGCTTCCAAATGGCCCAGATTATCTCTGTGGTGGAATGAAGGATGCGAAGGATTATACTCCAAAGGTACCATTTATGAGACTTGTGAAGAATTTCAGAAATTCTGAAATTTCAATTTAGTTATGCTAAGTGACCAAGCAAACCTTCATAACTCTAGGCCACAGCTATCTAATCTATAAACATGAGGAAAATCAAACATTAGGGAATATACAGTGGACAACCAATAAACATTGATTCCCTCTTCAGATTCTACTTTAAGCTCTAAAATTCGGTGATACTGAAATTAGAGCCAAGTTGGAAACTGACCCATGATTATTTAACTACATATTTTATTACTGTGATAATACTGATTAGTGTGAAATTTAACATGCCTTTGAATGAACTTTCTCAGGAGTGGCGATAAAGCTCCACTCACATGTGCCCCATATAAACAACAGCAGAACATTAATCATGCAAGCTATTGCAATGGACAATAGGTTTTGGTATTGTACATATTCGCTATTATTTATTTTGTAGTAGAAGAACTTAAAGAATGTGTTCAAGCGGGAAAAAAAATGTTCTCTATTGTAGTTGTATACCTAATGTACTTGATACTCTGAGCAAACACCTCCTCTCTGACAAAATTGTTTTCATTAATAACCATGTGGTAATCATTATTTTCTTCATTTGTTCTTTGGTTTAAAATAATTGATATAAAACAAAGAATAAATTTAAATTTGCAAGATATTATTTAAAATCAGTAGAATAAGTTTTATGTGTGAATTTTCTAGAATTTTCTAGTTCCCAAATTATTATTATCTTGTATTTGCCCTGCTTTATTATTTTATAAACTTAAACACAAAGGACGTCAAGTAATCACATAGAATAACAGACTTGAAATAACTCAAGCTCTACTGTTTTCATCTTTATAATGCTGCACCACTACTATCATTGTTAATTTTGAAACTACAGTTGTATTAATACCACATCCACACTGGGATTAAACACAGGGCATATGTACTAATACATAGGCTGGTCACATGAACTGCTCTGAGAAATATGTTAAATCATTTTGAATAAACTTACTTTCTAAACTACAGTGTGCAGTCAAGTGAAGGGGTCAATTGTAGAACTAGGAGTTCTCCAAATTAATTTCTATTTTCAACAACATTTACAAAAAAAAAATAATTAAATTGTGTTAAAGCCTGCATATATTTTTTTTAAAACTCAACAGTGACCAGGACAACTTTTTTAGAACTTTGATCAATAAAAAATATCTTTCACCAACATATTTTATACCTAGCATGTTTTAAAATTTATAGTCTATAATAATAATTAAACAGACCAGCTTTTCTCATTTTATATTCTCCAACAATGCTCCCTTAAGTATGCCTTCACAAGTTCCACTCTTGGTACACCACTGCTCCAGTGTCAGAATTTTACTAGGTTAAGATCTTTTCTTTCCTACACAGCTACAGCATTTGTTAGGGTCACATTTGTTGCTATCCTAAGAAAATTCAAAATAATGGTCCAAACATCAAGAGTTAGAATCAAGAGTTAGAATCTAAAAAGTATTCACATCCCCCTCACATAAGGAGGATGTAGGAGATATTCCTGATTGGCAGGCAAGGAATTGCAAGGATAGGGGCCTCTCCTCCACCTATAATCAGGGATCCAGGCTGATAATTACTCTGTGGCCTTGAACCTATAATTTTCAAGGAGTTATTGTCATTGGGGTAGAAAGAGGGGGCACATACTTTAAATTATTTTATGGACTAGGTTTAAAGGGGGCATGTACGTGTCTACTTACAATTGGTTTACTTCAACTTAGTTATATAACCACACAAATAAAAAGGAAACCGGGAAATTGGTTCTAATTGTCTCCTGAAGGTGAGAGAGGAGTCATTGTTGAGCAACTAGTTGGCTCTTTCACACCAACTCTAAAACCTTTGATTTAGCAAGAATTTACCCCAGTCCATAATATTCCTTAAGTTTCAATACAGCATCTTTAGCTCTTACTGTACTACCACTCTTCCATACGTTGTCATGCCACTTGCCCTAATTAAAGTACATTATAATTGAAAGGACATGAGATGTTGAATTCCAGGTACCATGAACAGAAATTTATAGACATTAACTCCTTTCATCTCAGCAACTAATTTGATCCAATGTTCTTTCATAAAAGTCCTTTTCCTAATAACCCCTACATTCTACCTTTAGGTACTTGGTCCTTTAGGACTTTGTAAACACTGAAGTATGATTATATGACTGGTAATACAAGTTTCTCACTCAAACCCTAAAAATGAATGAGGAAAAAAAATCACTTTGTGTTTATACCATCCCTAACTATACTTTCCTGTTTTAGCACAATTACTACAAACTCAATCCAGTTTCATACCCAGGGGACCTATACCCTTATTTTACTCCACAGGAGGCCCCTTTGACATCATGTAACCCAGTTACCTCTTCTTTGACCAGCAAACCAGACATTTCCTATACTTTCTTAGTTACCACTTACTCATTTCTCTTTCCAGACCTATTCAGTCTTAGGTGATACTGAGTCAATGCAATATTCATTTATGCCATTGGATACTAATATAGAAGACCTGCCAAACATTGAATATTACTCTAGTGTGATGAGTAAAATTTCATAAACCATGCATGAGAAAGCCAGACTATTTTATTTATGACAATGTAGACTTGAAGCTAAATGGGGTACAAAATTTTAATAGAGGTGATTTTTGGTTTCATTATAGGTTTGTAGATGACTGCAAGTAGGACTTGACTAAATTATATCTCTTAACATAAGTGCTGTAATTATTGATAGGTTCAGGTTGTAGAAGACAGAATGGTTAAGAGCAGAATGAAGAGAGAAACTAACTGGTTAAAGCATATTCTTCTGGTTTTGAAGGTCAATGCCATAGATATTATTTAATAAGTTAAAATAAATGATGTGTTAATGTAAAAATTTAAATATAATCTGAATATATTTTGTTCACTTTACACAAAAATATATATTTAGCCTCATTTCATTAATTAGAAGAAATAGACATTATACTTTTTCAAGAACAAAAGTGCATCATCAAACCCATGGAAAGGACATTTGCTTTTACTTCTGGCTTCTGAAATAATGAGAATATTTCATCTCCTGGCCTATTTATGTACATAATGAGATTCTAAAATAAACAGAGACAATCACCAGGCTCCACATCAACAAAATGCCTTCAAGCAGCTTTAGATTCTGGGAAACACTAATGAAGAGTGAGCAAGATAAAATATTAGACAAAGTCCAAAACAATCAAGTTCTATACATGACTCTAACTCTGTGCCCTTTGATAAGTCATTTTTCCTCTCTAGGCCTCACCTCACTGTACTCGTTGGTTGGTTTTCCTTATCCATAAATCAGGGAGTTGGTCACTTCCATCTCTAGCATAGGATACTTTCAGAGTGTAAATACTACTTAATCAGCATAACTGTTAGGAAAATAACAATATCATTTTATTATGTAATCCTTAGTACTTATATAGTAAATACTCTAATAGTATACAGTATTTAGGATATATAGGATAATAGTATTTACTATGCAATTTCTTCTATTAAATAGATGAATCTTCCTTTATAATGCATATAGTAATACATCAGTGACATTCATTTGTCACATAATTCTAAGGCGCTCAGACAGAGGAGGGAAAACCTAGGTATTTTCTATCCTCCTGAAATTCTGAAACAGGTCCGGTCAGAAATGACACCATTTAACCTGGGTCACACACCTAGAATATTCATACAACTACACAGTAGCAAAAATGATTCACTAGGGACAGAGGGAGGGTGCTGATTTGTTAAATTTCACTGAGACCTTTGTGTGAGTGAAAAAATGCTGTTAAATTTCCTGCCCTGAACTTCATCTGTATGTAGTATTATATTTTTTGCATTTTCCCCAAGAATAATAATTATAACCTTTTATAAAGAGTGGGTTTGTTCTCAACAGAGTCAACCCCTCCACCACCCACCCCAGGGAACAACACTACTATTGTCATGTGGACAAGCCAGCAATGAAAAAACAGAAGACTGTACCTGTTTGTTCACTGTTATCAAATGCCAGCCTGGGGGCTACCCCTGGTAAGACAGTTCTGACTTCGAAACCACAGAACAACATAAACTCTTCTGAGAAAATCTTTTGTGTGCAAATAAAGGTTTAGCAGCATGCTTTCTTCCTGGTAGGAAAAAGAGCACGCCTCCCTTACCATCAACCATCAAGGTGCATTTATCCTTTGCAAACTCAGTATTATGAATAATGATATATTAAGCTTCCCATGGCCATCCAGCTTTAGTTTTAAGAGCGAAAGATGAAGGACTTAGGACAAGAAAATGATATCAGTATGATATCAAACCTATGTTTGTCTGACAAAAAAGTAATTACTTGAATCACTTATAGATATGTTGAATTACTGCCATTTGTTTTTTTTTTTTAATTTATTTATTTATTTTTTTTTATTTATTTTTTTTTTTTTGAATTATTGCCATTTGTAAAATAAATCTTAACTTTATGTGGCAGAACATGTCCTCCTAATATAGAACTCTCAAAACAACATTCTAGGTGTGAATTTAGGATGATCTGAAGCCTGGTTTCAACCTTAGATCATTTAGGTTCAGTGTGCAGGGGACAGAGTGCTTTCAATTGGTTCCCTTGGGTAGAATATAAGTGTTAATATGCTAATAGTTTTAAATAAATAAACACATAAACAAATAAGTAAAAAAGAAAACTTAGGTGCACATCGTAGATACGCGCTGAAGTGAATACCTATTTCCTTTACTCCCTTAGTTAATACAGTTTGTCTCAAATTCTAGGTGTGTGATTTCACAAATCCTGTTGACTGTGGCTACTATCTCTGTAGATACACAAAGAGAAGTTGAACATGTATCTCAGTGAAAGAGAGAAGGATAAAGAGAGAGGTGTCAGAGAGATAGAGTTATGTGTGTTTGAGGGAGAAAGAGACAGGAGGATGGGGGAGGATAGGACTATAGAATTCATTTGTAATTTACTCTTTTACTCTTTCTCCTGCCAAAATGTTTCAAAAGAAAGTCATGTGTTTTAAAACATTAAAAAAATGTAAAAATTAAAAAAAAAAAGAAAGAAAACCAAACGGGTTCTTGCAAGACAGACCCTAGAGCACTTTGAAAACATCAAATAAAACCCCTCCAGCATGTTCTCCCCATGTGATGCCTTTGTACATTCATTTCAGCCTGTGGGCACATTTCCCTACACACAAAAGGTTTCAGTGCCATGTTGATAGATATAAACGCATATGGATTACTCATTTGCCATTCTGTGTATTGAATTGCATACAATTTTCTATAAAACTAATTTTATATGAAAATGAATTCTTGGAAGCCAAATATTATTTCAGATCATGATTAGAAAAGCAGGGTTATAGCTAGTTGGTTATGTTGTTCCTTGGGCATGTGTCCATGACACACAGGGAGTATGGTTATACGTCAAGTTAGAAACTATATATATACACATATTAGTATATGTATTATCTGTACATATATGTGTATATAAACATATACATATACCTATATTATATTTATATGGAGATATTATATATTTGTATACACACTGACACAGCCTCTTTTTTATTATCTATTTATAAGCCTATTTTTCTATGTCTCTCTTTGATCTTCTAATTTGTCTTTTGCTTTGTTCTAGGCATGCGTCAGCCTTTATTTTTCTTTTCAAAACTTTGAAATAGAGAGGATCTGTTCACCTGTATGGATTTATTATTATAATCATTTTATAGAAAACTGATTCTGGAATCTAACATAATGAGCAATGTTTTACATACTACAACTTTTCTCTTTAGTCACAAAATTCAGATGTGAAGCAAAAATGTAGAAATAGTTATTAAATACACTTCCATGCCATGCAGATAACAGACATGGTTGTTATTTGCTTCATATTTAAAAAACCTTGGTTTCACATACAGAAATAAAAGCTATGTTGAAACTTTCACAGCAGTTCTATGCAACCAGGGGTCCAAGCTGTCATTACTTTACGTATAGGGTAAAATAATACATACAAACATATGAAATAAATCTACAAACATATGTAAAATGCCACCAAGATGCCTTCCCTAAGCCTTTATCTTTGAAGTGAAGGTTCTAATTTTAGAATGCAACCCCTAAGCCTCATGTGGTTCCTGAGTCTGGAAACCAAGCTGACTCTCTGCAGGTGTCTCACATCTCCACTGTTTTGACAGCACATGGTTCACTTCTGTTTCACACACTGTCAGAGAGACCCAGCCGTGCTCCAGCAATTGAGCTACCAAAAACACTATTAGCACTAACCTGCCCTTTCCTTAGAAGTTCAAATTCTCAAGCAAACAATAAGTATGTTTAATTATTGTTAAAGGCCCCAGAAAATACCCTTTAAAATAGATCTTGGCTATTTAAAATAAGTCATCAAAATATCCTTATTGCAAGTTCAGCACGTGAGGAGGGGTAAAAAACATATTTTGTATTGTTTCTGCTTCTTTAGAACTAAGTATGAAATACCTAGGCATTCAAATCCCAGGCTTTCTTGTGTAATGGGGATTTAAAAGGAAGCAATGATTAATGAGTTTCAGATACAGTATAAAAGTAATCTCTGGGGAAACACATTCTTAGCTGAATTGGTAGCTCTCCCCAGCAGGGACATTTGAATACTTTGAGAGGAACTAAGAAATTAAGAAATGAACAAAAATGAATAGGATTTGCTTGGCACCACTGGGAGACCTTGGCTTAAACTCAGTATTTAAAACCAACTAAATTGGTTTTGTTGCTCAGCTCATGTTCTTTTTTTTTCTCCCTAAAAGTCATCCAAAGGTTTTTTGTTTTGTTTTATTTTCCTGAGGTTTCACTGCCTTAACAGGGAAGTAAAACAATTTGTTTTAAGAAAATAATGGATCTATCTCTAATAACACATAGCTAAATGTAAACGCATGTGGATATCATTACTAAATATTGTTATCCCTATGCTAGGAAATAAATACACATTAAACAATTAAGCCCTGATAGGGATCCCTGGGTGGCGCAGTGGTTTGGCGCTTGCCTTTGGCCCAGGGCGCGATCCTGGAGACCCAGGATCGAATCCCACATCAGGCTCCCGGTGCATGGAGCCTGCTTCTCCCTCTGCCTGTGTCTCTGCCTCTCTCTCTCTCTCTCTGTGACTATCATAAATAAATAAAAATTAAAAAAAAAATTAAAAAAAAAAACAATTAAGCCCTGATAGAGGTTCCTACATATCCACATGGAGTGGTATTTTTAATTAAATTCTTGAATTTCAATTCCCAAGTGTTCAGAAAGCAAAAATGCAATATTGTTCTCTGTTGATTTGGAAGGGTTAATGTCATGTCCTCAATTGTTCTAAAGAAGTAGGTTGAGAACTAAGAAAAAGTGATTCATATTCTCCCTTAGAACTTTTCCAGGAAGACAGGTAGCAGGTAGGTATCATAAGTGATAAAAGAAGAGGGAAAAAAAACCTAGGAAAATTCTTCTTTCATTTCAGAATTGAAAAATTTACTATAACAAATATTAGGTGATTTATCTATAGTACAAGTGGGATGAGAATATGAATCTTCTGGTTGCTATTGGAATTAGGCTTTTCTAAAATCAAATACATCTGTCAATAAAGAATCGATAAAGAATACAGCTTATACCGATGTGGCAAAGATCAACTAAAAAACTTAATACTCTTAAATATTATTCCTCCATTGAGAAACTATATAAAGAAAGGAGAAACGGGAAGGGAAATAATATCTATTTTGTGCTAATCACTATTCTAGGGAATTTGCATGCATTTTTTTCCATTCAATTCTCATTTTCAAATGAGAAAACTGATGGATAGCACTTAACTGTTTTGACATTTCCCTTGTCAGTTGTAGTGCTAGTATGAAATTTCAAACATATTAGGTTTCAAAGCTCAGGTTCCTTCTACTTTTTTCATGTGGGGACAAGAGAGTATGTTGAAATGTTTTCACATTCTAGAACACACCTTCTCATCTAGAACACACACAGGCTAGATTTGAATTGTGATAATAAATCCACATTCTCAAGCAAAAGTATTTTGGGATCAAGACGCTTTTGATTTTGTTTCTGAGCTCCATATTTGTTCCTTTGCCCTCTCCCCAACTATTTTGACTTTATGCTCAAATTTAGAATATATCAAAAAAAAATTTAGAATATATCTTAGACACAACAAAAGGCACTTAATTCTCTGTGATTGTGTTACCTTTTGTAAATGGGTGCAATGCTAATCAGAGAACTAGAAATGGCAACAGAGTTGGCTCTTACACAAACATTATTGATACGTATGGATTTTCCATTGTTTGTACCTTGCATCTCACTGATTTTATCACATTTTTTTCCAAAGGACTTTTTCCACAGTACAAACTAGGTGGTTTAAGTAGCCATTTGCAATTATATTAGATACATTTTTCAGGAAGAAAACCTTTTTGGGGCCTGTCATTTATATTTATCTCTACACGTGCAATTTAGAAACACAGTAAAGTTTTGGAGCTTTTATTTCTATTAATTTGAGGATTATATATGACTGTTTATTTCTTCTTTAAAAATCTAAGTTTTTATGATTCTGAAGGAAAATGTTTCTTCTCTGGCACTGATTATCCCTTAGTCACATTTTAATGGATTAAAATGTAAATGAACTGAAAAGTTACACCAAATCTTTCCCTGGTTTAAATTTAAATCAGATATCAAAATTGGCATGAGATAGCTCAACAAATACTATTAAGTTTTAAGTATTTTTCAATATTTTACATTTAATAATGAACCAAAGCTAATGTAAGAAGCCACTGTGCATTGTGATACATATTAAATGCATAAAACAATCAGTGAGCTACTTAAATTATGCAGATGATTTTCAATGAAATCACAAAGGAGCTGATAACCTATATTGTGACCTCTGATGTATTTATTTTACACAAATGATATTTAGATTTTCTTAATTCTTAAGAGGCACTTGAACCGAGACACTAATTCTTGATTCACCCCTTCTCCCTAAGCAACATAGGCCTGTATTTGAAGCATGATACAATTTTAATTGCAAAGATTTATCATTATGACATGTAATTTCTAACTACATGAAATGACAATGTAATGCATAGGTGTGAAACTCAGCCGCACATTCACTATGTGAAAAGTGACAGCAATCACATAGGCTGCTTCCTTGCTTCATTTCATTTTTCTATGTTATATAAAAGATAAATCTATAGATATTCCAAGTCCTACTTCATTATTTTTCCATATTTTCCTTACAAAACATACTAAACTGTATTCTTTGAGTGACACTATAAAGCTCATGTCACATTTCATTGTATTTTGTAGATAATTGGTGAATGTGGATTACGATTGAGTTATACGTGAACTCCAGAGTTTCTTTTGTATCATTAACTTCTAATTAATAAATGAAAGTGCATCCCTAAACACATAGGAATTGATATATAATTTTTAAAAAATATTTTAAATTGTCACCTCCCTCTAGTTCCTTGAATAAAATCATACTTTTGGAATAATATAATAGAAAGATCACTAGACTAAGACAAGGACAAAAAGTTTATCTTCAGAAGACACACAACTTCTAGAGGTAAATCAAAACAAAATAAAACAGACCCCAAATACAGTCATTAATCTGTTCTTTTGAATTCTAGTATTAAGAAAGAAAAAATCATAAAGTCAATTCCCAGTTAGGGCATTTTATTTAATTCTGCTACTATTCTCTCTCATTTTAGTTTCTAATATCAATAGGAATAAACATAAATAGCTTCACAAAATACTTTTCAATATTATAATAATTCAACTTATTTATGCAATACGAATCCCTTTTAGTGTCATTTAATTTCTTAGGTAAAGTATCTACACTAAACAAAGTCTCATTAAAGAGTAAAATGGTAGGCTGCCTGAAGAATGGTACCTGGATCATGTGAGTCCTTTCATAGATTCCCAACCAAGTAGCATATAGCAGAAGGCAAAAAAAAGTTCAGGGTCATATATCTCCTTCCTTTTCATAACCTCATAACACGGTGAAACAAAAAAAGGAAAATCTGGAATTATACTACCTGGCTTCAATTCTGAACTCCATAAATCACTGTGTGCTCTGTGGCAGGTTACCCATTATTTTGAAACTGTAGTTCTTTATCTTCAAAAGGGAAATAACTATAGTAACTTACTAAATAGGGTTATTATAAAGATGAAGAGAGATAATGTTTGTAAATAATTTACTTCTACATAGTAAATGCTTATTAAGAATGGATAATAGTAGTAGTAGTAGTAGTAGTAGTAGAACATATATTCTGGGCTATATTGAGTCATATATATTTTTTGTTTTCTAGATTCATTATGCTAAAAGGAGTAGGTAAAGTCATTAAAACAAAAGATAACACACCAAAAAAAAAAATTCTAGTAATACATATAATTTAAAAATTAGCATTTATAGGGGTGCCTGGGTAGCTTAATCTTGATTTCAGCTCAGATCATGAACTCAGGGTCCTGGGATCAAGTGCCCCTGCTCCTACCCCCACCCATCGGGCTGTGCTTTCAGAAGGGAGTCTGCTTGAGGATTCTCTCTCTCCCTCTGTCTCTCCTCTCATCCCCTGTACTCTCTCTCTCTAATTTAAAAATCTTTTTTTAAAAAAATCCTAGAATTTACAATAGGATATTTGACTGGACATCACCAGATACATAACCAATACAATATAGAAACACCCCCACTAAATATAAAAGCAGAGTGTTTAGAGAATTTGGTAACATTAAAATTATGTATTATTTATTTTATCAACAGTTTCCAGAATATGCCCATTAATTATACAATTAAAGTTTGAAGTCCCTTTATTTCATGGTAATCAAAAATGCTTTTCCTGATACCAGCTTTTTTCAACATTATTGATACCACAAATTCAAATCTCTAAATTGTATCTCAGAGTGAATGAAATTAAGCAATTTGAATGATTTTAGAGGCAAGAAAATGTCATGGTTCTGTTATTCCTTACTTTTCTCAGTAAATATTCCTCAAAATTGTTATGGTTGTTATGATTGTTATGATTCAATAATCAAAACAACTCGACTTAGCCTGTAAGAAAATTATAGCTAAAAATATAAAATATATTACACAGAGAGACTCAAAAAGTATTAAAAGCAGGGGAAGAGAAAATATTATGAGCCCTGCAATAACAGAGAAGAGTATTGTATTGAACTTCCAGGTAGGCTGGCAAAGAAGATACAAGTGAAAATCCTCTTTAATCTCTGATATCCTATTACAATCCTAAACTCTAGTTGATGTCTATTACTAAGAGAGCAAGTTTAAGGGAAATTCCTAAAACAGGCATTTTTTGTTTTTGTTTTTGAACTATATTTTCATCTCTTTTGTCAGTGGAGACAATAAATCAGATAACTCTCAGAAATAACAGAAAACAAATAGTTCAAATTTCCAGGTCAGTTTATTACATCACAAGATGTTGAGCCATGGAAATTTATATTTTTTTTTTCCCTGATAGATGCAGATAAATGGAAAATTCCATTCAGCATTTATGAAATATTGGCCATTTTGTATTGTTTGATATACTTCCATGGTAAACAATTTTACCATTATACATATAGCTCTTTTCTAGAAAGTAGTAAAAGGCTTGTTGTAACTCTATTCTCTTTACATATTACAATATTTTATCAATTCTAAAATATATTTTTTATATTTGATATCGCTAAAATCTTGATTCATCCATACAATCTTTTACAATTATGCTGGGCTTTCCCTTTTTCTCTTGGTGAGGCTTGATGACAATGACCAGTAAATATTTCTCCCAATTGACAGTGACTTATATTTGATGAAATATGGTAGACATCTAGTTGATAAAACATTTTATAGAGACATTTCTTTGGTGACTTATTTGTTATTAAATAAATATTATGTTATGAACATGAACTTTCAATGTGGAATGAAGAATCCTAAAGACATGGGTATTATTTATGCCAGAAAGAATCCTCACAGACTCTTCAAATATAGTTTTGTCTGTTAAATTATTATAATCTCATAAACCTTATTTCTTCCAATAAAGTCATTTAAGAAATAGATATTGGGACCTGTTTATAACTAGATATCTACGTACTCTGGGAATTGAAGATGAGAGTAAAAATCTTTTAAAAAGATGACTTTTGGGCAGCCTGGGTGGCTCAGTCGTTTAGTGCCACCTTCAGCCCAGGGCGTGATCCTGGAGACCCAGAACTGAGTCCCACATCAGGCTCCCTGCATGGAGCCTGCTTCTCCCTCCGCCTGTGTCTCTGCCTCTCTCTCTGTCTCTCATAAATAAATAAATAAATAAATAAATAAATAAATCTTTTTTTTAAATGACTTTTTTTTTTAAAAAAGTCCCATTTCTGACAAATAGAAACTCTGCTATAATAACCAGAGCTTGAAGCTCCGTAGTTTATTCAAATATAAAATCTGGTTAGGTCCCAAGTCATAAATGACGCATTTGTATCTTAAAGTTTGATAATATAACCCTAACATGCTGTCAACGATTGTAAAAATAGGCTGTTTTTATTACTCTTACCAAAAGCATACTTTTCAAATTACAATGAATAATATTCATTGCAGGAACTGCATTTAATGTTATTTTTGTAATTTACAATTTAACTTTCACAATCACTCATTTAAAGATGAGGAAACTAAGGTTTGGAAAGTTGAATAAGAGTATTTGAAGGGAGGGAGGCTCAAATGAGAGTCTATGCTCTGATTCTCCATGATATTCTGCATGTAAATATTCTTGCCTACTGCCCTGGGTTCAGTAAAAGATGCTGTCCCTCTAGTGCTGCCCTGTCTAATATGATCACTAATATCTCTAATATGATCACCTTAAATGGCAATTTAAATTAAAATGAATTAAAAGTAGAAATCCATTTCCTCCAAACCAGCCACATTTCAAGTTCTCAGTAGCCACATTTGGCTACTCAATTGTGCAGCACAGATCAAATGCTTCCAGCATCAAGAAAGTTCTACAGGGCAACTGATGCTTTTGAAGATAAAACAGATTAAAAAAGAGGCTCCTGACCCCATGCAGATGCTTGACGATAAACAATATAATAATTGGGGAAAATACTTTCCCAATGCTTTCACATTGCAGTTGGTAGGTAAATATTTGTCAGAAATATAATATTTACTGAGAGAAGACAGGTAGGTAGAGATAATTTAGAATAACTCATATCTCAGCATGATGTCTTGAATATACAAGTGGAACAAAACAAAGCTAACAAATATTTGAATTGACATCACTTTCCAAAAGAATCCCAGACTTTTTACCAGTAAAATTGAGCCTATTAATAAATGTGAGCATGACTAAGAGCTTAGTAACTCTGATTTTTAAAAAGTCATAGTTGAATGGCAGTGGCTATAAAATTAGTTAATAGATCTGATACTTTTAAATCAAATCCATGCATACAATATTGTCATTTTGTGGGTGTGAATTTATTTTGTCAACTTACCACCATTTTTCATACATACGTTCATGATGTATTAAAGTATCATTCAACAATTAAAATTAGAAAGTTCTTTCTAAAATGCAACCTTAAGATCTTCTGTTTAAAGTTTGGATTATATATGGTTATAGCCAATTTAGTATCTCACTGAGTATCGTCTCACCTGGAGACACTATTCTAAAAAATTTTTACAAATGACACAATATGAAGGGATGGAAAATAGATCTAAGCTCTAGAAGAAGGTACTCTGATTAACCACAAGGCTTTTAGGTCAGTTTCTTAGATGTAAAATTATAATAAAATACTACCTAGGTCATCGTGAAGAGGCTGTTGGGACCCTGAGGAGCAAAGATTCTCCTTCACCTTCTAAATGTCATAAGCAAATAAGCACATTTTCCCAATAAATGAGCTTTTTTGACCTTACAGGTCAAATTTCCTTAGAATATGTTTCCTTAGAATATGTATGTTTTCTCTCTTAAGAAAGGGAATTTGCAGTTCTTGGGTTATTTTAGGGACAGCAAAGAATGACGACAGAGTTTTGAAGTCTCAAGTAGGGAGTTTTCCTGAAAGACTCCCACAATGCTAGGTTTCCTCCAATATATTTCCTAAAGATGCTACAGGGATTAAAAAGAATGTAGTTCAGAGAATTAGAGGCCTTCAGGATCCCTGAATGGGACATAAATCAATGGGGTTGCTAAGACCTGAACAGATCATTTTAATACTTGTGACTACAAATATGTTAGCTATAGGAGAAAGAATTATTCTATTCCCTGAAAATCCCACCATCTCATTCCTTATTTCTCCAGTAACAGCATCCTCTCTAATGTGTAGTACAGCAGGAGAAGAAATTCCCCTCCATTCAACACTCATCAGTTCTCTAAAGCTAAGAATGAGTCCTCAAAACTTGCTGAAATGGCCACTCTAACTGATCTCATATTTAAGATATTTACTCTCAAATATGCTTCTGTTTTACCTATACACTGTAACTACTGCTATCATTTCCCTTCTTCTAGTTAATACACACTCTTTGACATGGCAAACAATCTTTCTTGAAAACATTATTAGAGTCTCATTTTTAGAAATTGTGGATCTGATGTAAAAACTGATGCAGTCTTGGATTCATAAGAATGTGCCACTCTTCAATGATTTTATCTGTCTCAAAGGATTTTCACTAGCTTAGTTTGGATCAAATCATTTTCCAATGAACTTATCCTTAAACTAGGAGTAATCTTGGAATTATTATTTTTTCTTCAGATACTCACGATATGCCAAGTAGTTGTTCTTATGTAAATATTAGCAGTACCTTTGTCAAACATTGTATTTAACAACAACAACTTCTGAACTAGGCTAGTTGAACTCACTCAAACATTACTAAGACCTTTCACAGAACAGTTGAAGAATGCTTAGCAACTCTAGTGTCAGAAAACAAACTCAGAATGAATATGTCTCTTGTCTAGGTCAAGGCAAATGTCAGGACCAATGAAGGGTGAAACATGATGATGGAGATTTGAAATGAAGGGCTGGGGTAACAGGTGCTTGGTGTGAGCACTGAAAGACAGGAGAGAAGTGCTATGAAGTACTAAAGACAGCTATCATACTGAGAGTAGACAAAGAAAAGCTTGAGGCTTCTCCCTGCCAGAGAAATAGAGCCTATCCAGAAAGTGGCTTCAAAGTAGTCTCTGAAGAGACTGAAATCTGGAGCATCTTTTTGTCTAAACAAGTCACTTTTCATGGCCCCATTGAGTCCATGGGAACCAACTGAATATGCAGAAATAGGTACACTTGTTGTGTCAGGGTATTGACACAAAGAAAAGCTAAAAACAAAACAGTACAGAGAAAGAAAATAAAGGGTTCCTAAATATATTCTATGGGAAAGGTGCTATGGTTGACAAGTTGTCTACTTTATTGCTTTAATGTCTATAACGACATTGTGAGGGAGAATTTTCTTCCCAATTTTAAAGATGAAGAATTTAACTCTCAGAGAGACACTCAGACTGTAAGTGGTGGTCTGACATTTAAGTGGATTTTTTTTTTCTGAATCCACACCCATGCTCTTTGACATACATGGAGTCAATTGCAGATGGCCTGTTCATCTCAATGTTAGGTGATTTACTTGACTGTCACTGAATAATGCTGAAGCATTTGAGAAATTAAATGTTGTTACATTAGATATTCTATCTCCTGGACTAAGCATTACATTTTATTGTTAGTCTACTAGAAATCATTAAACATAATATATCCTTCCATTATTATTGAGGGCTCCCAAAAATACCTTCAGTGCTTTGCTTTTATTTAAAATGTGTGCTGTACACATACCAAATAATAATCTAATTAAGATGATCCAGTACACAATTAACCAAAAAGTTAGAATAGCCATAAAACATTAAATAAACATACGAATATGTGAATAATTTGGTCTGAAAATATGGAGAATATTTGTCTAACATTTGGAAAACAAATTATATATTGGTATCACCTCAAATTTCACCTATTCAAAAGAGATAGTCTAACAATTCATATAATGAGATATCCAATATTTAAGGTGAAATTTGATGAGAAAAATGTACACATTTATGTAGTAAATTGGTACCCAGGTTATCATCATTATGAATAGAATATTAATAGTATAGAATAGATATGAACCTAGGTATTTCTCCAAGATCTCTTCATAGCTGCAATATCATGTATAGATGAAATTGTATATTATCCAGATAAGGTCATTTTATAAATTCTAGAAAGGAGAAAATAATAGCATGTTTTGTTTTATTTCATTTTTGTCCCATATAATGAAATAACTTTTAGATTTTGGCCAGACAGGTAACTAAGTAAGTACAAGCTTGTAGACTTAAGGTTGTAAACATTTTTTGAATTTAGAATAGGGACATTTGGTTAAGAAGGATCTGATAAAAACAAACAAACAGCAGAACACCAGAGTGATTAATAAAGCCACAGCCATATGTAAGTGACCTTTACAAAGGAAGGCATTAATTGTCTCCAGCTCTGTAGTCCTCTGATTCAGTACTGTCATTACCAATGGCCTCAAGATGATTACATGCCTGAAGGACACATCGATGGAAATATGGTCTCTCCCCTGACCAGGAAAAAAAATGAATTGCCAAGACAAGTTTCTCACTCCCTTTTAGATTGTGCAGCATATCCCTAGCCTAGGGACCTGTCTCTTCTCCACCCTGTCCCACATCATTGACAATAGACCAGGGAAATGTGAGCAGCAGCAGCAGAACAGGTTTTTTTCTTTGTTTATGTTTCTTGTCTTTGGGCACAACCAAAATGTAAGTATCTAAGTAAGATCTATAGTAATAATTATAGTCCAAGGAATAGCTTTCGGTGGACATGAAGCTAATTAATAAGAATCTGTTAAGGTGGAAGTTAATTTACATATATGTTAAGTGACATCCAACCATTAACCTTTATATATGACAGTCCTCAAGTTAATCAAACATCCCTTTTACAAAACACAGAATTTGCAGGAGACAAATGTAATAAATAATATATATATATATATATATATATATATATATATATATGAAAGCCTTGAAATCAAAATCTCAAAATTATTTGTTACAACACTGCATACTTGCTATGCCTACAAGTAGTACTTATTATTTATCTTGTTGAAAATATTTAAAAATAAAAGTTTGCTTAAGAGGAAAATTTACATATTAAGTTAATTTACATATATGTTAAGTGACATCCAACCATTAACCTTTATATATGACAGTCCTCAAGTTAATCAAACATCCCTTTTACAAAACACAGAATTTGCAGGAGACAAATGTAATAAATAATATATATATATTTATATATATTTATATATATATATATATATATATATGAAAGCCTTGAAATCAAAATCTCAAAATTATTTGTTACAACACTGCATACTTGCTATGCCTACAAGTAGTACTTATTATTTATCTTGTTGAAAATATTTAAAAATAAAAGTTTGCTTAAGAGGAAAATTTACTATGATTATTATTGTTCCCGTTATGACTTACCATTGTGCCAAGCTGGTACCAGAACAAAAGGCAATACAAAAGAAAGTTTACTCCTAGCATCTTGCTCATTTCCAAGCTCTTTTATACCCATATTTCTATTCAGGCTCCTACTGTGCTCTTTCCATTCTCACCCCAACCTTAGGAGTATTTCTCATCACTAAATTACAAATTTATCTGTTCTTTATCGCATTCCTTCCCTTCTCTCTAGGAGATGATAAATGAATGAAAATTATTTAGATCAGGTAGGCCAATAGGTTAACTAGATATCATGCTACCATTTCTTGGTAACATATCTTTAATTAAAAACAGAACACTCTTTCTCAAAATTCTGTCATCAGAATCAGTGGACGGTTCCTTAAAACACATGTTGATGGGCCCCACCACAAGAGTCTTGATCTATTGGGTCTCAGGTAAGGCCCTAAAATTTGCATTTCTAACAATACGCAGGTGTTGCTGATGCATTTGGTTACTTAAGAAACAAGTTAAAATTTTAATTCACTGGGACATTTAAGTAGTGAGGTATTTACTCAGCAGGTTTTCTATTTCCTTTTATATTTTATAAGATAGGACTAAAATTAGGGTCAACCCTGTAGCCCTATACTTAAAACCCTAAAATTGTTTTAAATTTTTATCAGCTTGCTTTGTATAGCATATAAACAAATAAGATAAAACAATTGTCTTTCCAAAATACAAAAATGTCTTATCTGAAGTGACTCGCAATGTTTCCTGGTTACTTTACTAGGCTACCTAGCTAGAACACTTAGTTCTTTAAGATACAACTATAGAGCAAATTTCTTTCCTAGTTACTCTTTCTATGAACAGTGAGGTGTCTCCTACCCTTCCTTATATATTCTTACACAAAGACAGAATCATGCTTATTGTGTGACTTCTGATTTTCAAATTTGGAGTTACACTATCGATTCTAATTACCAGTAAGATCAATGATGCTAGACTGATGCTCACATGGAATTCTCAGCCACCTAATAAATATATTAAGATATCTGGACAATTTCCAAGTTGTCTAAATTTTCTGCCACTTATTTTATTGCACTTTTCTTTATAAAAGAAAAATTAATAACTCTTGAACAAAAATTTCTTTTTTGTTCTGAACAATCAATTCATTCTCTTAGCTACTTAATTACTTGCTTCTACCACTGCACACATGCACAGACACACACACATATTATAAGACTTTCTGGCAGAATAGGGAATAATGTTCTTGAAATAATAGTGTTGCATTTTGGTATGACACAAGCTGTCACAATCATAAGCAGTCGTGGTATGAGCTCACTCAATAAATAAGGTATGCTTAAATGTAGCATAATTTTGATTCAATAACTTTAAAAATATTAATTATTGTTAAACATAAAATATTAAATAATGTAAATGTAAAAATAAATGAGAGGTCTTTAAAGACTAATTTTCTGTATGAAAAGATTGTTCAGATAGCACATATTATGGAATAACAACATAACTCAAGTATTATGAAAAGTTCAAAAGAAATGTATTCATTTTTTTCTTTAATATAAATAGAGGAAAACCATTTAAAAGCCATAATTCTTCCTATGCATGTTTTAACTGGATTATTATTATTTTTAGACTCTTAACTTGAATCATTCACTTCTTCTCTATTTCATTTCTAAAATTCTTCCTATCATTATGTCCATGCAAGTAGCAATTTAGTCAAAAACTCTACTCCTCAATAAGGAAATTATCTTTGAAAGGAAAGAACAAAAAAGTAAAATGTTAATGAAGGAATCTATAAATTCTGAACAATTTGCATTCACCATTATATCATCAATTCTATAGCAATCATGTTGAAAATAAATAACATAATCAGTATTCCTTTCTTCATCCAAAATATCCAATTTTAGCTTCCATGTCTGGCTAACTATGAAGCTATTTCTAACTTCAAATGAAGCTATTTCTAACTTAAAATATTTTATATCCATTACAAATGAAAGAAACAAACAATTTTAGTGACCTGACAATATCAATCTTAATTTTACTTGGTATTTTGAGGTAATATCTAAAAATTTTTATTTTCTTATGTCAAGAAACATTACCACTGAGTGGACTCAAACACACATAAAATCACTATGTATTTTGATGCAAAATATAGATCATATTAATTTAGGCTAAATTAATAGTTTAAACTCCTTTATCCCACTGTGAGATGAAAATTAATTACTAATTAGCACTACTTGATTACAGGCACACACAGAAAAACTCATGATGAGAAATCTTGTACCAAACCTCCTATGATAGCCTATATCAGCTGTGAACTATATGGACTGAAAAGATATCTGCAGGATTGCCTGGACCAGCTTACAAAACAAATTCCTACAAAGTGCTGTGGGTTTTTTTGTTTTGTTTTGTTTTATTTTGTTTTTGTTTTTGTTTTGCAGCAAGACAATAAGTTTAGGTTGCTAGCAATTACCTCTTTCTAATCTTGGTGGGGAATCACTGATGATATTGAAACATTCTGAGAAAGAATTTCTTTTTTTTTTTTTTTTTCTGAGAAAGAATTCTGATGTCATTTAGTGAGTTACTGAATAAGACAAATCAAAACTAAATTAGTAAATCAAGGTACATTTTCCAAAAATAAGGGACTGTGCAAAAAACTAGATTAGTGGAACTAGATATAAAGGCTTATGTATTTACAGAGCTCTAACGAGAGTGAAGGTTGTGGTGTTATTTACTGCAGAGATTTGATGATATGGTCCACTGTTCATCTGAGACCACCAAACACAGCATCCTTAAACCTGCTTCCTATCTCAGTTTCAGTCACTGAGCATTTCCTTAGAGTGTACTTCTGTTCGGCAGAGATACAGTATTACGGTATCTTTCAGACTGCACTTACAATATCTGCAAATAAAAGCAAGGGCACCACAAGGCATTATATTTCCCATAAAATGAATAAAGACTAACTATTTAAATGCTTTATCGCGTTCCTTAGTATAACACCTACTGCAGTGGCCATACAGTGGCCATATGTGTATGTGTATTGCACTCTACTGATGAGAACATATCTGCAATTTTGTATGTTTTTCCTACCTGTCAAATTCTTCAATCCAAGTTCTTGAAGTCCAAAGTTCCCATCTTTTCTGTAGTTTAAAAATACTGCCAAGGCATATCGATCCTCATAAAGTTTTGTCCCACGGATAATGCGTAAATTCTCCAGAGGCAGGTAACGAAACTGATTAAGAGCCACTAACACGTAGCCTGTGACTTCCCGAATAGACTGAAAAGACACAAACAATTACTTTTGTTAAAAAATTAGAGATCATCAGTATACTAATTTCTGCATTATATTATAAATAATTACCTTGATAATACAAGAACACAAAAGGTTAGAATTTCACTTGAAGTATGAGTTGTATTCTTTAAAAAAAGGCATGAATGTGCTTATAGTAAAATAATAGATTTTGTTTTATCAAACATTCTTTATAGCTGGAATTTGAATATAATGAAAGGAATAAATACCTCATTCTTTGACAGACTAAAATGAGGTAAGAGCACCTAGCTATCAACCAAACTTTTTATAAAAAGCAGCAAATTCATAAGCTTATCACAAATAAAATAAAGCTGCATTAGTAGGTAGAATATGGGACACATTTTAATCTGCTTTATTGGTGTTAAATGCTATCATATCAAAGACTGTTAACTTACCTGTCTCTGGGAAACACATATAAAAATAATATGTATTAAAGATTGATAATGATCTCTAATTACAACCACAATTTTTATTTTTACTATCTATTGTTTAACATAGTATAAATTAATTACTTGAAGTTTTGTTGTATATTTTAAAGCAAAAAAAGTCATAGGCATCTGGGTAGCTCAGTTGGTTAAGCATCTGCTTTTGGCTCAGGTTATGATCTCAGAGTTCTGGGATCCTGCTTCGTATTGGCATCCCTGTTCAGCAGGGAGCCTGCTTCTCCACCTGCCCCTCCCCTCTGCTGTGCTTTCTCTCTCTCTCTCTCTCAAATAGATAAGCAAAATCTTTTAAAAAATAAAGCAAAAAAGTCACAAGAAAAGCCCGTAGGTTTCATCTAAAATTATAGTTTTTCAGTAAAATAAGTAAGATCGTGATAGCTACGAACATACGTATTAAGGTTTTTAAAAATTAACTATAAAAATATATATAATACAGAAGTGGTAAAATGTTTCATGTGATTTTAATGTCAATTTCATGCCAATTTAGACCTCTTAATTTTGAAGTCCCAATGCTTAGTCCTTGGCTCTGGCTTTTCCATCCAGTCTCATTCTCTTGGTTACCTTATTTAGTTTCAAGGTTGATCTCCAAACTTTTATCTCCAACCTGTCCTCTAAACTCCACATTCCTATCTAACTGCCTGCCCCACATATTCACCTGAATACCTAAGAGACTGTTCAGATACACCGGTCCAAATCTGAACACTCATCTTCCTTGCCCCAATCTTCCAGCACCCTTTCTCTGATCCCAGGTGAAGTCAATCCATCCTTCCTATTACTTAGGCCAAAGTCTTGGGGTTATTCTTCACTCCCTTCTCACACACCAAATTCAATACATCCTATTTGTTTTATCTTTAAAATGATCAAGAATTCAACCACTTATGTCAATCATTGCTGTCATTTGAGACATCACCACCATCAGCATTTCGCTTATCACGATGACCACAATAGGTCTTTCTGTTTCTACTTCTTTTGATCCCTGACCATGTATTCTCAGTTAAGGCTGGACCTGATTTTTTTTTTTTTTAAGTAGGCTCCACACTTGGCATGGAGCCCAATGTGCAGTACTTGAACCGATGACCCTGAGATTGAGATCTGAGACTAAGAGTTGGATGTTTAACTGACTGAAGCACTCAGGTGCCCCTGGACCTGACCATTTTTAAAAGTCAAATCATGACATTCAGAAGATCAGTTTTTAAAATCAAATCATGACACAGCAGTTCTCAAAAATTTGAAACATCTCCCAAGTGACTCAAAGTAATACTTCTTTCACTGATGAGTCAAAATCTATCTGTTGCCCAATGCAGCAACACCCAGCCATATGTGGCCATTGAACAATTGAAATGTAGCTGGTATGAACTGAAATAAAATACACTCTGGATTTCAAAGATTATATGCTGAAATGATACAATTTCAGAAAAATTGAGTCATAAAATATAATATTAAAGTTAATTTAAAAAAAAACAAAAAAAAAATAAAGTTAATTTTAACCCTTCTTTGTTTTTATTATGGCTACATGGAAATTTAAAATTATATTTTTATGACTATCATTACATTTCTGTTGTACAGTCCAATACTCTATGACCTGGTCATCAGTTCTTTTTGTAACTTCTTTTTTTAACTCTCACCCTTTCACACTCTATTCCGGCTTTACTGGTTTCCTTGTTCTTCTAATATGCTAAGTGTTGTCCTACCTCAAGGTGCTCACTTTTACTCCGAAAGACCTGAGTTTTTTTCCCTCTTGTTATCTTTTTGGTTAATTTCCTCACTGACTTCAAGTTTTGTTTTGTTTTATTCCTTCTCAAATCTTACCTTCTCAATTGAAGCCAAGCTGACTGATGATCCTCCCACCTTCTCCTGCTCTAATTTTTATTGTGTCTATAATACTGATCACCTTCTAATTTACCATATAGTATATACATTTATTACATTTAGTATTTATAACCTGTCTCTCCTTTTCTCAGAATATAAGTTCTGCAAGGGCAAGCATTTCAACTTGTTCACTCGTCTCCTGTGATCACAATAGTACAGGCACATAGTGAGAAACCAAGAAATATTTGCTGAGCACTCTCGCTTTTCTCTGGCCATATCTTCACCAATAGGCAAAGGCTACAGAGCCGAGAGAAGTGCCCATCTGGAACCTGCATTTTTTTCCTGTAAAGAATACTCATGCTCCAGACCACTATGATACTTGAATTTCATTCCCAAATTGCCCTAATCTCCCATCAAGAGCCCGTGTTGTCATCTTTCCAGTTCTGTCCCCCTATCAGCAGACTGTGGATGCTGGATGTACAGGCTAAGTGTCCATTCATTCTGCTCAAAGCTTCCTAAGATACTGGACAGATCTAGTTAAAGGAGGGCCTAAAGACTGGAGTCTATCTCTCTCCATGCCACCATACTCCTGAAGAGTCCAAAAATCCTAACATTTGACCTGGCCATCCAATTATAAAGATACTTCTGTCAAAGTGGGAGGATAGATATTTTAATAAGTATTATTTGATTTATAATAAATAATAATGACATGGAATATGTAGGCCTTCATTTATACTCTCATTCCAAGTCCTACAATTCTTAGAAAATGAACTTGCTGACACTAATTACTTAGAAAAGTAGAATCCTAATGGAGCCATGGTAGTGATGAAGGGTCAAGGAACCTATGCAACTATTCATGTCTGGCACTGGATTGGGAACTGTAAGCCACTATAGGCATTCCTGGAACACTGATCATTTTGGATTAAAGAGATGAATGATTGGGGGAATATGAATAGAAAAAAAAAAGAGGTGAAAGGTCAACAGTAGCGTGCATTGTTTGCATGCCACATTTGGTTGAAATTGCACTTGCCTGGAATAGTCTATCCCTAGAGCTCTACAAACCAATCACTGTTCCAATGGTTGAACTCTAATCCCTTTGTGTTCTTAGAAGAGAGATCAAAAACACTTTCCAATGTCATTTGGTCTAAAAAGTAAAATTCTTTTATTCATTACAAAGATCATTTATCCTTTAGGTTGCATATAACAATTATCAAGTGCTCTAAGTTACAATGATAACAAAAAGATAACCATTGGGGATAGAGAATGTATTATCAATCTTTTGTCTAGAGCATGTCATAGTAGCCATCATTCTTCCTAATACACTTACCATTAGCTCCAACTTCACTTGGGAATTGACTCTAATTATACTGTTAGAATGATGATAAGAAATGAAGGCTCAACAGGGCTCAAAATACTTCACACTTACTAGCTTTTATACGTACTGGCTTTGTAGACTTGTTAAAATTATTTACCTTCACTGAGCCTCAGTTTCTTTATCTTGAAATAAAAGATAGCAATAGCTCTATTAAAAAGATTTTATAAGGATTAGAAGATATAAGAAAAGTGTCTGGGGGCACCTGGGTGGCTCAGTCGGTTAAGCTTCTGACTCTTGATTTCGGCTCAGGTCATGATCTCAGTGTCCTGATATCGAGCCCTGCATCAGGTTCCAAGCTCAGCGTGAAGCTGTGTGTCTCTCTCCCTCTGTTCTTTCTCCTTCTCTGTCTGTCTCTCCCTCTCTCTCAGATAAATAATCTTAAAAAAATACTATTTAAAGAAAGTGTCTGGCAAATAGTAAGTGTTCAATAGATGCTATCTATTACAAATATTATTTCTGATAATAGCCAAAACTACCTGCAGCCAATCTAATTTGAAAATAAAAATAATTATAAAATTATTACAGAAGAACCACTGCCTTTAGTCTCTTTGTTATGTAACCTTTCTATCTTTTTTATACCTTGCCTCTTCAGTTTGGAATTTATTCCTAAATTACAGAACCGGTTCCTGATACTGTTTCTTTGTATGTTATATAGCCTTTAGTACAGACTCTGGCACTGAACAGACATTCAATAATGGCTGTTGAATGAAGTTAGAATTGAAAAGTAGAAAACAATGCTTAAGGTCTTTTTAGATTTTGTTTTCCATTGAAAACGATTTTATGAACTTTCTGCTAATAAAAAGCATTGTTTGAACAACATAATCATGACTTGTGCCCAAGGACCACAGTGGTAAGTAGAAATCATCAGAATGCCCCAACGAAAAGAAAATCCTGACTCTGGTTCTGGCTCAATACGTTTAGTTCCAGGAAACTGCCTATTTTGTCAACCGAAGAGTGAATACCCACCTAAAGACATATCTCTCTCCTCGTGCTGTAAGTTTCTGCTGTCTAAAACTGATTGATTTCCATTGTCAATGTGTGCGTCTATAGCTGCTTTGTTCAAGAAGTGAATATAATTGAAGATCATTAAAGCCTTAAATGCTTCAAAACTCTTCTAACCCAAGGGACAATTTGTTCTGCCTTTGGCATTTGATGATGGAAACCAAAAGAATGAAAAAAAAAAAAGAAATTTGACCAACTTCCCATATTAGCAATATATCTATATTAGCAATAAGTCCAGAAAAAATACATGATTTGTTCTAAAGAAATTTACAACTCTTCTCCCATGAAATATTTTAAGAAAAAATGTGAAATCTGAAATTATAAAGTTCCCAGGATTTTCAACGGATGTCATTCAATCAAAGATTAGAAGAGATTGAACTGCTTAACTGGGCTTTCCATTTACCTCCAAATCATTCAAGAAAAACCAGTCTTTATTATCTTTAAATTTCTATTTCATTTCACATTTCTTACAATTGTTAATTTTTTTTCAGATAGGTCCACATTCCTTATTGTTTTATTTTAGTTGGTTCTCTCTAATTTGAGCCTTAGTGAGTATGGTGAATAGCTCCTTAAATGTCCCTTCATCTACCTTAAGATTTAAGTGACTGCAATACCTCACAATTCCTCAATATTTAATCAGTGTTTAGGAACCATGTTATGCACATTAAAAGTAATTACACATTCTTGGCTATGTGTACAAAACTCTGTTTCCTAGATGTTTTTTCCTGCTCAAATTATGTGTCAAATCCATGCTGGTTGGTTATTTTTCTTTCATTATTCCTTTGAAAATAAACCTATTTACTCTTGTTAAGACCTTTGGCAACAAGCAAAAACAGTTCTGAATTCTTAGCTTCTTCTCCAGTGTCTTATGTACTCATACCCATTTAGATAGCGTCCTCATACAATACTAACATATTCCATCAGTCAAGACATCCACAAATAAAATAGTGATTACTTATGATCAGTAGACTTGAAATTAAATCTGTAGTATTACAGAGAAGAGGAGGGAACAGAGAACTATTGGAAGGGTGAGGAAAGCCCCTCTGCTGGTAATGACTTTAGAATTTATGTGTTCTCTGACAGTGATAAATGTAGTAGCAAATTGTAACCTCTCTATCACTAAGGCTTTCCATTAAGTTTCCCTAGGCAATTAATTTCTGTCCCTGCCCCTTACAGCAAGACTGGTAATTTCTAAGGTAGAGAACATTCTTAACTATGACATAATATTAAGAAACTTACTGAAAAATAATTAATACACATATAGCAAACATTACATATTCCTGCTGCATGTAGAGATAGAGATTGACTGACTATATATCTCATTCACATATGACATCTCCAAACGCATGGCGTATTTGGAGTCTTGCTTTCAGTTACATCAGTTTCCTTAAAACTCCAGTGATTATGCTACCCTGGCAAGCAGGAACTCAAAGTCTGATCCAATTAGATTTGAGAAAATAGAATAATGTGAAATTACTGTGGTAGAGTTGAATTCATGCTCATTTTACACAGCATGAAATAACACTCAGAGGCCAGAGAATCTGATCCAATTCTTCCCAGCAAAACTGCTAACTCTCAGCCACTACTACCCAGTCTTTGGGTGCTAGTGCTATTACAATCCTTAACTTTCTAAGAATCTACAGACCATTCATCTATCATCACTGGCTACTTAGCCAGTTCTTAACCCCAGTAGTGAATACTTGAGATCTACTGAAAAGATGACAACTTAACTCAGTTCTCCCAAAGTTATCATCTCTTTCTTTGTCTTTTTATACAATCAGCTGGCCAGAGAATTCTTTTTTTTTAATATTTTATTTATTTATTCATGAAACACGGAGAGGGTCAGAGAAATAGGCAGAGGTAGAACCAGGCTCCCTGTGGGGAGCCAGATGTGGGACTAGATTCTAGGACTCCGGGGTCACGCCCTGAGCCAAAGGCAGATGCTCAACCACTGAACCACCTAGGCATCCCTAATCAGAGAGTTCTTAATAGGTCCCCTTTGGGCCTTAGTTTCCAATGGGTCCTGCATCTCTTGACCTTAGCTCAGCCATATCCCTATATCATACTTGTTATAGTAGAATTAGTTTCCACGAGTTAAAGGGAGCTTTAGTGGATTCAATTACATAATCATATACAAACCTCAATTTTAAGTGCCTATATATTTAAAAAATCTGGGGGATCCCTGGGTGGCACAGCAGTTTGGTGCCTGCCTTTGGCCCAGGGCGCGATCCTGGAGACCTGGGATCGAATCCCACGTCGGGCTCCCGGTGCATGGAGCCTGCTTCTCCCTCTGCCTATGTCTCTGCCTCTCTCTCTCTCTCTCTCTGTGTGACTATCATAAATAAATAAAAATATTTTTAAAAAATTAAATAAAAAATCTGTACTGTTAAAAATTTCATTATCTTTAATTTAAAATATATGTGTGTGTGTGTATATATACATATTGTATATATGTATACATATTGTATACTTTTTTCTTTTCCATCTGTTTATATAGATAGGTCCACATTTTTAAACCTGAATTCTAAATTGATATTTTAACATTTTTTATAACTATTTAAAATATAGTATTGAATTCATTTTTTCCTCATCATATATACACATTAAGCTTCAGTGATTTAGGGAATTGAATTTTAACTGAAATTAGATACACTGCATAAATGCAAAATAGTAAGAGTATCTGGAGACCTTAGAATTAAACTTTGATTAATTATAGATACAACTTAAATCAAAAAGAAATTATTAGTTGTCAGCATTTTCATACAACGGAGTCCACACATGAATTAAAGCGTTGTAATTTTTATATGCATTGTACATGTGATGAGCATTTTCCTCCATAGAAAATCAAATTGCTTAGGGTAATGCAATCCATTGATTAAATTTGGGTGCAGCAGTCTTACAGATATTAGTTTGACTTTTGTCTCCATTACTTATTGACCTACCCAAGTTATTCAACCTTAATTTCTCTTCTGAAAATCAGGGCAAATCCTGCCCAGTGCTTAAAAGTTGAACATCTTCAAAAATGACCAATTTAATCATATTTTATTAGTAGTATAATTATGCAAATATTTATTATAGTTTAGGAATGGTAAATGATTTGCAAACAAATATGCATTTGATATTAACATTAATTAAATCACTGGTGCTACAGAGTGCATAAATGAATGGACACAAGTCAGATTGCCTGTTACGGGCTCAACTATGAATTCTCACAACTCATAGTTGAAATCCTACCTCCCAATATCTTAGAATGTGACCATCTTTGAAGTAAGGTCTTTAAAAAAGGTAATTAAATTGGGGCACTTGAGTGGCCCTCAACCACCCAGGCAGTTGAGCATCTGCCTTTATCTCAGGGTGTGATCTTGCAGTCCCAGGTCCCACATCAGGCTCCCTGCATGGAACCAGCTTCTCCCTCTTCCTCTGCCTCTCTCTGTGTGTCTCTCATGAATAAATAAATAAAATCTTAAATAAATAAATAAATAATCTTATTTTAAAAGTAATTAAATTAAAATGAGGTCACTAAGATGACCTTAATCAAATATGACTGGTGTCTTTAAAAAGAAGAGGAACTTGGAACATAGACATACCTACAGAGAAGATAATGACTCAGTCCGTAGTAATTTGTTATGGCAAACCTAGTAAACAAATACTACACTACCTGGGTTCATATTCTAGCATTTAGCAGTGTTATGTAGGGTGAATTATTTATTTTTCTATGCCCAGTTCTTCCATCTGTGATATGGGGATATTAAAATCCTAAATTCCCTATTTCATTCTGAGAAGTAAGTCCCTACAAGTTACTTAAGGTCTAGCTTACAGCAGGATCTCAGGATTAGTTGTCACTGTTTTTTCTGAACCCAGAATCTTTACTCTTCTTCAATGCACTGACTCCTCTGCATAGCATATATAAAACTGTGTTTCTCTATGTCTTAAGGAATAATACATATCACCAGAGTTTAGATGAGAAAACTGTTTGATATCATTTCAATCTACAATTGAGCGTGACAGTTTTATGTCTGAGAGCTTTTATAAGATTTTTTTCCCTCTCTCAAAATTTAAAGTTTAAATGAAATGATGTATAAAAACAGCTGTATCTTTTGAAAACATATGGGAAACAGCCTTTGATGATTCAGAAGTTAGAGGTGACTGCTTTTGTGACTAGTCTGTCATTATTTTTAAATGAAAAGGGTGAGCAATTTCAGAAATAGGAAAGCCAGAGTATCAAGCTTGGATTTGACAAGACTGCCAAGATACATTTTAATATCTGTCTAAATATTTGGCAGTAAAAACAGAAAGCAAAAGGCTTAATTAATTTATAAAGAATAAATACTTGCATGAGTCATGCCATCCAGTGACAACAATGTCTTGTGTTACTTATGTGTTCTTAATATTCAATTCAAACAAATACAGCATGGACATCTGTAAGTACAATCAGGACTACAGACAACTGCATAAATTAAGATCAGGAGTTTGGAGACTGACTAGAAATTAAAACGCTTTCATAGTCAAGTATCCTTATGCAAGCCACAACTTTCTAAGTGGCAATTTACTATTTGTAATAATGATCTTAATGTATTTATATAGTTTCCTGTATGTGAGGCATTTGTGTCTTGTATTATTTCCTGGTAGCATCAATTCTTTGAGTTAAAGTACTACCATATAGATAAAGAAACTAAAGTTAAAATAATTTGCCTAAAATCACATAGACAGAGGAAGAATTTTTAATTTTATTATTGTTATTATTATTATTATTATTATTATTATTATTTAGAGAGAGAGAGAGTATATGTGTGCATAGGGTGGAGGACCAGAGTGAGAGAAGAGAATCTTAAGCAGGTTCCATGCCTAGTGCAGGCCGACATGATGCAGGGTTCCTTCTCACCACTCTGAGATCATGATCTGAGCTCAAATCAGGAGTTGGGACACTTATCTGACTCAGCCACCCAGGCATCCCAGGAATTCAAAATCCCAATCATTTAAAGATATTGATTTCAAAAATTGGTGACAATTACTCCCTATGAAAGTAATATCCATTACAACATGGTCTAAAATTGTAACTTAAAAATAACATACTCTTCTATGACAAAAATATTATCTATTCCAAAACACCTCTCTGGGGATCCCTGGGTGGCTCAGTGGTTGAGCATCTGCTTTCAGCCCAGGGCGTGATCCTGGATTCCCAGGATGGAGTCCCACGTCGGGCTCCCTGCATGGAGCCTGCTTCGGCCTCTGCCTGTGTCTCTGCTTCTCTCTCTCTCTCTCTCTCTCTCTCTCTCTCTCTCATGAATAAATAAACAAAATCTTAAAAAACAAAACAAAACACCTCTCAAAAATCACTGTTGCATGATTCTGGCATTTCCAAATTCAAAATATGCCAAAAGTACTCACCCTCCAAAAAAGTTTAAAAGTAGCATTCCATCAGGGTCAAGAAATTAGAGGTCTTTTCAAAATGATATGTAGAATCAAGTGAGATTCTGTACATGAATGAGCAATTCAAATATGACAAAATCCTAATGTAAAAGGACTGATACCACTAGTATGCTCATTAGGAATGGAGGTGGAAAAGCAGCAGTAAGAAGGCATGTGATATGATAAGCACTGGGTGTTACATGCAATGAATTGTTGAACACTACATATGAGTCTAACGATGTATTATATGTTGGCTAATTGAATTTAAATTTTAAAAAAAGAAAAGAAAAGAGAAGCAAAGTTTTCAAGAATGTATGGATAGCAAAAAGCACTGGGATATAATGATAGTTTCTCTCTCGTGGCAGAAGGCAAAGTTGCTAGCTAACATCTCCCTTTAGAAGATTGGGGTTTCCTAAGCTTAAAGTTTCTCAACTGTGATACAAATCCATTTGGTGGACAGTGTCCACCTGTGCCCAATTCCCAATCATCCCCCTGGGAATTGTCCCTGTCAACATGGAGCTCATCCTGATTGCTATACCATGGAGTCTCAGGTCTTCTGCCGACACAACTGGCAGGTTGACTTATTAGCCTGCAAACAGGTGAAAATCTCAGACCCCTGACAGTTTTTGACAACCAGTCCTTTTATGCCTCTGGCTGAATAAATGCCCCCACCTTCAGTTTCAGCAAAGGGATTAAACATGAATATGATAGTGTCTGGATCCAGCTGCCAATTCAGGGGAAGTACAGAAGACAGAGAAACCATTATGGAACTCTATCATGAGTAAGCAACCTACAACACTCAGGCTCTGGAAAACTCTCCAGAAAAAAATATCTCAGATTGAAAAGATAAATTATAAGGGTTGGAGGGGCGAGGAGGAACCTGTAATTAAGTCTTAAAAGACATTTAAAAATCTTTATAAGGCCAAACTAGAGTGTCTAGGGATGCATACTTGGGTAATTATCAAAATATAAAGAAATGCAAGAAAGCAAAATCCTATAAGAGTTAGGACGATGGTTACCTTTGTAGAGAAAAGGGTTTGAGATGGAGCAGGGAGTTGAGTTTCTTGTGTGGCTGGTGAAGAGCTACTTCTTAAGTTAACTGAAAGTTATAAGAGGGCATATTTAAAAAAAAAACTCCATAAGCTAGGTATTTGCTTTGTGATATTTTTTCAGTTGGTGTTATATTTGCAATATAAAGGTTATAAGAAAAAGAGAAGTCATTAGGTACAAAAAAAAAAACAAAAAACAAAACAAGGAAGCACATACAAGTGTCACTTTACATCTCTTCATCTTACCTAAAATTTAAGAATGGAAAGATTTCAGATTGCATGGGATTCCTTGCTGTTGAATTCTCTGTAGTCAAATGCCACTTGTGCAATCTAGGCAGAGACGGTAACACGTCTAATGGAGAAAGTGCCTTGAGAAAGGAAGCCTGATGTGTTCACAGGTCTTAAAGTCCTGAATGGAAAATGAGGTGAGGAGGACAGGGGACTTAACTGGAACAAAAGTAATGTAGGATTTCAGATTTTTATCTTTCAGGCATTGGGGATTTAATGATGCTACATACAAGCAAATTACAGTATGGTGTGTTCTGTAGAATTATCTGCCTAGTTTCAGTGTAAGAAGTTAGGAAATTCTGGCCAGGTAAGAGGATGATGGCAGTGAATATAGACTAGCCGGAGCTGAGATTGAAGCCTTCTTTCTGAGGCTGTATAACAACTAATTTTGTAACTTACTAGATACAGGGATTAAGGAAAAAAAGAAACAGGAAATGCCTGCAGTTTTTAGCTCAGAAGACTTGGTAGGTGGGGTTGTCATTAACTGGGATAAAGAACAAGTTTGTGGAGAGAATTTTTTCTAAACCATATGGACATTTGGCTATCTGAAGCTAAATCAATTATTCTTTTTTGCAAATTCTTTTAAAGAACATTATTATCTGTGTGTCTGCTAAATCTGGATAGTAGGCACCTGTGTCTCATATAATTCCCCATGTGTTCAATATGTTGTTAACTTAAAAATAAATTTTTGGCACTTGTGACGTCATATATATTTATGATCGTCAATTTAGATTATTCTTTGCATAGATATAAAACAGTGGTTCTCAAATGGGGGTGTTTGCTACTCAGGGGGCATTTGGCATTGCCCGAAGACATTTATAGTTGTCACACTTGAAGGAGGAAGGTGCTACAGGCTTCCTGTGAGTAGAAATCTAGGATGCTAGGAAACATCATGTATGCACAGGACAGTCCTTGCTTGCCTCCAACAAAAAAATTTCAGGTCCAAAATGTCAGTAGTACTGAAATTGAGAAACCCTCATACAGGTTTATTAATGTGAGGCAGCCATTAAATTTTATTGCTTCTAGAGTTGCCTTGAGGGTTTCTAGAAGTAGTGAAAGTGTCTGCTAGTAAACTGTTAACATGACCATATATATATATATATATAGTTCCTTAACCTAAATTTAAAAAGTGTGTGTGTGTATATATACATATATACACATATATTATATAAGATTGAAATTAATATTCTTATGTTAATATATAGTTCCTTAACCTAAATTTATCATTATATGTAGCCTAAAGTATAAGCCTAAAAATAGCTGTACAGAAATGGCTGGGTGAATGGTGGCTGGATGGATAAATACGTATCCATTCACATGGGTAAATTATACAAAAATATGTATTATCTTTCTCCTTTTTTCACCTTGTAACCTAATGTTGCAGCAGCAAATCTTTCTACATTGGTTTTTTTTCATTCACTGTTCATTCACTGATTTTGTTTCATTCACTGTTAAAAACCTTGCCAAATGCAACTCAGGCACATTAAGTCTAAGATGTTATATTTATAAAACAAATTTATAAACAATGCCAGCCATTTCCTTAAGAGGCATAATTCCCCTTTCTCTCTAAAAAGATACTTTTCACTAGAAAAAAATCCATTTTATAGTGTCCAAGCTGTACTCAGTATAACCAAACTAATTTAAATATAAAAATAACAGTGTCTCTTTGATAGCGACAAATGAAAAAACTAACAGTGTCCTCCTAATTTCTTGCATATCCAATAGACAAATGCTTGTGATCCTCTTTTTAGTTGTTCTCGTCTATGGCAATCCCCTTATATCAACCAACAAAGATATACTGTGTTCTCTCTCCTCACTCAACTTCATTACTCTCCTCTTGGAGATGGATTTACTAATCACAGCAGGCTTCAGTGTTGACAACACTGGATTATGCTCCTAACAGTGGCTACTCGGCAGCATTGGAGACATCACTATCTCCTAGAGTATGAATATGGGTACTGACTCAATCCTATCCCAATCCCTAAATTGATCATCTTCATAACATCATCATAGCACTAGTGTTTTATACGCACATTATAGTTCAAACGCCTTTCAACATAAATATCACATTTAACTTTCAATTGGCAACTTCTGAAATAATTTATAAATTTCAATTGACTTTCCCAGAATTATGTTAAGTTACAAAATGTGCTGCTGAGGCTTTAAGTTCATGAACTATAAGAAACTTAGAAAGGAACTGATATGAATAAAATTATGACATACATGATATTCGCTTTAATACTCTTGAATTTCATCCTTGAAAATATTTCACCTCCCTTTCCTAGATCTTGCTTTTTAATCCTACATTAATTTCCTTAAGCAGGTCCAATCCTAATATTCTGATACAATCTCTACTTGCTGACATGTGGATATAAAACTTATGAAATAATTCATGCTAACATCTGTTTAGCTGACACAGTTACCTCAAATCCCTTTTAGAAAGTGTCCATGTATGAAAAGATAGATAAAACAAATTAGGTCATGGGGATTAAGTTTTCTGCAGAAGGATGTTTTTCTCAGCTCAAATTAACTTTTGCTGCTATTATTCACAACACTACAGCTCCGAGTATTACACTTACTACCCTTATTACCGCTCTCACAACTGAGTACCTTTATGAGCACCTATTATACAGTGGGCACTGTGCTCAATGCTTTTACATAGAATATCAAAGAATTACCATTATCACTACGGTATCTTTTCTTTTAAAGATATGTCTAATTTGATTAATTCAATTATACCACACTTCCTTCACATAGATTGATACGTATATTGAACGAACACAAGGCCATTGTTGATTACCTAATTTTTATAATTAATTCCTCCTGCATTACCACAAAATAATTTACTGACACTGATGTGCCATGAAAGGGGGAAAGAAAACAGGGTCAACATACAAAAATATTTCATGCATCAAAGACTGTGTTGAATAGTATTGTTATGTTTTCTGATATTAGGCCAGTATTCTCAGTATTTTACCCCAAAAGTCAGCTCCATATGTTAGGAGTGATGTTACTACTATCTTTATAATGGTAACAAAATAAATACCTTATTTGAAATGGAAAAAGGTGACAGTTTATTTTATTTTATTTTATTTATTTATTTGAGAGTGAGTTACAAGAAAGAGCCAGAGATTAAAAAAAAAAAAATAGAAAGAACCAGAGAGAAGGAGCAGGGAAAAGGGGCAGAGGGAAAGAGGAAAGCAGACCTGGATCATGACCTGAGCCCAAGGCAGATGCTCAATTGATTGTGCCACCAGGCATCCTGAGAGTTTAAATCATTGACAATTTTAATAACTCATAGATGTAAGTAATATAATGTTTTGCTTTGGTTTCTTCTGATTACCATAAGACTATAAAAATGCCATGTCCAAAAAATATTTGTCTGAAATAATCACATTTGAATAAATGCTCTGATGTTGAAAGATATTTCCTGAAGTAACAGTTCTATTTTACTTCAGAGACTGGAGTACAAGTAAAATAACTAAAATCATCAAATTGCTATATGCACAGGTTTTTTAAGTGATAAGGTAATTCAAAGAAATAGGGTCAATACTGTTTTCAAAAGAAATAAAAAAATAAACAACAGAATTTGACATTCCAAATAATTGGAATAACATTGAAACTTGAAAAAAAATCCCTCTCATATGATTTAAAATGCCATTAGCTTCTATATATATTTTAATAAACATATATAAACATATTTGCTTTTATTCAGATATAGAGAGAGAATACATAGAAAATATACAGTGGCATTTAAGGAAGAAATTAAAAATATCATTACATTTTAATGATCTCAAATTTAAAATAATCGTTCAATATTAAATTTATTTTAAAACACTAAAATGGATAAAAATAAAACATCATGGTTAGTGAAATGAGGCAAATGATATTATTAAGATATTTGGAAGTATTGTATTTTATATAGATGCTTAGATTCCTTTAGGTATCTATTTTTAAGTCTGTATATTTTTAAGTATTATATTAAAATTTTGAAAATGTTACTTGAAAAACTAATACCGTGCATTTCTCTAAGAGTGTTTATTATAGGCTTCAGAATATATTTTTCTTAATTATTTATTATAGGCTTCATAATATATTTTGCTTAATTTTATCTGAATTTTATCATGTCATTATAGAAAAGACAGAGCAAATGTATGCTTACAGAATTAAAATGAATTTGGGGATTTGCATCCAAATTTTGCATAATTTTATTAGCCTCACAATCTGGGTCATTAGGTAGCATATTATGTATGTTTTTGTTTTGTTTTTACTTTTTTTAATGGCAATATTCTGTACCTAGCATTAAACTTCATTTATAATATGGTAATTACTCAGTCTTTATGACATTGGGTTAAATGGACAGAAGATTCCATTTATGATCCTCAACTTGTGACAAAGGGTTCTAAGAAGACAAATGTCTGAATGTTTCTTCTGACTCTATTTTACACCTATAGAGAGACAATTACTCAAAATCTTAACCTTGTTGAATTTGTTCAAAATAGACCATTCATTCATTCATTCATTATTCCCTCATTCAGTATATTTTGAATGAGTGCCTGATAAGTGCCAAGTCTAGGCTTTGTTTGGGGAATAGCTAGATGAATAAAATGAAGAATCTTCTCTCTAAAAGCTTGGCATGTAATAGAAACTGTAAGCACATAAGTAGTTGCACTTAAGGTAGAAAGTGATAGGTAAATATTTTAGAGTAATAAGGAATTTTGATAATTTTGAAATCAGCAAATTATGATACAATGCAGAGAAAAATTCAAGTATTTCCATCTTCCAAATTTTATAAGAATTTATTTATTTATTTATTTATTTATTTATTTATTTATTTGAGAGTGAGCGAAAGAGAGAACACAAGCAGGGGCAAAGGAGAGGGAGAAGCAGACTTCCGGCTGAGCAGGGAGCCCATGCAGAGCTGGATCCCAAACCCTGGGATCATGAACTGAGCTGAAGGCAGACGCTTAACTGGCTGAGCCAATCAGATGCCCTTGGATTCTCTATTCTTGCCTTCATACAATAGTAAGAAGCACCCAGGCACCCCTCCGTCTTCCAATCTTTTAATTACCATTCATAAATTTGGTAGAGAAGATGGAGAATTACTAAAGAAATAGCAACATCCTGAAAATTTATAAGCTTGATCCTTAGATGGTAGGATGGTCATATTAGCTTTACCAAGAAAGCAATAGAAGGGGCCTGGGTAGCGCAGTGCCTTAGGCTACTGACTCTGGTCCGCTCACATCATGAGATCAAGCCTGGGTTGGGCTTCACAGTCCATGGACTCTGCTTGAGATCCTCTTTCCTTTTCCCTCTGCCCCTCCCACTCAGGCTCTCTCTCTCTCAAATAAATAAGTAAATAAATGAATGAATGAATGAATGAATGAATGAATGAATGAATGAATAAATAAATAAATAAATCTTTTAAAAAAAGAGATAAAGAGAGAACATACCAGGAAAGGATAAAAACTATATTTCATTAATAAATAAGAGATAAAAGGAATATATGCAGAGTATGTCTGAAGATCATAAACATACAATGCAATGCCATTCAGCATCAAAGTATCATCAAGAGGAAACCAAACTAGCATAATTTGGAGTTCAGTTATATTGTTTTCTCATGAAATTAGCATATTTTATCCTAGTAATATATTCGTTAGTTTAAAATGTGCAGGTTATCATCACACATGGCATATATTATTTTATATCTTTGATTCAATAATATGCTAACATTTTAATCATTTGGAATATGAATACACTTTTTCTTCTTTCCCTGTAGTGATCCTAACTATGTAAAACAAGCTAGAGACTGATAAAATATCAAACGATTTTTAGGCTGCATTTAGGCTACACAATTATTACATTAAATTACATTAATTGCACATTTAAAAATTTCTATAATCTCTGAAAGATGTGTATATTTACTTCCACTCTAAAGTAATATAATAAAAAGTGTCAAACTGCTTAAAAAAGTCATTTTTATGCTTTCTCCTTCAAACTGAATATTCTCTTGCTTTTTTTTTTTTTCAGCTCACAAACTCGTGATTCCAAACTCCTCTAGGCATCATTGGTTTTTCAGATGTACAGCACAAGCTTCAATGAAAACACCCTCAAGTTTTTCCTGTGAATGGTTTGGGGGCACAGTTCATGAAAATCATTTTTCTAGTGCTTGATAGTGAAGCAAATGAAGCATCATTTCAGGAATCGCTTTGCCAGTTTCCCAAGATTTTTCAATGACAAATATTAAGAACATAAGTTTTACTACAGCCTTAGGTAGAGTCAAAAAGGCCATGCTTAAGATGAGGACATTTTTATGAATTAGTATGAATTTGAAACACACGGAATAGAGATTACCTCAGAATACTTCATCCCATCAGTTTCTGATTGCTTTGACTCATCTTTAATAAAAATATTGTAGATGTATTTTATTTCTTGTTCTGATATACTTTTGTCATCTGTCCATATGTGTTGAACATTTTGATTGTATGAAGAGATAACCCATAGAGGATTTCTTAGCTTCTACATCACATTACCAAGGAGAATAAATAAAATTACTTCTGTATTTATTTCTTTCCCTTCCAGAATTTTTTTTGGAGGGAGGATAATGAGGAGACACTTAACTGTGTCATGCTTTCTTTAGCAACATAGTGACAAAACTTAAGACAACTGGCAATGATATTAATAATTCCAATAAAAATATTAAAAAGGTATCCCATTATATGCAGAGCTGGATGTCCCCAGAAATCTGAGCAATATTTTAAAGTGGAAATCCATTAGATTTGAACAAATAATATCTCTTTATCTAGAAATAGTCAAGTTCTTTAATGAGAAAAGCCTGAAATGACTGCATATCATTTATGGTTTACTGTATGTAAAAATATTTATCCTAATCATGCACTAAAGTCTGTACATTTTTTTCCTTCTAAGTGTGTAGTAGGTCTTGCTCATTATAATTCATGCTTTACTGTATTCACAAATTCGAGGGTTGTGGAAACCCATAGGAGTGATTGAGAATGGAGATCTGAATTAAATACTACAGCAATTCTTATCCTATTGCCCATTGGCTCTAGGGATGCTCATTCTGTCTGGATGAACTACCGTCTGGATGAGTCAGATCACACTTGCATTTTTATTATCAGTGGCTACAGTCAGACCAGTCTCTTTATCTTTGTAACACCAATGCCCAAGATAGCTCATAGTGAGAACTCCATGCATATAGAAAAAAAGGAAGGAAGAAAGGAGAAAAGGAAAAAAGTAGGGGTGGGAGGGGTGGGAAGGGATGAAATAATTTTTAGAAAGAGCATAGTGGAATAACTCTAAGATAGACCTTAAAAACTCTCAGTTGTATTCCAAATTGTGCCAATTAGCTACACAACCATGATTAAATTACCTAAACCTTTCAGCTCTGAAAGGAAAGAAGTCTACTCTTATAGGAGCTCCAAGATTCCTTTCAGCTTTAATCCTACTAAATGACATTTTCTCATCATAGAAAAATAATTTTAGCAATTTAATATTTATTCCTCTAAATATTTTCACCATGCAGAATATATTCATTCCATCACTATGTTGAAATGCATACATTTATAAGATGCTGATAAGAAACTATTATAATCAGGGGTGCCTGGCTGGCTCAGTGGTTGGGCATCCATTTTCCACTCAGGTCATGATTCCAGGGTCCTGGGATAGAGCCCCGCATCGGGCTTCCTGCTGAGCAGGGAGCCTACTTCTCCTTTTCCCTCTAGACTCCTGATCATCCTCCCTCTCCCTCACTTTAACTCAAGTAAATAAAATCTTTTTTAAAAAGAAGCTATTATAATCAATATTTCAAATTTTTACATATTCTTTTTAATGTTCATAATACTCAAATCAGTGAATATAATTACCACACTCTTAAATAACTGACACTAAGTGAAATTATTATACCATCAAAACCTATTCCAATTTTGTCCAATCTTGAGTTGACTGATTCTAAGGTATTAAATTTAGTTATTGAGAATATTTTTTAAAATGTATAAAAGGGTGAAACAAAGACCCAGTTTAATATTCATTACTCTGTGGTTTGCATTGTCAAGGTACACCTTATTCTTTTCACAAACCAATCCCATTTGAAAGAGATACACAGTCAAAGGAAGAGTTGGTACCAATTTTGTCAAATAAACAACTTATAAACTACAAGCTTATACTCTGCTTACTACATTCATATTATTTGTTTCAAATTCCATCTCCTGCAGGATAAGTTAATTTGATACTAAAGAGGATATCCTTTGACTATTAATATTAGGATGCTTTCTTCAATGTGGGCCTCACTTATCTCCATTTCATTTACTTCTTGTACCCAATTATCCAATATGTTATTGGTAACAGAGCTGACAAACACCAATGCCTTTATTATCAGTAACCATAGTAGTCTCAAAAAAAGTCAGTGCTTGGGATTTACACATTTTAAAATACTTATTTTTCAATCAAAGTTTTCTCTCAAAAGGAAATATTATGTCTCATTAAGAAAAATGGTCTCCTAAGACAGTATGGAAATACCTCAGAAAACTAAAAATGGAAATACTATATGATCCAGTAATTCCAATAGTGGCTATTTACCCAAAGAAAATAAAAGCACTAACTCACAAAGATATAAAACCTTTATGTTTATCACCACATTATTTACAATAGTCAAGATATGAAAACAACCCAAGTGCCCATCAGTAGATTAATAGAGATAGATAAATAGATGATAGAGAGAGAAAGAGAGAGAGAGAGAGAGAGAGAGATAAGATAGGTAGATATAAATAGATATAGACATCTCTATATATATAATGGAATATTACTCAGCCATGAAAAAGAATGAATACTTGCCATTTGCGACAACATGGATGGAACTGGAGGGTATTATGCTAAATAAAATAAATCAGAAAGAGAAAGACAAATACCATGTGATTTCACTTTATAGTATTTCTAAAAAAAAAAGAAAAAAAAGCAGAAATAGACCCATAAGTACAGAAAAAAACTGATGGTTACCATAGGGGTGGGGGTGAGTTATGGGCAAAATGGATGAAGGGAGTGGGAGATACATGTTACCAGTCATGGAATCAATAAGTCACAGGAAGGAAAGTTATAGCATAGGGAATATAGTCAATAGTATTGAACAACATTATATGGTGGCTGATGGAGGCTACACTTGTGCTGAGTATAGCATACTATATAGAATGATCCAGTCACTATGTTATACACCTAGAACTAATTTAATATTGTGCATTAATTACATTTCAGTTAAACAACAACAGTGGTCTCCTTCTAACTAGTCAATTATTATTTATTAACATTACTCTATTTAAATTTCACTCTGAAATCTTATCTGTGCCTACCTGTGGGTATTTAAAAATATTTTATTTAAGACTCATGTAGCACAAGAAAATATTTTTGATAACACAAACTATTATAGTTTATTTAATTTTTACTATTTTGCATTCATTTTCACAAAACATCAGACAAGTTATGTTTTCATCTTTTGTTGAAACTGAATAAAATTCATGAGAGGTTTATATATTAACATAATGTGCCATTTGCATCAGCTATTCCATTGGAGTTTTATAGTGGAAGCTGAATCAATTAAAATAGATAAATCTCTAATAAAGTATAACTCTAAACCAGAATTTCATCACTCATTCCCTGGGGATTGAGCAAAGATACCTGAGGCCGAATTTATTTAATTGTTTCATGATAAAGCCTTGTGTTTAATCACAGACTTATTCAAGGAAATTCCCAACAGTTTTAATTAATTAGCTTCATTCCTGTTCATTCATAGAACTGAAAATATTTTACATCCCTTATCTTAGCTGAAAAGTCATCATTTATATATATATATATATTTATTTATTTATTTATTATTTATTTATTGTTAAGCTGCAGGATATCACAGAAACAGAGTTCCTACCACTTGGGATGTAAGGCAAATCTAGATCCCCAGTGGTTATCTGGAGTTGAGTGAACCATTCAAAGCATTACTGTAGAAATTTTATCAGAAGGAAATTAAATTAAATCTGTTTCAATTATATACATGTTTATGCCCTGCCTTTGCTCTTTTCTAGAATTATATGACATATAGACATATATGATATGTAGAGACATAGAGATATGTCTATCTGGTATCCATCTGGGTGGATGATACCAAATATCATCTACATATGAAAAATAGGTTGTATCAGTGGTACCCAACAAGCCAACTGTAATATCTAAAGGGTTGAGCTAAAAAGAAGTTAAATTTCTAAACAGGTATCAAAAAATCAATTGTTATGTATCTATGGCTTGCATATTCCAACCAAAGAAAGTAAATAGACTATGAGACTTAAAACTAAAACAAAAACAATTTATACCTGTGTAATCTCAGGTAAGTTACTTAATTCCACCATAAGATAAAGATGTTTTAAGAGTGCCTATCCATTCCAGGATGACTATAAAGATTAAATGAGTGTCATTACAATTTTTAATGATGTCTTTATGTCAAGATGATTTAGGGTAATGCTATGACTCTGAAACAGTACAATCAAGAAGGTAAAAAGAGGAAATGTAGGAAAGGACATATATCCTTTACAACATACAGCTGAGGTCAAAATGACTGAAGGATTCTCCTTCCACTCCAGTTGGTAAGGTGATAATGCCAATGGCCATCCTTCTTGACAACAAGGAGACAATCTCTCTGAGGTGCATCAAGAAATTGAGCTTTTCTAACACCTTTTGTGCCCCCAGGATAGAGCCAGGTTGGAAGTCTTTCCCTTAAACTCCCAGTTACAAGGACAAAATAAATCCCTTTCTGGCTTAAAAAAGAGGGTGAGAATACAAGAGAGAAAGAAGACCCTAAAGTAAATATAGATGATAGATAGATAGATAGATAGATAGATAGATAGATAGATAGATTTGTGACTTTCAATCAAATTGTTAAAACATCTATTGTTTGTTTTTGTGTTTTTGGCAACTTTCCCTATTCTTTGTCCTAACTTCTCAAAGTATCATTTTTCCCCCCTCTTGGTATGTTCTCTCCCAGGCATCACTCTATTAAGAGATTGCTTTCAACTAACTTGAAAAGAACATCTAGTTAGAAGTTGACAATAGTAAAGACAGAAAAATACGTCCATATTTATATAATTTAGGTTATTCCGAACATTCACCATTCAATCCCACAATCTCTATCCATCTCTTAAACCCACAATTTCTAAAAGCTATCATAAATGGACCTGGCTGCCTCCCAGATTGGAGATAATTATTTTCATCCATTTAATTCAGCAATTCCAAATGATTCAGCTTAGTAGGCCTTTTGGGAAATGGCATTTAGTCTTTAAAGCCCCTGGGCACTGGAACACTTAAGTTTCCTTTACTGTGATAGAAACTGCAGAATCGCTTCCTGGGCATTCCGTAGTGATCCCTGCAATAGGGTGAATACAGAATAGCAGAACAGGAATGGGATTCATGCCACTCTTCCTAGGTGGAATCTTCTGTTCCCTCTCTGCAGCCATCAGCCAAACACAGAAGATTCCAAAGTCCTTAAGGAAGGTGGAGCCAGAAAGTGGAAGAATCTAAAATATAAAAGATCATCTTCTGGTCAGGAGTACCTGTTTTAGACTTTATATGTATAAGAAAAACTTGTGCTACTTCATTGAAGTATTAGTGTTGACCTGTTAGAACACTTCCTGCTGATTGTTGTAAATACTACACCCATCAACTACTCCTCTAGCAACCTGAGGCTACTTTAACATCATAAACTGCTAGACATCAAGGTTATCTAACTTCACAGATGTGTCATTTATTTCATTATCTCATGCAAATCTGGTCTAAAATGGTTGAATATTATAACATTTTAAGTATCAATCTGATTTTGAATAGTATTTTTTTCTCTATTTCTAAAATCAGAAATTCACCTAACATCCCTCTTGGAATTTTGCTAGGTATAGGGAAAACAAAATAGAAAATGAAACAATGATTGAAGATCAAGCTTAATTTTCTTGAATATATATCAAATAATTCCTACAGAAATATGGGTAGAGAATATATGTAAGTCACAAAATGTACCTCTACAATTAGTTTTTCTTTGACACTAGTATATGTTTTCAATATTCAGAAGATCTGTTTATTGCAATATACTTTTCATTGTTTTTGCAAAGTAACCTTGTCTGTACTCAGCAAAAGAATAATATACAAAGTCTTTTGAAAGCATATATGCTGCCATATTGTACCAGTTTAATAGTCTGAACTCTCTCCTTTGATGGCAAATGTAGTGGACAATTATAAAATTTAAAATGCAATATTCTTTGGAGGCATGTAGATGTACATATATGTTTGGGGCTATATAGAAAATTGTGAGTATCAAAATGAACTACAAGTTTTCTTCAGCAAATCTGAAAAGAGTTCATGGTAGCATAAAAATAAATAATGGTTTGAATAACTCATATAATATTCCTGACACTTGATTTCTACTGTTGAGAGGCCAGTATTTTAGTAACAAATCACTCAATGCAAATAATAGCATTGAATACCTATGGTACAGAATCTTAGACTACTTGGAGGCTAAAACATAACCAAACAAATCTGACCTTCACATTCAAGAAAGTTTATCTTCTAGTAAATGAGCTAAAACATGAAGAAAAACAAGTACAATAAATACAGTGTGAATTTTGTGGAAACCAAGACAGAGATATTGTTTTTCCCCGGGAGCAATAGTAAACTAGAAAAAAATAAAAAAACCCTCCCATTTATATATCATAAATTTTACCTTTTCTGGTTTAGAAGTTGTCTCATCTTGATAGAATTTGGATGGCTGGCCATTTTTAGGAGTTAGTCAATCCACTCCTTCATTAGCAAATGCTAACTTATAATAGAACTGTGTCTTCCACTAAATTTTAAGTTCATGTTTTCCCATGTGCTAGTGGACTTATTTTAACTTGGAAAAGCTGTCTAGGTCCCTCTTATATGAAAATATCAGCAGAAAATCCTTGAGTCATTGGAATAGCTTGATAAAACAATAGCAGTTGTTCATCAACCATCCATTCCATGTAACTATATAAATTTATCTCCTTATAAATGAATGCCTGAATATAAAATGTGTGGTTCATACCTTTTGTCTATTTATTAAGTTTGCTTTCAATGAAGAAAGATTTTTTTTTAATTTTTTTTTCAATTTATTTATTTATGATAGTCACAGAGAGAGAGAGAGAGAGGCAGAGACACAGGCAGAGGGAGAAGCAGGCTCCATGCACCGGGAGCCCAATGTGGGATTCGATCCCGGGTCTCCAGGATCGTGCCCTGGGCCAAAGGCAGGCGCCAAACCACAGCGCCACCCAGGGATCCTGAAGAAAGATTTTTTTTTATGAATTTCCTACACAAATATATGGCTACATAAATAGAGCAAAAGATACAAAGTGCTCTCAACGACAACTTAACAAAGCATATTTCAGTGAGATCTCATCCCTTTGTACTCTTCCTTGATCCATTTACTAAATAATGTTCACTATCTAAAAATCACACACCTCTGTCACAGCGAAAAGATTTTTGAGCATGCCTCCCGAAATGTATGTCATTATTTATACATTTTATAGTGTACTACTTTGCTAATTTAATAAGAGACCTCAAAAAGAAATGTAAGCATTCACCATTAAGTTTAGTGCCATTTATGAAACATTAATTTGGTATTGCAAAACTTTAAAACATTTCCAGAAAAAAAATCCACATTTGTCTTTATATTACAGATACTTTCTTTGAAAAAGTCATACAAATGTTAAAGTCCACATACTATGACTAGCTTGTGTCTTAAGACACATTACAAAGTAGGTCAAAGTTCATCATTAAAGATGATTCATAGAAATCCATATTTCATATAGTCTTCTTAATCATATCAATTTCTTGTGCTTTCTTTCTTTTTTTAAAAAACATTTTTATTTATTTATTCATGAGAGACACAGAGAGAGAGAGAGGCAGAGACACAGGCAGAGGGAGAAGCAGGCTGCATGCAGGGAGCCCGATGTGGGACTCAATCCCGGGACTCCAGGATCAGGCCCTGGGCTGAAGGTGGTGCTTAAACCGCTGAGCCACCAGGGCTGCCCTCTTGCTGCTTTCTTGTCAGATTTGATTAGACCATCATTGCTGTTTAATCTTGTAGTGTAGCTGACAAATAGCTTTGAGAAGAAGTGCTGAGTCTGCTGCTTCCCCTATCCCCCAGACTCACTTGTACTTAGATTATCATTTCTCTTCCACCCAAATCTTCTCAAAACAATCTTTGTGAAATGCTGGTGTAGTTGACACTCAATAATATTATCACTAAACACCTCTTAACCAGGAACACAATATACATAGTTGGCCATATGCCAAAACAATGTAATAAGGGGGAAAGCACCACTGCCAACCCCTTCCAATCATACCCCATGCTTCCCTCAAAACACTGTTAAATGATTTGCATGGGACATTTGGCCAGCATACAAAATAAGAAAGCACACCAGTGTCAACCAAATTTAGGAAAGCTTACTTAAAAAAATATTAGATTTAAAAAAATCCATAAAGAACAAAATTCCAACAATGTTGCAGGGAAGAACACTTTGGAAACTGCTAGCCTACATTCAAACAGAGTGAATTTCCAAAATCCAAACCACTCTTTAGTGGTTTGACTTTGTCTAGAGTTTTAATTCCAAAATCTTTTGTATGGCATTCCAGGCCACTTGAAATCTGCCTCTGTCCTCTACCTAAAATGCATGCTATGCTGCAATGACACTGCACTATTTCATTTTTCCAAAAAACACCATGCCTCCATGGTTTGTCCTTGCTGTTCCCTCAGTGTGAAATGGCCTTCTTCACATCCTATTGTACTTGCAACACTCATGTCACTTCCAGTGATTGCTCCCCATGGACACTTTGTGACACATCCAAGCAGAACTAATCATTCTCTCCTGTGCCACCACTGTGCTCTTTCTGAAGTTGACTATAAATCTTATAAATATTTGTGTTAGCCTCTGAAATCCACGTAAGAATGTGCACATGCATGCTCACTTACCCTCTCTCCAGATACCACTGATTTCTGTCCTGTAAAAAAGATGATTCCCTCTCTCTTTCTCTCTTTCTATCTCTCTTTTCTCCCTGAATTCCTGCTTTCCAATACAGTGAGTAGCTGCTTGGTAACTGTTATTGACTGACTGGATGAAAATATGACAGTAGCTCATCTATCTGCTTGGTAAGAAATGCACCTAACTTTATAAACTTAGCTACTTTAAGTTTATACTGTATTTATATATAAATTAGTGTATAAAGTAAAACATAATACATGACTACAATTGATGATACAATTATAATAAGAAATAAGCAAATTCTGAAACAACCTGAGAAAGCAATGAAGAGACACAAACCTTTAAGAAGAAAAATACATAAAATAGATATTTCTTATGAATACAAATTCATTAGACAGATATATAGCAAGTGCCTTCTATATCCCTAGCTAGAGATGTGTAATAAAAAGAGAAAGTCCCTTCTCTTCTAAAATTTCAGACCAATGGGTAGTAAAAACAGTGATCAGACAATTACAAGTTAAGTAACAAGTAGCGTTACTACAGCACTGTGCTGGATGCTATAAGAATATACCAAAGGAGACCTAAGTGAACAGAGTTTCATAGAAACTGCTATGAGAAAGTCATCCTTTGAAGAAATATCTACAGAAAGGTTTTTAAAAAGGCCATGAAGAGACCAAAGGAAAGGAAGAGACCAAATTTAAGAGCCCTGAGACTGAGGAGAGCAAGAACTGTTGGGGAATTAAATTCCAGGATGTTTTGAGAACAGAAAATAAGGATACTATCATATGAGAAGGATAGAGACATGGGTGCAGAATAGAATTTCTTGCAAGTCATTTTAAGTAAAAATTGTGAAGGAATTTGGACAAACAGAATACTGAGAGACCCTTCAATAAAATATAAGACATTTAGAGGAAACTCCAGGTTATCTGTTCTACAGGGTTCTGTGCCTTAATGTTTGGCTGGGCTATTTGTCACTTTGTAGACATCCAAGTTAACTTATGGAAAGTTGATGGAGGTGCAAGGGATCCCTGTCCATAAAAATGCAAATGAATTTGTCCAGTAAAGACATTATTGATTTCTGTCCTATAAAAAAAGATGATTCCAAACATTACAATTTTGCTATCAAACACAGTTTTGCATCTATTAAAAGTTTTGTTTCAGCATTCCTTATTGCCTATATATATCTACCTCTGATTCTTCTTTGAAACATTTGTAGCATCTTACATTAAATGAAATCCTAAATATATTTTGATTTTATGTTTGGAGACAAGTTGTGATGTTTACCATTTGCAAATTCTCCTTTGTACCATACTATTGAGATGGAGTCTTATCTCAAGAATAAGAAGTAATTGAAAGGTTTTGAACACAAACATAAAATGATCTGTTTGATAGGGTAAAAAATGTGTTGGAGGTGGAAAGAAAGGTTAAGAAGCTCCAGTAGAAATCCAAAGATGATAGCAGTGGTATGGATGAAGGCAGAGGCAGTAGGGATAGAGAAAACCAGGTATGGTGTGAGAGATGTTGAAAGAAGATTCTAGTCTTAGTGGTAGATAGGGGAGAAGGAAGAGTGAAGGAGGTTCACTTATGGAATGATAAACTGATGGTAGGTTCATTTACTGAGAGGTAAGCAGGCTTGGGTAAGAAGCAAAATTTGATATTCAAGAGGCTCTTTGCATAGCTTATATAGTTTATGCAATCAGGGTCCATGGGACATTTCTTTATTGCTAGTTTATTTTGTCATGCATGATTATAATATTCCCATGCCATATCTAATTCACATGTCAGAGAATAAAAGCACATACTGAAGATAAACAAAATTAGAATATTTTGTACCATATACCAATCTATAAGACTGAGTCTATAACATGCTGTATTTAGAAATAATGGATAAGAAAATAAAGGCTGAGCTTGTCTCAAAGTATTAGAAATGTAGGTCAATTAAACCTGCAAACCCAAGCACTAGAGTTAATTACCATTTATAGCCAGCAAACTGTTTCATTTACATAAGTGTATTCCAAAGAAGCGAGAATAAGATCTGCCACAAAAAAAAACAAAAACAAAAACAAAAACAAAAACAAAACAAAACAAAACAAACAAACAAAAAAAAACAGTAATGCTGTGGAAGTTATCAGTAAAGTTCTTTATATTATTTATAATTTATAAAATGTTGAATACATATTTCTCACTATGAAGGGATAGTGATGTTATTTATCTACAATTCAGATTATCATAATAATTAAAATAATTGAAAATTAAAAGAAGTATCTTTAAAAATAGCATATTGTGCTATCTAAAAGTCACAATTCATTATGCTATAGTGAGGTGAGCCATTTTCAAATGTTCAGTAAAAGTTCTAAGATTCCTTCCTGGTAAGTCACAGAAGTAGTATAAAACCCAAACCTGAGACTGTCATGTATTTAGGTACCAGTGTCTTTAACTAGATTATGAATTATTGAAGGCAGAAATTATTCCTTGAATCAACACTGTGTCCTCAATGTCTAGTACTTCAATAGGACAAAGAAGGCACTTGAATGCTAATTTAAAAAAAAAATGAAGAATAATGTAGTTATTTCTTTTTTTTCCTTGCCAAGTTTTTATTTAAATCGCAGTTAGTTAACATGCAATGTGATATTAATTTAACTTATAGAATTTAGTGATTCATCACTTAGATACAATATGCACAGCTACAATACAGTTATTTTTATACTACTGGAAAAACAACATCAAGCTATGTTCAAGATTTATTACATAACCCTTGAGGTGTTACTGTTTTCATTATAAATATTATTATATTCCAGAAAACTTAGGAAAAAATTTCATGTGCAACCCAAGCATACTAAAACATGTACTGATAAACATTTTGATTTTGGCAAAGAAGACTCTTACCAATTGTCAGAAACTAATTTAAAACGTTAATCTAGAATATGTATTTTTTCAAAAAAATTACCTCCACTGTGTACTGACAATGATACTGGGAGTTGTCTGGATGTGATAAAGCAGAAAACATAAACGGAAGGAAAGGAAAGAAGGAAGGGAGGGAAGAAAGAGGGAGGGGTAAGGGAGGGAGGGAGGAAGGGAAAGAAAGAAAAGAAATCCATTGCAAAAGGATGATTTTCTTTACTCTTATGTCACTGTTAAATAACTAAAATTTTCACTATTTGTATATTATCTGGTGAGTACAGTGAATTCAAGCATAAACATGGGAATATGTTTAAAATTGCTTTCTAGAACAACTCCAGCAAAACAACTTCAGGGTCTACCTCATTGACCAAATCAGCCAGCAGTAACAGGGGTCACAGATGACAGATACAGAGCTCATGATGGGTGTGAATGGAACAAATTATGAAGTACTAGAAATTTCTGAATGCTAAGTCAGCAAAGTCACTGCTCTAGTTCCATAAAACTAGTGCCTCTTATGTATTAGAAGGAAGAAAAGGAGAACTATAATTAAATTAAATGAAATTAAATAATTTATTACATTAGAACCTTTTATAAAACATCATATTTGTGTTTTAAACATCTCAGGTAGGGGTAAATATTTGCTTGAGAAGTTATCACTTCTTTTCTAACATACCCAAATCTAAACGAAAATCTCCTAAAAATAATCAAATAATGCCAAAACTTAAGGCCAGTCTTAACTGAAATTTTGCTGAGAAGACTGCAAGTGCTACCTAAGTTCTAAAACCAGCAGCTTAAAATGTTATAACTGAAAGGATGTTTGAAATCCTCTTGTCTGTATGGGGCTGAATAGTGCCACAACTCAAAAAAAAAAAATTTATGTCCACCCAGAACCGCAGAATGTGGCCTTATTTGGAAATAGGACCCTTGTAGATCTAGTCATTGAGATGAAGTCCTAATCCAATGACTTGTGTCTTTATGAAAAGAGAAAACACAGGCGCAAGGATGGCTCAGTTGGTTAAGTAAGCATCTGCCTTCTGTTTGGGTCATGACCTCAGGGTCCTGGGATCAAGTCCTGCACTGGGCTCCCTGCTCAGCAGGTAGTCATTTCTCCCTCTGCCTTCCTCCCCTGCTTGTGATCTCTCTTTCTTTCTTTCTAATTTTTTAAAAAGAGAGAAAACAAAAAATAAAAATAAAATAAAATAAAAAAGAGAAAACAGAGACACAGAAACAGACATACAGAGAGAATAATACACGAAGACAGAGGCAGAGATTGGAGCAATGTGCGTACCAGTTAAAGGATGCAGAGGACTCCAGAAACCACCAGAAGCTAGGAGAAAGGCATGGAGCAAAGTCTTCTTCAGAGCAATGAGAACCAACCAACCCTGCTGATCCCTTGATTTTGGACTTAGTTCAGGATTTATTGGTTTATGATTTATTAGATGCATTGCAACTGAGATTATATTAAACTGAAATAACAATGGGAGAGGAAGTATTGTATCAAAATTGCTTTCACATTCAAATTAAATAATTTTAATTTCACACTTGGGAAGTAGTATAACCTATTGGTGAAAAGCCTGGACTCTAGGGCCAGGTTTCCTGGGCTTGACACTCTCTACCTCATTTTCCTATCAGTAAAGTGGGGATGACAAGCATACTTACAACATAATATGTTGTAACATAGGGTTGTTGTTAAGATTAAGTGATACAACATTTGAAAGCACCTAGTGTCTGGCACCCAGTAGAGGTTATGTTACTGTTTGCTGTTTTCTCTCTGAAAATATTCACTAATTACCTAAACATTTAAAATAACTGACTCTGGATCAAGTAAACTTAGTCATCAAGTTTAGTTTGTTAAGACTATGGTGGAATTAAAAGTAGGGCAGCCCAGCTGGCTCAGTGGTTTAGCGCCGCCTTCAGCCCAGGGTGTGATCCTGGAGACCTGAGATCGAGTCCCATGTCGGGCTCCCTGCACGGAGCCTGCTTCTCCCTCTGCGTCTGTGCCTCTCTATCTCTCTCTCTCTGTCTCTCATGAATAAATAAATAAAATCTTTAAAAATAAAAAAAATAAAAAATAAATATATGATGCTTGTTACTTTTTTTGTCGATGTCAAAGAATAGACAAAGAACATTGATAACATTTTCTGAAATACAAAAATGTAAAAAATATAAATACTAATATAAGATACTAGTTTCAGCCATAAATGTGAGTATGTCTATCACACAACTATTTTTTCCTAACATGCTAGTACATCACTAATGCTTCAGTGGGTAAGTTAAGATCTTTTAAAAACAAATAGTAATCACAACCAGATTCAGATTAGCTGAATCACTCCTAAATCACTCTTTAATAAAGTCATCAAAAGTCAATTTAGATGAAGGCTTTCTTTCTAATTTTATATACATTTTTCTTTGCTAGTTTTTCTTATGCATTTATCTCATTAGGCTACAAAGGATAAGACTGAGACAGGCATGGGCAGCCCTGGTGGCTCAGAGGTTTAGTGCCGCCCTCAGCCCAGGGCCTGATCCTGGAGAACAGGGATCAAGTCCCAGGCCTGTTACTCTCTCTCTGGGTCTCTCATGAATAAATAAATAATTTTTTTTAAGAAAAAAAAAAAAAAAAAAAAACAAGTTTGGGACAGGCAAAAAAAAAAAAAAACACATCATTTTTTCTCATTTCTGACACCTTACAATTTATAGTTACAAAATATAGTTACAAAATACATTGCCAAAAAAAAAATAAAATAAAATAAAAAAAAAAAAAACAAAAAAAAAAAAACAAAATACATTGCCAATCACTTAAACATTCTAAAATCTCAATATAATATAGCATATTAAATATGTGATCACTATATATAGATCACTATATATAATATAGTCAATTAATATTCAATCAAAACTAACCTTTTAAGTTTTAGAAAATAATAAAAAAAGAGCTTAATACCTTGAGCATTTTTTCTTAAGATTTATTTATTTATTTATTCATGAGAGACACACACACTGGGGGGGGTGGAGAGGGAGAGAGAGAGAGAGAGAGAGAAGCAGAGACACAAGCAGAGGGAGAAGCAGGCCCCCCGCAGGGAGCCCTACAGGACTCTATCCCGGGTTTCCAGGATCACACCCTGGGCTGCAGGTGGCGCTAAACCTCTGAGCTGCACCACCGGGTTGCCCCTACCTTGAGCATTTAAAGAAGATTTTACCTAAAATAGTTTAACCAGGTTAGAATCCATCACTAAAGTTCAAAATTTTAACGGCCACACCCCTGTGACTTCAACTTTCTCAAATGAAGTATTATTAGTGCCACTATAGATTTCTGACATTTAAAACTTTTAAAGTCTGCTTGATATGAAAAATAACCATGTAATTATTTTTTGTTTTCTTTGCAAATTTTAATTAGGACTTTTTAATTATTAGGCTTGATTTAAAAAAATATTGGGCAGAAGAAAAATATTTTCTAGAGTACAAATATTTATACTATTAATTAATTCTAGCTACCTGTGATCTTACAATAAATTAATTTTGAGAGGTGTTATTAAAGGTATAGGATTTGAGTGTGAGTTCAAAGTACCCCCACTTATGTTATCATTACTTATACTTTCAGCTCACACCACTCAGCAGTTTCCTCATCTTAAATTGGATTCTCTCTAGGCCTCATTCCCTCCTAAATTTGTAGTGTTACAAATGCTAGCATTCTAGCTACTACTTCAAAGGGCCTCATACAATCCCAAGCCACTATGATCGTAGATAAAACTGATCTGGTCTATTTAAAATCTACTTTTTTAAGATAAAAATCCATGCAGAAATTTAACTAGTGTTCTCTTCTTTCATGAATGCAAATTCGAAGATGGCATTGCCATTTTTCCTAAGGTTTTCTTTTATCTCGATTTTTTCCTTTTCTTTTTAATAGAATTATGTCTCTAATAGAACTCCCTAAAGACTTTTTTTTTCCCTTCTGCCTTTTGAATAAGGAAAATCACAGGAAGGCAAGACTAATATTTATTAGATGACCTACTTTTTTTTTTTTTTTTTTTTGAGGGACAGAGACTACTTGCACAGGAGCATGGGGGGAAGGGCAGAGAGAGAGGGAGAGAGAGAATTTTTTTTTTTTTTTTTTGGAGAGAGAGAATCTTAAGGGAATCCATGTTCAGCAGGGAGCCCAACACAAGGCTCCATCTCATGATCCTGAGATAATGACCCGACCAAAACCAAGAGTCAATCATTTAACAGACTGAGCCACTAGGTGCCTCTAGGTGACCTCCTTTAATTAGAATGGGCCTTTAACAAAAGACATGAACAGAAATCTCACCGAGGAAGACATAGACATGGCCAACATGCACATGAGAAAATGCTCCGCATCACTTGCCATCAGGGAAATACAAATCAAAACCACAATGAGATCCCACCTCACACCCATGAGAATGGGGAAAATTAACAAGGCAGGAAACCACAAATGTTGAAGAGGATGTGGAGAAAGGGGAACCCTCTTGCACTGTTGGTGGGAATGTGAACTGGTGCAGCCACTCTGGAAAACTGTGTGGAGGTTCCTCAAAGACTTAAAAATAGACCTGCCCTACGACCCAGCAATTGCACTGTTGGGGATTTACCCCAAAGATACAGATGCAATGAAACGCCGGGACACCTGCACCCCGATGTTTCTAGCAGCAATGTCCACAATAGCCGAACTGTGGAAGGAGCCTCGGTGTCCATCGAAAGGTGTGGATAAAGAAGATGTGGTCTATGCATACAATGGAATATTGCTCAGCCATTAGAAACGACAAATACCCACCATTTGCTTCAACATGGATGGAACTGGAGGGTATTATGCTGAGTGAAATAAGTCAATCGGAGAAGGACAGTGTATGTTCTCATTCATTTGGGGAATATAAATAATAGTGAAAGGGAATATAAGGGAAGGGAGAAGAAATGTGTGGGAAATATCAGGAAGGGAGACAGAACATAAAGACTCCTAACCCTGGGAAACGAACTAGGGGTGGTGGAAGGGGAGGAGGGCGGGGGGTGGGGGTGAATGGGTGACGGGCACTGAGGGGGGCAATTGACGGGATGAGCACTGGGTGTTATTCTGTATGTTAGCAAATTGAACACCAATAAAAATAAATTTATCATAAAAAAATAGAATGGGCCTTCAAGAAGGTATTTACATTTTGAAGTCCCTATGAGTCCTAACTATATCTTCTTACAAGAAAGAACCAGCAAAGTCCTCACTTTTATCAAGTACTATGTAATATGTTCCCCTAGCAAAGCATTTTTGTTTTTATCTTTTCTTAACCCTACCTGTTATAATTGAAAAAAATTTCCTAAAATTTAATACATTTTTCTTTTTAATTTTATAATTATTACTGTTTTAGACAATGTTGCCCAAAGTCATTGTTTATTTAGGTACATCCCATGTTCCAACAATTCTATTTGTTCCTTTATAATAGTCCTATATTATATTCTTATATTTGTATAATGTTTCTTCTGTTTATTAAATTTAAAACAGTAAGGGGATATTTTTTCTTAATCCCTCCTTCAATTATGTCATGCATTAAAATTCTTTTACCAAGACCACCATCTTATATTAAGTATCCACTTTTAAGCTGTCAGTGAGGACCAAAATTTGGAAATAACCAGTAGGTGATTTGTTATACTCATAGCCTATTGATAATTCTGGCAGTTTAATAATTTTCCTTAATTTATGCATAAAAGATTTTAGTGAAAGTGGTTAAGAATACGATATTTAAAAAGTACTGCATAAACTTTTCTGACTCCACTGATGTTTTATTTGAATGTCTTCCTCAAAAACAGAGCTCCCATTCATTTTACTAATATGAAGTTAGTACATGAAATTAGGGCAAAATAGAATCATGTATCTCTGAGCTTGTATTTACTACCATATTTATAATACAAATTAGTAACATCAATAAAGGTAATATCTGCAAGCAAAGATAAAGAATGAAAATAAGTATAATTAATTTAGGAAAGAAATGATAGAATATTAGTATTAACATTCATGACACCCCTTAAAAATTCTTTACAAAATAAAAGAGAGTATTTATCAGATCATTTCCAACCATGAATCTGCCAGCCGCTAAATAATTTTCAGGCATTTGAAAAAATGTCTATTCAGGAAATGTGAAAGTGGATTTTTGTGTGGGCAGTGAATTGTATAATGCTTTAGAAACTTATATTGCATTATTATAATAAAAAGTCATAAAAATGTCTGTGGGATTAACATAGTTAAGGCTGTAGGAGTTTCTGCAACTTCAATGTATTTGTGTATATTGTAGGCATTCTACTTATTTTTAACAAAGCACTATAAATTATTCCTCAAAGGTTATCTTAATATTCAGGCTATTTTGAAATAACTGCATTTTCCACAAGATTCAACAAGATTTTTCTGAGTGTCTACTATGTGTGTAGTATTGTACCATATTGTAAAGGCAATAACCAAAATTAATAAGAGTAATAACAATAACAGATTATTCAGGCAGTTCTTTTCAACTTAGAACAACTCAACTTCTAGTAATTTGTCAAGTTTAAAATACTCAGGTAGTTGCACCCATGCTATTTGAAGAAGACAGGACACTTGGAAATAAATGAAGACTGTTAATCTGCTTCGTGGGTGCTCAAGCCAAAGTTCAGGCTGGGGCATGAAAATGGTACTCTTGAGGATGTCCTTTGTTGCAAAATGTAGAAGACAGAAATCTAAGAATTCACTAATGAGAATAATGTAGCAACAGTAAGAGTGCCAGGTTAAAAGTTAGTGCATCCAGATTTTGCATGTGACTGGAAATGTTCTTAACATTATGCTAACACTATTTTAAATGACAATATTTTTGCAGTGATTATATAGAAACATATCAAATGGCAAAATTCATTTGAAATGCAAATTCTAGCCCACAGAATTTTTAAATTGTTTTAGAAATTCAGCATATAACAAACATATTATGGTTAAAACTCAACATTATTTTATTTATTTATATTTTTTTATTTATTCATGAGAGACAGAGAAAGAGGGAGAGGCAGAGAACAGGCAGAGGGAGAAGCAGGCTCCATGCAGGGAGCCCGACATGGAACTCGATCTCGGGTCTCCAGGATCACGCCCTGGGCCGAAGGCAGGTGCTAAACCACTGAGCCACCCGGGCTGCCCTCAACATTATTTTAAAGTAGGTCATTAAAAGTCAATTCTAGTGATGATATGCCTGACACAGTAGGGTTTTTGTTGAGGATTTCATGTCCATTTATTCAACCAATATCCATTGAGAGCCTTTATTGTGATTGTTCCAGAATTAGAACTAGAACACCGAATAAAATCTTGTATCATAGACAATGCTAGTATCTATGTTGGAGAGGGGTAAAATGGTATGGAAAACTGAAAATTAACTTGGCAGGCGGTGTGGAGACTCTAAGATAAGATTTTATAAGGATAGGGGAGTGAGGAGATGTGACAATGTGCAAAGTATTAGTAAATTAAGAGGATGGAGAGTAGAGCAGATGGAGATGGGGTCTAGTTTGCAGGACAGTACATTCCTAGGTTGATTCCAAACTAAGCAGAAATTCAGCAAGCAACAGTGTAACCATCCTCTATGCTGCCCTGTACATAGGCACCCTTCAAAGGTTCTAAGTGGACCATGTGAGCCAGGGAGCTAGGTGAGAATGTTGCAGAATTTCTGCAGTTCACACAGTCTCTGACAGATGAAAAAATGCCAAGTAAGATAAAAAATCAAGGAAAAAAAAAAAGACCATCCATCCATCATATATGTGAAAAGAGAAACCTATGAATTCATAAGGGGCAGAAATTAATGATAAATATCCTCAGAAACTTCAAGACCAAGATCTGGACAAATATTTCTATAGACAAATACTCACTCTGAAGATGGGATGAGTTAGGATCTAGGCGATATTGTGGATATCGCATACATCCCTTCAATCTGATTCAGTGAGGTCATGAAAATTTCTCTCACTCACCCAATGCACAAGACACCTTTAGTCATGCTGGAGGAGAGAGATGAAGTCATTGTGGGCCCCAAACACTAAGCCTGCATCTAATATAGACATTTTACATTATTTAAATTTAATTAACAAGTTAACAAAATAAAAAAAAAGGCAATCAAAATCTTTAGCCTGAGCTAATAATTAACAATTTCTACCTGAAACCCAGTGCACAGGTGTTCAAAAGGAAGATGGGATCAGTAATAGCCCCAGGGAAAAAAAAAGAAAACACCCAAAAACCTATATTTTTTTCTCTGCTCAACTGTGTGTCAGTGAGTAAATTTGGTAAACCTCAAACTATTCTGGGTGCTGATGAGCTAACTGCTCAAGAAAGCAGGTTTCAGTGGATACCCAAACATTCAAAAACCTGCTTTTATGAAAAAGACAGAAGGAAAGGGAGGGAAAGGAAGATGGGGAGGAAGACAAAATTAGTTATTATGACCTGTGATGATCTAAAAAAGTCTTCCCCAAATCACTATTATGTATTTCATTGTAGATGTGATTTCCTTTTCTAATGAATTAATGGAAATACTAAATAATTTCTGTAAAAATCAGCAGTCCCAGTGACAAAAATCTCTTTGGAGGAAAACAAAAACAGCCCAGATTCAGTGCACTGTGTTATAAAGCAAGAATAAGAAACTTTAATTTTCTAATTGTTACAGGTGTCATTTCCCATACATTATGTTAGTTTAATATTTATGTTATGAGCGCAACATTGCTTTAAATTTTTATATAGTCATGTATATCAGCTTTTTTTATAACTTGCACTATTCTCATGTTTAGAAATTCCTTACTATCTAAAAATAGTTAAATAGGGTTTGATTTTTATATTTAACTCCTTAATATCTTTGGAATTCATTTTTTTTTTAAATTCAAGCTAACTGAATTTAATTTTTTTTTAATTTTTATTTATTTATGATAGGCACACAGTGAGAGAGAGAGGCAGAGACATAGGCAGAGGGAGAAGCAGGCTCCATGCACCGGGAGCCCGACGTGGGATTCGATCCCGGGTCTCCAGGATCGCGCCCTGGGCCAAAGGCAGGCGCCAAACCGCTGCGCCACCCAGGGATCCCTGGAATTCATTTTCCTTTATGCTTTTTCATCCAAATAATAGTGTTTTTCCCCCCAAATTTTTCTGAACAAGTATGTATAATTCATCAGTCCAGAAGCTGGTGTCTTTTAGACACAAAAATCAAAAGTTGCACCTGTAAACCCTCTTTAACTCAAGGCATAGTCCAAAGAGGGCCTCAGATATCACATTGAGAAGACGAATAGAATCTAGTCAGACTATGCCACATCTAAAACAGCACGATTAACAGAGAAGGAATTCCTAGGAAATAGATGTAAGTCACTTCAAAAGAATACACTGAATTTCTAATGCTTCATGAAGCTCTACACAAAAATATAAATATCCAAAATTGTAGAGCTTAAGATCAAGCTAGTAAGGCTTTGAGATTCTGAGAACTCTCTGCAGTAGATATTGAAAGATATCATGGGCCATAGCCATCATTCCAACAGAGGACAATGTGCAACATTGAACACAGAACAGAAACTCTGAGAGGAAAATTCAGAGAAAGAGTGATTTCCTTTAGAACACCTGTCAAAGGGATTCACTAATTTATTTTCATTTTCTAGGCACTAAATGTCAGGTCAAAACAAAAATGTTTTGTAACTGGTTTTATCTGATAATGTTTAAGTAAATCACCTGTAATGTTTGTCTATTGTTTGATGTCTCATTCAAATTTTCTACTTTCTAAGGAAAATCTTGGGATATAGAACTACCTCTGATATATATTTTTTTTAAGATTTTTTTTTTTTTGTAATGTGTGGAGTGCCTTGGTGGCTTAGCTGATTACGTGTCTGACTCTTGATCTCAGTTCAGGTCTTGATCTCAGGGTCATGAGTTCAAGTCCCAGGTGTGGAGACTAATTAAAAAAAATCTGTGTCTATGTCTAATCTATCTATATATCTATATCTATATCTATTCTATATCATCTATATCTAATCTTACCTGAGTAAACCATGATGGTTATATTAACTCATTAAATATAAACTTCCTTAAAACCTCTCAATAGTTTCCCATGGTCTATAGAATTGAAATCTAAGTTCCTTATCACAGTTTTTGAGCCCTTTGCCTTTTCCTCCCCATTTCTAAAAATCTTACTCTTTATAATCATACAATGATAATAAATTCCTGATATTCACTGAATACGTTGTGCTTTCATGAGTCCCCTGCACATGACTGACTGCATCTCAGATAACACACTTAATCCTTTGGCTCTTCCACACACCCTTAAGCTTCTTTATTCCTTCAGGTCTCAGCTGTCATGTGACTTTACCAACAAGGCTTCCTAGCTGCCAAGAATGGACTAAGAGAAATGTCTTTGTATAGTGTATTTTCATATTCTATTCATGAGAGCATATACATTAAGCACCAAGTTTTTTTTAAGATTTTTAAAATTTATTCATGAGAGACACACAGAGAGGCAGAGATATAGGCAGAGGGAGGAGCAGGCTCCATGCGGGGAGCCCAACGTGGGGCTTGATCCCAGGATTCCAGGATCACAACCTGAGCCAAAGGCAGATGCTCACCCACTGAGTCACCCTGGTGCCCTATGCATTAAAGATTTAATGAATATTGTTGAATAAATTAATAATAAAGTAAGCTTAAAGGACATTTGATAACCACACTGGTCAACTAAAGTCAATAGGTCCTAGGAGAATAGTACCTTAAGGTATTCTTGCTTGGATCTATTACATTACATAGTGTATACCAGATTCAGCATGAATAAATTAATAATAAAGTAAGCTTAAAGGACATTTGATAACCACACTGGTCAACTAGAGTCAATAGGTCCTAGGAGAATAGTACCTTAAGGTATTCTTGCTTGGATCTATTACATTACATAGTGTATACCAGATTCAGCATGATCTTTGCCTTGTCACCTAACAAATATGTTAGTTCTATGTAAAGCTAGCATTTGTAAATTTGGAGACTAATTAGTATCATTATTTCTTCCTAATAGTCTAAAGATCAGTTAAAATAATCTTACCATGTAGCCCTTTTTGGTAGAATTTTGTCACTTTTGTTATTTATAAATAAGAGTTCTCTTTTCATGAAGTTAAAAATGTTTATTCTTATTTTTTCATGTACTAAAATCTCAAATTTAGATATTAAACTCCTTTTATTATTCATCAGCCTCTAGTAACTATTGATAATAGAATGTGTTCCTATATTGAGCAGGATTCAAAATTTAACAAACTTTTGGATCCTCCTTCCCCTTGGTTTAAGAATGTAATAATTGGTATTTATAACAAAATGTTACCTATTTTTGCTGGTATGCCTATCAGAGAGATATTAACTAGAGGAATCCCATGTTCAATTTTAATTAATCACTATATAAAATATAAATGCCTTCCTTGCTGAAGCTAAGATGGACTCTGGATGCCAGAAAAGATCAAAAGTAGGTTTTCAACGTGTTTGCAACAAGAACAGTTTTGGTTAAGGACCAAGCATCACCATGAGGGCTTAGTTTGGGTACCTCCTTAGACTGCCTATAGCCATGAAGCAAAAGATGATGGCAGAAATAGAAATGTAAGGTCTTTAATTTGTAGTCTGACCAACTGAGAAAGCAACATGAAGAGAGTATTGGTCAGTGTCTAGAATCTTGATGTGAATTCCCTATTTTTTTGTTTGTTTTGGATGTCAATTCCCTATATGCTGCATTAACTGCCAATTTAGATGAGAGTCTTTGTCCTCTTATCTATCAAAGAGATGATGGATCATAATTCCTTCCTGCTCAAGCATTCTAGTATTCAAGCAGCATCAGGAACACTAATTCATTCCATATGAAACAAACTTCTTATGGAAGTTTCTATTGTTTCCTTTCTTAAACATTCTCTAAGCCCTCTTTAACTTTCACTTTTAAAAATAAATATCTAAGTTATTTACTGAAGCAGGTAACCAACCCTAAATCTAGCATCTGACTTCTCAAAAAAAAAAAATTGGAGACCTATGTACATATCTTGGAAAATACATGGCAAAGCTGCTAAACTTTAAAATCAAAATGAGTTAATTGTACGTTGCTGAATAGTCTTCAACTATTTTAGAAAGAATTTGTTCTTTAAGATTTGGCAGAATTATTTCTGCTGGAAATTATTTCTTGATAAGTTGGCTAAAAAAGTCATTCTTATATTATTTCTAGGCATGAAAATCTGACATGTTTCTTGATGAAATAATACACTATACATAGACTGGACTTGAGGTGATGGACCTAAACTAATATACCCCATTGGATTGTCCTAGACTTTCCCTTTTCAAATGTTCAAGTCAAATGAATTATAGAAATCGGATTCACTAAAGGTTAAATATGTTAGTAAACATGCATACAGTTAGCCAGTTAAACATTTTATAATTTCTTTGGTGTCCATAATTGCCACGTGTGTGATAGGCAATGGTGGTGGTGGTAGTGGAAGGGATTCATGAATGTGTGGACAGATGCACATGAACATATTTGTATGGTATGTTAAGTCACTTTTAGGAGATTTCATGCAGAATAAATAATTATATTTAGTATAATTATTAGACATATGTTTTACCAACTTAATTTCTAAAATAAACAGAATAATTATAATAGTAGTACCACCATAATTCACACTTTGATTAATATAAAATAGTTTCAATGTCAAATACTGTAATAATAACATTTTGATGTTGTAGACACGATAAGTTAAATGATTGCTATATATACATATTAAATGAATAATTTTATTTATCTTAAAAATTTATAAACATTAATATAAAACCTTCCTTGAAAGATGCTATGCCATTGGTACAATGTTGATAACTTTGGTCATAATTATATTATTGATTTAATGTGAATTCGTTAGTTTTCCCAACCTCAGCCTCTTCATATGCACACATAAATGATTTGTCATAGATTAAATAAATATTTATTTCTTCTCTCAGTCTTTCTCTTTTTCCTATTAAAGGACAAATATAAACTAATGAATCTGTTGAATACTAGGAACATAGCTGCTGCCTTACTCATATTTTTTAATTCTTAGTATAAACTAAAATTTAATAAACATTGAATCTATTCATCCGTTCATTCCCACCTCAAAATTTGAATGTTATGGATTGTTTTCATACATTATGCCAATCTTGAGATTATTCTATACACAAACACACACACATACACTCTCACACAAATGTCTAAGTTAAGGTAGAATGCAAATATGAACTTCAAATATACCTAAAAGTTGCAAATATGTTTTTATTAAAAATCATTCTTGATGTGATACCAGTGTAGACTTTGTTACATACATTTTTTTTTTTTTTCATAAGAGATTCTGTTTTCTTGTTTAAGTTATAAAACGACACAAGTTGTTTGAAGTGAGATCTCTGTAATAAATGTTGATGGCCAATCTGACACTTCAGGGCATACAAGCAAATTAGAGTAACTAAGTAACAAATTTCTTTGAAAATAATTATACAACCATAATACCTTGGATTGTTGTGAAGACTAAATGACCTAAATATATTACCTTTTATACAGTGATGGGCTATGTATTTTTTATTAACTAGAAAGTATTATAAGTCACCACCATGATTACCTTTATGTCAATTTATCTTGACTCAATAGTAAATAAAATAACAAAAACATTAAATATTATTCAAGTTAATATTTGAGAGGAATGTTTAGTCATATACCAGATTTAAAATGTTTTTTTCAATTCTTAAGATATTTTTATTTTAATTAAACTTGCTCAAATCTTTCAATAGGAACATAACTAGATTTTCTGAGTATTTAATAACTTATAGTTGTTATTTTCTGACCAACAGCAGACTTTATTGCACAGGAAAATTAGTTTTTCCCTTATAACTCCATGCCTCTGTTTATCTGATTTTATTGACTGCCTTAATTAAAATGACAGAATATATTAGTAATTGATTTTGTGATAAAGTAAGTAATTGTAATTAATTATTTTTAAAATCATTTACATAAATCAATTTTCTACTAGCTCTCATTTGTGCTTTTTTAGAATTCATGCTTTTGGGTCATGATATACAAACCACAGTAATACAACTTCCTGTGGCAGGGTAAACAAAATATCCTTTTTAAATCTATTTTCTTAGTCAAAGCTATCTCCTGAATAAGTCGTAAATACCTCTGAATAGCTCAGACTCCCGAATTATATTTAATTCCAATTAGTTTCAGATGCCCTGAATTAAGAGCAACATTAACATGTTATCATAAAGTCAAACAACTGAATATAGAAAAATCAATAGAATGAGATCAAATCTCAGACAGCATATGTATAGAAACTCCCAATATTTACTGTTCTATGAAAAAAACACATTCCTTTATACACTTGAATAATTGTAACTGTAAATGGGAAATTTTACTTCAATTTCTTTTGCTGCCTATAATTCCTTTTTGTGTTTCAAATTAATTTCTTTTTTAAAAATTTGCTAATATTTTAGAGTTGGAACCATCTTACATACTGGTAAGTAATGGGTGGCTCAGCGGTTTGGCGCCTGCCTTTGGCCCAGGGCGCGATCCTGGAGACCCGGGATCGAATCCCACGTTGGGCTCCCGGTGCATGGAGCCTGCTTCTCCCTCTGCCTATGTCTCTGCCTCTCTCTCTCTCTCTCTCTCTCTCTCTCTGATGACTATCATAAATAAATAAAAATTAAAAAAAAATAAAATCTTATTTTAGCAGGATTCAGTTTAATGGTCAGCAACAGGTCAATCACTCTTTCATTTCTGTCTCATTTTAAAGAATGTCTTTTTTAGCATTAGACCAGTGGTTATTAAGACCCTATGAAAATTAAATATTATATGTTGTCTCTAGTTACTCAATTGTAGCAACTAATAGAACACGTGAGCAATTTTGTAATTCCTTTCTAAATTACAGTGTTACATTTTCTAATATTATGGCATTGTCTAAAAAGGAAGACATTATAATAACCTCACCTTTTAAAATTAATAAATAAACACTACCATTTATCTTCATTGTTTTCCATATCAATAAGAAATGAAAAATATATCAGATAGACATTCCTTTATTTCTGTCAATGTTATCTTTGACAACATTTGAGTGCTAAGACTGATTCTCCTACAGTCCAGTAGTTATAACATTGACATTAATGTCAATGGCTACATAACATTGACCTTAAAGAAACAAGTGGTTAGAAATTACACATTTCTTGCCATGTATGAATACTCTCAAAGTTCAGGAATGTTTTGGAAATATTAATTGGCTGCTACTTCAGCCAAGTTCTGCTACTGATAGGGAAGCAGGTCTGGTGGTACAAACAATATATGAAGGCTGGGTAGGGGGCTTGAAAGAAGGAAGAAGGGGAATTTATATTTTCTTTTCCTTAAGAATCATTTACCTTGCACACTGTGGCAAATAACAGAATCACAACAAATTCAAGGAGCCCATCAGCAAATTAGAGTTATTGTCACCAATTTAGCATAGTGCCATGGACACTCCTAAAGAGGAATTTTAATGGATTCAAATTCTAAATTAAGAACAGCTCATAAAACCATGGCAATATGGTTAACGATATCAGAAAGACAAAAAATTTAAAAAAAAGAACTCCAAAACACTATGAAAACCTATATATAAATAGGATTATAGATATATAATATATAGATATAGATATATAGGTAGATATATAATATATAAATAGAATTATATATTCATATATAGTTCATAACATACACTTAGTTGTATAAAACTATAAGGAGATAAATATTATGCAGTATTAATCCTGGACATTACAAAGAACAGAAAATTTATATGTATCTTAAATGTAAGGGGGAAAAATATACACTGAGCAACAATTTACATTAAAGGCAACAAGAATATTTTGGCATCTCTCATTTTTATATCGTATGTTTTCAGTGGAAAATAAATATTAGGGACACCTGGATGGCTCACCGGTTGAGCATCTGCCTTCAGCTCACATCCTGATCCCAGAATCCGGGATCGAGTCCCACATCAGGCTCCTTGTGGGAAGCCTGCTACTCCCTCTGTCTCTGCCTCTCTCTCTCTCTCTCTCTCTGTGTGTCTCTCGTGAATAAACAAATAAAATATTTAAAAAAAAAGAAAATAAATATTACATTAATATATACTTTAAGATGATTTTTTATATTAAATGAGTTTCAAACAGATACACTTTGTTTTGAATGTGCCCTGGATTATTGAATTCTTTTTAAAATTTAGGTTTCTAAATATTAATTTAAATCTTTATAAGCTTTCTACTAGCTTTGAAGACTTATAAAATTGTTTTTTACAAACAACAGTTATTTTAGGCCATTATTCTAAATTCTATGCATAGGTTGTGGTTGTTGAAAAAGAATCTTATTGTTTCACTTCATACTAATAGGATGTACTACCAAACTTTTTAAATTCTTTTAAACTCAATTGTTTATTTTTTATTGCTCATATGTCCTAAGATTACTGTATCTTTCCCAAATATATTAGAATTCTGTATTTTCTGCTTAGATTTGAATTGTTTCATAGGTTGTTATGTTTGTTCCCTGAGTACAATATTTATTTTCCATGCTCATTAATCAATGTCACTTGTACTAAGAGGCTATGCAAGGATTTCTGCCTAATAGTCAAGGAAATTGTATTTATTGGTAGGGAAATCCTTAGCTACAGCTACTAAACTGCTATTAGTGCAATCCTTAACAGCTCATTACCACAGGAAGATGTGCTACATACAGCATAGCTTAAATGAAAAACAACATTGAAAAAAAAGTTATTTGTTTATCCTGCCCTGACAAATCTCAGCCCAGCAGAATAAACTCCAAAGTGATGGGGGGAAAAGCTGTGACAAGATGAAATAGCATCTATTTTCTTGTTATAAAAGAAACTTTACGAAGCATTCAAATTAATATGTACAAATTGTTTCATCCAAGAATTATCAATATCTTATGAGGCAACAGACTCTGCATCTCAGAAAAAAAATGCACTTAAAAAGTTCCAATAAAAAAGCATATAAAAATTTGGCTTCATGTTACCCAGGGGACCATTACATATTGCATTCTTAGTAGTATCTTGGAACTTGCCACTGGTAATTTTGACAAACTTTAATATATCAGTTTCTAAAATTTTGACTGCTATACAGATGCCAGGAAAAGAAAACAAATGTGATTAAAAAAAATAATAATAATACTGCATCAAGAGGGTAGATTGGATACAATGGCCTCTTCTCTTCCATTTTCAACTTCCATTATATGATACCCCAAAAGATGCTGAAGATAAATAAGAGTAAATAAATTATGACTGGTATTGATAAAAAATATACCAAAAGTTTATAGACATTAGAAAGCGGATGGAATCAGTTTTAATGTAAACTCTAAGAGAGCCAGATCCTAGAATGAGCCCAGGGTTCCAGAGGTGACAGTGGTATATAGAGGTATAAAGTAATACATCCAAAAATAAATAAAATAAAATAAAATAAAATAAAATAAATAAATAATAAAATAAAATAAATTAGTAGTACATTCAGCTGATAACAAGGAACAGAGGTTAGTTCAAGAGGTTTCCTCAGTATGACTCACTGTACTCTAATTGAAACCAGGTTAGCCTCACTATTATCACTCTTTTCTCAGATCCATATACTTGAGACGAGTGCAAGCTGAAACTCAATGGCAAATTATAACAAAAATAAATTCTAAAAATAAAATAAATTTACAACATACCATGCATTTGAGAAAAGGTAACCTTTATAAGATAGATCACTAACAAATAGAACTGACATCAAGAGAAATAGATATGATGATACAAATAGAAGTTTAAAATAAACATAGTAAATAGTTTGGGGGAGAGTCAAAAGAATGCTGCATTCCCATAAAGTAATAAGAGTATATGGTGAAGAAAAACTGAAAGTCTTGGAATTTAAACAAAAATGTGTATACACACACACACACACACACACACCCCAAAAACCTCAGTTGGCCAACTAAATGTCAAAAAATAAAGTGCAATCATGCAAATAGTAATCGGGAAGATTGGGCTAAAATATTCCACCATAATCCAATATGATGGGATAGGGAAATAAAACAATACAAACAAAGCAGATATGAAAAATAAACCCACAAGTACTAATAGACTTCCAAAAGGAGCTGAAAAAGATGTTTAGTTTGTGTGATTTTTATTGCCACAACTCACTTAATGCAGAATGAAAGAAAAAAGAGCCACAATGAGATTTAACGTAATACTAATTATAAAGGTAAAATTGTAAGGCCTTAAAGAGCAATCATAGCTATAATTAAAAAAATAACAGGTATAACCACCTAATATTTACTGAGTTTACTGTGTATATTGCATTGTGCTATGCAGTAAAATACTTAACCTTATGTAATGATTACAGGATCATCATATTCTTTTCATTTTACAGTTGAAGAAACAGAAAAAAAAGCAACTAATTTCAGTAAAGTCATAGGCAAAAACGTTGTGGAAATGGAATCTGAACAGAGGCCAACTAATTCTAGAGCCTATATTTTTACCCATTGTTGTTCTGCTATTGTTCAAGAAATATGCTTCTGATTGCTATCAGACTTCTCAGTGCCATATGCTAAAACATAGAGGGACAACACGAGCAAAACCTGGAAATGGCACTGAGTTCCAAATCCTAAATCTAGAAAAATAATTTTCAAATAAGACAGTAAAATAAGGACTTTTTAAATAATTCTTCTAAAATTAAGTAATAAAGTATATCTTCCAGTATATACAACTTTTTAATAGAAGAAACAAATGGAACCTTTGATTAAGTCAAAGTAAGTGCTACTGCATATGTTAAATTGAAAGCTAATAGGGGGAATGGAACTGACAAAATAAGGAAAGGAAATATTCAACTCTTCCTCTATGTTCCTATGCATATACACTTTTTACAACTAGAATGTATTTTTTTGTGGTAAAGGAAATAGAAAAAAAGGTACTAAGAAAATAAATTGAACAAATTAAAAAATGCTTGAGGGAGGATAACATCACTGAAGCAAAAATTGAAAACAAAAAGATGATATGCCATAAATAAAACCAGGTTTTGGAATAAATAAATCACTATGTGAGAAAAACAATAAAATACATTATTTTAATTGAGGGAAGCTAAATTCATACTCACTGCAAACCTTAACTACTGCCCTGAAAAACAATAAAGAAGAAAGAAATGAAGGGCTAGTGAGTGAATAAAAATGCTTATATATTTACTTCACATCTCATATATATTGACTGCTGTCACCATTATTTTTAAAATAATAATTATGATTCAGAAAACAACCAGTGAGTTAGTACTAACATAAGACTGGGAAATTTTTTAAATTAGAAAAAAAGGAAGTAGGGGCACCTGGGTGGCTCAGTGGTTGAGTGCCTGACTTTGGCTCAGGTCGTGATCCTGGGATCCTGGAATCGAGTCCCACATCAGGCTCCCTGTGGCCAGCCTGATTCTCCCTCTGCCTATGTGTCTGCTTCTGTGTGTCTCTCATGAATAAATAAATAAAATCTTTTTTAAAAAGAGGAAATAAATATTAGCAGGACATACTGCTGGAAACATAGGTCTGGGGGCTCCTGGGTGGCTGAGTCAATAGAGCATCCGACTCTTGATTTCTTTTTTTTTTTTTTATTTTTTTTTTTATTTTTTTTTTTCCGACTCTTGATTTCAATTCAGGTCACGATCTCAGGGTCCTAGAATGGAGCTCAGAGAAGGCTCTATGCTCAGCAGGTAGTCTGCTTCTCTTCCTCTCCTTCTGCCTCTCCCTCTGCCCCTCCCCCTGCTCATGATCTCTCTCTCTCTCTCTCTCTCTCAGATAACTCTTAAAAAAAAAAAAAAAAAAAAAAAAAAAAAAAAGAAAAGCAAGAAAATAGGTCTGAAGTAGATTGTGGAGGATTTTGAAGGCCACCCTAAAAAAAGTTGGGCTTTATCACCATGCTGCTCATAATGAGTTAGTGCAGGGATATGAAGAGGAAAGTTACATGGGGCTAAAACAATTTTAGGGACAAATAACTAATGATTTGCACAACATTCTTTAAGAAAAAGAGAAACAGTTTATAAACCAAAACAGAAATCTAGGCATGAGGCAGACAGACTCAAGATAAAAGCAAGAATGAGAAGGAACATGGAAATATTGAGGGATGAGATGTTTTAAAGTACTTGGATGTGGAGTTAGAAGGACAGTTAAAAGGCTGAAAAGAATAAAAAAGATATTGTTAAATTTCTAGTTGATTAGATAGAATGGCAATCCCATAAAAAAGAGAAATTAGAAGCATGGATCAAAGATTTCCACAATGTATTATATTACGTAAATTGTTCAAGGAATCCAATAAAACTTAGCTGAAGCAATTCGAAATTTAAAGACTTGAAAACTCAAGGTATCATTGACATTGGTTCTTCTTCACTTTAAAACTCAATCCTAAAATGCATCTTTAATTACCACCATTCTGTGAAAACCACTAATAACTAAATGTCGTATCTTATTTCTATCAGATTGCTTAAATATCAGCAAACAGATACTTAAATTCTTGGTTCATCAGTGAATAGTAACTAGTAAGTATTTTACTGTATTTCTATTTTTAATCCAGGCATAATTTTTGATGAATAAGGACATTAGAATCAAAGAGCCATAATGTTTGGCAGATTTATGATACTTGATTTTTTTCTCCTTACTTTGGTCATAGGTTTACTATCCTAGGCAGAGGAGCTACATTAAAGTGGAGACAAGGAAGAGGGAGCTGTTGCTACATAGAGGTCAATTTTTTTTTTTTAAATCAAGTCAAATTAGCATCAAAGAACTTAACTACAAACACAGAAAGAAGAGTAGTAAATTATAAAATCAGTAATTTAGTTTTATACATTCAAAAAGTTGAATGTAAATGATTGAAATACTAACTTCCTCCTTCCACAGTCCAGCCAAGATTGCTTTCATGATAAGGCAAAAGGGTCCAGCATACTGGGTTATGAGCCAAAAAAGCCTAGGATTCTTATTCTGACTCTCCTACTCACTGGCCAGGTAATATGCGTAGGTTGTACACTCTATGAGCGAGCCTCAGTCCCCTCAATATAGACGACAATAAAAGTCCCTACATCCTAGGATCATGGTGAAAATTAAATCAATAATCTATGTAGAGCCGGTGGTATGTATACTGCAAGTCTTCTGTAAGTCCTTGATGTTAACTATTACTAGTTGTATGACTACCACAGGTAAAGTTGTTCATAGTATTGTTTAATAATCCAGATAAAAAATGGACTGTAACAGTATTATTATTATGGTACATAAACTTTAGGAAATTAAAAACTATAAGAAAAAGAGATGTTTGTACTGCTAAAAAATGGTAAGAGGAAACCACAATATTTTCTACTCTTTAATAGACAGCAGATTTTGAATCTTCACCTTTCAGGCAGTATCTTGAGACACTAACCTGACTTCATTACCCTGCAAACTCACAAGCCTACTTTTAGAAATACACCATCTATCATAAGACACGTAAAATTCTAGAAAGAAATCTCATTTTGCGTCCTCCCAAAGTGAGTAAATATGTTAGCTTGAACCACTTAGACATCCTGCACATCCTGAATCCTACTGACACTTAAAGTCCTTTCAAATCTTGAGCCATGAAATTTTCTCATCTCTGAATCATTCTCTGTCCCTGCCAGTTGGGTTTTCAATAAGCCTGCCAACTCATTTCCAGGGAACTATTTCTAAGCCAGTCTGCTATATTTATTTATATGTTTAAAAAATTGATTAATCCCAGGATTTTGAAATTTCCATTTAGCTGGCATTGGATTAAAAAGAAAACGATATGAATTTTTTTTTAATTTATTTACTTATTTTAGAGAGAGTTCTGTGCATGAATGCTTGTGCATGCATGAGGAGGGTAAGGGAGAGGGAGAGAATCTCAAGAAGACTTCCTGCTGAGCATAAAGGCCCCAAGCAGGAATCTCACAACCCTGAGGTCCCAATCCTAAGATCATGACCTAAGCCAAAACCAAGAGTTCGATGCTTAACCAACTGAGTCACCAGGTGCCCCAACAATATGACACTTTTGAGGTAAATCCTTCATACCTGCCTTAGCCAGACCAAATGAGCCATGAGAAAATAGTTGGAGAAAGACATATTTCTATCACACTATAAAGAAGTGTTAATTAAAATTTTCTTGACTGTTATCATATCCCTCAAAATATCTATTAAAATTCTAACACCATTTCCTTTTGAGCCCAGCTGATATTCTACACATAGTTATTTTATCCTATTCAGATTGAATTATTATTATTTTTAAAGATTTTATTTATTCATGAGAGACACAGAGAGAGGACATAGGCAGAGGGAGAAGCAGGCTCCCTGTGGGGAGCCCAATACAGGACTCTCCCAGGACCCCAGGATCACGATCTGAGCCAAAGGCAAACATTCAACCTCTGAGCCACCCAGTCACCCCAAGATAGAATGATTTTCCAAACATCATATTCACTTGTTTCAGTAAAGTTGAAATTCAGAACATCTTTTCACTAATTATCCTTTTTCCTACTTCTCATAGATCCTCACTACTTTATTTGAAAATGTCTTAATTATTGTTTCTCTGATATACGCTATCTTAATAATGCTATGCGATTGAATTTTCAATAGATACATATTAAATCATTAACTATAGAGTAATCTACTATTTTCAACTCCATAAATAAAACATACCATAGAGGGCAGCCTGGGTGGCTCAGTGGTTTAGTGCCACCTTTAGCCCAGGGCCTGATCCTGGAGACCTGGGATCGAGTCCCACGTCCAGCTCCCTGCATGGAGCCTGCTTCTCCCTCTGCCTGTGTCTCTGCCTCTCTCTATCTCTCTCTCTCTTTCTCTCTCTCTCTCTTTCTCTGTGTCTCTCATGAATAAGTAAGTAAAATCTTAAAAAAAATACCATAGACATTAAACATATATGGTATTTGGGTTAAATATAAGGAAGGAAGGAAGGAAGGAAGGAAGGAAGGAAGGAAGGAAGGAAGGAAGGAAGGAAGGAAGGAATGACGGACTTTGCAAAGCATGAAATCCTTTTGAACATCTGAGACAGTCATGCTCACTACCTGGAGTTTGAAAAAATAAAAATAAAAATAAGGCAGATTTTGAACCCTTGTAACTATGACCTCTAGGGGGCAGATCTGGAACATCTAAAGCACCATGTTTTAGAGCATGATAATGGAGAACTGGGTACTAAAACCATTCATTTCTACAATCACATATATGTTTATTGTATATATGCAAAACTTAGTTCACACTATAATAATAATGATAATAACATAGAATATGTTAAATGACTACAAATAAGAAATTACAATAGGATATAATGTTCTGTAATAGTGGGTAGGTATAGGGAATATGTAAGAGGTGCCTTGGAAGATTAAAGAAGGCTTTTTTTTTTTAATTAATTTTTATTGGTGTTCAATTTACCAACATACAGAAAAACACCCAGTGCTCATCCCGTCAAGTGTCCGCCTCAGGAATATTACTCAGCAATTAGAAACGACGAATACCCACCATTTGCTTTCAACGTGGATGGAACTGGAGGGTATTATGCTGAGTGAAATAAGTCAATCGGAGAAGAAGGCTTTTTAGAAGAGGTTTTTACTAAGCTGAATATAAATTGGTCAGACATGGGATTTGGGGAGAATGTTCCAAATCCTGAGAGCAGCAGATACATAAGGAGATGGAAGATACTGTAGGAATACCACATGAAATTTGGACAAGCCCCTTGTATCAACAATATCTGATGGATTTAAATGGCAAAATATCTATAAATAGGCTTAGAATAAGCATTAAAAAAAGTTGTGCAGGTTACTAAGCCAACTTTTATTTTATATATTTTTCTTTTTTTTCCAATGGGTAAAGATAAACTAAGAATTATATATTGGGAATTCTGTACAAGAATAAACTGACTCAAGTTCTAAAATGAATTATCAAAAATTATCACGTAACCAATATACCATAGAGAATATTACCTGAGCATGTTGTGGTGTTTGGAGATATTTAGAAGACTGTAAACCCTAGAATCTTTTAAACCATTCTCCATTTTAGGAAGACTAACTTGAACATTTAAAAAATAAATACATAAAAACGTTTTATCTCTCTTGTTAAATTATAACTGTAAAACTGCTTACAAAGCACTTCTTTATACATATACATATTTTTAATCTAAATTAATAAATCTCAAATTAAGATTCACCTTAGTTATAAAGTATGAGATAATGTTCAAGTATACAATTGTCTTTCTAGTTATGGTCTCCCTCCCAATGATCTACACAATACGACTCCTATTATACATATACATAGGAAAAACAATCCAACTCCCCAAAAATTGTTAGGGAGTTTTGTGATCTTTGTACATTATCTTGAAAATGTTTATTTGATATTGTTAAAGAGAATAATGTTTAACCTGAAAATTGAAAGAAAAAAAAATCTGAAAGCCTAAAGACGGTCAAATAAATACATTAACAGAGCATTGGTTAGCTCCTGGCTTATAGTTTGTGGTTCAGAAACATTAATATATATATATAAAAAAAAAAGTTAATATGCTCAGTGCACCAAACCTCTCTGTATTGACTAGCAGAGCAAAAACTATATCGTGATGGTAAGCCTCATAAGGCTTATGTATCTTACTAGTATAAAAGAGAATGCCACTGCCAGTGTATTCATCAACTCAAATATGCACATCTCTTCATGTTTTAATTTTGTGGAGATTGGGATGCATTACTAAAATTGATGATAAGAAAGCATTGTGTCAGTTTAATTAGCAGAGTTTTTCTTTATTACCAGAATAATAATTCAACTTAAAATGAATGGCTTCTGATCTACTGAAATACAGTTATACTACTGCAACTGTTAATACTAATAATGTTAACAGTAATAAGTAGTAAGTACCTAACATTTATTGATCTCAGTGTACCAGACTCTGCTTGATCATATTATTTGTATTAAATAATTTAATCCTTAAAAACTTCAATGAAGAGCGAAGTTAATAAAAGTGTGCTTGAACTGGCAATAAATCTATTTGATTATTTCTGCTGGAATTCAGATTCCTTTTTCATTTGCAGAAAAAATAATCTTTTAAATCTAATCAGGAAGATATTTGTACTATATGCTACTCCATTTTAAAATCATCCAAAAGGGCAGCCCTGGTGGCGCAGTGGTTTAGTGCTGCCTGAAGCCCGGGGTGTGATCCTGGGGACCCCGGATAGAGTCCCACGTCGGGCTCCCTGCACAGGCAGAGCCTCCTTCTCCCTCTGCCTGTGCTTCTGCCTCTCTCTCTCATTCCGTGTGTCTCTCATGAATAAATAAATAAAATCTTAAAAAAAAATAAAATCATCCAAGAAAAAAATAAAAATAAAATCATCCAAGATATCAAAAAAAAAATCAATCTACATTTGTTCTTTAATTTTTACTTTATGGTTCATTACAATAGTACATGATGACTATATACTATCAGTTCTTCTTATGGTAAACTACCTTATTAACATTTATATCTGAATATAATTATACATCAAGTATCAATATATTATATCTAATGTTGATCTTTTTACTTTTTTAACCAATAGAGAAAATAATCTGCTACATTTGAAAAATATTTAGTACTAGTCATCTCCCATATACTTAGCTTCTAGAAATGTTTTTTAAAATATTTTCTAATTTTGAAAAAAAATATTTTCTTATTTTGCTAATGATTTTACAATATCAGGCATAGATAGCTTCATTATAATCAATATTCTTTATATTAATAATTTATACTTATCTTTAAACTCTACACAATTCTAATAAAATAGATTTTATGCTAACATTTGTGACTATTTTAAGTCACATAGTCAAAGATATTGATAAGTGACACAATTACTAAAATAGCCTCTTGATTGATTTTATAGGTATCTAACATTAAACAGACATTTCCAAATTTTCTTTTTAAGTGTCAATAAAAAAAAAAAAAACTGCTCCAAAGACTTTCTAAATCAGGAAAATTGGCATTATTTCTTAAAACAAACTATTTCACAACCCGCACTACTGGCAAACGACCTTACATACATTGAGTAGGCAGAAAATATTGATGAATGACTAGATAGATGAATGAATAACTGGATGAAACAATATATATTCATGCATGTTATTTTCACAAACTTCTCAATATCTTCATTTGAAAGATAATTATTGAACTTATCTTTGCAACTATGTAAAGAAGAACAGCACTAATTTTAATTGTATTCGTTTATTTTTTAGTTAGCATTATATTGTTCTACCAGTCTAAGAAGTTTTTTAAAAGTCACAAAATGTAAATTATATCTTAAGGTTTATGTTAAAATGAACACCTTGGGCTTGAGAGAGTATCATTTTTTAAATCCCCCTCATCACTTAGTCAAGACATTTTTTCTTTGAGGTAATCACTCACTGACTGATTTCCATTATGTTTGACTCTGAGGATATGAAGATGAAAAAATGTGTTTCTTATCCTTGAGTAGCTCATAGTAGGTGTTTAATATAGGTTTGTTGAATGACTGAATGAATATAAAAATTTAGAAAATACACATTCTATCACTGCTTTTACAAATATACAGAGGTAAAAAGGCAGTGGCTACATTCATCTGAACAGGTCATAGCACTGGGCTTTATTCATGAAATCATGTATCTTCAAATGACTGACTGGCTCGTAGATTCTGCTGGCTAAGTGAGATTACTTTCATGAGAGTCTATTTAGTGCCATCTACAATATTAGAACTTTCACAGGGGGTGCACATTACTTCAAAGTTGTCAAGAGTGTGGATAGAATCATTTCCCAAGAGAAAATTAGGAAACTGACAGCATCCAAAGGTCTTCATTTGCCCCTGGAATACATCTATTTAGTTATTCAGTCACAGGCACATAAATCACCAGCTGCTCCCACTTACTCAGAGACCAAGCTTCATGTTTGACATAGCATTTGTCCTAGCCTTGGGGATGAGCTTATATGACCAAGACTATACTGACCACTGCTCTTTTCAGAGATTTGGAAGACAGTATCTATGAAATAAAATCTTACAAGTTTTCCTGAGTTGAAATTGTAGTTACATGTTCATCAAAATAAAAATAATTGAAACTTTCTTATTTTGGCTACTATAGTGTATTGAGTGGTAAACCTCTCAAAGGATATGTCTACCTGGAACCTGTGAATATGCCTTTATTTGGAAATGGTCTTTGCAGACATAATTAAATTAAGGGTGTTGAGATAAGATCATCCTGGATTATCTAGGCAGGCTCAAATTCAGAGACAAGTGTCCTCATAAGAGAAAAGCAGAAGGAGATTTGAAACACAGAGGAGAAAGCCAATGGGAAGATAGAGGTAGAGATTGGATTTATGCAGCCATATGCCAAGGAACACTTGAACCAGATGCTAGAAGTGACAAGAAAGGGTTCTTCTCTAAAGTCTTTAGAGAGATTAACACCTTGATTTCAGACTTTTTGGGCCCTAGAACTGTAAGAGAGTAAATGTCTGTTGTTTTCAAATACCTAATTTGTGTTGCTTTGCTACAACAGGTAAAGCTGCCAAATTAAAACATTTTCAAAAGTCTATTTTCATTGACATAAGGGAATTGAAAGTTGGTAATCTGAGTATTACTTAAATGGGATCTTTTGGATTGTGTTTAGGATTATAATTAAACATGAAGATGTAGTAAAGAATGGAGCTCATCATTCCTCCCAGTCTACTCCCCCACACTTTATTCCCTGTTTCAGGGATAGGTTTCGTCTAAATAAGAGTCGAAAACTAAAATTTGGGGGTTTTACTGAGACATTTTCCTATCTCCTCTTTGACATCCTGTTGCTATTTTTTTTTTTTTTTAAGATTTATTTAATTTAGAGGGTGGGAAGGGACAGAAGGAAGGGGAGAGAAATTCTCAAGCCAACTCTGCTGAGTGCTGAGCTGAATATGGGAACTTGATCCCAGGACCCTGAGATCATGACCTGCGCCAAAATCAGGAGTCTGACACTTAACTAACTGGTACCTGGTATGGTACCAGGTTAACTGCTGGTAATTGCTACCCAGGTATGTCACTCATAAATGTTTTTGAATTCCTTACCCTTCTATTCTTCCCTATTCCTTAAACATACCTCTTTCAACTACTGAATATTCCCCTCTTTCTTCTGGTCTTATGCACATTTTTTTAAAACATTTTATTGATTTATTCATGAGAGACACAGAGAGAGAGGCAGAGACACAGCCAGAGGGAGAGCAGGTTCCTCGCTAGGAGCCTGAGGTGGGACTGGATCCCCGGGGCCCTTGATCACACCCTGAGCCAAAGGCAGACACTCTACCACTGAGCCACCCAGTTGGCCCTGGCCCTATCCACATTGTAATTCCTCCATCCCTCAGACTCAAGAATAATCATTCTATTGTATCTTTTCAGTCCATTGTTAAAATCCTTTCTCAATTCTCCTTGCCTAGGGGATACATTTAGCTGCCTTGGAGTGCTCCTTCAAGATGTAGTCCATATATATCTCTCTGGCTTCCCTTTTGAGGATGCCAGAATTGCCCTGGACCATCTAAATGTCTCTCTACTAGGACTTTGATTTCAAACTTCTAGCCTCCAGAACTGCAAGAGAATAAAGTTCTATTGTTTTGAAGCACCCAGTCTGTGGTACTTTGTTACAGTAGCCCCAAGGAATAAATCCAGTAACTAAGCATGATAGAGTGTGGGGAATGGACTTCTCCTTCATTTCTATATGGAACACAACTTGCATTTAATGCCCATGGACTTAAGGATTTGTAACTTTGGGAACACTAGAGAAAAAGCTCTCTTGACTCAGGTTCAGCAGTGTCACTGTGGATGCTGGCCAAAATAGCAGTTGTTAGATGGGATTCTCAAGTGGTTTCAAGAACAGCCAACATTAACAAGAGAAGGTCAGAGTGGAAGATTACAAAATAATGTTAACATACACAGCCTATGTGACACATCTCTGGGGTCTACCCAGAGTAAGTGGATGAGATTTTTGAGGAGAGCTATACATCTTAGTTAAGCCGATCAGAGTGAGAACAAAGAGTTCATCATTGTCAACAGCATTCTGTTAATACTCGTTATCTAGTAAAAGACAGGCTTAGTACATTGTTGGCATTCAATAAATGTTTGTGGAATTATTTCTTTCTTCAATCACATGATGAAAGATAACAAGACATAGTTGCCAACATGAAAGAAATTATTTTAAAGGAAAATTCTCATTTTATAAGTATGCTATTAATTAATTCAACAAATATTTTATGAGAACCTTCTGCATGCCCTAGAAATAAGGATAAAACAACTGTTTCAAGTAATAGAAAGAAAGAAGCCTGATCTTGAAGATAAGAATCACTGAAGTGCTAAGGTTCCTGATACATTTCTCTTCAATGAGACGAATTAGTTTTTAAGCAGTTTTGGCCAATTGAAAGGGCAGTTGTTAGGAAAGAAATGCATTTACTTTAAAAGAAAATGGAAGAATTCGGAAGGCTTCATGGAGGAGGCATTATTTCATCTGGGTCTTCATAAGCTCATTTTCCCCAATTTAGAGGAAAAACTCCAAAAGGACAAAGGAAGTTATTAACATTGAGTCATGTACCACATAATTCAATCTTGATAAATAATTCTCCCTATTAACCTACCACTGAATTCTTTACTGAGAACTCACTAGAACAAGAGAAGATTCAATTTTCAATCCTTAGTTTAGGAAAATATTAAAATAGGCAGACTTCATGGTTCTAATTCTGAAGCTTTTTAACATGACTTGACTAAGACAAATGTACATATATTTTTTTAAGTTGGACATGTTTTATTTTTTAACTATATATTTGTGTGTGTATTATGTTTTTAAATAGTAAAGGTGATTTTGCCTTCATGAGAGATGAAACACAAATGGTGATGAAAGGCAAAAAAAAATACCAAAAACAAACACATTCAGTAATAGCAAAGGGCATTTAGAAACTAAAAAAGTAAACTTGCTTTTATATAAAAGACTGTTCTTTTTGAAGTTTTCACCCATATAAAAGCTCCTTTTGTGAAACTAGATTTTCATCGTCTCCCACAAGCAAACTAGAATGCCAAGGAAATATTTAAAGCCAGCAAAATACTGCATATGCACCCAGCCATTCCTGATACACTTATTTTAATGAGCCTGGGTTTTCATGTAACACATCTTAAAATTATTATTATAGTGGCACCCGCTAATGCTGCTCAAGTTCAAAGTACAAATCTAGTGCAAACCCTTACCTACTTGGAATGCAGTTCAAAACAACTTGCTTTAAAAGAAAACTATTCAGGAAATGTCTCTCTTCGAACAGAAATAGGCTATGCAAAAGTGATACAGTGAAACTGGCAAATTAAATCTGCGCTATTCAAGATGCAACATAGAGATACACATATGGATGCCATAGGAGAAAAAATGGTAGGAGGTGTACTTTATGCTACTGTAAATAGAGGGTCAATGACAAACATTAAGACATATGCTATCTTCGGGCACCCGGGTGGCTCAGTGATTGAGCATCTGCCTTTGGCTCAGGGCGTGATCCAGGGATCCTGGGATCAAGTTCCAAATCAGACTCCCTGCAGGGAGCCTGCTTCTCCCTCTGCCTATGTCTCTGCCTCTCTCTGTGTGTCTCTCATGGATAAATAAAATCTTAAAAAAAATAATAAAAGACATATACTGTCTTGAGAGCATGATTACATTGATCAAATCTGGACATTGTGTTTTGATTTAGCTGCATTAAATTAGAAGCTTTGAACTAGAAGTTTTCTCCATTCCTTACCCCTGTTCTCCCACGTCAGAGAGTCTGAAGAATTACAAACGTAGTGTGTACACTTCAGAACAATTCAAAGGCGACATAAATTAACTGAGGAACGCTCAGTTTGAGGGTTACAGAAAATCCATTCTTTCTTATTCCTTTTCTGATTAAAATTAATCCTTAATTCTTGTAAAAATTACATAGTAGACAGAAGTAAGGATACATATTTTCCTAATAATAAATATTGAAAATCAGCTATTTTGTCTTTCAAACTCAAGTGCAAATTATACTGATTTTTTTTTTCTTCCTACATACCTCTGCCCATTCTATTCCTTAGTGAGAATCCACTTCTCATTGTCACTTGATAAATTGACTCTCATCCCCTTGTACTTCTATACTACACACAAAACCTCTTTTCCATTGCAGGTTAAATTCCTTGAAATACTTTTGACATATTTATATCATGAGTTAATAAAAATTTAATGATATACTGTTAATTATATTAGTAGAATCTCATGTATAAAATGTTATGATTTATAGAATACCTGGACAGGCATAATATGAATTTTATATATAATGGATTTATACATCACTATATAAATACCTATCTATATCTATCTATCTATCTATCTAGCTAGCTAGCTATCTAGCTATCTGATTAATTTCATTTAATCAGATTAAAAAACTGATCTTAGTAGTCAAGTAAGTTACCTAAAGTCACATAGCATGTAAATATTTATTTATATTTTTTTCTCTCTCTTGAAATTGTGGACACCCAGATGTCAAAGATAGGTGCTTAATCTTTTTAATCCCTGGTAAATTTTCAATAGTTTGTTACAAATTATATTTTCTAAAATGAAAATGGAAACCCATACCATTTAGAAAAATCAATCAGAGAAAACCTCTTAATGTTTTGTGGATTTTAACTTTTTAAGTTCCTCATATAAACAAGCAGTTATTATTTAATTTCTATTGTTAAGAGTATAAAATGTGTATAATTAAGTGACATTTAATGATGATAACTTTTCTAATCACTTCAGGGTCTTATAAAATATCCTCAATATATTAGGGTTCTATGAGCACATATAGTCTTAATATTTCTTGATTAATCAAAGAATATAGTTACCTATTTTAACAAATAATCCTTTATTTGTTATAATATGGTACAAATATGAATGGTATTTTTTAGGGATGTCTGGGTGGCTCTATTGGTTAAGCACCGAACTCTTTATTTTAGCTCAGGTCATGATCTCAGGGCTGTGAGATCAAGCCCCAAGCCAGGCTCCGCACTGAGGCTGCTTAAGATCCTTTCTGTCTCTGTGTGCCCATTCAGTTAAGTTCGACTCTTGGTTTCAGCTCAGGTCCTGATTTTAGGGTCCTGGGATCAAACCCCACACTGAGCTCTGCATTCAGCAAGGAGTCGGCTTGAAATTCCTCTCTCTGTCTCTGCCCTTCCCACTCATGTTCTCTCTCTTTCTCTCTCTCTCAAATAAATAAATAAATAAAAATAAAGATTCTTTCTCTCCCTTTCCCTCTCTGGCCCTCTCCCCCACTCTCTTTCCCTGTCTAAGATAAATAAAGTAATCCTTTATTTCTTACAATATGGAACAAGTGTAAATGATATCTTTAAGGGAAAACTTCATTCTTGCTTGCTCAAAAATAATGACAAACACTTTTACAAAGTAATTAATATGGGTGCTGAACAATATGATCATTCAACATATATAACTCATTTTATTTTTAAAATAACTTTGAAATAGGTACTATCATTATCACTATTTGATTAATGAAGAAACTAAAGCACAGAATGGGTAATTTGCCCAAGGACACACAGCAGGTAAGTTGGGAAGCCAGGATGAACACAAGCAATCCAGCTCCAGAGTTCATGTTCCTATCACTGTCCTCTACTGCTTCTTACACTCACCTCCCACATCAACTCATTTGAACATGAAGACAATAGTGTTTTTGTCTCACCAAATAAATCCTATACCTTCCAATTATTCTTTCTGTTTTGAAATACATAATAATCAATAAATAACTGAATTTAATTCTTAAACATGTGACTGGTATTTAATAAATCATCACTGAATGCTGAGTAAATAAATGACCAATATATTGTTTTCTTCTGTACCCTTTATTGATAATTACTTGTACCTTATAACTTATTCTCCCTTTTAAATATTTTTCTTCCTCTTTCAATCCACTGCCAAGAGAGATATTTTTCTAAAATGCAAATGTTTGGGGCACCTGGGTGGCTCAGTGATTGGGCATCACTGCCTCTGGCTCAGGTCGTGATCCCAGCGTCCTGGGATCAAGTCCCACATCGGGCTCCCCACAGGGAGCTTGATTCTTCCTCTGCCTATGTTTCTGCCTCTATCTCTGTGTCTCTCATGAATAAATAAATAAAATCTTTTAAAAAAATAATAAATAAATAAAATAAAATAAAATAAAATAAAATGAAACAAATGTAAATGTTTCTTGTGTTCAGTATTCAAAGACTGTCTATTGTCCTAGGGATAGAGTTTGAACCCAGACTAGAGATTTCAAGATAAATAGGAAAGGCCTTACAAGATGAATGGCCAACTTTTATACCAATTTTATACTCACAACTTTGGGGCTGGGGCCCCTTTGTTCTAAACTGCCCTTATCTCTGTTCCTTTCCTGGAGTTTCTACTCAAGCATCTTTCCAGCAATCATTTGGCAAAGATACCAACACTTTTCAAATTTCCTGGTAATCATTTGTGTCTGTCTTCCCCACATAACTTGGAGTTCTCTGAATATCTCTCAGTCTACCAACTCAACTGAGGGGAGTGTCCACAATCATCAATATGAATATTAAATTCTAGCTCACGGCCTCTTAGTGTCTAATATTTCCAACAGAAGATGATCCCTCTCCCCTTCTGAATGCTATTACATGAGCCTCTTTGACCTTCGTTTTCCTAACTTTGAATAGTTCTGGAATGCAAGGTCACAGGGCTGTGACATAATCTTTCTGAATTTCACATGACAACAAACCATTTTTAAATAGCTGGCTACCTCTGTACATTTGTAACAAAATAGAGCATTCTCTAAATAAAAAGCAATATCTGTGTTTGGATTTTAAAACCTAGATCCTCTGAACTAGATTTTCAGCTTCTAACCAAAATGATAAAATATAACAAACATAAAAAATAACAACTCCCAATGAACTGGCTGCCAGGAATAATGCATTAGAGAAAACATAATGTAACTGTCCACAGTTGCTAAAACAGTTATATGCTTTCAACAATAGCTTGACATATTTTTTTAACTTTTTTTTTTTCAATTTGTATGCCCCCTACTTGTTTTTCATCAAGTTCTCATCAGGGGAACCCTCCGAAAACATATAAAACCAGGTTCAGCATAGGAGAAACTTAATAACCAGTGGGAAATGGACCCAAATCCATAACAACCAATGAAAATTAATTAATTAATTAATTTAAAGAACCTTTAAGTGGTAGGCAGGGATTGCTCAAGTATAGAAAGCAGTCTGTTAAAGATCAGCTTAATAAAAATGTTTACAAAAATTAATTTAAGAAATAATAAGTAGACATAAAAATGCTAAAAATCAATGCAACTGTTATTTCACCCTCTATTTATTAAGTAAATGTATTCAAGAAGAATTTACTAAAACGAACAAATACAATGTATAGTTTCTGCTAATTCCAATGTTTCTTTCGAAAGGAAAAAAAATAAAACACTTTATTGTCTGATAGGAAGAATCAATTTCCAGTCACTAGGAAGGATATATAGCTTTTTAATAATACTTGGGAAATAAAGACTTCAAGATGATACTTGGGGCAGAAAAAACTCTATAATAAAAACAGATGCACAAAAAATCTGGCTTTTGTAGGTAAAGCACATAAATTATAATTACAGGAAATAATCTAATAAAACTGTGAATCCCTCTCTAGCATGATTAGCTTTCACTCACTCACTGTCCATAAAACTCTCATTAATTTTCAAATTCTCTCTTTCCTTCTTTCCCCCCTGTCTCTTTACAAGTGCACATACTCCAGAGTCAGGATATTTTAGGACCTGGGCAATTTAATTCTTCATACTGCATATAACACATATGTAGACAAAGAATACTTCACTCTTGCTCAAGAACAGGTCTTAGCCCAAATGACAAAACTACAAGATTTCTTTTTTTTTTTTTTTTTTTACAAGAGATTCTGAACAAAATATCTACATATTATTTTTGTGGCTCTTTCTTCCACATTTCTTTACCCTTTCAGTTCTATTTTTATTTACAAATTAGATTATGGTTCTTCAAAATAACTTTTGGTAAAGTATACTAAAACCAAAAAGAATGCTGTTAACTTTATATTTAAAATATTGTCAAACGTCTACCTTACTTATGAGACCCTCTTCCTCCAGAAAATCAGTCATAATAACCAGTGAACACACACAGAAAAATCCTTCATTTAACCGTGACTTACATTCACACACAAGTTCTAAGACAAAAATGGGCTCAAGTTGTGCCTTAGATCTTCATACTTCTTAGAATCCCTTGCCAAATTTCTTGTGTCATTTTGACATTCAAAAGGAGCTAGATCAAAAGGTTCTGTTTCTGACTCCAAAATCATTCTTCTTTTTCTTTTTTTCTTTATGGTTAGGGTTAGTCTTGTTCTTTTACTGACAGTCTAACAATGCCTACCACTTCCTACTCCTCTATAACTCAGCTCATGAGGTGAACTCCGAATTTTTCTGTAGAAAAATTAAGTCGCATATTTGACCGCATGGAAAGGAGAGTCAAACATTCAGACAGAAAGGGTTTAATGAGCAGCAGGACTAACACCAGTCCTAAAATCTGCACTCTAAAGAACAAGAAATCTAATTGGAGTCTGCTATACTACGGACACTGAAATGTGCAGAACTGTCAAGGTGTAGCATTAACCAAAGGCCTTGGATTCAGGAAAATTTCGGTTTCAAATTGCTGTGACACTAAACGAATTACTTTCTTTTTTTAAAAGTTTGATTTATTTATTCATGAGAGACACAGAGAGAGAGGCAGAGACATAGGCAGAAGGAGAATCAGGCTGCATGCAGGGAGCCTGACGCAGAACTCGATCCCAGGACCCCGGGATCACAACCTGAGCCGAAGGCAGATGCTCAACCACTGAGCCACCCAGGTGCCCTGACACTAGAATTATTAAGCTTCCTTAAATGTTCTCCATTTTAATAAAGGGCTAGTGATACCTTCTATGAAGAGTTAATCTAAGGCAAATATGTAACATTATGTAGGAATATAGTGGATACTTAATACAGGGCATTTAATGTTACCAGTATGAAAGCTAACAATGTAGAGAAAGGGGAGTCACTATAGACATACTGGCATATATTGATACATGGTAAATCCTTGAGAAATGAATAGGACTTATAGAGGAAAATGAGGAGGGCATTCTTATCAATGGGTGTATGTAGGAAATTATAATCATCCATTTCTAATATTATTAATTATAAGAAAGCATTTGAAAGGTGCTCTGATAGTCAATTTACAGACCACCTCCTGAGTACCACCAAAATATATTTTAAAATATTACTCTTTGTTGAGTAGCCAAGAAATGAAATTAGAAAATTATTTTGTCATATTACGTTCTGTGTGTCTGTATTTATACAGGATATAAAAGAAGTAGAAAGTCTTATCCAAAGAGAAATTGTTTTTAAAAATGCAGATCCTCAAAGTACACCCGTGAAAAATGCAGATAATTTTCCTTGCCCATTATATCGCTAGAAAATGTGAACAGTTCACTTGAGTCTGTAAGATTGTTTTCTTTTCTCATTGACACAAAATCATTCAATTATATTCCTAAGTCAGTAGACTTAATTACATCACATGCCTGAATATATTAGCTTATCAAGAAATTCTCAGTTTAGGCAATCAAAGCTTCCATGAGAAAAATATTCAAACTGACAACTAGTGAGTATACTAATATTGTTCTCTATTTTCTAGGATAGATCATAGGTCACCTACAAAAGACTCCCTAAGGTATATCCATGAGTCAAAATTCATAGAAATTGTTCTTTTATTCAAAACATAATTAGAGCTATACTATTTTGAAATGCCCCTTAGAAAATAAAGTATGTGCAATTTACTTCTGTTTGTGTAACATGGAGCAAATCTCTGAACCTCTCTGAAACTTAATCCTTTTGTTTATAAGAGTGAAATGGGGGTGCCTGGGTGGCTCAGTCAGTTAAGTGTCTGCCTTTGGCTCAGATCATGATCCCTGGATTGGGCCTATATAATGGGGTTACCCGCTTAGCGGGGAGCTTGCTTCTTCCTCTCCCTCTGCTGCTCCCTGTTTGTGCTCACTTGCTCTCTTTCTGTCAAATACATAAATAAAATTTTCAAAAAAAAAAAAAAAGAGTGAAATCAGAGTAACTTCTCCGACTCTCCCATAAAATTTCAATGAGGATAATTAAAACAAATAGCAGATGTGTGAATGCCTTGAAAACTACATAGCACTATATAAGTAGTGTTATCAAAATTCATAATAAATGGATATGTAAGCCAGAGCAAGCAATAGTCCTAAGGTGAAATGTGATGGGGGAAAACTTAAGGGCAAGCAAAAAATAGGCCTTTAAAAATAGTAATATAACACATGCTTAATAAACATTTATTGAATAAAAGAATGAGTGAATGTTAGTAAATGAACCAGCATAAACATATCTAAATGAAAACATCACAAATGTTTTCCAGTCATCTTAATGGGTCCTGAAAGGAAGATTTAAGTGTTGAACACTGTCTTGATATTTTTATTTAAAATAATAAACAAGGATACCTGTGTGGTTTAGTCAGTTGAGCAACCAACTCTTATTTCAGCTTATGTCATGATCTCATGGGTTGTGGGATCAAACCCAGTGTTGGACTCACTAGGCATGGAGCCACTTGGAATTCTCTCTCCCTCTCCCTCTACCCACGCCCCCTCCCCACTCCTATGTGTGTGCTCTCTCTCTCTCAAAAAAAAAAAAATAATAATAATAAACAGAACATACATTTTTGAGCACCACAGTACAATATTTTATACAAAGATATTAGACCCTCTATGACTCTTGTGTAAAGAATATTAAATGAGCTGATAAATTCTCATATTCATAACAATCCTAATGTAGGAAAAAGAATTTTAAACCTACTCCTCTTTTAGTAGCCACTTATTAGTAAATTATTTTAAACATGCCATTTAAGATGTATTGAAAACATTCTGGGTGCAAAGCATATTAAAAACTAGTGACATGTTGCATACATGACTCTAAATCGTGAATATAGTCTTTCATGACTGAATCTTATTCTCCTCTCAGGTTATTGAACCATACACTTGCCAATATTATTGTTGGAGTTATGTGTTTGTACTAATTCTTTCTAGAAGCAACATGCATGCCACAGGCTGAAATTCAGTTCATTTAGGCAATCTCAGGTAGTCTCTTAGAAAATGATTTTCATGGATAACCTGTTTCAATGCAAATGAAACTACAAACAGGTCTTCTGAGTATTTTCCAAGCTATTTTTTTCAACAATACATTACAATAGGAAAACAAAATTACAAAAAATAAAGAAAGAAAGAAAAGAAAATTACATTTCCATTATAAATAATATATTTAATAATGTTAGAATATTTAACTGATTTTAACAAAAATTAATACTACTGTAATTCCTAACATTCCTACTCGCAAATTAGTGTGCCATACATCTGTTGATACCTTACTAACGTAAGGGATACAGGGCAGGTATTATATCCAGTTTATTTATCTATAAACAGAAGGTGATATCTGCACTATTTAATAATCTGAGCTTCAGTTTATTCATCTAGAAACTGAGGTTAATTATGCATAGCACTGAATACAGATGCACACAGAAACATATTTTAAATAATTAATTTAACCATGGAGAATACAATACTAGTGAGAATGTTAGTATGTGTTAAGGCACATCGCCAGTGATAAAATAACAGATTTTTAGTGGTGTGTCACATGATCAGAAATGCAAAGATGCAAAAGTCAAATTAGTTTTGGTTTTTTGTTTGCTTTTAATTTCATAGCAACGGGAGAGTTTCAGCCTTTAGCTATTTAACTATAGATGTTTGCTGTATTGAGTGATCCAAATATAAGATAAACATATATATATATATATATATATTTAGTACAAAGGTAAGAGGTATAAGCACAGAGTTCTTCACTGATCAATTCTGTAAATCAATGAGAATGTGGATAATTAAGGAGAAGTTTTAAGAACAAGTGACTTTGAAAATCTCATTTCTAACTCTTTGGCTTTGGTTTCCATCATTCTCAAACACTCAGTTTCCATTTGGCCAAAAAAGAGAACACACTCTTATGTCTAGTAACAGATTTATATTTTCCAGATTTGGGCTTATTGGCCAGAAAAATCTAAATAGATCTGGGGTTTACAAAACTGTCTTCAGAATGCAGTGATTCCTTGTTTCTTGCTAAACATAGTCAACTTTTCAGGCTGGTCTTTCTTCTTTTCTTTCTCTCTGTCTCCTTCTCTCTCACTTTTCTTTTAAATTTTCTTGTATCTGAGTCACATGGCTTAGGCAGAAACTTCCACACCTGTGGAGCATCCTGACTCTTGTACTCTGAGGGCAGACACAGGGACTCTGTGCTTGAGTCTCACAGCCATCAGCATCCAGGAGGGCTCTGCAGGTCAAAATCTATGATTGCAAGGAGCCCAGGAGACCTTCAGCAACACTGAATGAGAGAAGTTGCTAGTTGCTGTCCTGGAAATAGAAACTCCAGGATTTGCCTTTGAATATGTCCTTCAACTAATCAGCAGTGCTCCTAATTTTTTTTTCATCTTCAAGTTCTGTGTGTTCTGTGATGCCTGTCACATCAGTAAGGAAGTACAATCTTATGACACATCAGGGGTCTGGCAGGTTCCTCTGAATTCTTTAATTCCTCAAATCTTTGTGGAAGAGGCTAAGCCAAACTCTTTACAAATATGTCTACAACTAACCAACTCACTATATTAAAGGAAACTAAATTGTCATAATTGGCCTTACCTTATTATTGTAAGTATCTATGCTTGGCAATGTTCGTGACACAAAAACAATTATGGTTTCTTCCTCCTGTGTTTTGCAAAAAGAACCCTGACTTTTAAATTTCAGACGCACAAATTTTCCTATAAATAATGTCATGGAAATGACAAAAAGCCTTTTCAGTTAGTTTTAAAATTATGAAAGCAATTTGTGTTATTTTCCATGCTAGGCAGAGAACTCAACTGGCCTCTAAGAGTTGGCCACCATCACTTTAACAGCTACTTCGTTTTAAAAGGCTACGTGCAGGGATGACATTAGAAACACTGTGAAACCATTTACCTTAAGTTCCCTCATCTCCACTTTCTTCCCTTCCCCACACTTTAAAATCACAACACACTCAAGTCCTTTTCAACATTTCCTTTATGGAAGTCACCACTCTTAAGAACATTTCACTTTTATATGAGCCAAGCAGTCACCCAAAAGGAATTCATATGTAAATGTGAAATTTTATTGCAAAAGGCAAGTGGATGGAGGAGGGACATCCGAGAGTTAGGATCACACCGGCAAATTTCCACACTTATATTTAGCAGCAATTTTGAATAACACACAAACATAACTGACTTCTAATGTTTAAATTACAAAGGGCAAGATTTTCCTAGGAGTCACATTTAAAATATGATTCAAGATTGTATTTGGGGCATAACTTCCTAAGGCAATCAGCGTGTACAAAGAGATGAATTCTGAATATTCATGATATCATGCTTTCTACAATTTGCAAGTCTAGATTATAGATTTTAAAAGACAAGGATGTTGGCTTGATTTAGATGCATTCATCTCTCATAGAATCTTCCAAAAGATTTCCTCTATTTTTTAAAAATTTTATTTGTATTCATATTTCCAAGGTTTCATTGTGTCTAAACATACTTTTAAGCTCACCTACATATTTAATGCTCAGTGTGATAGAGCGTTTAATCTATATAATATCAGAAATGATGACAAAATTTTAAATCAAATCCTACAATTTCCCTTCCAATAAGCCTTCTCATTTGCCTCCTATATTCCCTACTTTAATTTGCATTTCTCGTTCACATAGGATTTTGTAAATTGCGTGCTGTACAACGGCAAGGGATGCCATTCATGTATACTAGGTTGTGAATATTTAATATAAATTGCAGTTGTTGGGGTTGTGCAGAGAACGATCTGCATCCTGTAGGTGGTAGTAACCCTGGATACCATATACTCAGATTGCCAAAGTCAAAACTTTGATTTATTATTTTCTAAAAATCATTTTCTCTTCACCCCATATTCAACAAATCACTTAATCCTACGGAAGCTGTTTCCTCTTTCTTCCTCTCCTATTTCACTATAGGCCCTTCTAACATTGCCCCACAACTGCTTTCTAACTAGCTTGTCAACTTTCCACCACTTTCTACCTGTCTGATCTCTCCTTACTGCTGCAAGTTTTCTTAATGTAATATAACGTTTCTCAACTTCTTAATTAAAAATGTCTCTAGCAGCCTTGCCTTCTTTAGTAAGCAACTGGATCAAACAGAGATAATTATGCTGCCTTAGTCTGGGTTCCTCCAGAAGCCAACTCAAAATCACATATTCAGGCACAAACCATTTTTTTGGTGAAATAGTTTCAAGAAAGAAGGGTAGGGGAATGGGAAAATGAAAGAGAGATCGGAAAGCAGTGACTGAGGGCCTCTTACCAATCAAGTTACTTGTGCTAAATCCTGTCCTGTTGAGACTCACTGGGGGGCCTGTGCAGAAGGTGTTATTTGGCACAGTGAGGGGGAACTGGGGTATTAACCCACCAAATTCAGTAATTGGTTGTGGGCTACTCCAGAAGGGATGTTAGTTCTTCAGCATTTATCGCTATCCCAATAGCATCTGTAATCCTTTCATGTTTAACACTGGGCTACCTTTCTAGACTCATCATTTTTCACTCTCTAACAAAAACCCAGATCCTGCCCTACAAAGCTTCCCACTTTTCTCAGAAATGATAGATATTTTCATAATTGAATGACTATACCCATCCTTCTCCTTCTGGCCTCATTCTTTGCCCACCAGTCTTTAAGAAATGTTGCTTTTTCATCCATGCTTTCTTCTCAAGCTTTTAATTCCTTTCCAAATTGCAGATTTTCAAATTTTAGCTGTGTCCTTCATGGAGAAAAAAAAAAATCTACATAGATGCATATCTTTTGATCAATTATCCAAATATTTTCAAGTAGCCACATTTCTGAGAAATGTGCCTTTTCATACTTGAATGATTCATATAGCATTCTATCATTCAGTGGTAGTGATTGTGATAATTAAAAGGAATAAAACATTGGTAGTAGGAGAATGTCTGGTACCTGGTAACTATAGTGTGTCTATTACTGTTTATTTACTACACTTACAAACCACCTGGAAAGCTTGCTAAAAATGCAGAACCCCAGACTATAAAATCAGAGAATCTGATTCAGTAGTTGGGCTCCAAGAATCCACCACTATGAACAATCACATGAAATTATTCTCTTCAGAGCAGTCCATGGCAGGATAACCAAATCTCTAGGTATGATAGGATGGTCTCAATTTACCCATGTTGTCATGGTAATTATCAATAATGACTTCTTTCACTTTCAAAGTGTCTCAGTTTGAAAAAAAAAAAAAGACAATCATTTTAGAAAAAAATATGGTTGAATGTATGTATCACAAAAATTTTAGAGTAGTTATTCTCTGGCACTTTAATTTAATCATACAGCAGAGAAGACTCAGGGAAGGACACTGAAGTGATGGTGAAGATATTATGGCAATCTCCCTACTCACTAACCTGTTTCCTATTGCACCAATTCCTGGTGAATGCAGAGTAGGAATGAAGAGAGATTCTGGAAAGGAGGGAAAAAAAAAAAAACAACAACACTTTGCCCGCTTTTGGTCCCTCCTTTGAGCCTGAACAAAAATGGCACTGCTAAGTACATTTAAAATTGTCAGATTTCACATTAGGAAATAGGCTGCAAATCAAGATTCAGACCATTAGTAAAAGTTTGGAATTTTCAAACACGCCATTTCATAGGCAGTGTTGCTGCATGCCTTCTTAGATAAAACCACGAAGATAATGAATCGCTGCTGGCTTTTCAGTGAGTTACAGCCTTTTACAGTAATGTAATGGGAAGTGACACTGTAGATCTGTGTGTTTATTCTGGGTTGCCATGTTGTGGTTGTAGTGCAAACTGAAAAATATTAAAAAACATCAAATATATGTATCAAGTTAATTTCGCACTTCTTTTGCCTTTGGCTGATTAGCACAAATTAAATTTCCCACTAATAAACTCAAGATGTTAGAAAGCATTATGGAAATGGTATATATGGATTTTGCTGATTATGATTTTAAAAATCCAGGCTCTTTGAACAATTTGTTAATGTACAAAAATTATTTTATTCCACCCTTATTGGAAGTTTGGAAAGAGCAGATAACTGAATATTGCAACGCGGTGATTTTTTTTCTCCCTAACTTAGCACTGAGAAATTTTACTTTGATATATTATTGTAAAAGTTGGAAATATCAATATGCATATTCAGTAGTGGAATAACTTTAAGAGAATATTTTAACAAGCTATTTTAATAAGAATTGAGACTAGGCGAATGAATGTACGCTTGAAATCAGCATTAGAGGGACAGCCCGGGTGGCTCAGCGGTTTAGCGTTGCCTTCAGCCCAGGGCCTGATCCTGGACCCGGGATTGAGTCCCACGTCGGGCTCCCTGCATGGAGCCTGCTTCTCCCTCTGCCTGTATCTCCTCTCTCTCTCAAATAAATAAATACAATCTTAAAAAAAAAAAAAAACAAATCAGCATTAGATGCTACAAAAAAATACAAAAAATACTTCATAGCTTCAAATTCAAACCAATATAAACGGATAAGAGACCAGTTTACTACACCACCTTCACCACATTTTATAAGCATGTGGATAAGCATCAGTTTTCTACCAGATGGAATATTCTAGACATAGACATAATTTTCAGAAAAGTCTTTAGAGAAAATCCTATTTTTCTTTATTCACAATAAAACCTGGTTAAAAAAGAAAATACTCGTTTAGAAGCACCTGTCTTGGGGCAGGTAGGGGGTGGATATTGTTACTATCCTTCATACAGGTTTTCAAATAGAACTGATTCTTGATGAGTTTAGAGATAAGGAAGTAGATGGGCTAGAAATTAGTGGAATAAGAAATGTCAGGAAGAAATATGTATATGAGACCAAAGATAAAATAAGAGAGGAGGGGGGAAAAAAAAGAAAGGAAGGGAGTTCAGTTAGTTTTATTTTTCTCAGAAAAAGAAAAGGGTAACAAAGAAGGAGTAGAGGAAGAATGGACTGAAAGCCACAAAACCTCAGAACAAGAGTGAATAATTTCACTTCCATTTGGAGACTGAGAAGGATATTGGAGGGATGAACAACATTGAGTTTGTTCACTTGGTGGCCCTATTTATAATAGTTTAAAACTAAATAAGTGGTAGGGGTAAGCATGAGTTCATAAAAATAGAAACATATTCCATTTTAGTCTACTTGGAAATGTATGATAATGTTAGGGGACTGGTTATTATTTCCAAATCTTTTATTTATTCTTCAGACCTTTTTAGATGGGTAATTAAAACAAATAAATTAGTGATGTCAAGATTCTTTCTCTAATGAGGTAGTAGAGGACCCTTGGGATCTCAAAGTAGCTGCGTAGGCAGCCAGTCATTTGTATTATTAAATAATATTTTATTAAATTTAGTAATGCGGCTCAAGGCAACCAAAACAATATCATGTCAGAATATTAAAATTTATGATACACAATTAAGAAAAAAAGTCTTATTCATTTGTAGAGTCTAGATACTAAAATATTAAAAGTATAAACCCTGTCTAAGATTTATGCTTAAATGCACAAAAACATTATGTAACCTTTGCAATATGGTTCTTAAAATTTACAAATTAACTATATTTTAAAAAATACATTTTGACATATTAATTTTGGTCCAAGGAATGATAAAAAATGTGCATACCAAGGGGTGACATTTACAATATGAGTGATATCAGCAGTAATAACTTAAAACGCTAACACAGAAGACTTACAGAGTCTCAAGTCATAGACACTTTAGTTTAATAACATCTCTGCCACTTATTAGCTATTTGATCTTTGGTAAATTATTTAACATCTCTGACCTTGAGTTTACTCATGTGCAAAATGGGAATATTAATACCAAATGAGGTATGTGAAGATTCTTTAATGTATAAGGACTCCATGCCACAAAAACTGTAAAAAAAGAAATCTCAATAAATCATAATCAATAATGAATCAGTGTGTACTCTCATTTAACTACAGAAGAAAACTAACTCCTTAAACAATTGCAGATAGAATAAAATGTTTAAAAAAAAAAGTCTTATTTTGTGTCTCTTCAAATCAGTAGGGGTTATGAGCAAACAAGCTACTGTTCTACTCTGAAGATAGTATGCTTCCCACTGGTTATATCCATAATAAAGATAATTACCCACATATTAAAGCAGCTATTTGTGTCAGACTACTAATCTCTCTTTCTTCTCACTTTTATATGCCTATCCAGAGAGACTTCTCTGTAGGAAATATCAATCATGCCTTTTCCCTACTTTTACGTACACTCGCTTTGATTTTGTTTTCTATTTTATGATAGCTAAAGATAAGGGAAATGATTAACTTGCTTTTGACTATTAGGCTATTATTATAGACAAAATATAAAGAAAAGAAACAAGTATCTATTAAGTAAAATGGCTTCATTAGCTGACATTGTGATAGATGTTTCCTCTAGTTCCTTATCCTACAAGGGATACGAAAGGAATGGTAGTTATGATTCTTAGCTAACTGACCAACTGACAGCTATCTTTTAGAGACAATGATTGTTAGGGAAATGGAATCAAAGTAGTTAAACAGTGTACTTTTATCCTACTAAAGAAGAAAGAAGAAAGAAGTTGCTCAGCGAGTAAACCTATAGGCAAATATTTATAGTAGTAGATAATGGGAGTATATAAACTTAAAAGTACATAAAATTAGACTAAGTGTAGAGATCAATAAATAAAAACATTCTGGAAAACGACTTGAACAAATGTTAAGCTTCTTATCAACATAGTCAAAATGTTAGACTTTTTCTCTTATCCCACAATCAGGACTGAAATGATATGAACATAAAAAACTTGGAAAGGACTCTTTTTTTTTTTTCTTTTTTTTTCGCAGTTGACATTAAGAAATAGATACAAATCTGATGCAAAATGCTTGGTGAAAGAGACAACTTTATTAGAACAAAGTCAATTTCCACCTTTTTTTTCCCCCAATATTTAGTTTTCGGCTTAAGCTTTTAGGAAATGACTACTTAAAAACTAAGTTATTTTACGTTCTTTCCCACCTAAACTTTCCCTCTGCTAAACAATAGGAAAAATACCTTAGATACTACCTTAGATAAAGGCATTATCTAAATGTTAATGCATATGCTACTAATTTCATAACAGAGAATTTAAAAGCTAGCTTAATTCTCCTCTTGGAGCAACTCTGCTAAAAGAGTGATCTTTCTAAAATTCAAGCCCTACCATGTGCATCTTTTGTTTGAAACCATGAATAGCTTCTCAGTTTCCTAAAGAATAAAGTCCATACTTCTTAGAATAATCTGATGCTACCTATGCAAAGGTTCCTATCTGTTTCTACTATTCCTAATCAACCCCCACTTCATGTGTATTAATGTCAAATAGTTTGTGGTTGCTTTCACATACCACGAGGCTTTTCAAGGCCACAGCTTTGCATCCCTTAGACCTTCTCTCTAAGATGTCTCCTCACAACCGCCTCCACCTAAAAAATATCTACCCCTCAGGACCCAGCTCAAGATCATCAAATGGAACTGACCTTCTCTTCCAGCCCTGCACTAATGTCACGACAGAAATACATTTCAGTCACTTCTCATCACAAGCTGGTATTTCTGTTTGTAAAGGTGGCAATCTCTTTGCAGGCAGGGAGGTGCTATGGTAATTTTAACTCATTAGAATGTAAGCTACTTGGTAGCAAAAGTGTCATTTTATCGAACGCTGTCCCTTCAGAATCTAATAGTTCCTGGCATGTAGGCTGCACTCAGTAAATAAAATAAATACTCCACTGGGGAAGTAGGGGAATGAGTTCATTTTATCCCCATGCCCTGGCAGCGTACCTGATGCAAATAGGCCTATAATAAAAACTGGCCAAATTGAAGTGATCCTGAATGGAAGATCAGTTATTATCATACTTCTGATTCCTCAGTGATTGTACATATATACACCCTAACTGGGACACACATGGGTAAGCGTTTATGAATGTGTGCCCAATTCTTCATTTATTAAGTTAAGTAAAATTGCTGTATATTGTGCGTCAACAAGGCACCTCCAGGCGCTCCAACAGTGTTGGATCCAACAGACCCATGGACTCCCCTTCTACCAGCCAACCACCAGCCTTCAGGCTTTTATCCAGTCGCAACCTTTGGGGCCCTGTTCTTGGCTACCCTGTGCCATTGGAGCCAGCACCCAAGTTCGAATTTCACTCCTGTCTCAGGCCTACCAGGAGCTCCCAGATTCGTCAGAACCACTCTACAAGGAGGAGGCCGCAGTCCTGGTCCTGTGCCTGGTCCAGGTGCACCTGTGGGCCTCCTCCAGCTGCTGCTCCATGGGCTCCCATTCTGTGCACGTGGCTCTGCAGGTGTGGCCTGGGGGCACCCCGGCTGCCTGGAAGCTCCCCACTGCTGGGGAAGAGCCTGAACAGACCCCTCTGATGTGCACGCCCTGGTTCCGCTCATGCAGACCCTGTCTCTGTGACTTCCAGAGAGCCACTTCCTAGATGAGGAGGCGACACTAATCAGGAAGAGGGGCAACCCCCTGACCTCTGCAGGCTGGCCACCCCCAGGCTGAGCCAGTATCGGAAGGCTCACTCTCAAGCATGACTGGGAGTCTCTGAAGACCATGAGGGGCTCCTCTGACCCCCTCCCCCAAGGCCCTGGGCCAGGGCTTGTGCCTGAACCTCCCCCTGCAGCCACCAGGCAGCTTATTAACCATCCTGGAGCCCTTTCCCAATCCGTGGACCAAATGGAGACAACAAAGCTTTTTGCAGAAAGAAAAAAAATTAATACACTAAATCTTCATATCGGTCACAAATCAGACAAAACTTATATGGATGAGTCCCCTCTATCAACCTCATCAGTGTCCACTTGCATATATTGAAAAGAAGTTAGCCTCACTCGCCAGTAGTTCCTTTTCAAAGGCTTCCCCTGAATTTTGAGTGTCTCCAGTCACAAAGGGATTTATAAAATCAAGCAAGCAACCAACCAACCAAAATAAAACCCTACTAAGGGCAGCTCAGTTGGCTCAGCGGTTTAGTGCCTGCCTTTGGCCCAGGGTGTGATCTTGGAGTCCTGGGATCGAGTCTCGCGTCGGGCTCCCAGCATGGAGCCTGCTTCTCCCTCTGCCTGTGTCTCTGCCTCTCTCCCTCCCTCCCTCTGTCTTTTATTTTATTTTATTTTATTTATGATAGTCACAGAGAGAGAGAGAGAGGCAGAGACACAGGCGGAGGGAGAAGCAGGCTCCATGCACCGGGAGCCCGATGTGGGATTCGATCCCGGGTCTCCAGGATCGCGCCCTGGGCCAAAGGCAGGCGCCAAACCGCTGCGCCACCCAGGGATCCCTCTGTCTTTCATAAATAAATAAAATCTTTAAAAAAAATTTTTGGGATAAGACACAAGGCATTGAATTTCTAAACTACTCTGAATTTGACAAATAAATGGTAGAGATAAGGGAGATTTGGCTACATTACAGCTACCTGGTGGCAAGGATCAAGAACACTTTGGGGCTATTTCCAGGAAGAAGAAATAGAGGCTATACTAGAGCCCTTTATTCAGTTACCATGTCTTTTTATTTTCAAAAACCAGCTATTGATCAGTCAATCACGAGGGTTTTCTTGGTTTTTGTTTGTTTCTGTTGTTTTAGGTTTTGTTTTATTTTATTTTTATCTTTTTTTTTTTTTTAAGACTTTATTGGAGAGTGAGAGTGTGAGAGAGAGAGAGAGAGAGCATGAGCTGGGGGAGGGGTAAAGGAGAGGGAGAAGCAGACTCCCTGCTGAGTGGGAAGCCAGACTCCAGGACCCTGGGATCATGACCAGAGCCAAAGACAGACGCTTAACCATCTGAACCACCCAGGCTCCCCTTATTTTGTTTTTAATAAAAGGCCCCATTTCACTTTGTGAAAAATTAGCAAGATACAGAGTTGGAAGTTGGCACCCAGGTTGACTGTTCCTGTTTTGAGGGTCCCCAGGCCTAAGAACAACAGAGAGCTCTGCTACGTCAGAACGTGAATGTATCTGGAAGACTATAGATAGACAAAAAAGGAGGCTTGGCCTAGACGGAAAAGAAGAAGCAAGGGAAGGTTACACAGCCTCTCAAAAATACCACCAAAATTTTAATTTTTAATAACTTATAAATGCATTATGCATTCCAAACTCTACAAACAATACGTAGCTAATGCCAAATAAAGATATCACCGATTCCACTGCTAACGACATTCAGATTTGTATGTCTTTCTATGTCCCCCTAGAGTTAAGGTGAACACGCTGGGTTCTCCTTTGAAAATGAATGCAGAAAAAATGTCACAGGCTTACTATCCGGATAAAAATTAGCATTCTCTTGAGAAGAACTATGTCTTTACATTTTGATATAAACTTCCTGTGTGCAGATTCTGTGGAAACTGCACACTTCTCCAAGGAACATGGCAAATTTCATAGACTGGAGATAATAACTACTTTAAATTCTAATCTGAATTAAAAAAAAAAAATCTGGCTCAAATAACAAAGTTGAGATAGACCTAAGGAAATTAGATCAAATCTTTTCACTTCCTTTTTTTCTTATCTTCTCTTTATTTTTCTCCTCTTTTCTTCCTCTCTTTCCCTCCCTATCTTTCCTTCTTATGTTTTTTACCCCCAAATCTTTTCTAATATACTGGCTTGAAGGGTACCACCACAGGAGAATGACTCTTAGAATCACAGGAATTTGGGAAAAACTTAGATGCTGCATTTAATTATTTTATGGGCAGTACTATTCCATAATCATATCAGTCATGTGTATGTAAAATAGTCACCATACTCAAAGTATCACTTTCAAAAAGAAATTGTTATTTTAAAATAACTTTTCTTTCAAGTAGATAGAAAGGCATGATGCCTCTCCTGGAAAATACAGAAAAAATTTGTATTTCTTCTTATGAACACAACATAAAATTCATTATCTTAGGATATGACCTATCACATTTAAATTATTGGTTGGTGGGAATTACTTTTCCTCATAGAAAAACATATAAGAAAAGAAAAACTAAATATAAGGCTCATTGATTGGTTACCTGATGATTAACTGGATTCAGTGACAAAAAATTAACAATTCTTTGAGTCAAATGTAGCCCTGCATTTAGGCCTCTCTCTGGTTTTTACTGTAACTAAGGTGCCCAGGTGAGTTGTCTACACTACGTGTAATTGAAACAAAGAGAAAATGGTTCAAAAATATGATTGTCTAATGTATCTCTTCCTGAGACTTTTTTCTTAACTTGATGGTTCCAATTCTCAAAATTATTATGAATTGCTCATGCATTTTTCCCTCCTCCATAAGGAAAAGAAGAAAGATTTTTCTAGCCATTTTTCTTCCTCTTCAACTAAGGTACAATTGTTTAAAGTTTCTTCCTCTTTTACCATATCAGGAAACCATGATGTTCAACTTACAGATGAGAAGGTCAATTTTGTTATGTTTATGGGCAATATTGCTCAGTTACATCCCGGACTGAGATAAAAAAAAATGAGAGCCACAGAATACATTGTGTTCTCAATTATGTAAAAAGTGACTAAATGCTCTCTCAATCTTGTTTTATTTCACTGGACACAAACATTTCCTCTAAAAAAGATGGTAAGAAAAAAAAAATAAAAAAGATGGTAAGAAAGAAAGGAAAGGAACATTAAATATAAATATGTGTTTGTTGTTATATTGTGGTAACATATTTTGTTTAGAGAAAGAAACAAATCTGGCAAATTGGTGGTTTGTGAATTGTAGTGAACTTAAATAGTCAAGATCTTTCTTAACTCTGACTCCACATCCAAACAAAAGTTCAATTATTTGCTTATTTATTTAGTAAATTTTTATTAAGTACTTAATATATTCCAAGTGCTGCGCAAGTTTTTGGAGGACTTAAAAATAAATAAATAAATAAATTTTGCCTTCACAACACAGTTACAGCACTGTATACCTTATATTCATTATCTTAACAATTATTACAAATAAAACCTATGATAGGTAGAAACAGTGATAGTTTCCTTCTTACTAATTAAACTCACTTCTGACAATTGTGAATTCTTCAACTTTTGTGAGGGGTCTTGGAAGACAGGATATTTTCTATGACTACATTTTGCTTTTTTAACACTTAGTGCCTCTTTCGTTACAGATTGAGAACAACTATAATTAATATCTTAAAAGAAAGTCACAACATAATTTCATGGATTTGTTTTAAACTTTTAAGAACTTCTTATTAAAGAGCTCTTAGCATTGTTCAGTAACTCTCTTATGCAAAATAGCGATAATCGTAGCCAGTTTTAACTGAACAATTAGCATGTGCCAGCTTCTGTGATAATCATTTTATATGCATTTTTAACTTCCCAACAATCCTGCAAGATAGAATTATTATTCCTTCTCTCACAATAGGGAAAGAAGGTTCAGAGAGGTTAATTGAATCAGTTCCTAAAATCATTCTGCCTCCAAAGGCTGTGCTCCTTCTACTCCTTCTACTATAAAGGTGCCACCCCACAAATACCCTAAAGAATCCATGTCATTCGGACCATAGTCTCGAAATTGTGTTTTTAGCTGCACGTCTTAAAACAAAAACATCTCCAACCATCTCCCACCTTTGATTGAATTATGTTGCCAAAACTGCGTAAGTATGCAGTTTACCAAAATTAGTGATTTGTTTTACTTCGTTTTTAATTTAAAAGCTAAATAGGATATAGAAATTAGAAAGTAGACACCTTCAAAATGCATGCCAGTTATACAAATGTTTTATTTTGAGAATCCAGTACTTGAAACATTTTTTTAAGTTAGAACTATCCTAGATCATGAGTATTTTGCTTTAATTCTGTTGATTTTTAAATGTGCATTGCTTTGTTAATAGTTTATATTAAAGTTTAATTTTTGCTGATGGAAAGAAACACACCATCATTTGGTAAATTGAAACATTATAGCAGCATTTTTCTTTCCTCCTCCTACTGATTTTAAAAAGAAACTGCTTTTATATTTTTCTCAGGCATGTGGTTTATTTACCCCATAACACAGTTTGATGTGAACATTTGCAAGAACGGAATTAAAATACACGGTTCTTTATAAAGAATATATGAACATACTAATATTAATTGGCTTTGCAGCCTATCTCAGAATAACACAATACAATTTCAGCAGGGATAATAGTCTCAGAAATTTAACCTCTTTTTTTTTTTTTTTTTTATTTGAAAACAACTTTAAATAGTAGGGCACTGCTATTTCTAATTCCTCTGCTATCCATCCTGTATTCATCTCCATAACTATCATGGTAGCTCCTGTATGTGTTGATTATAGGTATTTGGGGCATCAACCTCTATTAAGTAATATAAGTTAATGAGTTTCTCTGTGAATTCCTCATTGTGGCCTTCAGGCTATTTGTGATTGGGCTCTGATCTAAATTTGTAGTCTATTCCCCTGGGGCTCCTCTTTGTGGACCTTCCACTGAAACCAGATTGATCTGTCTTTGCCAATTTCAAATTTTGCATATTCAATTGCTGTGTTCTTCTCCTTTACCAAACCAGACTCTATTTATCCTCCACCATCAGCTCTTTAAATCTTGCTTACCTACCCTATTCTAATTGGAATACAAAAAGCTTTCGTAAGTCTTCTAACAAACTCCTGAACGACAACTGAGTAGTGTAGGATCTGCAGTCTGATGCCAGACCACTTGGGTTCAAATCCCAGCTATATCACTAAAAGAGATGTGATTTTGGCCAAGTTACTTAATCTCTGCTCTGGTAGGTAACCCTTCTGTAAAATGTATGGGTAACAATGTTAATAAAATGGAAATTGATATATGGGAAGCCTGAGTGGCTTAGTGGTTGAGTGTCTGCCTTACTGGGGTCCTGGGATTGGATCCCACAACAGACTCCCCACACGGAGCCTGCTTCTCCCTCTGCCTGTGTCTCTGCCTCTCTCTGTGTGTCTCTCATGAGTAAGTAAATAAAATCTTAAAAAAAAAAAAAGAATTGATACGTTAATATCCATATCATGTTCAGAACAGTGTGATATATAGGTGGTCACTGAGCTAGTATTAAAAAAAAAATCAGATGGGTTACAAAATCGTACTGCTACCACTTGTTGTCAGTATTTACTTGTTGCTCGTATTTACTTGTTGCTGTTTTGCTTTATAATCCAATCAAAGGGCTTTATAGTAAATGGATATTTCCAAGCTAATAAATTTTGGGAAAAAAAATAAGGTTACTCATTGATATTAAAATAAAAGCAATCTGCCAAACCTCTCTCAGAAGAAAATGCTCAGGTATGTTGAGGAATAATTATCATCCTCTTCAGGTTATAGAATTGTTCACATGCGTTATTTCATTTTAAGCTAGTGTAATTTTAAAGTTTTTAGCTTATTTAATGACATGGAGAATACAAAATGAGACAAAACTGAAAAAGAAATAGCAGCAACATAGATCATATTACATTAAAAAAAAATAACCACCAGTAGCATCTTACATTCAAATTACCATATTCTTCTCTAGCATATATAACTGAACAATAATAAATTATGGAAAAAGGAACTAGGAAATAACTGTATCAACACAGAATATCCTATTCTCTGCAAAGGCTCAAAGACATCTCTGGAGTGTCAAAGGCATGTCCTTCAATATTTAACTTTTTCACTCTCTGTTCCCCATCTCAAGTTGAACAATACGTTAATTATCCGATGAAGCGTTATAATTACTCTAACAGTTCCACTCTTACTTATAATTACTGCATCAACACTTTCTTTTTCATATGCTTCAATCTATACCTATTACATTGTCATGATGAAGACACATTAACATTATAATACCGTATAATTAGCTGATGAGCAATTAAATTATTCCACTGCTCTTGTTCCTCTTTGCCAAGAGGTTGCTTCCAAGCTCTATTATCTCCTCTTTCTCTACAGTTTGCTTTAGTGGTTCTTTCCCCCCTCCCTAAACAAAGAGGCTCATAAGCTGTATTCAAAGCATTTTGATTTCAAATTCAGAATGGATAAGTGCTCCAGTCGGTGTTGGTCAAAGAACTAAATTGGCATTATAGACAAGTTTAAAATTATTTTCATTTTCTTTCTATGATAAAAAGAATTGCAAATCTGTGCAACACAATAAAACATTGCAGGGTCATTCTTTCTAAAGACTCATTTTTGTTTTGGTTTGGTTTTTTTTTTTTTTTTTTTTTGCTTGTTTAGTTTGAAAAAATAAGATTCTCCATAATTATAAGAAAATTACTTAAATGTATTAAATTCTATCTGAAATATAGCCCTCATGAATTATTTTATAAATACTTCAAATTAAGCTTGGAAGCTTTGGAGATTTGAACATATAATAAAATCAAGAATCATATAGTAAAGTCATATATAACTAAATCTAATAGCATGCTGCCCAGTGAAAGCAACCAAATGCCTATTTCATGGATTCCTGTTTTTTTTCTTTATACTATATGTCAATTAAAAAAAAAATCTATCCTTCTGACTTGGCTAGCATGTATTAAATAAGTTCTCCATTATGTGCTCATGGTCTATGATTTTTAATGTGGCCCTAGGAAGTTTCCTCTGAGAAAACAGATCCCTCTCCATGGTTGAAGACTTATTTTAGTCCAAATAAACTTTAGAACTAATTGTAATACAATTTTAACGAGTCCAAAATACTTGGTGCCCACATGGTTTATACTGCAAACTAGCTCAGTTGTTCAGTCCATATTTTATATGAGAACTAAATCTTTCTTGGATAATTACTTTGGAGTTACATTATGAGCTATGAAAGAAAAGTGGAATTCATTTTACAAGCAAGGTCTATTTCAATTAAATGACTTTTGTTGTCTCAGTTTCCTCAGCTATGAGGCAGACGAAAATCTATTGAATACAATAGTCTTATATGCAGGAACTTGCCTCTTCACCAAGGAAAGCCAGATGGGCCCCGCCAACTTCAGAAAGCCACTTAGGATTATTAGTATCAATATACTTGCAAAGTAATGATAAGCAAGTTACCTCTGACCTGATACAGGAAAATGATTAAGTTCTTAAGTGACAACTGCTTCAGCGATAATCCTGTGACTTTTATTTTTTTATTTTTTTTTTTTTTTTTTTTTATTTTTTATTTTTTTTTTTTTTTTTTTTTTTTTAATCCTGTGACTTTTAAAGTCCTGAAGCATAACTTGGTATTTTTAAACTGAAACAGACTCATACTTTTACAGGGATATATTGTTTATTAGGTCTCCAGTCAAAAATAATCTCTCAACCTCTGAAAAACTGTGTAAGTACTGCCATTTGTTTTTTAATTCTTCTAATAGAAAAAAAAAAAATAACCATTAAAGAATGGGAATCTCTATGTAGAACAAAGAGGTAGGCTGTACTTTATATCAAATATAACTTGATCGACTGACAGATATTAAAGTTCAAAAGGTATCAAAATGCAATCAAGATTAACACGTCAGGATTTTAGATAGAATGTTATCTAGAATAACTTGAGGTTCTCACTCCAAATCATTAATACATTGTAGATAAGGATCTTATATTGATTTTAATAATTTATCCACAGTAAAAATGCCTACTATTTGCAGCTATCATAAATAAAGTACTTAGTATATATGTTAAAAAGCAGAAACTTAGGGAATAAGAATGTGAACCTTGAATCAGGCCATGTTCCAACACTTCTCACCTGTGTGACCTTGAACAAATTACTTAATCTTCCTGAGCCTATTTTGCAGCTATAAAATAACAGCAGCACCTACCTTGTAAGGTCACTGGAAGGATACAATGAGAAATTTAATGTAGAGCACTTAGCACTATGCCTAGCATAATGTAATCACTCAATAAATATTAAATAGTATCATTATTTGCTATTATCAGCTTAAAGGTTATTTTTCTTTCTGTTCTTTGGAAAACACTTTATACAAAGTTTATAATCATCACGTGCTATGAATTCTCATAAAATATTTGATATGGGGAAAGATTTTTTTTTAATTTTATGTGCATTTTCTAGGGACATAAATTTAAGTAGTGCCCAGATTAGCAGTACATGTAGTGCCCCCACTCCCAGTAGTATGCCTTTCCATTATATAATTGTATTTAAGAGATTTGTGAAATATGCATAATTGGATTATAGTCTTTAAAAGATATGAAATATTAATCACATACACAAATCACAACCTGAACCAAAATTTGAATTTTATAATCACTTGTAGCCCCTTGGGGCTCTTGTCATTATTCAAGATATAATACCAACAAGTTTATTTTATATAAGAAAACCAAATTTCTATTTTCTTTCTTTCTTTCTTTCTTTCTTTCTTTCTTTCTTTCTTTCTTTCTTTTTTTTTGAAAGAGAGAGAGAGAGAAAGGGGTGGTAGGGCAGAGGGTAGAGGGAGAGGGAAAGAATCTTAAGCAGGCTCCACACTCAGCACAGAGCTGGACAGGGGATTGGATCTCACATTCCTAAGATCACATGACCTGAGCTGAAATCAAGAATCAGATGCTTAACTGAGGGAATCATCCAGGTGCCCTCCAAATTTCTATTTTCAATATTGATTTTTCTGTCACCTTTCACTGGGTACTGAACTTTTGCTAATCTACTTAATCTTCTCCCTTTTATTTTTTTAAAACCACTTTTGTTTTTTTAAAGATTTTATTTATTAAAAAAAAAAAAAAAGATTTTATTTATTTGACAGAAAGAGAGCACAAGCAGGGGGAGTGGCAGGCTCCCTACCTAAGCAGGGAGCCAGATGTGGTGTCCTGGGATCATGACGTGAGCCAGAGGCAGGCATTTACCCGACTGAGACACCCAGGCACCTCAATCCTCCTCCTTTTAAACATACAGCGCCATTATTACTATATTTCTTTCACAGTGAATTATATCTAATGCTTCTGAATTTGTTTTCTTCCATATTCAGGACTGCTGTTCTTATATCACAGTGAAGTTTAACATCTATTGGCTTTGAAAATTCTCTTCCACAGTCTCTTGAAAACTAAAATTTTCAACCCCTAATCACAAAACTCTTGATGGCAGTATCATATACTTCAAAAAAATTACAATATTTATGATTTAATGCTATCTGGAAGATCTTATCCCCATAACCCCTAAAACCAAAGCCTTTGTGGTTAAGAAAAACTCTTTTCTCCCTAAATCCTAATCATAGAAACAAGAAACACAGATGACCCCAAATAAAGCTCTTATTACTATTCCTTTTATTTTTTTCCCAGTGTAAATTGTTATCTGTTTGGGTGGGAAGCTACAAAGATTAACAAGATTCTCCAAGATAGACAGGAATTCAGGATCAATAGTATCTGGTAGCAATGTGGTCAAAGATCAAATAAAGAGCCTGCTTCACTTTGTTACCAATCATGTAATAATAGTAACATGATAGCCATCAAAAGCTTTACCTTCACTGTAATTTATTTTGTTTTTTAATTCATTATGCTATGTGAATCTCACATAAAATTATTGATAATTAAGTATGTTTTCTCAGCTTGTCTATGGGGCTTGGATTCCCACTGAATGGTACACATACTATATGAAAATAAAACCGGCATTTTATTTTGGCACCTGATGGTAATAATGACACTCATCCAGTTTCCAAATCCCATTCCAAAAAGCATCTTCAGAAGATCCAAGCTACTACAGAAGATCTGGCCTCAGGCAGGGTTAAGTAAGACTGGAGAATATCTGGAAATGTGACTTAACAGCACCAAAGTGAAAGATAGATAAGAGTTAGGGCTGACAGATGAACATTAAAGGTTTCTATCTCTCTTCTTATAGATGAGCCACTGCCACATCCAAGAATAGCTTTTACAATCAAAGCAGTTTGCTGAAATAACCAAGAGTGACAATCAGCTCTTAACTTCAAAAGGGAACTTCATATTCCCTGATGCTTCATTTACAAATGTCCAGGAGTATATATCAGACAGAGATGAGTACTTGTGGCTACCTTTCTAACCACAAGGACAGACATATCAAGCCTCTCTACTCTGTATCATCAATCAGCTCTGTGGAATGAATCATCATAGACACAGTGGTCTTCAGGGAGTCTGATTTCAACGGTCACATCTCGTCATCTACAGTTTGCTTCTGAAGAGGAGGATTTGGATAAATGACTAAAGATGCAATGCCCAATGCATATTCACATTTTCCAGATATGTGAGATGGCGGAGAGAACCCTGGAAGGGTAGTTTTGAATACAGATATGGAAAGTCTAAAGTTGGAGAAAACTACTTTTTATGAGACATAATGGAAACAAACAAACTCAAAAACAAAAGGAAACCGAATCACAGCAGGTCAGTGCTGCAAGAGACCTAACAGAACAAATTAACCCCTTCCTTTAACAGAGGAAGGAACTGAGGCCCAGAGAAGTTTATAATTAATTGTGTGCAGTTTTGAAAACAAAAACAAAAACATGCCACTAACCACATTTGCTACAAAGTAAACCGTGGAATAGTTGAGAGTTCAGCTTTCTGACCCCAAAGCCTCTGCAATAACAAAACTGGTGAGGGAGTATTTTGCTGTTTATAATTAAATGTGTAGAGTTTTGGAAAAAAAAAAAAAACACCAAAGAAATGTACAAGATGGTCTAGATCTGACAATTAGAGACTCCTAAATAAATTCCCTTAATACATTTAATATTATACATTAAATACTGCTGATTTATATATCACTTATCATCATATTCATCAATTAATATGATTTTACCATAAAGAAGGACTTTGTATTTACAGTCCAGTAATTCTTACAGTTTTTCCATCAAATTACCTATCGGCCATTGCATAGCAGTGGGAAATCCCACAGATGGGAAATTTGGGGATCATGGCACAAATTTGTAAGGTCTAATGGAGAAATGTCTTTGGGGAGTGATATTTCATCTTAAAAGAGCCATATAACATTTTGTACTTGCTTGTTTTCATGGGAAAATCACGTTTCCCTCCAAAAGTTCTTGGTAAATTAATGTTGCAAACATGAACAGGTTTTGTCTGTCTAACACTGCAGAATTCTGCATATTCTCAGGAGTTCATATACCTTGCATATACTAATTATAAGCTATCTCCCTTTTCCTATTCAGAAACTTATCATAGAAATAAGCACAAAGAACTAGTGCAAAATAATTCATATACAGTCTTTTTTTTCTGGTTCTCTGTTCCATGTAACAGCAATTCTCCTCAAAACAAAACAAAAACAAAATACATAATTTTAAGGAAAGAGAAAAATTACATTTAAATTTTCAAAATATATTTTAGTGTTGCCTTAAAGTAAAACAGAAAATATGCTTAATTGCATACTTCCAATATCCCTTACATCTAAACAAAATCTACCTGAATTTCCAAATTACTCAGCATTGTTAAACTCAATATTTATTTATTTTAAACAACTTATGGCTATCAATTGACTAATCAAACTAAAAGTCATAATATTCTCTTCAGTCTCAGTAGCCCATCTAAAACGGGTTTGGGCAGGCCAAAAGTATAAAACACACACACACACACACACACACACACACACACACAAAGTATAAAACACAAAATTCATGGGACTTTTCAAGAATGGAAAGAACCTTAATCTTCCTTTCGTTCTTCTATCTACCCATGCTTGAAGATTCTCCACAGTACTAATTTTTTAAAACAAATGTTTTAGGATGTTTGGTATGTGATAGTTCTAAGACAGTGTCCCTGTTTTCATGAGTTTAGAGTATAGTGATCAGACACTAAGCAGACATAAATAAGTAAAAAGTGAATTGTGATGGGCTCTCTGCAGAGAATTGATACGAAGTGACAAAATGGGATTGATGTGTGGAGAAGAAGTTGTTTTATTGGGTGTTCATGGGAGTCCTCTCTGAGACATGATATTTAAGCTGATACATGTGAAATCAGAAATGAAAAATCTCAGGAAGATAAGACAACTTAAAAAAGACCCTAAGACAGGAATAGAAAGAGTGCCATGTACCTAGAGCAACATGGTCAAGGAAGGTGAGGGGACAGCAGAAAGCTGGCCGGGACGAAATCCTGTAGGACTTCATTATTTTACAAAAAGGTACAGAATTTGGAATTTAAGTCCAATGGGAACGTTGAGTGTTCAAGTTATGGAATGATAGCACTATTTACTTCACAGTTTTAATCACAGTAACAGCTGTATAAAATATGATTTCAAGGGTTGTGGCTGGAAAAGGAAGGAAGCTAGGGTGGTAGCTCCTGTGGTTTGGACCACGGTGCTCATAGGAGAGCTGGGAACAAGTATATGTTTCGGAGGGAAAAAATCAATAACATTGGCTTGATCATTTGTATAGCAGTGGGTGAGAGGAAGCCAGAACTCAAATGTTTGGCTTAAGATGTTTAGATGTTTAAAAAAAAAAAAAGATGAAAAAAAGAAAAAGAAAAAAAAAAAAAAAAAGATGTTTAGATGTTTGGCTTAAGCCACCAAACAGGCAGTAGTGCCATAATTGAAGTAGAAGAGACTGAGGAATAATTAGTTGCCAGTGGGGAGAGGACAGTTAATCTCTTTTGATTATGTAAATTTTGAAATCCATATTTCATATCAAAGTGGAGATGTCACACAGGCAGTGATATATTTAAATCTAGAGTTGAAGGGAAATGATAGGACTGGAGAAGTATCTTTAGGAATCATGGCAGATCCATAAACCACACAGGACTGAATGACATCCTCTAAGGTAAGTATGTTGATAGAAAAAAAATTTTTTGAAATACTTCAACATGAAGAAAATAAGCAGAGGAAAGGTTTCATTAAAGGGAACCGAAACTATTTAGTAGCTATTTTTTTTTTTAAATAATACAGTTAAATGTAGAAAAAGCAATAGTATCTATCCTCATATATATTTAAATACATCACATATATACATATGCTTATAATAAGCGCTCAATTAATATGTGTAAAAAGTATTCACATACCAAATGAATTATTTGGGCAAAACACACCCACATGCATATGTAAAATACTTACAAAGGACGCCTAGCTCTACACTGACTACTTCATTGTATTCCTTAAGGCTATCTGCACATCTTTCCACCAGAGATTTTTTTCCCTTGGCTACATTATACTGAGTAGCTCCATAGTCCCTAGCAGGTAGAGCTGGAGCTTTATCCCCCTCTTTCTATCTCTCCATCCTCACCATCCCTTTCTAGTTTGTCCTCTCCATCCATTAGGCATCTTTTCATCTCTTGAAGATTACACCCTTCTCATTCAATGGTCTCTAAACACAGTATTCAAATTCATCCCCATGCCCATTTGTGTGTGACCATATCTATCAAGTGTGCTTAAAGCTATGAAGGCCTTTTATTTTATTAGGAGCACTGCTCTAGGTATTAAAGGATAAAAAGCAGCCCAAGCCGTGTGGGCTTATCTAGTACAGTTGGGTCAGAGTCTCCTTGTACATTCAGAGACCCTTTTAGGGAATTCAACAAAAAAGTAATTACCTGGAGAATTATGTTTTTCCATCAGCTAGAATTTCTGTCAGTCTATTAATACAATAACTATTCAGGTACTCCATTCTGATTATTTAAATGTGAACACTGATGGCACCAATGATATTGCTTCATCTTTTAAGACACATAAAATTCTGAAACAGCAACCTTCCTTTTCCAATTGTGCTGAATTAAATACATTTTTGTTAGACTACATCATTGTTATTTTATGCAATTAACTTTTTTATGATGAAATATGCATTACTTTCTCAAATTTTAACAATTTTAAATGTGAGAAGAAAAATGAAAAGTTTTAAGAAAATATTTTATTAAGTACAACTCTTAAATAACATTGTTAAAATACATGTTTGACACTTTTCTTAACCTTCTTAATCCTTTGAATAAAAAGAAAAAATATAATATGATCAGATTCTCAATTGACCTGCATTTTCCCAAACTAGACGATATAAATATAAATCTCTTGGTGGGGTAAGTATATCACATGGGTCTCCTGTAAATTAGTGAAATGTACATATAATTTTTTGTGTTGGTACTTTTGATGGAAATAAGGAATATACTTTGACATATTTTGTTAGATACAAAATTAGAAAAACCCATGTGTGATGATAAAACAACACAATAAAATTAATTACTGCATTTAAACGAGAGAATCAGACTACAAAGATAAAGCCCCTCAGAGTAACATAATCCAGGAGAGAATTTTGGAATTTCATAAAAAATTCAGATATTATAAATTATTAAATAAAAAATAATCCATTAGAAAGGACATTTTTGTAAAGGTTGTGAGATAATTAGCCAGATTGCACTCTATGTCACATACCCTTTAGAAATACAAAATAAAACCAGCATCAAATTTTTACCTAATTGGAAAAAGTTTAGCAAGTATGTAATAAAATGGTGATTTTCTTAGTCCTGGTAAAAGTTTCAGCAACTCTCTGGAAAACAAATTAGCTTCAGGTATCCGGAACCTTGCAAATGGCCGTATCCCTTGTTTTGATAATTACACTTTCTCAAATCTATCCTAGAAAACATTCACTATTTGGTATACACAATTTTATGCCCAAGGACATTTCCTCAAAATTATTTGTAATTGTGAAAGTTTGAAATGTACTTAAGTAAATGCTGCAATTAGCTATAGCCATAGACTAGAGTATCATATAGTCAATATAGATGTTCTATTTGAAGAATATTTAATGGCATGAAGAAATATTTATAATAGAAAGCTTAATTAAGAAAATTAGTAAGCATCTTTGAACATGTTATGACTTGATTTTGTGTTCATGAGGGAGAGAGAGAGAAAGAAATAGAACGATACCAATGAATTTTTCTGGGTAGCAAAATTGCAGGTGTTTTTTATAATCTTCTTTATTGATTTATGAATATTTCTGAATTTTTAACCCAAGAAGTATGTCTTATATAGTGAGAATTTTTTAAAAAGGAAAAAAAAAAACCCTAAAAATAAAATAAACAATGTAAATTTCCATAATGGATGTCAAATAAGATAATGCCCAAAGTAATTCCCAATGGCTTTGACAAGAAGGAAAGAAACAGTTACCAAAAAACGACATTTCTAGTGATGAAAGCAAAAGATAGACTTACTGAGTTGGAGAGTAAATGCAGAGTTAGGAAAGGGAGACAGTGGGAGTGGCCCTTTTATAAAACTTGGCCATGAAGAGCAAAGCAGATAGAGGATAGAAAGTCACACTGTTGGCCTACTTACTACATAGGATATTCAATCAACTATGGGATCTGTCCTCAAGAAACATAACATTTGGGACTCCTGGGTGGCTCAATGGTTAAGCGTCTGCCTTTGGCTCAGGGCATGATCCTAAGGTCCTGGGATCGAGTCCTACTTTGGGCTCCCTGTTTGGAGCCTGCTTCTCCCTCTGCCTATGTCTCTGCTTCTCTCTGTGTGTGTCTCTTGTGAATAAATAACTAAAATCTTAAAAAAAAAGAAACATAACAATTTACAGGGTTTTCTTCTCATATTCACTGTGGTAATTAATAATATATAAATATCAAAGCAACTTATTAAATATGATTTATAAATTCACAATTTACTGTTTATGTATCATATTCTTTATAAAATAAAGCAATTTATTTATTTTATTTTATTTTATTATTATTTTTTTAATTTTTATTTATTTATGATAGTCACAGAGAGAGAGAGAGAGAGAGAGGCAGAGACACAGGCAGAGGGAGAAGCAGGCTCCATGCACCGGGAGCCTGACGTGGGATTCGATCCCGGGTCTCCAGGATCGCGCCCTGGGCCAAAGGCAGGCGCCAAACCGCTGCGCCACCCAGGGATCCCAAAATAAAGCAATTTAATTGGAATTTATGAGCACCTGCCTACACCATGACTTTTAAAGATGATATAAAAAAATAAGAATAACATTTAGGTATTTGATCACCAATCATATTCCCTCCTTATATGCATATGTGGATAGAGTATATACACAACATGACAAATATGTAAAGTTCACGTTAAATTTAAAATGATTCTCTGGAAATAGGCCTATTTAAAACACGGATGTGAATCAACTTGGTTATCAGCACACTTGCCAGAAAGTTACAGTAGGAACAGAGGGGAAAGTAAATTATTTCAATTTTGTATTAAACTGAATACCACACTTGAGGGAGTGGGGTAGAGTGGGAGGAAAAAAAAACTAATTAAGGAAAATAATGAGGCAAGAACAAGGTATCTCTTGATGAAAAGACCCTCCACTTCCAACACAAACTTCTAAGGTTACTATGTGGTCACAGAAGCAAGCAGAGATGAGGTTTTTATAAAGACAAATGAAGCACAAGCTTCAGGGTTCCTCACTTGCACAAGTCCCTAAGCAAGTTTCTGAACCTAATTTTATATTATAATTTTATACTCTTATTAATAAAGTAACCCCCACCTCCATACTCCACAGACTTCAAGTCTCTTATAACCTAGATCTCTTTCTGGAAGCAAATGAGAGAAAGAGCTCCCATATCTGCATTTAAATTTAATTTGCCATTGGGTTTAGATAAAATGTAGATTATGTGATGATGGTTTTCACCTGTTCAAGGTGTGAATACCCATTTTTTAAATAAATAACTCAGGATAGATTTTACTTGTATCAAAGGAGAGACTGGGAAGCATAACCAGGCATTTTAAAGTTTGAATACAGTTGAAGCTGGCTGCTCAGCCAGTAAAATAAGTATTACCAGGATTGTGCCCTCAAACGGAAAATTCTGGGACTGCAGTTAAGAAAAGGTTTAACTCCTGTTGAGCAACTCAAAACTGAGTCAATGGATGAGTGAAAAGGATGTAAAGAAATACTTATTTTATCTATCTCATTTTATCTTATCTAGAGGAAGGAAGGAAGGGGCAATGGGAGAAGGAGAGAGAAAATCCTAGGCAGGCTCCATTCCCAGTGCAGAGCCAAAACCCAAAGATCATGACCTAAGCCGAAATCAAGAATGGGATGTTTAACTGGCTGAGCCACTCAGGCATCCTTTGAAGTATCTTTAAATGTCTATCAATATTTCTCCCTGAAATCTAGGAGATTTCATCTGTTTATATCTAAAAATAATTTGTAGCCTCTTTTAATAAAGATTTTTTTTGTTTTGTTTTGAATCATCAGTTTCATTAAAAGTGTTCTGTGTTGAATGTCAGTCTCAGCTAGAGTTACTTGGGACGAATAGTGAGAGGTTACACCGACTGACAAGAATTTAGCACTATATTTCACTTTCTATCTGGGTTACAGATACAAAGTTCTACAGACATAATTTTCAGGAGAGAACATTTACATTCTGCAGCATACCACTTACTGAACCATCACTATGTGCGAGGCACTGGGCTAAGACTTAGAGAAAGATTCAAAGAGAAATTAAGATATGTTCCTTGCCTTAGCTTCAGTCATACAGATTATTCAGTATCAGTAACTGATTCTTTAGTGCAACAGATTCCTTGAATAAAAATAACTGTTTTGCATGTTATATGTGATAGGAAAACCTTTTATCAGAAAAACAAATAATTATGAATCTATTAACCACACATCCTGCTGTCACATTTCATTTCCTCCATGAATGTATAACCTAAGGCATTATGGTAAGGGCTCCTAGAAAATGGTATCATAGAATACATCCTACTATTTCACTATTTCCTCACACACTATAGACCAAAATCCATTTCTTTTAATTTAGTATTTAGAAACCTTTAACATCGTCATCTTAACTCTCTTTGAAAATACCCACTTTCTCTCTACATAACTCTTCTGGCTAGAAACTCCGTCTCCCGCACAACTCTTGGCAAGTTTGTCCTATGTATTCTGTTTTTCTAAGTATCCAGACACTATTTATTTCTTAAAAACAAAGTTAAGAATTACAGTCTCCACAAAGCCTTCCGTGATGATGATAGCCCACGATACACTTTTTTTATTGCTTTTCTTGGATTTTTTTTAGCAGATAATTTAGAGCACAAAGAAAGAAACGTTACATTTCTGAGTTTTCTTGATGCTGAAACTTCATTTTCTTCTTTTATTTTTAACTGTGATAAAACCCAGATGACATGAAAATTTACCACCTTAACCACTTTTAAGCAAGCAGTCCAGCAGAATTAAGTATATCCATATTGTTGTACAACCAGTCTCCAGAATTCTTTTTATTTTATAAAACTGAAGCTCTATACCCATGAAATGACAACTCCCCATTTCTCCCTACCTTCAGTTCCTGGCAACAACCAGTGTACATTCTATTTTTATGGATTTTCTACTCTAAACATATCATATAGTCAGATGACATGGAATTTGTGTTGTTGTGACTGGCTTCTTTCACTCAGTACAATATTCAAGTTTTATCCATGTTGTAGCATGAGTCAGAATTCTATTTCTTTTTAAGGCTGGATAATATTTCTATGTATGATATGACACATTTTGTTTATTCATGGGTCAATGGACACCTACATTGCTGTCACCTTTTAGCTATTGCAAGGAATGCTACTATGGGAAACTTACTCTTTTGAGCTATAAAACCTAGTGCAGTAAGCAAAATTCTTAGATGGCCCCAACATCCCACATCCTCTCATGTATATACTCAACCCATCTCTTTACTCTGAGGAGATACCACTCCATGATTATGTTACTTTATATGAGAGAAAGAATTTTGCAGATGTAAGAAAAGGCCCCTAATAGTTGACTCTGAGTTAACCAAAATGGAGGTTGTGCTGGGGAAACTCAAACCTAATCAAATGAACCCTTAAAAGAGGATAGATTTAAAATCAGAGAGAGAAATTCCCTCTTTTCTTTAAAGAAGCAAATGACCATGTTGTGAAACCACTGAGTGACTTTATGACAAAATCTAAAGATGGACCTTGAGAGCAGTCCTCAGCCAATCACTAGCAAGAAAATGAAGACTTTGGTTCTACAACTACGATGAATTGGATTCTGCCAAAACCCAATGAGCTTGGAAGAGAATCCAGAGCCTGATATGAATATAATCCAGGCAGACACCTTAAAGTTTAAGCAAAAGACTGAGCTAACTGGTACCCAGATTCATGACCAAACAAACTGTAAGATAATACATTTAAGTTGCTAAATTTTTGGAAATTTGTTATGTAGGTATTAAAAAATCTTATAAATCTAGTTTTGAATTTGAAGTTGAGACCTTTCTTCATTTCCAATATTTCTTAAACACAGACTACAAACCATAATTATGGCATCTGTCAAAGTCACTTTGGGGAACAAGTATACAATATGTAATATATCTTAAGGGCTATTAATATTCAACGTTTTAAAAAAGATTTTACTTATTTATTCATGAGAAACACAGAGAGAGAGGCAGAGACACAGGCAGAGGGAGAAGCAGGCTCCATGCAGGGACCCCGATGCGGGACTCAATCCCGGGACTCCAGATCATGCCCTGAGCCAAAGACAGACGTTCAACCACTGAGCCACCCAGGCGTCCCAATATTCAACTTTTTAGTGACATAAAGATAATTAGATCTTTAAAGAGGTATTTTTGATTATTTTTCAAATCAATTTTTACAGTGTTGTTTCCCCTATTATTTCTTGTTATTGTTGCTATTTTTTTGCATGTCTGATACTGGTACTTGATTGTATATTTGTGTGTTTTGGTATGTTATGAATCAGGAGAGTAGGGAATCATGCTTGTTTGTATTGTCTATATAGTTACTGATAATAGTGATTTTTTAGAATTTTTTTCTGTATACATTTCAGCATTTGAAATTGCCAGGAAAAAAAAATGATATGTGTTTAAGTTAGGAGATAATATTATAAGAATACCAACCGACTGTTGATTTTTAGCTAATTTTTAAAAGTTCTCTTATTTGAAAGCTCTTTCTAGGCAAAATTGCTTCTATATCGGAGGTAGTGTCTTTGTCTTCAAATGGTCTTTACCCTCAGGGGACTCTAGTGAGTCAGAGAAACATGTGTGGTCTTGATACAGAATTATTGCACCTCAATTTGCAAATTACAACCATGGTATATGTTATCCACTTTTTACACTTTACATATCATTTACTGACCCAGTAAAAAGCAGTATGTGTTTTGATTTTTTTTCCAGTAGTGGCAATTGGGTTGAAGTTTGAGAAACTTACAGATAAGAACAGTGAAAAATACAATCCCAGAAGGGAATAGGGGAGAAACATAAACCAGGGTCACCTTTCAAGAATAATAGGAAGAGGGCAGCCTGGGTGGCTTAGTGGTTTAGTGCCACCTTCAGCCCAGCGTGTGATCCTGGAGACCTGGGATCGAGTCCCACATCAGGTTCCCTACATGGAGCCTGTTTTTTCCTCTGCCTGTGTCTCTGCCTCTCTCTCTGTGTTTCTCATTAATAAATAAATAAAATCTTAAAAAAAAAAGAATAGGAAAATTTTTGATAACAGATTACTTCAAATACCAAGTTTCAAGTATTTAAATCTTTAAAATTTATTTCTCATGTTTTTAAGCTGTTTCTCTCTCTCTCTTTTTAAGATTTTATTTACTGGCACATTCATTTAAAACTACCTGGCACAAAGTTTAGATTTAGGGCATTTAGATAGATTTTTGAAGGCATATACACTTTCTAAATGCATACATCTTAATGTACATATCTAATACAATCACTTCATTACCTTTAATTTCTTTATGAATAAGAAAATTTTCATTTATCCTCATGTTTGCAGACACACACAGTGATAAAAGTGATGGAGTGCTTCATTAACACTCCTCCTCACATGCAACAGTCCTTCTGACTTGATCCTGCTTTTCCTCCTTAGGACTTAAATGATCTTTTTGGTACAGTATTAGGTATAATATAAACATTTTAAACATAAAACAAAAACAGAATATTTAAAATACCATTTTAATTTTTTATATTTAAAATATCATCGATAAATCACTAAATTCTACACCTGAAACAAATATCCTACTGTATGTTAACTATCTGGAATTTAAATTAAAACTTGGAAAGAAAATAAAGAAAGAAAATGGCATTAATGCTGCTCTGTTGATATTACTTCTAGAGTAAACAATTAAGTGGGAACTAATCCCACCAAGTTTCACTGTAAAATTAATTATCACTGTTTTACTTCTGTGAGCTACTATGGAAAACAAATGGACTGCAATTGTGATGAGGGTGATTTCTCATTCACTTGTGGCCTCTTATTTTTCCTTTTGCTCTGATAAGTAAGAAGCTTGTATTTGTTTCCTGTTGCTTTAAATATTAGATCCTTAAATAAAACAGGCAAAAATAACCACTATTACCACTCCCAAACCATCTCCAAATAATGAGAATTTCTGACTTATTTACAATGACAGAAGGTACATCTGCAAGCTTCCATAATAGACAACCAGGAAATGGAAAAGAACAGCAGCCTTTTGTAGCAAACCAATACTGTAACTGGAATAGCAATCTGTCTTCCAGAGAACAAAGGCACTGCCATAAGGAGTCCAAGTGTTTGCTCTTTGCCAACATTCCCCCAAATCTACAGACATTTTTAGAAAGAATGCCTACACCTCCTATTCAGAAATTAAAAGGGAGATCGTCTAAGCTTTGAAAGGTAATATTTGGGTTGTGTCAGAGCCTAGCATTTTATTTCTTTGTTCTGCTTCTGAATTCACATTGACATACAAATCATTTAATTTCTTTAAGTATTTTAAAGTAAGTTCCTTAAATTACTCTTTAAGTAATTTATTTAAGTGCTCTAGGTATTAAATGTATAAAATAGCTTTAGATCTAAGGATTAAAAGTGAGACACGAGGGCAAATTGTTACCGAGAGGTTTTCATTTAAATAGCGTGAGTCACATGGTGTTCACTAACGCTTTTATTTCTTAAGGCTCCTAAATATACATTTAAAGAATATTTTCAACAATTTTCATAGTGTACTTAAAACCAATGTTACTTTCACTGTTTGCATGATAGATTTCTTATAGTAGCTCAAATGAGAAAGCTAACGAATTCCTCCATTGACAACAAAAATAACTTCTTTCGATAATCATGGACACATGAGGATTTAGCATATTACACTGAGCCTAAAGAAAATTTAAATATAAAACAACTTCTTCTTAAACTATAACATAAGGTCTTCTTTCCTATTCCTTCTCCCATGACCTTTTATTTCTTTCACTCATTATTTCCTACTTATTTGCAAGGTTAAGTTTTAGAATGGTCTAAATTTTAAGGTATTTTAAGTATTATTACCTATTGTGGTTATTAGAATAATAATATCCTTGTTATATATGTTTAACAATTATTCAAATAGCATAATGTTTGAGTACTACAAAACAACACATAGATACAATATATTTATTTGGGCCAGAGAGACAGGCTCAGATTCTAACCTTAGCACTTAATAAAAATTTGTGGCCTCAGTTCTCTTACATGTAAAATAGGGATAATACCCATCAGGATTGTGATGAATATTTAAATGTTCTCTCCAACTTAGCTTTTCTAAAACTGTACATATCATTTTCCTCTCCAAACCTGTTCTTCCCCCAAAATGTCTATTGTTAATGAGGGGCAAAATCATCAACATAGTTTTCCAAATAAGACTAAATCATGATTAATTCCCAATGTCTCAATTTAAACATCTAGTCACCCAGGTCTGGTAATGTTCATCCTGATAATATCTTAAAAGATGAACTCCTGGGGTGCCTGGGTGGCTCAGGGTTAAGCGTTTGACTCTTGGTTTCGGCTCAGGTCATGATCTCCTGAGTCCTGGGACTGAGGCTGGTGTTGGGCTCCATGTGCAGTAGGGAGTCTGCTTGATTCTCTCCCTCTGTCCCTCCCCCAAGTCACACGCAAAAACAAGATAACTGGTTTTTTTTTAAGATTTATTTATTCATGAGAGACACAGAGAGACGCAGAGACAGAGGCAGACGGAGAAGCAGGCTCCATGCAGGGAGCCCAACATGGGACTCAATCCCGGGACCCCAGGATCACGCCCTGGGCTGAAGGAGGTGCTAAATCACTGAGCCACCCGGGCTACCCAGATAACTGCTTTTGTGGTAGGAATAGCTAGCCTTCTTCACACTGTGTCTGAGCAAAGGATGCAACAATTATTATTTTCTTTCATTCATTCAAAAATATTTTTAAAATTATTTGAGGATAGTGTAGATTCATATGCAGTTATAAAAAAATAGGATCCTTATTTATTGAAGCATAAGTGACAATTAGAAATTTCTTATTTCCTAAGGCTACAGTGTGATGATTTGATATACATATGCATTGTGAAATAATCACCAAATCAAGCTAATTAATATATCCATCATCATAGTTACTTTGTGCATGTGCATGTGTTTGTGGTGAGAAGACAGGCATACTCTTAGTAACTGTAGGTATACGGTGTTAGGTATATAGTACCACAGTGTAGTACTGCAGTAATATTAACTACAATCAAGGTGCACATTAGATCTCCCGTTGTCCATTAGATGCACAACTAAAACTTGGGTGCCATGACCAACAACTCCTCATTTCTCCCTCCCTCCAGCTCCTGGCAACCACCGTTCTACTCTCCGCTTCTCTGGGAACATTTTCCCTGGAATAGATATGGACCATATAGGATAGAAAGAAGAGATCCAGAGTCATTTCTAGTTCCATTTCAGAGGAAAACTTGGGAGGGAGAAGGATTCTCATAAGCAGGAGATTAGGTCGAGTGGTTCATAATCAAAACAGATTAGAAGGACTGAATATCCCAGGGACTGAGAAGCATCCTGAGCATCAAGAGAGATTCCAGGATAGGAATCCAGTGATAATGAATATAAAAGAATTCGGGATAGAGCACTTCTGTTGGCAGGCCTCAACCCATTCCCTAAGAAGAAACTTTAGTGCTTCCACTTTTCCCTTTTCCATCTCAAATGACAGTTCTAGACGGACAAAAGCTGTAACAAATAAGCTACTGAGTCAGAGTTAGTGAGAAAAGAAGTCACTATATTTCCTTTCTGGAAGACAGTGGATGCCAAATGGTGTCTTTAACTGGCAGAGATGGAAAGGAAGTTTTACCTCTGAATGAAGATTAAAGTATTGATGACTTATCTTGGAAGAGATGCTCTTGATTGAGATAGTCACTTAATGGTGACTGTGGAATGGCACAGAATCTCAGAATGAGCAGAAAAGTCATGGGCCCAAGTCCCCATCCAGGGCCGGGAGACAATCCCACCAAATAAATAGACAATGAGAAATAACACAAGTGTTTTCTTAGGTCACGATTTGTGCTTTTCAACATTCTTTATACTTCAACACCCATTTTAATATCCATAACAATATCCTTAAAATTAGTCATTGTGGAAACAATTTTGTGAGGAGTTGGGGGTTGGTATGGGTGCAAACCACAAGGTGGACCTGCAAAATGGGCCCTGAATACCACATTAGATTGTTTCCTTTATACCATTAAAAAGAATCCCATCTGTCAAAGTTATGAATTCATATTCTTTGTTTTAGACGTGCTCGTTATGAGGAGCAATCAGAATCCATTCTAAGTGTGTTTTTGCATTGCAACTTTTTTTTAAATTTTTCTTATATGAACAGTACAAAAGATATAATCTGCCTTTTCTCAAACACCTATGTGAACATTAATCGAATAGGATGTAGAAATGACTGCTTTTCTATGCACCCTATTTACATGTCAATAAACGTAAAAGTGAGATTTAAAGATGCTAGTTTAAATAGAACCCTAACTCTGCTGACAGGAATCTCCCTTTACCATTCTCCTTTCTTCTCAATTTTTTAAAGAAAGAAAATTCAGTATCTCAGATGGAGTCAACTGTCCAGTATAACCGTACGGGTCCTAGATCACGGTGATAAAAACGATATAAAGAAAATGTTTTAAGGGGACATCTCTACCATTTGCCAGCTCCACAGGCAAGTTAGGTAACTATTAAAAGTGTCAGTGTCTTCATATGTAAAACAGGGTTATAGCATCTATCTCACAGAATTATTGGAGGGATTAAATGAGATAAAGTATAAACATTTTTTAGCCCATTGCCTAATACAATGGAAGTGATCACATGCATACATAAGAGATCCACTTAATAGCAGGATTAAATTAATAATATGCCTCTGACACACTATTTTATTTTATTTTATTTATTTTTTTTTTTAAGATTTTATTTATTCATGATAGTCACACAGAGAGACAGAGAGGCAGAGACACAGGCAGAGGGAGAAGCAGGCTCCATGCAGGGAGCCTGACGTGGGAGTCGATCCCGGGTCTCCAGGATCGGGCCCCGGGCCAAAGGCAGGCGCCAAACCGCTGCGCCACCCAAGGATCCCTGACACACTATTTTAAACAAAAATGGAATTCTGTTGATTTTTTTTTCCCCATCCAAACCAGGGAGCTTGCTATCAAATAATGTATTCCCACATAATGTATTCCCACTTAACTTTAAAAATAATTTAAAAAATTAAGGTAGGAATGATGTGTTCCACCAGAGCCAAAACGGATGATTTAGAATAACAAAATAAATTTAGGGATCCCTGGGTGGCTCAGCGGTTTAGCACCTGCCTTTGGCCCAGGGCGCGATCCTGGAGTCCTGGGATCGAGTCCCACATCAGGCTCCTGGCATGGAGCCTGCTTCTCCCTCCTCCTGTGTCTCTGCCTCTCCTTCTCTCTCTCTCTATGTCTATCATAAAAAAATAAATAAATCTTTAAAAAAATAAATTAAAGAAAGTATTAGTAACATGGGAATAAATAAACTCATGAATTGAAAAGTGCATGTGTATGTGTTATATGTTATATGAAATATCTGAGGGACAAAAGGGATATTCAATAAACAGTTCTGGGACAACTGGCTAGCCATATGAGGAAAAGTCAAAATTCCTACTCCACTAGTTAAACACAAATACATTTCAGACATTAAAATGTTGCATATAAATAGAGAAAACATTTAAATACAAGAAAAAAAAAGTAAAATGCATATTTTTACAGTCCAGAGAGCTTATCACCACTTAAGCCAAGATATTAAACCCACAACAATAGAAAGACAAATTACAGAATTGAGAACATAATAATTAAAAATGCATAACAGCAAAACAAACAAGATTAAAACAAAGTCCTACTAAACTCAACCAACTAAAATTTTTATAAAGCCATAAGTAGGCTAAACACAGAAACCAAAGGAAAAAAAAAATTATACACGTGACTGTTGCATAATCATAGGAGCTAGGGATTAATTCAGAAAGCAGTGTCAGTGGTGGCTCAATTACAATTTGGCAGAGGGTTCCATCTCTCGGTACCACTGCTCTGAATAGCACTTGAATGGCCTTCCTCAGGAGTAGCGGCTGTTAAGGAACATTAAAGTCAGAGGTGACTTCAGAAATGATTCTGGTGTACTGTCTGCATTTTAGAGACAAAATTACTAAGACCAGTGAAGTTAGGTCACTATTAACAGAGATATGTACAAGATGCGGTAAGGGCAGAAAAAAACAAACAAAACCCTCCTTGAGACAAGGAAGGCAAAGGAACCTTTGCTGTGGAAGAGGCACTCCAGGCTGAACTTAGAAAGATGAAAAATAAGTCCTCCAAATAATAGGGGGATTCCAGGCTAAAAAGCAAAACAAAAACAAACAACAACAAAAAAACCCACATTATATGCAAAAGCCTGAGGCACAATGTAGAAGGGTAAGTCCAGCACATTGTAAGCCAAAGGTAGAACTCAGGTTTATGGAGTATTAATAGTGTTAAATGAAGTTTAAAATGTGGGTCATGTGTTAAATATGTGTGCCATGCTAGAGAATTTAAATACTATCCTACAGTTGATGGGAAAGGGAGAAAACTTTTTAGGTTAGAAGAAACACCATGAGGTTGGTATTTTAGAAAGAAACCTGAGCAGCTGCTTGAAGGATGCAGAAGATGAAAGAATTTAGGGATTAAAAACAAACAAACAAACAAACAAACCTTCAAAAATCTGCTGAAATGTTCTACTAGGCTTTTTGGGTTCTATGTTGGTAGAATGAGTCTTCCTTCCTTATTTTCTCCTCTTTGCACTTGGTGCAGGATTTATTATTTATTTATTTATTTATTTATTTATTTATTTATTTATTATTTATTATTTTTTTATTGATGGATGGACATTTTCAAAAAAGATTTATTTATTTATTTGAGAGAGAGAGCAAGCAGGGGGAGGGAAAAGGGACAGGGAGAGAATCCTTAAGCAGACTCCCCACTGATGCCTGATGCGGGCCTATATCCCAGGACCCTGAGATCATGAACTGAGCCCACACCAAAAGTCCTATGCTTAACCAACTGAACCACTCAGACACCCCATGTGTTTATCATCTTCATTGTGATGATGGTTTCCCAGGAGCATAAATATGTTAAAACTTAGCAAAGTGTGTACTTTATTTTTTTTAATTTTTTTTGTAAGATTTATTTATTTAATCATGAGAGACACAGACTGAGAGAGATAGAGGCAGAGACATAGGCAGAAGGAGAAGCAGGCTCCTTGCAGGGAGCCTGATGCAGGACTTGATCCCGGACCCCAGGATCACGGCCTGAGCCGAAGGCAGGTGCCCAACTACTGAGCCACCCAGGCGTCCCACAAAGTGTATACTTTAAGTAGGCAGTTTATTGCATGAGAGTTACAAAATAAACTTTAAATAGGAAAAGGATTACACATTTGCAAAATAAATACAAGGCAATGATATATGAAATTTTTAAGAGGCTTCATGGAAGAAAGCTAAGTACATAATGGTTATTCTTATAATTATCCATTCACCATAATAATTTAAAGAAAGAAATACTGGTGATGATGGGTTTACCAGGCTGCGAATGACAAGTCAAAGAAGTCAGAATCGCATTTATTATACTGACATATATGACTTTCCAACTCCCTAACTAAATTGAGATGAGATTTCCCAGCAGGGATATACTTACAACCCTTCCCACCAAAAATCTCCACATAACCAGCATTAAAATGTTCAGTAAAACAACACATGAGACTTGGTTCTTTGTGGATTTTAAAAAGGAATAACGCCCACATCCTATGCCAGTGAGCTTCTTGTATGTAATATACAGCATATTAACGAGTAAGTGTAGTCTAAAACTGCATGTGTGTGTGTGTGTGTGAGAGAGAGAGAGACAGACAGACAGACATAACTCCAATATAAGACAGAAAGAGGTACAGACAGGTAAATGAGTGAGGGTGCAGTGTTTACAGTGGAGGACAAAAGAACACTCTGCAAAGAATATGCTAATTGAAATAGGCTTGACACCTTGAGTTTGGGTGCAAAGTTTAGTCAAGAAAGGAAAGAGAAAAGAAGGAATAGTACAAGCAAAGGCATTGAATTAAAGAAGTCCAAGGAGAAGGAGGAGGAGAAAACCAAAGGAAACTATGATTCCTTAATACCAAATATTCTCAGTATTGACATTTCTCTAAAATTTGTTGTTTTTGTGATTGTTACTAGCAGTTTGTTTGACTCTAGATCCAAAGAAGTTATACAAATATCATGATGGCCTGATATGTCTAATTCTTGTTTAAACTATAGGTGTCACCTGCATAGTATCTTTTCCCCTTCCTTTCAATTTGTCCTATGTTTTTTCATTGGCATGATAAAAGACAGTGAACTAACTAGATGACATTACTTATCCCCCTGCCTGACAGACCCCTAGATTCCTGGTTCCTCACCAGGAATTCTTTTAAGATTTTATTTATTTATGAGAGACACAGAGAGAGAGAGGCAGAGACATACACAGAGGGAGAAGCAGGCTCCCTCAGGGGAGCCCAATGTGGGACCTGATCCCAGAATTGGGATCATGCCCTGAGCCTAAGGCAGACGCTCAACCACTAAGCCACCCAGGCATCCCCTTCACCAGGATTTTAGAGAAAGTATTTACTTTCTTAGTAAATAAGAAACTTTCTTATTTACTACTTTCTTACTTTCTTACTTGCTTAGTATATTCAAAGGGCTATATTAAGACAGACTCTTTCTGGAAAGTACTTTGCATTAGTGACTATCTATTATGAATAGAAAATTACGTAAATTTTATAAATGAATATTTTAAATACCTAGTGTCTAAGTGGTGAGAGGTTAACTTCATCACTATCATTTTTCTTCGTAAGCTAAGGAATTTCAGTTTATGTGTGTAAATATTTGAATATATTAGAGTAAACCATATAGAATTGCTTACAAAAGGAGCAATATTTCCCTTACTAAGCCCAATAGAAATGAAAGTGATTTTTATTTCCTCATAATTTAGTCAAAACTATTTATTTATAATTATCTAGTATATCTGATATGACATATTGCCATGCATTATTAATCAAGCAGATTTATAAACACCTAGATTAACACCCAGATTACTTTTTGAAGACAGATTACTGTTTTAGTTCCTACATAATTCTCTGATTCAGTGTTAAATTTGTACTTAAAAAAGGCAACTAGAAATATTTGGCAAGATGTAAGGAAGGGAGAGGAGTTGGAAACTGTGTGAAAATGTCCATAATGACTTAAACAGATTATATATCATTAGGATCCCTCTGGGATGTCAAGGTCAAAATAAGTGAAGGTATTCATTGCTCATCAGTGAAAGTCAGGGCACAGAATGTAGTCACTTTCTAAGAACTATTATCCAACCTCATAGAACCAGGATTAATTTACAGAATTTAATGCTTAGTTGAAATAAAAATGTGCTTGTTCTCAGTGAATTGAGGATGAAGGTACATATAACAATCGTAGGTCTGAACTAGAATTATTTAATAAGCAGTCTGGTTGGAAGCAATTGGTCTCCAAGGAATGTTAGGCAATTTTCCCTCAATTTGAGTTTAACATCATGCCAGAAAAAGAACTCTAATGACTAGTTACAAAGTGACTGCTGAACAGACTTCTCTCTACCTTAACAAAAGCCAGAAAAGAATATTCGAGATGAAAGTAGCCACTATTACTCATTTGATTAGGTTTTAAAAGGCTCTTATTTTGGATGTGGAGCAACAGGAGTAAATTTGAAGCCCTTTGGTTGTCTCTGACTTAGGCCCTGAAAAAACAAAAATGGCCTTGCTTTAGTAGGAAGAATAATTAGTAAAATAAAGGAGGAAGTATACCCATGTGCTATTCTCTAGAAGACTAAATATATGGATCTCAAATTCCCAGCTAAAAATATCATAACCTCAGCAATGGGATATACTCTTTAATGGCAGTTTGACAATCTTAATGTATGCACTAGGAGGAAGCTAGTACCCCTGAGAGTTATCCAGGAAGGAAGTTACTCCAATGAAGAAATAATGCCCTTTTAGAATTTTCTGATTTTGACTACAATACCCTCCCTGTTGTTGTAGTATTCATTGAGCAAAATTCTGAATATGTGATGCATCGAAAAGTTTTTGAGAAGCCTATTTGATCTATTCTTAGCATTACCAGCTTCTGGTATATTCAGCTTCATTTCCAAGAAGATGCCTAGATGAAATACAGCAATGTGTCATATTGCTGTAGGCATTTTGTTTCAATTAAAAGAAAAAAAAAAACAAACAAACAAACACTGGCCTGGTATTCAGAAACTAATGTCATAATTTCAATTCTGTGGCTTTTTCTGTGACTACTGAAAAGTCATTGAAACTCTCCAAAACTCAGTTTTAAGAATTAGGGTAGATCAATATTATTAAAAGCTAAAATATCAAGAAAAATGAGGCCCAAGAATCCATGCAATTCTTTTGTATTATGAACTCACGTTGGAGAGATTAGCAGCAATAGGGTAAAAAAGGAATGAAATTAAATTGTATGGAATTAACAATGTAGGCAGTGAAAAAATAGAACTATCAAAGATGACCACTTGAATCTTAGATTCAGTGCAGAACTGAATGGAGACAGGATCCTCTAGTTGAGCTACTGAATTTTAGAGATAAAGAAAGTAGAGACACCAAGTTAAAATGACTTTTCCAAGGTCAAAGCTCATGAGATGCAGATCGGGATTAATTCTAGGATTACTAATTCCAATCAAATATTTTTACCACTATAATGAATAATTAGAAGTGGGAGAAAAAGGAAAATTGCAATGGAATGAGTTAAAATTTCATTAATCACACCATTTTCTAAAAGTTCTTTATAATCTTGAAATATCAACAAAAAGACAAGATTCTGAGATGCTGCAACCTGCTACAAAATATTTAACATCTGTCCAACAGAAGCTATCATTAAGTATATAATTCTTCACTAAAATGAATTATGTTGTAGTTACATATTAATACAAAAGTTTTGTTTACTATTGCATGCGTTGGCAAACAAAACCAAATTTTGAGTGAAAAATAAAATGTTAAAAAAATTATTCTACAACCCTCTAAGGGGTAGTGCTTCAAGAATGATGGGGTAAGGAGCTCTGCAGACCCTCTCCTCCCGCAAAACAGCAACACAACTGGTGAAAAATCATTAAAACACACAATCATTTAAAATACCAGGATACCATCCTATGGGCAGAGAGCAAATCGAGAGACATTTCTTTAAGAAAAACTGTCTTAAGAACAGAAAGAGTCTGTGGAATTTGAGCTACGTCCAGCTTCATTACCTGCACCCCAGCTCTGGGTTTATGGGAGCTCTTCCAAAAGCATGTTTGCTCCCTATTCTCCCAGCTGCCAGACTGGGGCTACAGTTTTACCGGAGTAGGGACAGACTGCTGACATTATCTTCTCCTCACCCCACCCCATCCCAAGTAGCAGAGGTTTTGTTTCAGACAGTTATAGGAAAGACTTACTCTCTTTCCCGCACCCAGCCCCTCAATGATAGTGCACAAATATTGGGACCTAGACCACCTTTACCCCTTGGAAAGAGGTCTCATGCCAGGGAGGGCAACTAGAGACCAGGGTCTGGCAGTCTCATTCCATTGCCCACTTAGGGTAGAGTGTCACTCTGGGAAAAGCAGATTCCATCTCCAGCTCCTGTGCACTGGCACAGGGATTCTGCAAAGAGGGGAGGTAGGCCTTTAGGATAAAGAGCTCTGCAAGGCTGCCTTTTTGGAAGGAGAGTAAAAAACTCCATACCTAAAAGAGGTTGGTAGCTCTGATACACGCAATACAGAACATCCAAAAGTTCAGAACACTGAAGAAGGAGAAGGTATAGCCAGAAAGAGCCCCCTCAGGGTCACAGAGAGAAAAACATTATTCAACAATAATAGTTAGAAATGTTACTTCTCCACTTACAACGATAGATAAAACAGCTAGACAGAGGATCAACAATAGAACGTGAACAATACTTTAAAAAACTAACTGTAGACATCTACAAAACATTCCACACAAAAGTAGAATACACCTTCTCAAGTGCAAGTAGAACATTCTCTAGGATAGACCACAATAAATTTAAGAGGATGAAAAACATACAAAGTGGATTTTCTGACCAGAATAGAATGAACTTAGAAATCAGTGATAGAAGGAAATCTGGGAAATTCACAAATATATGTAAATTTATAATATACTCAAATAACCAGTGGCTCAAAAAGAAGAAATCACAAAGGAAATTAGAAAATATTTTAATATGAATAAAAATAAAGACACAAAATATCCAGACTTAAGAGATTCAACTGAAGCAGGGCTCAGAGAACATTTATAGTCATGAGCACCTGAAGTAAGAAAGATTTCAAAGTAATAACCCAATCTGCCACCTTAAGCAACTAGGAAAATAAAACCACACTAAACCAACAGCAAGCAGAATGAAGGAAAGAATACAGTGGAAGGAAATTAAATAAAAACAGTAGAGAAATTTAAAAAAAAAAATCAAAAGTTGATTCTTTGATAAGATCAACAGAATTTATCAACCTTTAGCTAGACCAGCCAAGATAAAAAACAGACTTATATTACTAAAATCCAGAATGAGAAACTTGATATCATTATGATCTTATAGGAAAAAAAAAATTAGCTAAGGAAATTCTATAAAGAACTAACTCTATCCTCAAAGATGACTTAGATAAAAATGACAAAGTCCTAGAAAGACTCAAAGTACTAAAACTGACTCATGAAAAGATAAAAATTTTAAATAGATTTATTACAAATGATTATGCAATTTATAAACTTTCCACAAAGAAAAATCCAGACTCAGTTGGCTTCACTGGACAATTTTACCAGATATTCACCAAAGAACTAGTACCAATTTTTCACAAAACCTTCCAAAAGATAAATAAGGAAGGATCACTTCCCAGCTATCCTTTGAGGCCAATGTTAACCAAATGAGGTATCACAAGAAAAAATAAATATATAGTGCAATATCTCTTATGAATATAGATACAAAAGCCCTTAACAAAATATTAGCAAGATATACTGAACAATCTATAAATAGGATTATTCACCATGACTAAATATTGTACAAAAGATTCAAGTCAGTATCATCTGTATTTTTTTAAGCATTCATACTGGAAGTGAAGAAGAAAACTATCTCCATTTGCAGATGATATGATCTTACATGTAAATAATTCTATATAATACGCACACATGCACATATATAACTATCGGAGCTAAATAAGTTAGCAAGATTGAAAGAGACAAGGCAATATACCAAAACAATTGCATTGGTCACAAGCAATACAAAATTCAAAAAGTCATTTCACTTATTTGGAATATTTTTATGAAGACAATAGATGGTGATTGAATGCTTACCATGTGCCATCCATGACAGTTGCTCTTTATCAACTGTTACATTTAATTGTCCCAACAACATTATGAAGTTGGTAATGATACTCCAATTTTACAGAAGGGGAAGTTGAAATTAAGAAAATAATTTCATTTACAATAACATCAAAAAGATTTACTTAGGAATACATTTTTAAAAGGAGGTCCAAGACTTCTACACTGAAAATTAAAGTATAGTATTTCTTAAAATTGAAGAACATCTAAACAAATGAAAAAAAATCTCATTTTCTTGAAATGGAAGACTTACTGTTAAGAAAGCAATACATTTCAAACTAATGTACAAACTCAATATAATCCCTATCAAAATCCCAGGTTGCTTTAATGTAGAAATTGACAAGCTGATGTTAAGATCCATATAGAAATGCAAGGGATCCAGAAGAATCAGAACAATCTTTAAAAAGAACAAAGTTGGAAGACTCCTAGGTAAAATTCACATCTTGCCAAAAAGCTATAGCAATTAAGACAGTGTGGTACTGACATAATGCAATAGACATTTAGATCAATGGAGTAAATTAAGAGTCCAGAAATAAACCCATGCAATTACGGTTAACTGATTTTTGATGAGGATACTAAAATAGTTCAATGGGGAAAGAATAGTCTTTCTAAAGAATGGTGTAAGGGATGATATGAATATTTGCATGCAAAAGAATGAAGCTAGACCCTATCTCACAATATACAAAAACAAACAAACAAAAACCTCAAAATGGCTCAAAGACATATATGTAAGACCTCAAACTGTAAAATATTCAGAAGAAAACATAGGAATAAATTAATAAACTACACCTTGGGCATGCCATTTACCTTAACTTCTCTGAATACCATTGACCAGATGTTGACCAAACCCACTAGATATAGTTTCTTTGGGAATCTATAGCTTTATAAGGTTGACCATTTCTCGGCACCTAAGAGGCGCCTGATACAAAAAAAAAAATGTTGAATAAAAATCTCTATGAATTGATCCATACCTTTATTTCTAAGCTACCACTAACCTTTGGATGGATGTGAAACAACTTCAATTAAAGCAAACAGAATAACTTAAAAAAAAAAAAAGTCTGAAACACAGTTTAAATCAATATTCATTGATTTCTGGGACACTAAATTCAAAGAGCAATAAACAGAGAAGTTCCTAAAAGAAGTGACCACAGAGACACTAATCAAAGAGATAATACATTTACAAGGAAATGCAGTTTCAGGTTCTCAGGAACATTTGCATAATCAGGTAGTAGAAGCTTCATGAATGCAATGGTTGAATACAAAAGACAATAATCTTCCATCACTGTTGAAATCATTAAAAGCTATAAACTGCTGCATTAAAGTATGTAGTTTTAGATACTGTTCAATCAAAATATTTATTCATGAGAAAGAATACCTTAACAATAGACTCACAAAGTATGTCATTTGTCTTTTGGGTTTTTTTGTCATTAAAGCAATTTGCTGTTGTTATAAGGTTATTATGATGAAAGATATGACATTTGAGGCAATTGTGACATTGGCTAAATACTCTTTTCCCAAATGATTCACAGTTGAAAAGGCACATCCACTTTTCTAGTGTGGGCAAGTCATATCACTTAGTTGGCATATTTTTATGAAGACAATAGGCAGCTATTGAGTGCTTACTATGTGCCATCCATGACAGTTGTTCTTTGTCAACTGTTATATTTAATTGTCCCAACAACATTACGAAGTTCGTAATTATATTCCAATCTTACAGAATGGGAAATTGAAAAGTGAGGGAATTAAATACCCTGCAGAATAGGAAGGCTTAGATACAAATTAGCGCTGACCCTAAATTTTGCTCTGTTCATACTCTTTTTCTAGATAGTAACTTCCAAATGTTTGTCAGGCCAAAGGACAATGAATGAATGAGTGTTGAAGTTGGAGCTCCGATCTAATTCTGCTGAACTTGACAGTGTTATCTGGTGTTCTCACCTGGGATTAAACGTTTTTTTTTTTCTTTTTTTAAAAGAGATTTTATTTATTTATTCATGAGAGACAGAGAGAGAGAAAGAAGGCAGAGACACAGGGAAAGGGAGAAGCAGGCTCCCTAGTGGGGCTGGATTCCAGGTCTCCAGGATCATGTCCTGGGCTGAAGGCGGCGCAAAGCCCTGAGCCACCCTGGCTGCCCAGAAGTAAAAAAAAAAATTTTTAAGAGAATATTACTATCTTAACTTTACGATGCTCATCTTAGGTGAATATTATGTTATTTCATTGAAACAGTTCAAGGTACCCTACTCTAGATATCATAGTGACAAGTCAAGTGATAGGAAGTATAGTAGAAAGATGATAATTCTCCATATCCAAATGTCTAAATTCACAAAATCTCAAAACTTAATCTTTCTGAATCCATAGCGTATTCTCCTGACAGCTCCATCTGTTAATGACATAGAGTAGATCTCTGAGTACAGAAGGGACATACAGGACAGTTCAGGAAGGAGTTCCCCAGAGAAAGATGCATGCTTGCCAAAGCAAGAAAGAAAGCCTAGCAGTAAGAATTCATTCCATTACAATATTGTAGAATTGCTTTAGATCTACTAGTCAAATCTCATTATAACAAAATGCAGAGCTTTTCATGAACTCACACTACTAATTTGTTTTAGCTTCCATTCCTAGCTTCTGCTGCTCTGCCTATTCAGCCACCTGGGGTTAGTACCCATTGAATCCAAAGGCATTAAATTTGTAAGAGATGTTTTAGGATCCATTTGGTGTTACATTTTTCAAGTTCACATTCTCTCACAATTATACACTGATTTAACAGTTCTGGGGGCGGGGGTGGGAGGGACTTGTGTTTTTAAGCAGCTTATAGGTAATTCTAAAGGGCTGCCAGGGTCAAGAATTTTGGTACAAGCCCAACCATCCATCTAGAGCTTTAGACTCCTCTCCTTTCACTAAATAATCCTCTAAACCTTCTTTAAAATTTACTGGTGACAGAGTACAGACAATTACTAGAGGCATTCCATACATTGTAGGGCCATGTTAACTCATCCAAGTTCATAGCTAAATTGTAGAACTAACATTCCATTAAACCCAAGCCTTAGTTTTCATTAAAAGGTTGTTTTCATCCTTATATATCTGTCTCTTTACAGATAATGAAAAATAAGCATAAAACAAGTTAAGATTTTTTTCTGAAAATAAAAGACATAGAATAATAGAGTGTTATGCCTTAGAAAATTTTTCTATAAGACTTTCTAGAAGTATTCATTAATGGCTTTAGTTAATCCAATTTTCATTCACAAGACTAGCTATATTTATTTAGTAAAGATGCTTTAATTGGTATAGACTATTGAGGGCTTCATGCATTACCTATCTTGAGACATTAGAATATACTTAATATATGTATGCTAATGGTACAGTATACCTTGGAAGAAAAACAGAATAAAATTATACAATCATGGAATTAATTTTATATTAAGCAATCTTGTTAAATAGCCTTAAGTATTTCTCAGAATGACTGGGTCACCTAAAAGGAACTGTACACTAGACTTAGCTCTGTCGGCAGCATATTTCATTTTGGGTGGTATTTCTCAGAACCCATAGATCAGAAAAAAATCAAAGCAATTAATCTTATATAATTTTAAGTGTGAATTTAAAAAGACAAGAAACAGAGTTCTCTACCCTTTAAACAATTACATAGTTTATAAATTTCTTGCTGTAGAGAAATATATCACTTTTTGTTGCTATTCTTCAGAGCTAATTGAATTGAAGGACGAAATATTTACATAGCAGTCAGCAGTCATGGGGCATACTAAGACAGTTTCTATGTGATTTTCCATTCTTTTGAATTTCAATGCTAAGATTATATGTGGAATGTACTCTTCACTTCAAAATGGAAAAGAAAACAAATACACCTGCTATGGCTAAAAACTAATGTTCCAGATATTTTGATTTCCTCCACTGTTACATTTATGATAATACCATACAGTTATAATCTAGTGTGTAGGACATGTCTTCATTTGCTCATAATTTTAAACAAAGAGTTTTAATTTATTCTATTAATATATTTAAGCAAAATCTTAATTTAGATAGAATAGCTAAACATCTAAGAAAACAAACACCAAAAGAATGAATTTTTTTATATTCATATCAATTGGTTTATTAATGATGAGTCTATTATCTAATTTAATTAAAGCATTTAAAACTATTTCTGAAGGGCTCTATCTAATTAATCCATATTAACCTAATTAAATCATAGTTTATATTTGAAATAGCAAAACATTAATGATTTTTAAATATTCTGTATTTCAGACTTTAATTACTTCCACTTTTTATATAATTCATTAATTATTTATTTGACAAGTATCTTCCATGTAAAAAGGAAAGTGTTAGATCATAGAGAGAGATAAAAATGAATAAGACAGATGCTTTGCCCTATTTGATTTTACCATATGATAAAGGAGACCGAATCAATTCAATTTGATTCAACAGTATTATTAAGTGCCTGTTTTAAGCAGTAACTAAACTAGGAGAGACATCAGAAAATGAATGAAATAGAATCTCTTGTCTACAAGATACTTTGTGATTTAGTGAGGGAGACAGAAAGATAAACAGAATATAGTACGGTAGGTGATCTAGTTGAAATATATATATATTAATATATATATTGAATATATATATTGAAATATAATTGTTTAAAGGAAGTTAGATGGAAGAAGAAATTAAGCACCTTGAGATAGTCACAAATTGCTCATTGAAGAATGACTTGTGAAATATAGTTAGCTTATAAGAAATAAGATTAACATGCACACTTTCAAAATGTTCATTCATCAAAAGATAGCTTAAGAGGGTTAAAATGCAAGCCACAGGAAGGGAATGTATAGTTGTAACACATGAAACCTATAAAGGGCTTCTAGGCAATATATTTAAATTAGTTTTACAGTTTAATAAGGAAAAGAGGATCAATCCAATTAAAAATGGACAAGAGACCTAAATGAATATGTCACAAAAATAGGATATCCAAATGGTCATTAAATATATGAAAATATGTGCAACCTAATTAAAAATCAGAGAAATGCAAAATAAAATCACAATGAGATACATACCTACTATTGTCTGAAATTGAAATGATCTATAACAGCAAATTAGCAAAGATATGCTTATGCTTATAGGTTTGTATCATTACAATCAATTGGGGCAAATTGTCATTGTCTACCAAAGTTTAACTTATGTATAGTCTAGGACACAATAATTCAACCCTTAGATACATACCTAACAAGACTACCTAACAAGACATATACATCACAAGACATATACATCACAAGACATACACAAAAATGTTATAATAGACAATGTTTGGAAACCATGGAAATGTTCATCAACAGTAGAAATAACAGAATACAGCATTAAAAAATAATTAAGGTTACATAAGACAACATGAATGGAAATCATAAAAAATGAACAAATAAGACTGACACAAATAATACATACATTATGATTGCATTTATATAAATTTTAACAACAGACAAAATTAAACTTCAATGTTAGAAGTCAGGGTAGTGGTTATTTTGGAAAGGAAATAGGACAGTAATTGGGAATGGCATGCAACAAACATATATAGATAAAGTACTGTTAAATTTCTTGACATGTGTCAAGAGGTAAGAGAATGTCCACTTTGTTATAATTCATTGATTGTACATTTTTTACTTAGTATGTGTTTCATACTTATATTCCATAATTATTTAAAAAGGGAAAAGTACTGAGTGTCTCCGTGGTTGAGTGTCTGCCTTTGGCTCATGGTGTGATCCTGCGGTCCTGAGATCAAGTTCCACATCGGGCTCCCCATGGGGAGCCTGCTTCTTCCTCTGCCTATGTCTCTGCCTCTCTCTTTCTGTGTCTCTCATGAACAAATAAATAAAATCTTTAAAAAATAATAAATGAATAAATAAATAAATAAATAAATAAATAAAAAGGGAAAAGTAATACTTCAGACATCTTTCTCATATAAATTCTCAACTTTCACTGATGCTGCTGCTTTCTTATGAAAACATTAAAGTGCTAAGCATTTTCTGCTTTTTAACTTGGAATAGGTTTGGTTGGCACTCAGCAATCACCAAATTATAAAACTAAAATGGCAATAATTCGATCATTGCACTCTTAACTAAGGATAGTGTAAGACAGGGTCTACCAAGAAAGAAAGTACTATAATTCCAAGAGAAGTTAAAGATTCTCTTGAAAATTAGACAGAATCATATTACAGGCAAATAGAATTATCAATTATTTAAGTCAATTACTAGAAAATGTATTGCAAATATACTACCATTTTCATCTCAGACATAGACCTGGGACACCTCATTTTGATGAGCTTTTTAACCTCACTTTCTGTTTTGATGCTGTACTTTCTCTTTTAATTTCAGAAATTTTTACATGAACAGGAGCTTAGTGACATATGACTGACAAATCAGCTCTGAATTTAGTTCTCTTCAATTTTATATGTTACTAACCTGAGAATAATCCAATACACATTTCAATATGATTAAGCTATAATTGATTTTAAATGTAGTGTTTAAACCTACTGGCAATTCCACATTTCTTCATTATTACTGCAGTACTATAAGAAATGTGTAATAATATGATATTCCTGTAGATCTTCCTGAATATGAGAATACTACAGTATTTCACAAACCATAGATTCCTGGGTTTGTACTTTAGATGCTTCCTGTCACCAGCTGTGAAATCACTGTTCCCTGTATATTTTTCCAGCTATCTCCTTGCACATCTTTTACTAAACTGTTTTTTTTTGTGTGTGTGTGTTTCACACTCCCTGATGGTTCAGGGAACTTCAAGACTCCATACAAAGAGATTTTTTCCTCTTTTTGAGTTTTATTTGGCTGTTTTGTTTTTTTTTGGGGGGGGTGTGGTATTCTTTTTCCTAGGTCTTATATAATATTTTCCCACATCTCTTAAGTAATAGCAACAATGATATTGCAACAATAAATCATTAATATTTATTGAGTGTTTATATTTGGTACTATTCTACAGGAGATTTTATATGTTGTTATGTTATATATTATATATGTATGTTATATATAAACACATATATGTTACATATGTAATTTTATGCAACTGTAATAATTAAATTTAATGAATATTTCCTATGTGCCAGCCAGAATTCTGTATATTTTACATATATTAATATCTTTACATTTATGCAATCTCAATGAAGTAAATACAAATTCTCACTGTCATTTTTTTCAGGTGAGGAACTCAAAGGCCTGGAGAGCTTAAAGAATCTGTAGAAACTCCCATAGGTTGTAGGCTACCAACGGAAGTTTCAAATCCACATGGGTTGATTCTAAACCTCAAGTTCCTAAGAACCTACTCTTGTCCTTTTTACTGGTAAATATAAATTTATTCATTCTAAGGACTTCCTATATTTTAGTAGAAAGAGGTGGACTTCTTGACACTTCAATAGGAGGAAACAAATCCTCCATTGGCCTTGGTTCTACTGCCATAAACTATACCTAGTCCTGACCAGGTTTTTTTTTTGTGTGTGTGTGTGTGTGTATATGTGTTTGTTATGTCAAGTACTATTTTTCAAAATGGAGACAGCTATAAGTATCTTAAATGAAACAGTGCAGATCATTCTCTATTATTGAAAAAATAAATGAATATTTTACACAGATTAATTATAACAGTGAAAAATCTATTGAACTAAAATGTCTTTACCAAGAAGAAAGGCCAGAAGCACATTAGAGGATACATATGCCTATCTATAATTTATTTGGTGTCTTTTTGTTTTTTCTTAGAACAATAATGTCAGTTCATAGCACACATTTCAATTATACTGAAATGTAGAACATGAAACATAAAAGCTCACTTAGTGCCCTATCATCTCTAAAGACAACTACCATTTGCAGTTAGGTCATATTACTCCAACTGAATTTTTGCTTTGTTTATAAATACTTGTAGATTTACAGATATGAATATATTAAATGTAATATATTTTAAAATACTAGTATTATTACTGTTAATTTTATACAAATGGAATAATATATATATATATATTTCTTTATAACTTACTTTTTCACTTAATACAGAGTTACCTATCTGTGTAGATATTTTATAAATCACTCCATTCCTTTTCATTATTTCATTTCCCCCTATATGCAGAGCATAATTTATTTAACCATCTTTTATTGATCAATCATTGCTTTCTTTTCTTTTTTACTATTAAATACAATGCTAGAATTAACACTGTGTGTATGTATGTGTGTATTGGGGGAGTAAGAGGAAAGTTGAAACATCAGGTCAAGAATTTGAAGATCTCATTACTAAGAGATATTGCCAAATTCCAACTCCCCAAATTATATCTATTTTTATTCCTTTTATGCTTGCCAGCAATAGCCACTATTATTTGCATTCTTAATAGCTCTATATATATATATTCCTAAAAGCCTATGGCCTCAGTAATACAATTAACAAATCTAAAGAAATTAGCTAAGACAAAGGAGCAAAGATGCATCCTACCAAAGCTGTCAGTTGGGTTGGTAAGAAAGCAACTTGAGGTGTTCATGCCTTTAATAATTAAGGTCTGTGCTGTATAAAATTTGCTGAAAGATCAACCTTTATTTTATTTATCTGTATAACAACACCCACAGTCTTCTAATAACCTCCATTACAGAAAGTTAATTGTAAGGATATTATGACCAAACTTATATCTCACTATTATAAATCATAAAACAAATACACATCATCATAGAAACTTCAGGTTAGGAAATAAATTTATGTACTTGCTAAGTATCTTTTTACAAAGTATGTAAACTTTTTACAAAGTATATAAATCAGAGAAAAAGGCATATACACATGAACATAACATTTTTGCTACACTTTCACAACAGGGTTCATTCAGATTGATAGATAGATAGGCAGGCGGATGATAGATAGATAGATAGATAGATAGATAGATAGATAGATAGATAGTTCCAGCTCAACAGATAAGCATCCGAGGATTACATAGTGGATTTTTCAGTGACTAGTGTTCTAAATCCTGTAGACTTATAAAACTATAATCACTTTCTATTCAGCTCATCAATCATAAAGTATCAGCTCCTCACATAATGGGAATTTAACACAGATCTGGTACCTTTGATTTAAAGAAAATTGACAAGAAAGTATAATACACTTGAGGGTGGCTTAATAAATTTTTTAAGGTAAAATTCTACAATAAAATTATTTTTCAGGACATGTGGGTGGCTCAGTTGGCTAAGCGTTTGCCTTAAACTTAAAAAGAGTCCAGGGATTTAGTCCTTGTCAGGCTCCTGGCTCAGCAGGCAGCCTGCATCTCCCTTTCTCTCTGCCCCTCTCCTCACTCTAGTGTGTGTGTGCAGGTGCTCTCTCTCTCTCTCCTCAAATAAATGAAATCTTTTCAAAAAATTGTTTTTAAGTCGTTCAATCTTAGGTTTGCCATACATTATGAGTGAATTTCTTTTGAATAACATAATTTTTATTTAAATTTGCATGTTTTGCCTTTTGAAAGCACCTACAGCCTCAGAGTCCACCCAACTGAAGATATACTAGAAACCCATCATAGGTCAAAATTTAGCAATGAGCTCGCATTAGGGTTTTATCTCATTTTATAAAACACAGTAAATAGTAAAAAGTAATTCTTAACATTCAAAATAAAGATTTACATTGTACATTTTTAGTAATTGCTTTTGAATGTTTCCTTTCAATTTTTAAAACTGTTCATTGCCTCTCCACTGGTTCCTTTCGCATTACCTCTGAAATGACAAAATGGTGAAATATACTGTATGGAAAACATCTCCAATATGCTTTAAGGCATCCTCTTAAACTGAATATTATTTCTGGATGTTTCTTTTTTTTAAAGATTTATTTATTTATTCATGAGAGACACAGAGAGGCAGAGGGAGAAGCAGGCTCCCCACAGGGAGCCCAATGCAGGACTTGATCCCAGATCCCAGGATCATGCCCTAAGCCGAAGGCAGACGTTTAACCACTGTGCCATCCAGGCGTCCCTATTTCTAGATGTTTCATCATCATTTGATAGTCACTTAAAGGTGTCTCTAAAAATATTCTTTGAAACATTCTTTATAGTTTGTTTTTCCCAATTTAGAGTAAACATATCAACTGGCAGTCTAGTGTCAGTGTTGGACATTATATGTCTCTTCTTTTTATTTTTTTCTGTCTATATGATAGATGACCTCACACAAAATTATAAAATGTTTATGACATTCATGGCTCACACAAAAGGGTTTCAAAGAACTGCAGAAGGTTATGTTGATTAAGCAGAGGTATTTTCTATTAATGGATTGCTGAAGTGAATGAAAAGGGAGGTGCTGAGGAAGGCAGGAGTTTGTTGCCTCCTGCAGTCAACATGCAGGCTATGGGGATGAAATGCACTTGAACATCTTGGGATGTAATGCTTTTCTAGAATGTTCTGGAATCTTCTGTAATATCTGCATGTCATACTTTATTCATTGGGGCATTAAAAATAAGCAAACAAGGAAAGAGAACAAAATACTTTTTTATGACAGTACAAGAATAATCATGTAATGTCATCACATTCTATCAAAGGTATAAATCATATTGCATCCAGCAACATCACAATACTTTTTTTGCTGTCACAATGGTGTTAATTTTTTTATGAGTTTATTTATTTATTCATGAGAGACACAGAGAGAGAGAGAGAGAGAGATAGAGAGAGAGAGAGAGAGAGAGAGAGGCAGAGGCACAGACACAGGCAGAGGGAGAAGCAGGCTCCATGCAGGGAGCCCGACTTGAGACTCCATCTCCAGGATCATGTCCTGAGCTGAAGGCGGCGCTAAACCCTGAGCCACCCAGGCTGCCTGACACTGGTGTTAATGTTAAACATGTCAATGAGAACTCCTTTTCCGCTTGAGCCTCAACAAACTCATTGATTAAAATGATGCAAGTCCTTATGGAAAAGTACTTCCAATAGCCACACATATATCCTCATTTTCCTGCTTCTAACATCCTAACACAATAGGGTATATAGCATTTTGGATAATTCTTTTCAAATGGCCATTGATTGAAGCTGAATCTATAAACATCTGCATTCCTTGTATGCTTGAAGCTGAACACAACGTTACATTTCCAGTGAAAAATTAAGAATATATGTATGTATTTAAGGGGCTGTCAGTTCTGAGTTTTCCTATTTGACATTAATTCTTACAGGCAGCAACCATCAGACAATTATGAAGCAGTCCACTTTGTAAATTTCAGCCTTCATTAAACTTAAAAAGATATTTTGTTTTTTACTTTTGAGACTTAATCTGTAGCCAAAAATTGGCTGTATAACTGCCTTACAAAGGTTCCAAAGAACAATTATAATATTACACAAGGAATACCTAGAAGATAAAAACAAGATGATTTTTCATATTTATGAAATAATTTTTAGAAAATGATTCTACTGGATGAGCTACTACTAAGTCCAATGATCTCTTGAAGAGAAGAATTTAATCGTACAAAGAGACCACATTCACATTTATGCAGAAAAGCAGATGTTTACAACTTTTGGCTCAAGATGTAAATTATATATGTAGCAATTAATTCACTTAATTACAAACTGTTAAATATTTATACTCATATAAAATTACTTCTCTTAAAATATCTTGCATGTTTAAGTTTTAAGAAACAAGGAGAAAATTCAAGGATATTTTTGTTTGCTTGTTAAATGTGGCAATATTGTTCAAATTATATTAAAATTAAAGTAATGAATGCAGATTCTGAGCAAAGAAATTGAGAAATAAAGATGACTATAAAATAATATTTTATGAGAGCATTTGCATATTTTGACACAGTAAAATGGCATATGTGGGTATTAGTACAAAGTTGGGTTTTTTTTTTAACTAAAGACTATCATTATAAAAGAAAATAATTGCAATTTTTCAAAGCAGTTCTGACTTCTATAAGAATAGCTGTTTTTCACAAATTGGATTCAGACAACTTTCAGTCTTATATATGAAGCAGTGTTCCAGGAAAAAGTAGTAACATAACAAAAAAGTTAAAAAAAAATAGTGATATACAGGTAACATGAAGTTATAAACGAATTGGAATTAGTAGGGAGAATATGACTACATGTCAGAAATCCCTTTCTCTGGTCTTTACCAACCAAATATGTGTCAGTGAATTTGAAGTATCCTCATTCATGACATGAGAACTCCTATAGTAGGTCCTCAATATCTATTGATGAAAAAATGAATGAGATGAACACCTCTATGATTGATCATACAAGAAGTAACCTAGTATCATCTGTTATTTACTAATAGAAGCCACTAAGATAAAGTATCTGTACATGCAAAAAGATAAGGGAAGGCCCACAAGTAATAAATGAGCAGCATGATTATATAAAGAACAAATCATGACAGACAAACCTGATTGCTTTTTCTGATAGAAATACAAAATTAATGAATAAAGGGAGTGCAGTACAAGTAATATATTTGGGTTTTCATAGAGTATTTAATTCAATGTTTCATAAGCTCTGACTTACAAAATTAATTCAAATTGGCTTGGAGATGATTATTCTCACATGGTTTGAAAACCATTTAAAGAGCTGTAAACAAGGGGTAATGATAAATGGCAACAGACAGAGCTGGGAGGAGGAGTGAACTGCCACTAAGGTTGATTTAAGTCTTGGGTTTTAGTATCTTCATTACTAACATGCAAAATGGAATAAACAACACACAAATGAAATTTGAAAATGACAATAAATTGAAAGTACCATAAACATAGGAATAGTAAAATAGTCAAGAAGATGTAAGCTGGAACATTAAAAGAGACTAAACAAAAGACTGCCCAACTAAAAAGGCAAGTGTATGTTCAAAGACAGTTTGGATTTATTATAAGCAAACAAAGCCAGACAAACCTGGCAAAACAGGTTGACAAAATAGGTTAGCACAATCCCCGAAGTCATGCATTATGGAAACTCCTTTAAATAAAGTATGCACAGATTGTGATGCATGTCTCCATATTGACAGCTCTATAAATGGAAAGGAGCCTTGAGATTATAGTGTAATCCAAATTCTGACTTTCAATATAATACTCCAAATAGGATAATATATATCCTTATAGAGTGACTTTACACATTCAATTATCTGTTTTACTCTAGATACTTTATTTGCAACAAAAGTCACAACAAAAACACTATAATTTGGCTATTCTTTGACACTGAGCACACATACAGGTCTTCTCTTCCCTCATGAGTGCAGCTGAAGTGTATGTAGGGAAGATAGCCTAGACAAAAGATAATCATGAAGGTAAATCTTGTGTAAATAACTTTTGGATTATCCATGGCACAGTGCTCCCTCTTCATCTGTGCAAATAATTGAGAGTCGATTGTACACACATATAAGGAAAGATAAATAGGGAAGACAAATGACTTCCATGAAAATATTATTACTCCACTCCACTTTATCCCCTTCTATTGGACAACTCAACAAATTAGAGGGAATTCAGAGCAATGAAACAAAAGTGATAAAGGCAATAAAGTTACCCATTTATGAGAATGAATTAACTGAGCTAACCCATAGACTGCATCTGACAGCTATGAGCAAGCTATAATGGGCAACACCCAGTTGTAGGCTGAAAATCTGCAAAAGGTGAAATATGATTTTCATGGGATAAGGACAATTTCCCTCCCACACTAATTCTCCAATAAAGAAAATTATAATTTAGAGAAAACATTATTGCCTAAGGTACTGTTAACAAATTTGATGTAGACTTTTACTGCAGAACTGTTTTTGATGGACTTAAGAACAAACTCTTGATTATTTGTGGCTAAAAAAATGCAAAGTTAGAAAATATTAATGAAAATCATAGTGATTTTGAAATCAGATAGACCTAGGTTGGAATATTGGCACTGCTATCCATATAATATATATGGATGTAGCCAAAGGTACTCATCTGAAAACAGAGATAATAAATTTAATTCACAAACGTGTTAAATGAAAAAACAGGTACCCTCTGAATGTTAAAATAATAAATAATGAAAAAAACACAGTTGCCTTTGAAACATATACAAAAATATCTATATTTTCCGTATTGTAAATCTAAACTTTTTTAACTGTCATCCCTGATTGGAATGGAAAATGGTAGAAAAGGCATGATATCTGAGATAATACCTACAAATTATATGACTTAGGTATTTTATTTAAAATCTGAATCTCATAGTTCTAATTTATAAAAGCTGCATAGGTCAGTAGAATATAAGGCACAGGAAAGGACATATAGTGGATACAGAATAACTATTCATCTTCCTTTACACTCATCTTTGTCATTCCCAACCTAATACCTACTTTTACTACCAGTTTGTCTTATTTTCTTTAATATATATTTCCTCTTGGGGCATATTTGACATCAGTTTAGACAATGAAACTAAAATTTGGGTAGGGAGTACATTCTGCCTCTGTTTTCTTTTTTACCTTCTAACAGTTTAAAAATTAACAATTAATATTAATTAATATTAACAAATAATATATTTGAAATTATTCCAGCTCAGATTGTTACATTAAAGAAATATTATACATTATTAGCTTAAGTGTTCCTATATGTGTTGTCTTTGTTTCATTAAATTCAAGAAATACAAAGCTGTATTTATATCGCTCATTTTTTCATCACTGAATAAAAGCTTTCTGATAATAGATGACAATTAGGCATATACTCAACCTCTTACTGCTCATCCCTGACCCTTTCAGTTTGGCACTAGTATCTGAAGCCTGACATCTGACTGAAGAGTGAGGAAATAGACAGCTAGGCTTAGGTCATCTTCTTTACATATTTATTTTTGACAGTTGTAGGTCATCTTCACAGGGAAAACTATAAAGTAATATAAGTATATTAAAAATAAAACTGGGAACTTTTAGAGCTGAAATTCCCTCTTCTCAGGAAATCTATTTTATTAATGTCCTTTAAAAACAGTACCCTGCCCTCACCATCATTTCAGCAAGTTCTTCCTTCATAAAGAAGGATGCATTTCTTTCCCTCTTCCAAAACCCAATAATTTCCCCCACTGTTCTGTTCTACTGAATTAAAACATTTCTTAAACAGGAAATATTTCTATTTTTTAAATATTTTATTTATTTGTTTGAGAGGGAGGGAGTGCATGAGAGAGCACAAGCAGCGGGAGGGGCAAAAGGAGAGGAAGAAGCAGGCTTCCTGCTATCAGGGAGCCTCAGGTGGGGCTCCATCTCAGGGCCCCAGGATCAGGACCTGAGCTGAAGGCAAACACTTACTCCACTGAGCTACCCAGGCACCCCTTTAAGCAGGAAACATTTCAATTACCTGGAAATAAAACTTTCCTAATAAGTCTAGGTGAGCTATGGTAGAAGAGGATATCTCTGAGAGCAGTGGTTTCCCACCTCCAGGAGTATGTAAGCCATATTGTTAAAAGAAAGGAATGAATGTTGAGGAACAGAATCTATTCAGGGTAAGGGTGAATCAATTCCAAGGAGTTTCCACCACTAGGGACCTCAGAGGTAAAAGAGGGATCTCCTATTTATTTCTTGAACACTTCTGAATTGAAAATGATTATTCAGTACCTCTTATGTTCCAGATACCATACCAGATACTGGGAATACAAAGGTAATCGAAGCATGGTTCTGCCCTTCTGAGGTACTATGCTATTCTGACCTACTGAGGTAAAAAAAAAAAAAAAAAAAAGTACGGGAGAGTATACTATGATGTGTAAGTATAGTGAGACAGATAATGTATTTGGGGCTATGGTAGCATAAGGAGGTGGCACTTAGCTCAATGGGACATTTAGAGAGGGCTCTTATTTCTAATCTTTCATAACACAGGGTCCATATGTTTGTGTGTAAGAATTTTTAACACCTTTTACTTTGTCAACTTGCTATTTTGATAGTTACTAAGAGAGTCCAAAAGAGACTAAGCTAAAAGATGCTGTCACTCACTTAAAATACAAAGGATTTTAGTTTTCTAGTAATAAAAGCATACACACTTATTGCACAAAACTGGCAAATACAGAATAGACATGGGGGAAAGAAAATAATAACCACTATTGTCATTCTTAAAGATTATTTGTTTATTTGAGAGAGCAAGAGTGAGGGAGAGCACACAGAGGGAAAGGGAGAAGCAGACTCCCCACGAGCAGGGAGCCCAATGGGCTCTATCCCAGGATGCTGGGATCATGACCAAAGGCAGATGCTTGACCAACTGAGGCACACAGGCACCCCTATTTTTTTTAAGATTTTATTTATTTATTCATGAGAGACAGAGACAGAGAGAGAGAGGCAAAGACACAGGCAGAGGGAGAAGCAGCCTCCATGCAGGGAACCCAACGTGGGACTCGATCCCAGATTCTCCAGAATCACGCCCTGGGCTGAAGGTAGGCACCAAACTGCTGAGCCACTCAGGGATCCCTGGCACCCCTATTTTTATTTCAGTCTTTCTCTTTTCTCTCTCTACACATAGGCAAATAGAAAATTATAATATATATGTATTATTATATGTATTAATGTATGATATACATGTATATCCATGGGCACACATATATCTATGGTAGCACAAATGATTTTTATATTCTAAAAAAATCCAATATCATTTTATCTAATTATCTAATATTTGTAAAGCACTTATTATGTGAAAAATAATAGTTGCACCTTGTTCATAAACTTGTGATAATTAAAGGAGCCTATACATGTCAAGAAGTTAGAAGAGGACCTGAGATACAATATGATGCAAATAAACACAACTTTTATTAGCATTATTACATTGCTTTCAGTATATTTATATCAGGATCACCTGTTTCCAGAGATAAGGGATATAACACTATTTTTTATAAAAAAATATTAAAAGTGATAAAAGAGATAAGTCTGTTCAGAACTCTATTTCTGAGAATTTCTCAAGTCCTCTCTTTCCCATATACTAATTCACTGACATAATCATGTTGGAAATTGCTGTCATCTGGCCTCTGTTAACATGGCCAGGGGTCAATCAGACTCCTTCCCGGAAATTAATTGTGAAAAGGAAATGAACAAACAAAAAGTCATTCTTACTTTGGGTATCTTAATTGAGAGCTATAAGCACAGGAGTAATTGGCAGCCCTGTTTTCCACTTTATGGGTAAGAGAAGCAGATGACAGTGTATGAAGATAGAAAATGAAGCCAATTCTTAGGAGAAATAGAAATGAGAGATGGACACAATATTCATATGGTCTTTATATTCAGGATTTCCATTTTTCCTGAGGCTCTACTTCCCCCCAAAAAAGAGAAAAAATATCTCCTTGGGTTTTATGAAATAATTTTATATTACTACCATAAATTCCCATTTTGCTTGAGATACTTTAGGTCTAACCATTTAATTTTATAGATAAGGTAACAAAGTTCCAGAACAGCTAAATTACTTGCCCAGTGTCATACAACTTTTAAGTTGCAGATGTGGAACTGCAAATAAGATAAATTTGAGTAATTTGTTGAATAATTCTACAGAATTTCTAATAAAGCAGTGGTCCTTTATATCAGGCAGGAAGAGAAAGGGAGAGAGGACAAGGCTAGATATGAAAGCAACAACTTGCTCTGCTCTTCCAAATCCAGAAATATTGAGAAAAGAGATCATGGCCAGATGATATCTGGAATTCATATGAAAAGATTTTTTTAAATTTATTTATTCATGAGAGACAGAGATAAAGAGAGAGAGAGAAAGGCAGAGACACAGGCAGAGGGAGAAGCAGGCTCCACGCAGGAAGTCTGACGTGGGACTCGATCCTGAACCTCCAGGATCATGCCCTGAGCCAAAGGCAGCACTAAACCACCGAGCCATCCGGGCTGCCCTGAAAAGATTTTTTTATAGCAATTTTGTTTCCTTTAGTTTAAAACAAAGTAGTTTCAAACTTTTATTAAAATTCCAGTTAACATATAGTATAATATTAGTCACAGGAATAGAATTTAGTGATTTATCACTTACATCAGTGCTCGTCACAAGTGCCCTCCTTCATCCCCAACACCCACTTGACCCATCCCACCACCCAGCTCCCCTTCCAGCAACCCTCAGTTTGGTTAAGAGTATGTTTTATGGTTTGTCCCTCTCTCTTTCCCTGCCCCCAACATGTTCATTGTTTTGTTTCTTAAATCATACAAGAAGACTCTTCAAATCTAATGCAAAGTACATGGATGGAGAATACTTTTTCCAAAGATAAAGCTTCTGGACTCCAAGAGTCAAACAAACTGGTCATATTCTAGATAAGACTACTGACAAACAAAATCTTAAAAGAAGAAAAAAAAGGCTATTAGCAGTCTTCCAATAGTCTCAAAAGAGCCTCCTAGGGGCATTACTCCTACCCTAACATTTGCTTTACCTAATCGTGTCAACTTGTATCCTCTAAGAAAGCTGTGCATCTACCATTGAATGTGTATCAGTGATATGGAGCAATGATGCCTTAAAAAGATCATCTCTCAATTTTTACTACCATAGCCTTCTATATGGGAAATGTGTCTATAAACAACATACTGATCTCTTCAGACTTTAACACATATACAAAATCTCTTCTAAAAGCCATTGATGCAATACACTTCATTAAATAATGAGTATTTAACATTGTTTTTTTTTACTTATATTGCTTAGAAAGCAAATAAGGAACATTTCTACAAAGCAAGTAAAAACAGAAATACAAATAATTTTACTGTCATGAATAGATTGTATGTATAAATTTATGCAAATCAATGAACACAATTAATAATAACATTACTAATGTCACCAATTTCTAAACTACATTCTATAGCTATAATTTTGTCATCATTCTTTGTTTCCATACCACATCATCATGGTTCCTGGCACGTAGTAAGTGTTTAACAAATGTTTGGTGAATTAATAAAATCTATTAACAATCCTCACCCTGCTGGGTTTCTCTGTGACACTTCCAGCAGCTCAGCACTCTACACAGCCCAAACAGCTTGAGAGGTGAAAATTTGCACTCTAGTGAAGAGAGTTCTAAACAGGAGGCCAGGAAAAGAAATTCTTAGATTTCGATCTATCTAGACACTGGCATTAAATTGTCTCATCTATAAAGCACGTTTGCTCCTCTAAATATTTCTAAGGGCTAACTTCTAATAACATTCTACATTTTTTTAATGACCAGGAAGATGTCATAGGTACATTTCAAAGCAGAAGAGGGTGGGAATCCTAGCTTTTCCATTTATTTGTGACTTTGGACAATTTATTTAACCTTGTTTCTTCTTCTCTTAAATAGGAATAATAATATTTACTTTATAGAACTGTTATGGGATAAATTGAAATAATGTGTGTAAAGCACTAGTTATAGTGCCTGACACCTAAGAACTTAAAAATCATTACTTGGTATTATTGTTCTTACTAGTATTCTTCATCTGTTCTTGTTATTTATCTGCTCTCTTCTCTGAGCCAGGAACAAGTGGAGATTTCTTCATCTAATTAGAATTTAGTGGAGAAAGGTCATCAAGGAGACTAAACCCTGCAGCTCTAATATACAAAGGACAAATCAAGTAACAGCATCAAAGTGTTATTGAACTGTGTGGTCTTTGAACACTTTAATAAATAGAAGCTTTCTATTGTAGGTATCATCTTATTTTATAGTAGGGCATAAATGAAATTCTAAATCATATTAAAGGAGGCTGGAATGATTATGCTTATCAAAGACAGACATGAATTTTAAAAATTAAACATCAGTATTGGAAGCACTTTGTAGAAGAAGGGTTGTATAAAAGATAAATTCATCTACCCCATCATAGGTACAATCAGCATAACAAATCTCATCATCACAGAAGATCACCATATGAGAGATCTGACTTGGATGTACAGCAGACTTGCAAACCTAGAGAACCAGTGAAGGGCAAAAATGAGACCCAAACCCTGCCTGGCAGATCCCTAAGGAATAATAGCTAAGAGTGTCAGTATTCAATTACTGGCTCTCTCTGGCTGGTACAGTTCTACCTCAAAAAACACTATTGGTGCAAGGAAGCAACCAACATAGTGGTTATGATCAGGAACTCCAGCATCTAACATACGAAAAGGCATGCAGTTAATATGAATTACCTGGACACCTAGCAAAAAAATGTCTTTAATGTCTGAATTATTAGCAAATTGATTTCAAAATAGTGCGCCATGGTCCTTTCCTTTTAAGAAAGAATATTTGTTTGAAAACATATTAACTTTTCTTTTCTCATAGTCCTAGAATATCTTCCAAGAAATAATTACAATTGCCAAAAAACGCTTCTGAAGGAAATAATCCACAACTATCCCTGCTTTTTAGAGCCCCATCTTTCCTATGGAAGCTCTTTTCAGGTAAACACGCCTGTGTAAGATTATTTAAATATTATTTTTAAAACAAAAAGTACTTGAAAATTGTTAAGAATAATTGTATAATATTTTCCAGTTAACTTTAGTAAATTTGTACCAAAATCAATCAAGTATGTCTATTTTGTATGATCCTTTACATGTAAAAAGAAAGACTAAAACTACATCTCTTTTTAAAACTTATTATTGGTAAAATAACAGATATGTCATTGCTATTAAATTGAACATACAAAGTATAGGAACAAGTATTTAATCTCAAAAAATAACAAGCTTTGTTGAAAGGTATACTTTGAATAAAGCATTGCAAGGAATTTAATCATTATTAGTGCATATCGATTAAGGACTAATGATGAGAACATAGTCTGCAGGTTGCAGACCCAGTGAAAATATCTAGGTCCTAGAAAGCAGTGTGATAGAGGGGAAAAAAACTATTAGAATTTTTCAAATTCTAAATTGGGAAAGGGATACAATTAATGATGCTAAAGTAAATTATTCAACTTTTAAAACATTTGTAGATTATCTTTTAGAAAGAATGTGCTTGGTGGGCTCCTGAAGAGCTTTGGGGTATTATAGTCAGTTCGTGTATCTTATGGCTAGTGAATTTTTTAAGAACAGCTGAATAATCCCCTTCTATGAATTTGAGCAAATAAACTGTCCCATACTTTAAAACTGATTCTATTTGCTCTCAGCCATGCCATAATTTGAATTTTTTTGAATTTTGTTTTTAAAGATTTTCTCTTCTGTAGCAGTCATACAGTATGAAAATGACATACTGTATGTTTTCAAATGAGACAACATTCATTCTCCTAAATTTAATGAGTGCATCCTTTCTCTAAACAAAACAAATAACTGAGATCTAAATGACTTTAACAAAAATTATAATAAATCAACTAATATATCCAATGAGAAGGTCAAGATGAGAGAATTTTTTTTTTCTTTTTTGTGATAGGGTTGGCCATAAAGGGGTAACAGGGAGGGGGAATAAAGGATTATTTTCTGTACTTTGTTTCATAACCAAAACTTGTGGAGTTCCTACAAACATTTCAAAGTCCAAATTAAGTCTCATTTGTTTTTTTTTCAAAAAGTCTTCCATGATTCCTCTATGTTACATTGATTTTTCTTTCTTGTCATTAAACTTTTAGTGCATTTATCTGGTATAGAGAGCAGAAAATGACCTTGGAGGTCATCTAATAATGTAAAACCCTCATTTTATGTATAAGTAGACTAAAATGACTGACATTAAAAAAAACCTTGCCTAAACTTCCCATCTTTTCTTTCTATTAATACTTTCATTGAGTTATTAATTTTTTACCCAAAGCTCTAGATATGTAAGAGGGAAAATGATAAATATGGTTAGTGTTGACAAAGTAGTAGGGGGGAGTTTCACAAAGCATTCTACAAAGGTGTTCCAGTTTTTCCACACGTTTGACCAGATTTCTCTTACAGTTTCAAGCATCTGAGTCACCACATCTCCCTCTTCAACTATTGCAGTGTTGTCCTTCCTTATTTGGCTCCTCCTCAGGACATTCAAAGCAGCCAGAATTATCTTTTCAGAACACAAATTCAATTATTTTCCTTTCCTACTGTAATATCCTAAGGTTTTCTGTTATTCATGTTACAAATCTCACACCCAGGTCACCTGTGTCTTCATCTACCTTTCCAGCCCCAAGCCAACCATATCCAGGTTCAGGGTTTTCATGCGAGCTGTTAATGTTAAATAACAACGCTCTGTGTGGAATGGAATGTTCTTCAGATCTTCAAACAACTGGCTTCTTGTCCTTCAGACTGCCTCTTAAATTCCACCTTTTTGAGAGCCTTCTCTTGAACCCTCAATCTAATTATCTAGACCTATTAAATATCTATTACTTCCATTTTTGACACTTTGCATAACAACTGCAGCTTTGAACCTTTACATATTTGGTTTTTCGTGCCTGTATTTTCTGAAATCTTTCTTATCCTAAAATGTGAGCTTCTGTGAGGAGGTATCTGGCCATGTTTGGTCACTGTTGTACCCTCAGTGTCTAGTAGCATACTTTGGAGATAGTAAGTACTTAATAAATATCTGTTACATGAACCAAAGAATAGATCATATTATTTTTTAATACATCATACACACCAGGGTTTAAAATAGAAAGAAAATGATGAGTTGTATACCACATATTATGTTAATAACAGGATGCCAACTATATTTATGATTACCAGGTTAACTCATACTTATGGAAACCATAGAATAAAGAACTCCCTGATAAATCTACTACTCAATTTTAAATGTAAATATGTGATTCATTAGAAGGCGCTTCCAAGTTTTTATTATATATATATTTTTTAAATATCAAAAGTGAGTATTTCCTTTAGTAAAACTTCACTGCCACCATTTACATGCAAGAGACTGCACAGGATTAGTCCATGTTCTAAACAATATTGCACTAATAGACATATGTTTATATGCTCTAATAATAGTATATTGTTTATTTTAAGTACACAACAGGTCTGACAAAAACCTTTTTTTGGTCTGACTTTTGTAATAATTTTTGTCTCACCTATAATAATAATGAGCATTGAGAACTATTCAGTTCAAGAAAAAAAAGCAAAAAGGAAAAAACAAAGCTCAACTGTCCTTTCAAGTCTTGAATCTGTTTAGCTGAAGATAGAATTATAAAATAATAGTAAGACTTGTTACCACTTCTGCTATTAATATGTGTGAATATTAATTTTGCTAATTATCAGCAAAGAAAAAGATAGAAAAATTAATTACAAGCTAGTATAAGACTGTCTACAAATAGCTTGTCAATTACACCTCAATAAAGCTGAAAAAAAGACTGCAAATATCAACCTGATTTCACGTTTTACATTTTTAAAAATACCTCTATTTTCTGAGTGGCTTCATTAAAATTACGAATTTAAAATTACAAAGGAAAATTATACATAATTATATGTAAATTATACAAAATTATATATAAATAAAATGGATGTTTGGAGATTTCACCTTACATTTTCGGGAAGAAAGTTCCAACAAACATTTAAATAACTTTTATTTTTATTTATTTATTTAATTTTTATTTGTTTATTTATGATAGTCACAGAGAGAGAGAAAGAGGCAGAGACACAGGCAGAGGGAGAAGCAGGCTCCATGCACCGGGAGCCCAATGTGGGATTCAATCCCGGGTCTCCAGGATCACGCCCTGGGCCAAAGGCAGGCGCCAAACCGCTGTGCCACCCAGGGATCCCTTAAATAACTTTTAAAATGGTGGTTAGGGATGCAGAATAGGGCTAGCTGAGGACAAGCACAACCTGATATCCCACAAAGGACCCCTTGCCCAGGGTGGGATGTGTATGACATTCCTCAGAAAATTTCCAATTGTCTTAATGTGAATGCCTTGGTAGAGGGAAAAACAATCTTTAACTTGACCTCCAGTATCCTGTAGGTCCTCCTTAGCACATGAAAACCCTTTTGAAGTCTTCCTTTTCCTTACCTCCCAACTCTGCAGGTATAAAATTAGCCACCGTCACAAGCCCTGAGAGGCAGCTATTCCTGCCCAAAGGGCCTGTCCCCGTGCTTTAATAAAACTACCATTTTGCACTAAAGATGTCTCAAGAACTCTTTCTTGGTCGTCGGGTCCCTACCTCATCTATATTCCAAAACTTCATCAGTTAGTATTAGAATTAGTCTTCCTGGTTTAACTGCACATTTTTAACTTCAGGAATATTACTTTACTTTTTATTTGTTCCATCCAAAATACATTATAGATGAATCTTAGAGAGTTTGTGCCTATTGAGTATCTCAACTTTGAGAAATCTTTCTTTGAGAAAACCAAGTTGGTTAGAAAAACCTAGTACAAGGTCTGTTTATAAACTTACAGAAAGCTTTAACGATTCAAGGTCTGTGATACAATACAGTGCAATCACTTCCTGGTCAGATGTCTTTCCTAGTCCGATGTGTTAGTTCTGTTTGCACCTGTCAGGCTCTCAGAAATTGGCATCTGATGAATGATGCCATCAGAACACATGGCTAGTCAGCAGACACTCAATCCAGCAGTTGTGTCATCTTCATTTATTCTTCTGAAAATAAACTCTCTGAAATCTCTGAAGAGAGTAAACATAACACCCTTCAGTAAACTTAAACAAAATGTGATGTAATTTAAAATCAATTATATTAAAAATTTAAGCCTATTATCTGTAGTTACTGTTATTATATCAGCTATTCCATGCATAGTTCATGAAACTTCTTTGACTTATAACAATTTTAATAATGCCCTCTCTCCCCCATTATATCCAACTTGGAAACTTCCAAAGCTCTATTTCTCCCTGGTGTTGCAGTGTTACACATCTAGAAGCTTTAGGGACAGTGAGTTCAAGCTGGTCTAGACTGTAGAAGTAGCTAATCTAGGAAGGTGGTCCCAGATCCCTGGACTCCAGAAAACTGACTTTTTTGATCTGTCCTTGAAGTACTATAACTGGCTGTTCATCAACACATGTTTGTTCCACAGTTCTCAATCATAGATCCACATTGTAATCACATTCAGAGCCTAAAAACAAAATGAAACACTGGTGCACAGAATATATGACCCACAGATTTCAATTTAAATCTGATGTCTGTCCATTATGCATATTTTGTAAAAAAAAAAAAAAATGTCCCGCGAAGGGTAATAATACTTTGCCACGATCTCAAGAGATTGATAATTAGGCAACACTGCCTAATTATCTATCAGGCAACAATGACTCTGGGGGTCTTGTTTGTTTCCTCTGTCCTTTCCACAATATTTGATGATTTCCTTCAGCTGTTAAAATTAAACTAATGTGGTAACAGATGTAATGCTTCTTTTCTCTGACAACATACACTCCCATCAATTCTACATCTGTCTTATGTTGTCTTGGTCACCCTCACTCTTTTGATGTGATTATTTAATTTAGCTTTAAAAGCAGCCACTTGGTTCCCAGCTTGAGTTTATAACTATCATTTCCCCCAAAGCTGACAAAGACATCCTTATCAAAAATGTCGCAAATGTCTAAAACTAAGAAAAATAGAATATGAAGAATTGTATTTCTTTAAATTGACCAAAAAAAGTACATTGGCAGACAAACAAAAGTTCATTCCTCTCAGTGTCTTCTCTCCTTCTCACTGTATGAAGGTCCCACACATGATATTCTTCCTCGCTCCACTTCATTTAAGGGAACCTCTGTGACCTTGGAAAAATGATTACAACTCCAGGTCACAAGAGAAGAGTTATTAGTGATATCCAATCGGAAACAAATTTCTTTCTTAAAACTGAGGATGATCATTGCATATACATAATTCTCAAGTATTTTGTGAAAAACATATTAAATGGTTCCAACTAAATGCCATTAGAGAATTACATACAGTTATCAGAGTTGTAGAATAAGGATAGACTTTTCATATAAAATTAAAGTCTTGTTTTTATATTAGCAATTGCATTGATTTACTATTGCTCTTGCTCAGTATTCAGAAATAAAAATTTAGATACCTAAAAAAGAAACAGTTTCTACTCCCTTGAGTTTGGAATTATACTGGTGTTTTTATTTTTATTGTATTACAATCAAGTTCACATTAGAAAAAGCAGGTGAGGCAAGAACCTGAAAGAGGTAAAAGCCACTCCAATTTTTCCGACCTGTCTTTTAATAGATCAGAAAGTAAAGATTCATGAGGCTGAAAGAGTGGTGTTGTTTCCAGCAAAAGAATTTCAACATAAAAAAAAAGAGAGAGAGAGAATTTCAACATATATTTAAATATATAGATATTTAGTGGCCTGCCTACTATTGTATCCCTCTTTGAATAACATAATAGGTTATATATGTTGACTGAATGATTGAACAGGTTATATACATTGAATAAAGTAGAATTAATTAGTGAAAAAGATTTTAAATATTGGTGTACAAAAGACAAATTCTAATTTACTTATTATGTTTGGTCTGCTTAGTTTGCTCAACTGCCAAATTTGAGGTCCAGTGGTCATTCCTTTCTCTTTGCCCATATGGCAAATCCCTCAGGACTTCCTCTGTTCCTGAAAGTAGGCACCATAACTTTAGAACAGACATGCTAAGAGGATATAAAATGGTACAACCCAAAGGGAAACTAGGTCCAGAGAAGGTCCCATGTAATAATAAAATAAAAATATAACACTGTTGATTTCACTTATCAAGTACGCATCATTGTGCTAAATGCGTAAATATAATAGGTCATTGAAACTTCATGAAAGGCCTACAAAGTGGATTTTATTACTGTCCTTTTATACATGAAAAAAATAAGAGAGTAATTGTTCTTCAAGCTTCTAGAGAAAAGACAAGAAATGAGACTCAGAATATTCTACCCAGATTTTTGGATCCCATATGGCATCTGTAATTCAGTGGTGTGAGAGAAGTATATCTTAAACAAATTTATATTTCAGAGAATCACAGCAAGTAAATTAAGAGTAAAGAGAATGAAGCCAGTTTGCCTGAGTTTGAATCTTGACCCTGCCATTAATAAACTGAAATCTCAGTCAATTTGCATAATCTTTTCAGTCTTCTCTTGTGTAAAATGGGGACATGGATAACTCTACCTTACAGTGTTAAGACAATATTGTGAGTTAACATATATGAAGTTCTTAGATCTATGTCATATAATCAGTTGTCAGTACATCATTATAAGCATGCACACATACCTGCTCTTACAACATTTGATTGCTTTTATGTTAGAAATGAGTTGCTATTAGTGACTACTAAAAACAATACACCCTTTAGTTCTCTGATACATCAGAAAAAAATGTATATACATTTCCAGAGAAGGAAACTATGTAAGTTATTGCATTGTTACCCCTGTGAGATAACTCGATCCAGTTACAAACTAGCAGCTTAAAAACTAGAAACCTTATTTCATAAATAAAACGTTAGTGAGATTACAATTATATTATATTACTTATATCACAAAGACTAATCATTACATTTAAATGCTTGATATAAATGCACTGTTCATTAAAAGAGATCAGAAAATAGGATTTAAAGGTACATATGGAAATTCTCCAGCACGATAACTAAGATTCTGAGAGTATGTTGTTTCTTTTCTACAAAATACCAGAAGTACTATTATTGGGAAAGGAAGGCTGCCTTTGTCCCAGAGCACTCCCCACACCTCACTACCTATGTCGCCCTGAATGCTGCATTATAAGAATTTGCCTGAGAAAAAACAGTTGTGAGGCATTTCCTGAGTTCTAATTTAAGATATGTTTTAAGGTACTGAAAGCAATTGGCATTTGGCTTTGTGTTACTCTATGCACCAGAGGCATGTAGTTATCAAAACAACTCTTGTGTGTTATTCCCCTACTTATTAAATTGATTTTATTAAACTTGTTCCTGGCTGATTTGCTATATGCCAAGCTTTCTCCTGGGATCCATTTCTAAAGAATTCATAATGGAGGTGATAACTTTTGATGGGTACATTTCAGAAAGTTCCCAGATTCTAATAAAATCCCCAAAGTTTGCATAAAACCCTAGAGAAAACATCCAAGTTATATAAATGTTTTGGAATTAAGTGCTAGGAAGATATAAAAAGCAACAGAATATTAATTGTTTTGTGATACAAATCAAAGAAAGGAGGAAAAGTCTTGTGATTCAATTATTAATGCAGTTTTAATTTGAATCAGTGTGTCGAATGCAGAGAGTCGATGACTAAATTTCTCAAAAGGAAGGAAACTTGATGTTCAGTGGACAGAATTTCTTAAGAAACCATAGCTATTTTCTACATGTCCTAATATTTTGACAAAATTGGAAATACTCACAGAGAAAGAAAAAAGATGACTGGCTGAAAATGATGTTGTGACTTGAAAAAATATTAATTTAGGAAAGGAAAATGAGAATTGTGCTTCAGAGAGAAAGTTCAAGTTTGAGCACGAATGGAAGAGAAAGAGTTTAAGAGGTCATTTATCAAATTAGTATGGAGGAGGCAAAATCTGAGACACTAGTAATAAGAAAATCCTAGATTTTAAAACGTTAGTAGACTGATAACAGTGTAGCCTTTATACAAGTCAAGTTATAAGTTTAAAGTTGAAATAGGAAAGAAAAAAGAGAGCAAGAGAGAGAGAAAGAGAGAAACTAACTAAAGATACACCATAGTAACTACAGGGCATCCTCAAAGAATTTGGTGAAAATTGTTAAATAACATATTTCATATGTTATTTATTTGGACACATCTGTTGTGCTCATCTCAGTAATGAAAACAAAGCCTAAAGGACCATTTTGTTCTTCAAAGTAAAATAAAATTGGTAGATTGCTTTAAGTTTCAGATTTCCTAAAGTTTGTTTCAATGAGTAAGCTATTAAAACCCACATAGTACACATTTCATTCATTCTCTAAAATACACTGACCTTTTCACATTAAACATTTCATTGTTGTTAGCTGCCAGTTCATAATTTTAGCAGAGCAGAAAAAAAAAATCTCTGGCTTGAATTATCTGCTTAGTTCTTGTAAACTGAGGGCAACCCACAAGCCAGAGAAAGACAAGAAAATGTGGGATGAAGACATTTGGAGAAATTAAAGAGTCAGAAAATGGATATTTGCTGGAATCTTGAGTATTTTACTGTTCAAAAGCAACTTCCATTTTGCCTACCTCTCTCCTGTATCGATCCTATTTCCATTTCTACATTATTATTATGTCCAATATAGACTTGCTTTCCTACTAAATTAACATTTAAAGAAAAAAATATATTTACATACATATAAGCTGATATAGAAGAAGTTATTATGGTTGAGGTTTAGACAGTTGCATCCCACTTAGACATAGCCTGATGAAGTAATTTAATAAATGTTTATTTAGTGCGCACTCAAAACACTAAGGCACTGTGCCAAGTTCTGGGGATGCAGAGATAAAGACAAATGTTGTTCCCATGGGAAAATCACAGTTTAGAGGCTGAGGCTGGGGTATAGAGACAAGAGAAGAATCAACAATCATAAATGATGACTGTTATAATAGTACACACAGGATGCTCCATAAAAGAAACAGGAAAAGTATGCCACTTAATTTAAGAAGGAATGGAAAGCTCTACGAAGACATGATATCTGTGGACTGTCATTGACCTTGGATCTAAAGGGATCTAAAGGGAGAAGAAAATTTTCTCCCTTTAGATCCAGCTTTGAGAAGAAATATTTTGGATATAGACAATTTGTAGGAAGAAGGCAGTAAGGCCAGATTCGAGAAAAATTCTGCTCTATATCTTCTAGTTTAAGAAACACCAACACAGAACTGAATGCTTTTCTAAGGTTTATCAATGTGCTGGAATATAAAACTGCACAGTTTAATTATTGACTTTGATGAAAAGAAACCTCCACTTTCATGAGAACTGACTGTTCAACAGGCAATTGGAGGGTTGCTTTTTAAAGAGCTTGTCAGCCCCTTGAAGGACGCTTTGAAAAAGAAAAAAAAAAAGATTTTTTTCTTTTCCAGTCTCTTAGGCACACTATAAAATGTTATTTTATAATGTGATTTACAGATATATTTAAAATATACTCAATAAATTACACTGGATGTCAATATTTGTATAAGAAAATTTACCTTTGAATTTCTTTCTTTTTTTTTTTTTCTTTAAGATTTTACTTATCCATTCATGAGTGACACACAGAGAGAGAGGCAGAGAAATAGGCAGAGAGAGAAGCAGGCTCCATGCAGGGAGCCCAACGTGGGACTGGATACTGGAATTCGATCCTGGGACTGGATCCTGGGACTCCAGGACCACGTCCTGGGCCAAGGGCATGAGCTTAACCACTGAGCTATCCAAGGATCGCCTACCTTTGAATTTAAATAAAACTCTTACACAATTCATATCCTATAAATGGTTCAAATGTGCACTTAATGATTCTTAGGTTTATCCAGATACATGAAATAACAGGCAAACTGGGGTGGACAAAGCACCACTTTCTAACTTCTATTCACTGTACTATTCCTCAAACTGCCTGCACATACTTATAAACATTTGGCTACGCATATTAAGAAGCTACTGATCAGATAAATTGTGTGTCACTAAATTTCTTTGAAATGTAAGGATACAATGTGTAGTTCATGGTATGAAATACTAAGTCACATACTATCCAGCTATTAAACCTTTTGTAAGAATAAAAATGTATCTATCAGGACCTTTTAGGTAGAATAAGAGCAATACTTCTCTATTTACAAGCGCTACAGTGCGTGGTGATGAGTGTGTTTTAGGACTACTAAAAGTCCAGGTATTCCTTGCATAGTTTTACTTTGATGGCCTTGGTAGCAAAGCACAACTGTGTCCGATGACACATCTCCAATTCACATGTAACAGGCATGGGTATGAAATGATTTCTCTTGAGGTATAAAAACACATTGTCCTTGCTTTCTTACAAGCTCTACCTTATCTCACAGCTTTAGCTCAGCTCTTGGACAATGGCAGTTTGATAAACTCTACTTGTCTACCTCAGAAGTCAGCTCTATAGGGCTTTATTTAGGATTTTTTTTTTCTGGACAATTTTACTTAATTACATTTTTTAAATCCTTCCTTTACTTTCCCCTGCCATAAAGTTATCAGTATCGGGGATAGTAGCGATTTAGAAAGGCTCTCTACAGTTAGTGAGTTATCTAAAGCCTACTGATTCTATTTTAATGATAACACTGATCATCATACAACCACCTCTATCAAATCTGTGAATGCAGGTGAGAAGATGAATGATAGACTGTCGCTTTAAGTCAGCTGTTTCATTGGGATTGATTATTTCCATATTAAAGTAAACTGCTGGCATGGGATTGTATATCCATAGTCTTACAGTCATTATTGAGTATTAGAATGCTGCTTTGTTTTATTTTGTTTTAACCCCAGGGTAAATCGACAACCTGCAATAGATCTCATTGACAGGATGGCTGTTTTCAGCTAATGGTTTGTTACGTCAATGGACCTTATCCTGGCCTCAATTATAGACATCAACGCTTACTGCAAAAGAAAGGCACATCTGAGAGTGGAAAGCCAGGTGATGAAGAGTGGGTGGTTGGCGGGGGGAAGAAACCCTAAGCAGATTTCCATCCCTAGAACTGAGCAGGATGCTGCTACAATTTTTGAAGCCAAACCTCTTTCCTTTGTTACTGTACTGGATAAAAAATAATATCATTATTTTCCATTGGTCTTACAAATTGATGGGGTGGTTCAGCGTCGATTACGTCATTCTCACTGATAGTTTACCTTCCTACAAGTTGGCACATACTTATAGGCGTGTCCTTTTTACACAATTACAGTAAATCAATTTCACAAACCACAAAGGCCCACTATATGCCAGGCACAATGCTAAGGTGCAGGATACAAAAACAAATAAATCTCAATTCACAATCCTCAACCTCAAGGGAGTGGCCTAGTAAATATGTAATTGCAATACAGTGTGATAGATTAAATAAAGGAAGTGGGTGCTGGGAGCAGAGGGAGCCCAAGGAAGAAGTAATCAGTCTGCTTGAGTGGCTGTAGGGAAGGCTTTACAGAAAAGAGAAGTCCTGATCAAATGCAAAGAACCTTTTAAGCATTTAGATAACTAGGTCTTGAGTCCTTTAGAGTCATTAAAGCAGAGTTCTGGAGGGCTGCTATTCTCCAGAGATTTAGGTTTTTGTTTATTCTGCTTATTGTAAGCCACAGGTAAGTAGATAAATTTGCATTGCTAATCATCTTATTTCAAAATCTGCTGACATTTTAGTGTTGTTGTGTATGAGATGTGTGGGTTAGTCAATTTTTAATGACTATTTGTTTATCTAGATTTGGGTAGAGCCAAGGGACCAGTCCTTGATTGCTGAGCCTGTTAGGAAATCAGCATTTTTCCATATATGAAACTTAAATACGAAGAGCTAACTTATAAGCTTGCATTAATAATATTAATAGACAGATGTGCAATGCCCAAAAATGAATTAAAAAAGAGAACACTCCAGGGTGTGGCACATAGTAGGCATTCTACATACAATTACTGAATAAATAAATTTCAGAATAGAAGTGCACATGACTACTCTGAAATGTGTTTTGTGTTTGGAGCAAGATAAAAGATATATTTTATATTCAAATTATTTTTAACATAAAAAAGGCAAAACTTTCTTTAAAGTATATATCTTCTACTTTTTTTGGGGGGGGGGTCAAAGATGTCCAGGTTCTTGAGAGCCAAAGTATTAGGCTATGTGAAATGAATGATGAAACATGCACACCACAAAAATAGCCAATGTATATCTAGAGAAATAATATCCTAATGATCTCAGAGCTGTAGAATTAAAATTGAAAAAAAAAAAAAAAGTTGCAAATGCTCCTATCACCTGAAACTGAAAATAACATATAGTGAAGGAAGGTTAGTCAAGTCAGAAATTTGTTTTAACAGATTCTCAAACACTGTTTATTATCATGTTTCTCACTTATTTCATTCCCTTAAAAAGTTGTTCCTAGACGGTCTTTCATAAATACGTTTGCAATAATCACAGAAAGGTTGTAAAGAGTTCCTAGGAGCTTATTCAATCACATTGCTACCCTGTATCCTCACCACAACCCCCAGGGTCCCCATTCCACCCTTTTGCTTGCAGGATAGATTTACCTGTTTGGGGTCATAAATTTCTCTCTGTTGCCATAGTTTTCATTCCCCTATAGTATTACAAAGTTATGATAATTTCCTTTTCAAATTAATTATGTGTATAGGATTCTACACTTTGAACTTGCCCTTATTTCTTGCCTTCCTGGAGAAACTAGAGTAGATTTAGGAAGTAGAGACATTTCAGGTGAGATCAACTTAATTTACTAATTCTGTCTTCCTCTAAAATACATATCTTTACTCTTTACTACTGGTCATTTTCAGAATTTTGTTTTATATATAACTGATGTTCACAACACCTTTCCTTTCTGACAACTCATTTATCTCCTGAGTTTTTCATTATCTTATTTGTGTTGATTAAAAATCCAATCAATTTGCTTCTAAAATTAAGTCATTTAAATTTCCATAAATTTGATATATATTTAGCCATTTTATTTCATTCATCTCTTTGACTATAAGGTGTAAAAAGCTTTGGTGTTTGTTTCAGTTACTTGGGTCATTTACATCTCTAGGGATAATGTAATTTATAACAACAAAAAAGTTTTTTTTTTTTTCCAAAGGAGAATTTCTCTCTTGCTTCTCTAATGTTTATATATGCTCCTCCTAAAATACTATGTGAATGTTTAGATCATTAATAAACACTTACTGATAACGCTTTGCCTATGGGTATATTATTAGGCATGATATGGACATAATTTAAACATCATAGATATTAATACCAAAAAGCAACTTGACACATTTATCACTTCAAAAGTTTCACTGGAATCAAATACAACATTTCCTAAGTTGAACTACAGACCTCTGCCATTAATTCTAATTCAGTGTCAGTGGAAACTCTTCCACCAGATTGCCCTTCTATCTTATTCTTCATCCCCAATATCCACACTCAACAGCAAATATTATTGATTCTATCTCCCAACCACGTTGCAAACACACTCACTCCTTCTCAATGACTTCATTATCTAAGCCACTATTATCTCTTGCTTAGATTTTTGTAATAAACTAACCAGAGAATCTGCCTTTGACTCAGGTCATGATCCTGGGGTCATGGAATCGAGTCTCCCATCAGGCTCCCTGCGGGGAGCCTGCTTCTCCTTCTGCCTGTGTCCTTCCTCTCTCTCTGTGTCCCTCATGAATAAATAAATAAAATCTTAAAAAATAAAATCAACTAACCAGTATTTCCACTTCAACTTTTGCTCCTTTTTACTTCTATACAGATCTTCCTCAAATTCCAATGAAGTTACATCTTGATAAATGCATTGCAATTTGAAAATATCATCCGTCAAATGCTTTTAATATACCTAACCATTAAACATCTTAACCTAGCTGGCTTACCTTAAATGTGCTCAGAATACTTATGTTACCCCACAACTGGGCAAAATCATTTAACATAAAGGCTATTTTATAATAAAGTACTGACTATCTCATGTAATTTATTGAAAAATACTGAAAGTAAGAAACAGAATGGTGGTATGGGTACAGAATGGTTGTAAATTTTTTGGTTGGTTACTCTCATGATCACATGGCTGACTGGGAGCTGTGGCTTACTCTCACTGCCCAGCATCATGAGAGAGTATTACAACACATACTGTTAGCCAGGGTAAGAATCAAAATTCAAACTTTGAAGTATGGTTTCTTTTGAATATGTATGGCTTTTACATTTTCATAAAGTCAAAAAATTATAATTTGAATTATCATAAGTTGGGGACCATCTGAACTCTGATTTCCATATAGCAATGTTACATCCATCTCTATTGACTTATCCATCCATCTGTGAGCTCATCCATGCACCTACTCATCCATCCATCCATCTACCCATCTATTTCAATATATGATAAATAGAGCTTGTTAGTCCTCTTTCTCTTTCAAAAGCTTTAGCCCCACTAAATACTCAATTCCTTTTAGTTATCTGAAATTGTCTGGCTTCTTCTGCCTTGAAGTTTTACATATCCTGTTGTTTTTGACTGGGATGTTCATTATTCTTCACTTTCAGGTAAGCTGAAAGGGCACTCATCAGGAGAAGTCTTTCTTTACCCTCTAGAACAGCACTGTTCAATGAATATAATCCGTAAGCTGCATATGTAATTTAAAATTTTCTCATACCTACATTTATAAAGAAACAGGTAGAATTAGGGGTACCTTGGTGGCTCAGTTGGTTAAGCATCCAACTCTTGATTTTGACTCAGGTCATGATCTCAGGACTGTGAGATTGAGCCTCCACTGGCCATGGAGTCTGCTTAAGATTCTCTCTCTCTCGGGATCCCTGGGTGGCTCAGTGGCTTGGCGCCTGCCTTTGGTCCAGGGAGTGATCCTGGAGTCCCTGGATTGAGTCCCATGTCGGGTTCCCTGCATGGGGCCTGTTTCTCCCTCTGCCTGTGTCTCTGCCTCTCTCTCTCTCTCTCTCTCTCTCTCATGAATAAATAAATAAAATCTTTAAAAAGAATTCTCTTTCTCCCTTTTCCTCTCTCCATCCCTTATAAAAACAGGTAAAATTGATTTTAATAATATATAATAATTTGATATATCAAAATTATCTTTATATGTGATTTATATAAAGACTACTCATGAGGGTTGTTTTTTACTCTTTTTTGTTTATTAAGTCTTAGAAATCCTGTGCATATTTTATAATTAGAGCATATCTGGATTTTGACCAATAGACTTCTCTCTTTTGTAATAAAAAAAATAAAAATAATTCTAAGTGGATAAGTAACAAATTTTAAAGGTATTTTTGTGTTGCATAAGGAATTAAATACCTATTAGAGGGATGGAAGACTGCCTTTCTTAAGTTACGGAACTCAGAGTTTAATTTTTTTAATAATGCATTTCTTCATATCCTAAGTTAAAAAGACATTTCTATTTTGAAAATAACAACTATACATGATTTAAAAAGAAAGTTTCCAAAACTTAAAAAAAAAAAAAACAACTATGAATTCAGTGTCATTTGTCAATTAATCTTATATTTTGGTAGAGTACAGAGATAAATACTTTTATTTATTATATATATTACATATATTATTATATTATATATATATTGTATGATTAAATGCTTTTTCTGTGCAACACAAAACAGAGCTGGATAATTATACTTAGAGGCAAGTCATGGTTCATATTCCAGCAGTGAGTTCTTATGAATTGGGAAGGGATTGGTCAATCAAAACAGTTAAACAAAAAGTGATTTCCTTTGATCTAGAAATCTAATACCATCAATTTAATACATGGTCAGATTTGTGGATCTTTCTTAGCCCTATTTTACACTTTCCAGGCATTTGCTTCACAAATCTATATGATTAGTATCCTATCCCATTATAATGATTTGTTCCTCTTGTTACATTAAGACCTCTAAAGTTCAAAGAACTGGTCCTGTGTATCTTGTTACCCTTAGCACCCACTACAATGTTCAGCCTCTAAAATAATATATTGTTCAAAGTTAACTAACTTGGAGTATGTGTCCATGTGATATATTTTTACTGACTTTGGAAAAAAGCAATAATTTTTTTTCAGTTTATTCTATACCTGTTCAATTATTACACAACTGTACCTCACAGTTCACTTGGAATTTGCCATATCTGTTATAAAAATATAAAACATGTATATAGAAGCAATGTATAGAGAATAATTGTTTAGCGCTGTAGATTCATGATGATTTATCTACATTTGAGATTAAGGTTAAAATAGAAAAGAAATGGCATTTTTTTAATAAATAGAGAAAACAGTAAATAGTATAAAGTTTTCTTGACTCTTGTATGATTGAGTTTTGCTTTTGTTTGATATAAACTTTGATTTACACTTTTTATTTTTTCATCTTAATCTTACACCAATGTTATTTACTTTTCACATTACAGAGACTCTCAGTATTGTACAATTTAAAATGCAGACTCCTCTGTAGGAGGGCTGACCTTTTCTAAGGCTTCCATATAGCCACATTTCCCTCCCTAAACAGTGACAGAAACATATATTAGATGAAATATATCATCTGCCAAAATGTTAACAATTTTCACTTATTAAACATGTTTAGATTAGATGAAGATTCATATACTTTCTTCCTTACTAATCACTGATATTCTTAAAGCCAGGAAACATATTTAAAGTAAGACATGGGGCACCTGGGTGCCTCAGTGGTTGAGCATCTGCCTTTGGCTCAGGGTGTGATCCCCGGGTCCTGGAATCGAGTCCCACATCAGGGCCCCCATAGGGAGCCTGCTTTTCCCTCTGCCTATGCCTCTGCCTCTCTCTGTGTCTCTCATGAATAATTAGATAAAACCTTAAAAAAAAAAAAAGTAAGACATAGTCCTATTTTTAGTAGCATGAAATTACCAAGCCATTAATCTTAATTAAAGGTACAGAGTGATTCCCAAAGCTTGGATCTAACCAATAACCACAAATTTCTGTGGTCCTGCTTTGGTCAGGAAAATAAAGATGCTGGTACCCGTCTCTTCCAATTTTCTCACCTCCTCAAGGTCTTCTCCAGGAAGGAAAGATCCAAGGAGATTTGATATGTAGACAATTTGTTTTACAGCCCCTGGAGTTTTCAACGAAAGAGAGTTTACAGATTCCCTAACACTCATTGCTGAAGAACAGCGCAGGCTGACAGTGTCCTTAGGTTCCAACTGCCCACTAATGTGACAACTAGACTTGTGAAGACCCATCTCCATTGACTCTGGTGGATGCTGCAGTGAATTGCTGAAGAATCTCCCCACCATTATCTAGAAGACACTAAAACAGATTAAAACAGAGCTGCTCTGGGTAAAGAGCAGCATGGCATAGCTCGCTGGATTATGACTGCTTCCTTTTTTTTTTTTTTTTAAGATTTTCTTTATTTATTCATGAGAGACATACACAGAGAGAGGCAGAGACACGGGCAGAGGGAGAAGCAGGCTCCATGCAGGGAGCCTGACACGGGACTTGATCCCAGGACTCCAGGATCACGCGTCGGGCTGAAGGCGGTGCTAAAGCACTGGGCCACTGGGGCTGCCCATTACTGCTTCCTATTACCTTCCTGACTTCCAAGGCCACATGAAAAATCATATGGGGATCTCTACTTACCAGCTTGCTTTCTTATTCATTTCCCTCCCTATGTTTTTCCCTCTTTCCCTTTCTCTTCTTTCCCCTTCCTTCTCTCCCTCTTTCACTTCCTTTTATGGTTCTTTCTTCCATGTATCTGCCCTTTTTTCTTTTCTCTAATATCAAAAGACAAATATGCTTATTAAACAGAAGTGTTGGAGACCCAAACCACAATAAACTTGCACATTGGCTATGCTTTTTCATTATTTAACTTTAAAAATGTCTTAAAAATTAATTATTTCAAGGTCACTATGCTGAGAGTTACTTATAAACATCTACATTCTGGATTTTTTTTTTTTTAGATTTTATTTAGTTATTCACAAGAGACACATGGAGAGAGGCAGAGACATAGGCAGAGGAAGAAGCAGGCTCCCTATGGGGAGCCTGATGTGGGACTCGATCCCAGGACCCCAGGATCACTCCCTGAGCTGAAGGCAGATGCTTAACCACTGAGCTACCATGACATCCCCATATTCTGGAATTCTTTACAAAGTGACATGAATAAATGAGAATTTACCAAATGGTTTATTTGATTTCTTATTAGTATAGAAATATATCTTTAAGTTTATGCAAGTTGGTATTATACATTATAATGAGGTGACCTTTTTAGTCCCATCATTCACATGGGGGGTAAAGGGAATAGGAATGTATGAAACATGCTAAATGCAAATTTCATTTGGAGAACAACAGTTTTTAGTTAAATGGGTCTAAATGAGACACTTGTCTTATATAAATATAGAATAAATATAAATATTTAGTTTAATGGGTCTAAATGAGACACTTGTCTTATATAAATATACACGTGGAACTTAAGAGAATAGTAAATCAATGTTTTTGTAATCTTAATGAAAATGGTAATTCAGGGGTGCCTGGTATGGCTCAGTCTGTTAAGCATCCAACTCTTGATTTTGGCTCAGGTCATGATCCTGGAGTCAGAATATTGAGCCCTATGTTGGGCTCCATGCTCAATGGGGCATCTGCTTGAGCATTAATGTTTATAGTTTCTATTATGTTGATACTGGAGTTTCATTTTTGGTAATAATTTTGAACTTAACTTTAAAATATGTTTAGTTATACAGAAAAATGATTCAATAAAAAATTAAATGAAAATAAGAATACAGTTTTTTGTGGGTAAGACAACAAATATGAAGATATTTTAATATTGACTAAAGCTATAAAATACTGTCCTAATCTAATATTTTCATTTTACAAAAGAGAAACAGGAAACTCAGAGATTTAAATAATTTGCACTGTATCACACCATCAGAGAGTTTAATACCTTGGTTTTCTGTTTTTCCATTACCTATTTGAAATTAGCACTGTGTAAGTTTTATGCAGGAAAGTATAGATAGCAAAAGCAAGAGTGACATGAGGTTATATGGAGGATACCCAAAAATTGCTCAGGGGGTAGATCTAGATGCTGTCTGTGACATCATTCAACAAGCAAAACTGTTAGTCAGGAAAGATCACAAAATGTCAGCTAACTCCAGGCAAGATGAAATCTAATTGCTAAGAATCTGGTTAATAAGTTTTAATCCTCCCAAGACAAACCACCAAAGTATCTTAACATTAAAAAAAAAAAAAAAAGACTGAAAAGTCTTCAACACCAAAGGAATGAAATTTTGAAGAAGATAAGAAATATGTTTAGAGACAAGCTAGCGTTTTCTATGTTATACTTTAATACTCTCCAAGTCCCTATTGCATCTAACCTAGGTAAGAAATGCCATAAATTAATAAAGTTATGAAGGAAAATCAAGGAGAGAATTTGATACCAGAGTACATCAGCTATTTCTAAACACCTTGTTAAATATATTGTTAAAAGGTTAGAAATGTTACTTACCACCTGCATTTTGAGAAGTCAACCTCTAATTGAACAGCACAGAGTATATATCAGGGAAATAGTACAACTCTTTTTTTTTTTTTTTTAAGATTTTATTTATTTACTCCTGAGGGACAGAGAGAGAGAGAGAGAGAGAGAGAAAGAGAGAGAGAGAGCGAGGCAGAGACATAGGCTCTATGCAGGGAGCCTGATGCAGGACTTGATCCCAGGTCTCCAGGATCACACCCCGGGCCAAAGGCAGCGCTAAACCTCTGAGCCATCCGGGCTGCCCAAAATAATACAACTCTTAAAGTGAAGAGTCAAAAAGTTAAAAATAAAAAAAAAAAAAAAAGAAATTTTCCACCAACTTTGTACCAAATGCATAAAATTCTGTCCCTCCTTCTTTGATCTCTCTCAGCTGAGTATCCACAGTAGAAAGAGAGCAGAATTTTAGGGTAGAGATAGGAGTGCACAGTAGAATGGATGTAGGATTTGGACACAGAGAGACCTGGATTCAAGTCCTAGCTCTGCACCCCCTCCTTGCTGTTTGACTTTGGAAAATACTGTCTTCTCTGAGAAATGTTGTCATTGGGTTCCTGTGAATACGTAGAAGAAACACTCAGGGAAAGGAAGAGAATTAACATTAAGTGGGAACCTATAATGTGCCAGGCTCTTTAAATTCATCTTTGCTGCTTTACGGTGCCAATGGCCCAATGCCTGGAAAACACAAGGTGTTCAATTAAGAGTTCCTTTCCATTTTCCCCATCTAACAAGGCACCCCATTATATTGTTAGAATGCTCTAATTGTTAGCAAAATTTTTATTTTAAGCCAAAATCTGCCTCCTTTTAACTTCTGCCTAATTCTGTCTTCTGGAACAACTCAAAACTAGGCCACTCCCTTTTCTATGAGAGCCCCTTAAATATCTGAAAACAATTACCAAGTTTCCCTTTAGTACTCCCCTCACCAAGGTCAACACACCCACTTCTTTCAAACTGTTACATTTGAGACAGGGCTTTCTGGAAACACACTGTCCCAATTGCCTATTATAAACACAATCGAAGTCAGTCAATTCTATCTTTAAATGTAAGGTCTTTATCCGAACATAATAGTCCAAATGCAGTCTGAGAAAGCCATAGAATCTGTGCTGAGCAGCCTACTGACCAATGAATTAGACTGTCCTTTGTGCAGCACTCATGCTAGCAGGGGATGTGACTTGTTCACATGTATTTGAGCGTGGGGCAGGGGGGCGAGTCTGTTACACAGGACATAATTAAACAATTAAAAAGCAATAAAGACTAGATCTATTTCTGCTGGAAAACGTATTGCAACAATTTGCTGTGAGGTTTCCTTTGGAGTTAACTACAGATACAGTATGAATTCCATAATGAGGATGTTGAAGGCATTCATTGGGCTTAATTACCTGTAAAGTTAAACTTTGCTATGAGTTAAGTAAGTCCCTTCAGAATGTTCTGAGTTTAAGTTCTGCCAGCTATTGATGCATGACCTCGAGCGAGTCAGTTAACCTTTCTGTGCCTCAGTGCCCTCATCAGCAAAATGAAATTGTCCCACGACTTCACAGGGATAGTGAGAATCGCTCAATTAAAAAGACAAATTGTGCATAAACACGAAGATACCGAGGCAAAAGGTGCCTTATAAATCTTGAATAGAGGAGTCAAAGGTTTTTAAGGTGAAGCTCTCCCACTCAAAAGATTAAAAATCTAAGCAATTTGGAAAGCACTGTAGAGTATATTTTACACGTGCTTTATTTATTAGCATATTCCTGCACCCTCGGCTTCCTCTTGGCTCACCCAAACCCATTCTGTCCACAGACTTATATGTATTATTTGCTTCTCTTTTCTTCTAAGGCTTTTCACCTGGCCTATCCCTTTCTAAAGAACTCAACTTCTTTTCTTTTACTATATTCCTCTTTATTTGTGTCACATGTTGGTTGACTTGGACCTTTTGTTTCCTTAGGAAGGATATGGGATTGCCAGCCCTGTGAGCGCTAATATCTTCCCAGCAACCTCCTTCATGGGGATTAATAAAGCAGATGCTCTTGATACTGCCTCGCCAAAGCAAAATGAGAACTGGGGACAAAAAGCCCAACTAAGTCCCACTTTGATGACATCTGAGAAATCCCTTAACTGATAAGGAGGAAAATCCAAATGGGACTTTCCCAGAGCACAGTTCTCTCTGAATTTTGTTACCAGAGCTGCTTTCAAGTTAGTTCCTACAATAAAATGCAACTCCCCATCTTTGTAAATGTGTTAGAACTACGTGAAGCAAACAAAAAGCCAAGGTTTTTAGGGGACTACATCTCTTAGAAAGAAAACTAGGTTATTGCCCCAAATCGTTTAGGTACAACCAGTCATTTGCAGAGCTTAACTTGGTCTGCTGAACTTCTATCAGAGTTTGAAAAAAAAAATGCAGCAGTCTCCTTGTTTTTGCAAACAGAAGTTATACTGATAAATGCTTTACTAACTCCATTCTCTGGCTACTCTCCAACCCAACATTCTCCTGTGCCCTACAGGGTACCTAGTTAGGGTACAAAGCCCATTTCCAATAAGAGGGTCTTTCTGAAAAATTGAAACTCAAGAAATGCCACTAGGTATCTTTGGAAACAACTGGCTCTCTCCCCTCTGTCCCAACTATAAGTAGGAAAATGCATGTATCCAAGTGCCCAGTTTTGAGATCTTTTTGGCTACATCTTTATCCACAGCCTCTACATACAGTTAGTCATTAAACCTTATTAAATCTTTGCTTACTATGATTATTAAATGCAGCTCATGCCTTCAACTGTCACTGCAGACAACTGGTTCAATGCTCTCATCACCCTAGTGTCCTGGATATTAAAATAGGCCCATAGTCCCATAAGATTTAATTCTCCAAATAATATTTTCACATATTTTCACATGAATAACCAGTCAGATCTTAAGTTCACCACAGTTTGACTTTGACCTCTGTATTCTAATGTCCTACTACTTCCCTATTTTTCTTGCATCTCTACTCTCCTCCCTATACCACAAATTATTCCTTCCTTTTGCATCTGTTCTCGCCTCCACTTTTGTGTGGTGAATAAAAAAATGAAGATCGCCACAGTGAAAGTATACCAAAAACTTCTTTTCCATTTTCTCTATTCTTTAATAAACCTCATTTTTTTACACAATTCGCTTACGCAGTATGTTTTCTATGGAGTTTTTTAAAACAGTCTTTATTTTTTATTTATTTATTTCTTAGAACAGTCTTTATTTATTTGAATTTAGGTTTACAACAAAAGTGAGAGGAAGACAGAGATTTCTCATAGATCCCATACCACACACATACGTAGCCTTCTTCATAATCAATATCATTCACCAAAATGCAACATTTTTGTATTTTTAACATTTTTTTCAAAGATTTTATTCGTTTACTTGAGAGAGAGAAAGAGAAAGAAAGAGAGAAAGAGAAAGAGAAAGAGAGAAAGAAAGAGAATGAGAGGGGAAAAAGAGGGAGAAGAAGGCTCCCCACAAGCAGGGAGCCCAATTCAGGGCTTAATCCTAGAACCCCGAAGGCAGATGTTCAACTGAGCCACCTAAGTGCCCCCACCCTTTAACCAAGAATGAATCTGTATTAGCACGTCAAACTCTGCTAAAATCTACAATTTACTTTAGGGTTCACTCTTGTGCCACACATTATATGGGTTTGGACAAAAGTATAATGACATATTTTTATTACTCTATTTTCACTGCCCTAAAAATCCTCTGTGAACTGTCTATTCATCTCTCTCTGCCTCGCCATCCTACCCACTAAGAAACAACTAATCTTTGTTGTCTCCATACTTGTGCCTTTTCCAGAACATCACAAAGTCAGAATCGTACATTATGCAGCCTTTCAGTGTGGGTTCTTTCGTTTAGTAATATGCATTTAAAGTTCCTCCATGTCCTCCTTTCATGGTTTGATACCTCATTTCTTTTAAGCATAAAATAAATATATTCCATTATCTGGATGTACCAGTTTATTTTTCCATTCACCTACTGAAAGATATCTTTGTTGCTTTCAAGCTTTGGTAATTAATAGAGCTGCTATAAACATCCGTGGGCTGGTTTTTGCGTGAACCTGTTTTCAACTCCTTTAGATAAACACCCAGGAACACAATCGCAGAATCATATGGTGAGAGCATACAGAGTTTTGTACAAAATAACCAAAACTGTCTTTGAAAGCAGCTTGCCCTGTATCTGATCTCAATGGGGAGGGCTTCAAGTTTTTCTCCATTAAGTATGATGTCAGCCATTGGATTTTTGTAGATAGTCTTTATCGAGTTGAGAAAGTTCTTCTCTTTTCCTAGTTTTTATAATGAATGGGTGAGTTTTTATCATGAATAAGTATTGGATTGTGTTAGATTGTTTTTTTGCATCTATTGATATGGTCACATGATATTTTTTGTCTGTTGATGTGATGGGTTACATTAATTGATTTTCTTTTTTTTTTTTTTAAGTGTTATTTATCTGACAGAGAGAAAGACAGAAAGAGAGAGCACACAAGCAGGAGGAGTGGCAAGCAGAGAGAGAGGGAGAAGCAGGCTTCTCAAGGAACAGGGGCTCATGACCTGAGCCAAAGGCAGATGCTTAACTGAATGAACCACCAGGTGCCCCTCATTAAGTGATTTTCAAATGTTGAATTAGACTTGCATTGATAAATTCCACTTGGTCATGATACATAACTCTTTTTGTAATTTTCTGGAGTTGACTTATAAATACATTGTTGAGGAGACTTATACCTATATTCGTGAGAGATACTGTCTATAGTTCTCTTTCCTTGTAACACCTTTGTCCAGTTTTATTATTAGATAATACAGGCTTCAGAATGCGTTAGGAAGTATCCCCTCTGCTTCTATCCTCCAAAAGATATTGTAGAGAATTGGTACAATTTCTTTCTTAAACGTTTGGTAGAATTCACCAGCAAATTTATCTGGGCCTGATACTTTTCTGTTTTAAAAGATTATTACTGATTCAACTTATTCAACAGAAATAAGCCTATTCAGATCGCTTGTTTCTTTTTGAGTGGATTATGGTAGATTGTGTCTTTCAAGGAAATGTTCCATTTCATCTAGATTATCAAATTTGTGGGCACAGAATTATTCAAAGTATTTCTTTATTATCTTTTTATTCTCCATGGTATCTGTAGTGCTATTCCCTTTTTCATTTCTGATATAACTATTTTGTGTCCTTTTTTTTTCTTAATTAGCCTGAATAGAGGCTTATTGATTTTATTGACTTTTTCAAGGAACCAGCTTATGTATTTGTTTATTTTCTCTATTGATTTTCTGTTTTCAATTTCATTTATTTCAGCTCTAATTTTCATTATTTCTTTTCTATTGCCTAGTTTGGATTTAATTTGTTATTTTTTTCTAGATTCGTAAGGTAGAAACTTAGATTATATGATTTTTAATTTTTTTTTTTTTTTTTTTTTTAGATTTAGTAATCTCAACGCCTAACATGGAATTCACACTTACAACCACAAGATCAGGAGTCTCATGCTCGACCAACTGAGCCAAGCCAGGTGCCCCAGATTACTGATTTTGGATCTTCCTTCTTTTCTAATACATGTATTCAATGCCATAAAATACCCACCAAGCATTCTTTTGCTGCAGCCTATAAATTCTGCTAAGTAATGTTTTCATTTTCATTTAGTTCCAAAAAGTTTTTAATTTCTCTCGAGATTTCTTTTTTGATTCAATTGTTATTTAGAGATGTATTATTTAATCACTACACATTTGGGGACTTTTTTTCCAGCTGTCTTTCTGTTTTTGATTTCTAGTTTAATTCCACTGAGGTCTGAGAACAGACACTGCATGATTTCTATTCTTTTAAATTTGTTAAGGTCTGTTTTATGGCCCAGAATGTGATCTGTCTTAGTGAGTGTCCCATGTGAGCTTGAGAAAAATGTGAAGTCTGCTGCCATTATATGAAATAGTCTACAGATGTCAATGATAGCCAGCTGATCGATGGTGTTGTTGAGTTCACTTATGTCCTTACTGATTTTCTATTGCAGAATCTGTTCATTTCTGAGAGAAGTGTGTTAGTCTCCAACTATGAGAGTAGATTCATCTATTTTCCCTTGAAGTTCTATTCATTTTTGCCTCATGTAGTTTGATGCTCTGTTGTTAAATGTTATATATATGTTGAAAATTATTATATCTTCTTGGAGAATTCATGCCTTAACATTATTTAATGATCTTCTTTATCCCTGGTAACTTCCCTTACTTCAAAGTCGGCTCTGTTTGATCAATATTGCAATTCCTGTTTACTTTTTATTAGTGTTAGCATGGTACTTTTTCTACATACATTTGCTATTAATTTATGTGTCTTTATATTTAAAGTGGGTTTCTTGTAGACAATATATAGTTGGGTTATACTTTTTTTATTTACTCTGGCAATCTCTGTATTTTATTTTATTTTATTTATTTTTTTTTTTAATCTCTGTATTTTAATTGGTACATTTAGACCATTTACATTCAAAGTGATTATTGATATAGTTGGATTAATATCTACCATATTCATTACTCTTAAAAGAATTGTTACCTTTGTTTTTTGTTCCTACTTCTGTCTTCTACTCTTTTTTGTTTTTTAAAAGAGATTTTTTAGAAATGTCTTGTGGTTTTGAGATTTTGTATGATTTTATTCTCTCTCTTTTCTTAGCATATCAGTTTTACTTATTTTTTTCCTTTTTTTAATGTTTCCCCTAAAGTTTGCAATATAAATTTACAATTAATCCAAGTCTACTTTCAAGCATTATGCCACTTTATGGGTAGTGTGAATACCATATAATAACAAAATAATCCAATTCCTCCATCTTGTTCCTTGTATTATTGCTGTCATTCATTCCATTTATATATAAACATGTATATGTATATGTATTATAAGCCTAGATATGTATACATATATAATATATAATATATATTTTAAGCATATATATTTATAATATTCTTGCTATAATTTTTAATGAACTGTGTTAAATTGATTAAGAAAAGAAAAGTTTTTATTTTACTCTCATTTATTGCTTCTTCAATACTCTTCCTTTCTTTAGTTCTGATTTATGTTAGTTTCTCTTTAAAGAACCTCTTTTAACACTTCTTGCAAAGCAGGTCGACTGGTAACAAATTCCCTCATATTTTGTTTGAGAAAATGTTTATCTCTCTTTCACTTTTGAAGGGTAATGTATCAGGGTACGTAATTCTAGGTTGATTTTTGTTTCTGTTTTTTTTTTTTTTTTCTCAACACTTAAATATTTTATCCCATGCTCTTCTTGCTTGCATGGTCTGAGAAGTCAGATGCAATTATCTTTATTCCTCTATAGGTAAGGTGTTTCTCTTGCTTCTTTCAGGATTTATTCTTCATCTTCAATTTTCTGGGGTTTGGAAACAATATGTCTAGGTGTAGTTTTTTTGGCATTTATACCTACTTGGTATTATCTGAGCTTCCTAGAGTTGTGGTTTGGCATGTGATATTAATTTGGGGAAATTCTCAGTCATTATTGAAACAAATGTTTCTCCTATCGCTTTCTTCTCCTGGTCTTTCCATTATTTATATGGGACACATTCTCTAGCTGCCCCACAGGCATTATTAATTCTTTTCTATTTTTGTTTGTTTTCAGTCTAGTTTCTCTTTGCTTTTCAGTCTTCAAAAATCCTATTGAGATATCCTCTAGTTCAGAGATTCTTTCCTCAGTCACATTCAGTCTATTAATAAGCACATCAAAAGCATTCTTTAATTCTGTTACAGCGGGGTTTTTGTTTGGTTGGTTGGTTTTGTTTGTATCTCTAGCATCTCTTTTTGATTCTTTCTTAGGATTCCCACCTCTCTGCTTACATTGCCCATCTATTCTTCCATACTGCCTATTTATCAATTAAAGCTCTGAGCATATTAATCATAGTTGTGTTAAATTCCCAGTCTGATAATTCCAACAACCCTGTCATGTCTGGTTGTGATGCTCTCACTGTCTCTTCAAATTGTGTTTTTTTGCCTTTGGGCATGCCTTGTGATTTTTTTCAGTAGCCAGACAAGATGGGGAAAAAAAACTTATAAATAAGCTTTTAGTTATATGGTGGTACGGTGTAGGGGAAGGGGAAGTATTCTATATTCATATTAGATCTCAGGCTTCTAACGAGTCTATTCCTCTAGACTGTGAATATCACAAGTGTTTCTCAGAGTTCTTTGAGGGGTTTTGTTTTCATTTGGTTTTTGGTTTTGTTTTGCTTTGTCTTGTTTTGTTTTTTTTTTATTGTTGTTACTGTTTTCTTCCCCTATTAGGTAGAACAGGGTGGCTAGATTGGGTATTTCCCTTCCTCATGTCAATTAAACTCTGATATCATTGTAGTAGATTAGGCTCTTGTTAACTAATCTCCACTGAAGGCAAGCCTTGTTAAGGAGAAAAGAATGCATTTCAAAATCCTTCATTCCCCCTCCACTTCAGAAGCCTGAGGGGATTTTTCCCAGGATATTTACTGTGGGCAACTGCTCAAGCTCCTGGAAATAAATCTCACCATATTGTGTAGCTCCCTGTGACTGGGCCCTCCTGAAGTTTTCAACTCTCATAGTTGTCTGCCCTGATTCTCCAGCAACTTGTCAATTACATCTCAGTTTTTCCTATCCCAGCAGTGGTTCACACAGTAGTTTCAGCTCAGTAAAGCTTAATTCTCTGTATTTGTTTGTCTCTACGGTCTTGGGGGCAACAATTTGCCCTATATTCTCCCTCTTCTTCTGGATCCAAGAAAAGTTGATTTTTCAGCCTGCTTAGCCTTTCACTTGTTAAGATGAAGTGAGGACTTCCATGCTCCTTATATGTGGGACAGGAAACTATTCCATGATGCCTTTTTATGTCACCCCCAACACACACACACATACATCTAAATACACACTATTCAGTCATCCATCATTTATCTCAGACACTAAGTGTGTTTGTGTGTGTGTGTGTGCACACGCACATGTGCACACACACCAGGCAGGGTGCAGGGTGTTAGAAATATAAAGATAGATAAAATATAGTCCTTGTCTCAAGAAGATAAGAATCCATTCTGGTTATGCCTGTGGTATTTACCATCTGTACCATTCTTTCAGTATTTATAAGGGTTAAGGTAAGGATTGCTAACTTATACACCTACATTTACTTTGTGAAGCATCGCATAACAAATTAAAGACTTGGCAGTCAATAAACACTGGTTTTTTGATAAATAAAAATTGGTAAATAAAATAAAGATAAATATACATATACGTATATATAGTAGTTGCCTAGTTGCCTTGTATTATTTTCCCAGAAAACCTGTTCTAAGTAACAGATGGGTCATTGACAAATAGTGGGCAATAGCAAGGCAACATGAAAGTGTCTGAACTATGAAGAGAACGAACTGAGTTAAAGTATATGCTTTGCCCACTAGCATGTTGTACAGTTCTGAGAAAGTTACTCAATGTCTTGGAGCCTAACTTTTATCATTTATAAAACAAGTATAATAACAAGTAGACATAAGGTTGCAACAAGGAGTGGAAGACAGAATCGGCATAGTGCCTTGTACCTCTCTCAACAAATGATATATATCAGGTATTAGTTCATGACAACCTAAAGGTAACTCTAAAAATGCCTATACATACTGTTTCTTATTACAGAGAATGGAGTTTCAGTATAACAAAATTCACTGGGTAAAAAAGGCTTAACCTAGTTTATCTGCTCCAAGACCAAAAGTTGATTGAACATTTACTCTTATTTCCTCTACACAATATCTATGTAAATTGATAAAAATGCAAAGTATATCCCACAGTCCAACAACATTCTTACAGAGTTACACATGCCATTAAGATATACACTAGGGGGACGCCTGAGTGGCTCAGCAGTTTGGCGCCTGCCTTCGGCCCAGGGCATGATCCTGGAGACCCAGGATTGAATCCTGGGTCGGGCTCCCTGCATGGAGCCTGCTTCTCTCTCTCTCTCCCTGTGTCTCAGCCTCTCTCTCTGTATCTCTCATTAAAAAAAAAAAAAAAAAAAAGATAGACACTAGGGGGCAGCCCAGGTGGCTCAGCAGTTTAGCGCCACCTTTGGTTCAGGGCCTGATCCCGAGACCTGGGATCCAGATCCACGTCAGGCTCCCTGCATGGAGCCTGCTTCTCCCTCTGCCTGTGTCTCTGCCTCTCTCTCTTTCTCTGTCTCTCATGAATAAATAAATTTTTTTTAAAAATCCTAAAAAAAGATATACACTAGGTACTATGGAAAATACTCATTTTTCTTGGATTGGGAGGAGGCAGAGATGGCAATACAGATTGAACTTGGGGAACATGTTAAGGTTTGAGTATTTTCCAAAATGAGAAGGGTGGAAAGGCATTCCAGAGAGGAAGAACATTGCCTCTATAAGCATAGCGATCTTAGTTTATAAAGAGTAACTGGGTATAGGGGATCATGTTAATGGAGAGAACCTCAGATATTCAAGGCAGGCCAGAGAAGAAGATACTGAAAGTTGTGAAGTTATATGGCTTTGATCTTCACACAACTGAGTCCACAATCAGACTACTTACCTACCCATTGGATTTTTAATGTATATGAGTGTTAAGTCTCTAAGTTAAATTTTCCGTGTTTCCACTATAGCTAACATATTATTTATTATAAGCCAAATTATTTCATGGAACCTAAATAAAAGACACCATTGTTTCTACTTGACAGTAGGGAGAACAGATTCAATTAGAAAAATAAATAATATAAAGAAAAAAATGCCAGTGCAATAATTTTCTTTTCCTGCATAAAAAGTTATAAAGAATATAGGAATTCATTCATATTGTTATTCAATTTCCTTATTTATTCATTCCACAAATATTTGCTGAGCAGCCACTATATGACAGACACTCTATTATGCGCTAGAATTCTACAGTGAACTAGACATGGCCCTTGCCCTAAAAGTACTTATTATTTGGGAGCATAGGCAGAAATTAAACAAATACTTAAACAATTGCTATAAAGGAAGTGCTACAAAAAAAACAGAGTGCTATGAATGTAATAATGGGAAGAATTCAGTAACGTATGGGCATTAGTAAAGCTTCCCTGAAGAAATGGCCTTTAAAAGGAGATTTGGAAATTAAACAGATCTTAGTCCAGACAGGAATAAGGGCATGTATTTTACCTTTGAAGGGCGGGGGAGGTCTTAGAATGAAAGGAAGGGCAATCAGGCAAAAGAGAGCTTAATATACACAGGAAGTTGGCTAACACTGAAAGATAGCCATGAGCGTCAATGTCATCAGCAATAGTGGAGGACCAGGCAGAGGCTAGATAATATAGGAACTTAATAAGAATTTTGGCAATTGTTCTCAGAGGATGGAATTTTTTTTAAAAAAAGTAATATAATCCAGCATATAGTCCAATTTGCTTATACTTTTTTACATGTTTTTCTTTCATGAACTCTTCCCAATGCTTCATTGATGCCTCATTAAATTATTTCATGACTGCTTCCCAATGATTCCATGGGATGATGTCTTTTAGACAAACAACGTTCACTATGTAGAGAGTTTGTACATTTTTAGTTATTGATCATTCCTTAAAAACAGCCAAGTATTTGACTTGCAATTTCACCTCTTTGAAAATATAAATCACTACCATGCAAAACTGAACCTCTATGGGGCACGTGGGTGACTCAGTGGTTGAATGTCTGCCTTTGGCTCAGGTTGTGATCCCAGGGTTCTGGGATTGAGTCTCACTTCAGGCTCCCTGCGTGGAGTCTGCTTCTCCCTCTGCCTATGTCTCTGCCTCTCTCTGTGTGTCTCTCATGTATAAATAAAAATAAAATCTTATAAAAAAGGTAGTGTGATCTTAAAAAAAAAATGAACTTCTAAAAAAATCAGTAAAAATTTATTGTCACATCTTCAGAGCATAGCTCAATAGAGGCTACCTAGAGACTAAGAGAAGAAATAAAGAAACTCCACACGGTTAGATAGCATCGCCTCTTACTAAGGGTCTACCAGATGCCAGGTACTCTATTAGGTATTTTTGGTTTGGGAAATTCATGTGGTACTGAATTGCTTAAGGTGACTTATTTCAACATTCAATTACATATTCTGATTTCCATGCAGAGACTGAATAAAAATGATTTCAAAGAGGCTTATATTTACTAAAACAAACACCTTAATTTTATCACTTTCATTATATATCTTAATATAATACTTTACAGTTAAATGGGTTCAGATTAGGGATCAGGAGAAATAATTGCAATGTCTCTAAATACAACAGTCTTCTCATTTTATTTTTATACCTTTGAACTTTAAATTACACTCTATGTGACTGAAGAGAGACCTTTAAAATTGATTTAGTCTCATATAATATTGCTCATCTTTCTTTTTTTGAAAGAAAACAGTGTTCCATTTTAAGAATCAAAGAAAAATAAAACTAATTGAAATGTATACAGTTAGGAATTTTTTTAAAGTTTTATTTGATTATATTCCACTGTTTGGATTTTAGAATTAAATGGTAGTCCATTGCCAAAATGCTTCTAGTTACTCTTAACTCATGTAAGTATCATTTGTTCTCTTTGAATCAGGGTCTTCGCTACTTAAATTAAAAGAGGTAAAAAAATAACCTTTGTACACTTAATTCCCCCAAGCAAAGAGTACCTAAGAATCATAGAATGTAATAGGTTTGTTACTTGCATATTTCACTAATTAAGGTTAAAATAAGCCTATAAATTCATTATACTTGCCATTTAAGCCAAATTTAAATACCACAACCCCCAGAGATGTAAAGGAACATGTTGCATCTGCTCAGCATCCTAATAAATTCATTTTAATTTAAGTACATTTGCAACAAGGGCTTTTTTTTTTTTTCTGGAAAATGCATTACAATTTAGGGACTTAAAAGCTTATTTTAAGCACTTTTTAGTAATAGTCTCCTAGAAACATCATATAGGTTTAATATTTTACAATAATTTGACTGGATCCTAGAAAATGGTTATTAATTAATACTTATATATAAATATAAATGGTCACAAATTTATATTTATTATACATATATTTGTGTATATTAGAGTTATAAATTATCTATTTTTTATTTATATCCTTCTTTCAATACTTCCTCAAATATTCATTTTCTACAAAATGTACATCTTTTTATAGGTACTAAATTTATTTTGTTTTTAATATTTAGAGAAAACTGTTAAATGTTTTATTTAATGTTTCATTTAAAGGATCAAGAATGAAGTTTGAAAAATATGCTTCTATAACTGGCTAGGCAAAAATATAGACATTTTTATCTTTTATCATGTAAGATTGCTGAAGAGCATCAGGATTTTGACTCATGTATATTTTCAGATTAAATGGTATTTAACCTTTGAGGAAATTTTGTTTTCTCCCTAGGCCAAGTATAAATTGCATAGCTTTTTAAAATGCAATACAACTCCTATGATTAGATTTAGTACAAAATCAAATTTCAATTTAAAAGCCAGCTGTAAATACATATATGCAAAATTGCATATGGATTATATTTAACAATCTTAGAAACAGCTTTTAGAAACTCTCAAAGCTTTGAAAATTCCATTTAACCCAGAATGTCTCCTTTGGCCTCACAGACGTGTTTAAACATTATTCCACTTTTTTTTTTTTTTTTTTTGGTATTCCCCATCTCAGTCAACGAAAATTTCTTCATCAACATACAGCAACACGTTATGTTTTACCATAGATATAATTTTATGTTAAATTCAAACAGAAAGAGAAATTAAGTAAACACTCTGTCTTACTCTAATGCTTGTTTAGACATATTTCTTGAAGGTGAAGTTTCTTTGAACCTAATGATGATTCATTCTATCATTTTGGATATTGAACTTCATGATCTTTTCTTGGCACCTGTCCCAATTAGTGGCATGCAAGAGAAACTTACACTACTATGCTCAATGAATAAATAGTTAAAGAATATAAACACTTGATACAGGGATCTTATTTGTCTATAATTTAATAGAGTGGCAAATATATCACTTACTTATGTTACAAAGTTATTCAGGAAAACTTAAATTCAGGCTTGTTCTCCCTTACTATGCAGTACAGTCAAAATACATGCACAGCTGAAATAGATATGCTGTATTAGAAAATATGCACTTACATCATCTTTCATGTAAATAATGAAAATAAAATACATGATCTACCTTATTATGTCATAGATGTTTCATCTAAGTAGTGTTTCTCGCTTCAATTTTTTATGATTCTAAAAAGGGACTACTTTTCTTATCCTGATTCCAATCAATCTCTGCAACACAATCTCTCTCACACAAATCATTCTATCTGGTATTTAATGAGCTAAAACCAAACAGAGGCAATGGTCACCATTGTTTTAAAAATCTAGTCAATAAATTGTTTTCTAATCCAATGGAATAAAGTGCTTGGCAAATTATCTATTTATTTTTAAATATGAATTCTTCAACGTTGCATTTTGATAAATCATGCTATGTAGCAGACAGCTTAACTAGGGCATAGATAGAGTTAAATGAGGATAAGAAGGATATGAGAAAAAAATACAATCATAAAAACCATTCCCTACACTGTTGGATTTAACTCTGGTCATCTGCTTTGAATTGACAAAGGACAATAAAAAGTAGACCCTGAAGCTAGAAGTAGGTTGAAATGTAAATATTTCAGAATTTTATTTTAAGCCAGACTGGTTACTGAAAACAGCTAAGGAATAGGTGAAAGCAGAGTAACTTGTTGCAACTTGAAACTCATTACTGCCAAGCATCATCTCTGATTATATTGTAACAGAACTATGCTAATGAAGCCAAGGTCTTAGGTTCCAGTGAGCCAGGCAGCATCTTTGCAATCTCTGAGTTACAGCTTCATCTGCCTTCCTGCAAACCTTACTCAGAAGAGGAACTGTATGCAAGTATAAAATGAAATAGTGTAGGTGCATCACCAGCACTGGAAAACCAATGCAAATTTCATGTCCAACAGAGAGTGGTTGTAAAGCAACATCCTCATATGTAAAGAATCCTATATATATCCTAATAAAGGAGCATGAGGAGCATGAGAGCCCCATAACAGTATATAATACTAATTATTAACTAAAAGACAAAAATAATATTTGAAAATAAAAGTAAATATTTTCTTTGATAGAGAAAAATGAACTATTTATATGATTTCTATCAAGAAATAATACTGGAATTTTATTTTTTAAAATACAGTTTTAGATGGCATTATTTCTTACATATCCAAAAATTCCATATAGCTCTGTGCCAAATATACAATAAAAACAGCTTTTTTCAAAAAAAAAAAAGTTTTCACATAGAATTTACTTTCCCATAACAACATGTGTTATTCATCATCTGAGAGGAGATACACTTAAAATATATTTTTGCTTTAAGAATTTATACTTTCTGACTTTTTCAAAGACTTCACCTTTTGCTATCAATAAAATATGAATGCTGCTATTTGAAGAGATATCTTAATGTATTAATTTATTTGTATTCATTTTTCAGTAATAAAGATATCTATAATCATTAGGGATTAATAAGGCTTCTACTCTACACCATAGAGAGGTTCAATGAATTCCTAATATTTTTAATATCCCAGGTCAATGGATCAACTGTTAAAATTAATTTATCTCTTCATAAACCTAATAAGCACTATTTCCAAAACAATTCTCACACAACCAAATTCAAGCCACAGATTACAAATTATTACCTGTTGTAGTAATTGTTAAGGGTAGGTATTCATACTCCTCTCCTCATATATACACTACATTATATATTGCACTACTTTACATTTAGTTGGCACCTCATACTTATTTACTTAAAGTGAATATATAAAATAGAGAAAATAAATGTAAAGTATAAACACTGGCAGGTCTAAAAATGTACCTTTTTAGCAGCATTAAATTATTGAATGCCAGCAATCTCAAAGACCAATGGAATGACAAAGGAGTGAAAACTCTCAGGAATTCTAATGAGGGTAAAAGGTCTAAAAGTTCATTCCCATTATTTGCTATATTTCACCTTGTTTGAGAGAGTTCACAAAGTGTAAGACAATAACACAAAATCTGTGATTTTTATGCCTTGCTGTTTTCTATTATGTCTTAACCTTGTGACGGTGATAAAGTACATAGTAAATAAGTTTTAGGGCCTTTATCTAGCCAACTACGTGGTGTCTCAGGGGTCTAATGTTAAATATTGTCAACCAGATCTTTTTTCCCCAAGAAGAAATGCAAAAACTTGGAGGTTACAATAAAGCTGGGTGAAAAGCTGCTTACAGAGATAAGCAAGGTTGATATAATAAAAGCATCTTGAAAATAATGCATTTCAAAGTGTTTCAGTAAAATATATCTAACAAAGACTAAGGAAGTATCTCCAAAACATTATAGGGTGGTTTTTTGTTTGTTCGTTAGTTTATTTTGATTTTTTTAGATTTATAATATAGAAGTACATCTTCCATTTCAAAAGGCCACTTTTTCTGAGTTCTTGAGATCTTGAGAGATGGACTACATGGGATATTTTTGGTTTTAATAAAAGAAAATAAACTTATCTAGTTTAAGGAAAAAAAAGAGAAAATCCCTTCAAAGTTACTCTCAAGTTCCAGGAGTAGCCTATGGACTACTGGTGATAATGCAACCAGTCATCAGAAGCAGACTGGAGCCTGGAAATGCCCTCACCAGTTTTAGGGTTGAATGGTCATTTTCTCTTTCCCTGTTCTTTGTCTTAGTGTGTTGGCTCCATTTTGCTGTCTGCACAGCCCTCACTAACATTCAAACCATACACAAAAAAGATAACTATTTTGGTACCCAAATGGTTAAGAAACTGATATAGAAACCCACAGGAAATGATTAACCCAGTGTGTGTCTTATGTCCACACAGCTAATGTGTGGTGATGTTATACTGAAATAACATGAGGAGAGGTGGACATATTCATCTAGGGAACATATAATTCATGAAATAATGATCCATAAAATATTATTAAAGTTTACGAAAAATATTTGTCCACTTGACAAATGCTTAATGAAAGTTTATGATATTTTAAGTACTGTCCTAGACACCGACTATTTAGATAGTGGCTTTTAGGGTATGGAGTCATGAATTATAGACATTAGAATGGTTTCATACAAAATAAATAATAAAACAAAATGCTGTGAACTTGCTAATTAGAGAAGAAAATAAGGATGGAAATCTTTTTAAAAATGAAAGTATTTTTTTACATTCTTAAAGACAGAAATTAGTTCTGGAATTAAATTTAAGATCCCTATCTATGATGTCTCTCTGAATACATTATAGGTTTGACTCATTCTGAGAGAAAGGGAAATTGCACACCTCAGGAAGAGGTTGCTCAGTGAATTACAGTTACATAAATGTATCTGAAGGCTATGGGATGCATAGATTAGGTCAATGCAAGATTACTACTCTCTCATACAATTCAAAACTTATTGGAATGATAGCATAATGTAAAAGAACTAGTTTTCCTTTACATCCACTCTACTTATTATGAGGTGCCAATATTAGACAGATTATGTACTTTGGAGGGAAGCCACCAAGAACACAAATGAACCATGATGTAGTTATCTGGAGTGAAATTTTTATAATACAGTTTCTCCCTGCTATCTGGAAGTAGAGTGTTCCTATTAAACCCTCCCTACTCTGAAATGGTACAAAGGAAAGAGGCAATTATCATTTTGTAAAAGTGAAAATCCCCTTCAGATTTCTCTTGATTAGCGAAAACAGGTAGTCGTGTAGGTCTTACATAAAAGCAAAGCGACATAAAGTGAGTTTTGAATAGTGGAGAAAACCTGTAAGTGGAGAGCTTTCAGCATATTTAAACGTACAGTTAGAAACAGTGGCCCACCCAAGACAGTAGCATAATGAATATTTCAGCTAACAGTCCTTGCTTACCTATCTATGATATGACTCTCTACCTCTCCAATGTAATATTTTACTCCATCCCCAAATTTATCTTCATTCATACCACACTACAGATTCCATGAAGGTGAGAATGATGTGTGATTTATTTGCATGCATATGTCTAATATCTACAACAGTAAACATTAAGCGCACATTTATTAACTCTGACTTTGGGCCTTCTTTCTAAGCCTTCACTTATATTATACTCCCATTGGAATGTCCTTCTCTTCCATCCACCCACCTTGTAAGCCCCTATCCATTTTCCACTTGATTCAATTCAAGTTCCTCTTTGATGAAATCTTTCCTGAATCTTTCAGAATTAGCCATTCCTTTCTTTGCCCAGCACCCATGCCACAACACCCTACCTGCATTTAGATTCTAGCTTCTCATTCCTGTCTTCACAACTGTATTTTTTATATATGCATATATACATATTACATACAATACACACACACACACACACACACAACACACATATACAATCCTTATGTGTTACTCAACTGTAACCCTCTACAAGACTGTAAGATTGCTGAAGTCAAGGATAATATAATTACTTGCTTTGTATTCTTGGGCTAAGACTATCTGTTGAGTGAACATATAAAATCATGACTACAAATGGTTAATTTCCAAAGAAATAGTAGATGAGTGAAGCAACAAAAAAAGGTGTTATTAGTAAGGAAAAAAAAAAACGATTAGAGCCATCTTTAAATAAATAGATGAAAATAAAGATATGTTCGTCAGTACAAACTTTACATGAACTTTCAGAGATGTGACTGAAGGTACCAAAAATTACTTTTTTAAAGAAACAGCTTATTTCTTGTTCCAAGTAGAACCCTAGTCATCCTTATTTTATCCTTTCTCAAGTCTGTTTATTGTATTAACTTACCTTATTTTTTACTCACAATGGTTCCTAAAAAAGATAGACTATCCAACAATATAGACCATGTTGCTCAAAGATCTGTAGGTTATTTTCACATTTCTGAATATTAAAAATTGATGAGTCTATTTTTCATCACTGTATTTCTGTACCTCCTAAGAGCTAAAGAATTTTAAAATTATAAAATATATAATAATCATAACATTTTATATTGCTTATTTTAATGACTGTCATTTACAATACCCATGACAATTTTTTGTTGAGCCAGTGGAATTTCATTCCATGTACAACAAACAAAGCCAAGAAAACACAAGAAGAAAAACAAAGATCTGAGACTGCCTTTTAAAATTTTCTCCTATTACTCTTATTGAATAAACTATTTAACCTAATTCTTCTTTAACCTATTCTGATTCAGAATTAGGATCTCAATTTTCCTTTTCTATAACATCATTGAAGTTCTTGGCATTTCTAACCCTTTCAGCTCATATGCCATCAAAATCTTTTTTTGAGGTTGAGGAATAAAATCTATCTGAAAATAATCAACACAGGTTACAAGCTTGAAAACAAATGGTAATAACTAATGATGCATTCCTCTGATGTGGCTACTCTAAGATAGCTTACATGTATTCTCTCCTTGACACAATAGTCCAAAAAAGAAAAAAAAATGTGGTAAGCCCTTCCAAGTCTCCTTCATTCTAGAATTTAGATAATTTTTACTATTTACTTTTGATAAACAAAGATGTCATAACTAAATATCATAAGTATTAACAAGTTTTGACATATAATTTATAGAACCAGTGCTCTTCCAATCAAGCAGTAGAATATGGAAACACCTTCAGTCCCTATACCGATCTTAGTATGACAGTCATTTTATAAACAGGTATTGTAAGCTTCAGAGTGTCGCTTAAGTTTTGCGGTGATTTATTTTTCTGAGGATATTACCCTCCTATATATATTTTTACATTTGAAGTACTTAAAAATCACTGCCTTTTTTTTTTATACTTAAGTGTAAATTATTTAAATTACCATAGTTCTTTAAATAATTCACTATCTCCTAAGTAGTTTACTGTATCAGTATTTGACACACTTTGTCTTGATTTCCACAAGACAGTACTCCTGAGAAATGTGTAAATATCACTGAAAAAAAATCAACTATATTATAGGGATGCTGTCATTTAAAACATATTAGTTCTTATGTAAAGAATAAATTCATGGGTTTGCCAGAAGACCATATCTCTTTGAAGTTCAGATTGTTCTATTACCTCTTCTGGTTAAAGCAAAACAGGAAACTGAAGGCATCAGGCACTGAAAATCTGTTTACCAGACTAAGGCTGCGAATGAGAGCCAAAACAAGTTTGCAGAAGGACTGGTTGTCTCTGCGTAACTTTATATACACACATATGCATCTACGTGCATACGTAGATCAACCTACATGAGTACGTGTAGTTCCCTGTGTCTAATTTAACAAATTTGTAGGTTTTCAAAAATAGATGTCATTTTTCTTCTGCAGATAACAGTATTAGTCTTATTACAGTAATATGGAGTAGCCTGAAATTTCCAAAGGGACAGAAAAGGGACAGAAAGTGAGATTACTAAAGTTTCTAATTCTTATCTGATTGGTCCCTTGATTCTCCTAGTCCCCAACCTAGCACTTTTCCTCTTGCCTGCAATTCAGAACAAGGCGGACTTGCTAGATACCACGTACCACAAGCTAACAGAATCTTTCATCAATCTTGGAGTAGCAGTAACTGCTCTGAACTCAAGGTGTCAGTCACCAGGGCACAGTTATTCTTGTTTTTTTCCTATGTGTGCCTCGGTATCTCTTAGCTTCTGCCGCCTATAGTCATGGTCCCTGCTGGGCAGGAAAGCATCACCATCAAATACAAGCAAACTGGTCTGTCTTTATGCATTGTGACACTACTGTCCACTCACAGAGAAGAGAAGAGAAAGAGAGAGACAGCTTTACCCGCAGAAAGGAGAGGTCCCGGTTGTGCTCGATGCTGGTTATCTCCAGGTTGCCCATGACTACCTCACAGTTCTCATAGTATTTGCGCAAAGCTCGATACTGCTGCTCCAGGTCAGAGAGAGAGCTCAGCTTGTTCTCTGTTCCTGCACACACTGCCAAGACAAGAAGATACAGAGGAGGTTACATAACCTTCCTATGACATGCACAATGACAATGTCTCCCTCAACTCTCTATTCCACACGCTCTACTCTGATTCCCTGAATTAAAGTATTTTGAATGCCATTAACACCCATAAACCACACAGATAGGTATCTTCACTTTTATTTTTCCCCAGTTATATTATGATATGATTGACACATAAACATTGTATAAATGTAAGGTATACAATGTATTTGATACACTTACATATCCTAAAATCATTACCACGGAAGCATTAGCTAATACCTTCATGTCCCCTAATCACCATTTCTTTTTTGTAATGACATTTAAGATCGACTCTGTTACAACTTTCAAATATGTAATATAGTATAGTAATTATAGTCACCAGGTTCTTGCTTAGATCCTCAGAACTTAGTCATCTTATACCTGGAAGTCTATGCCATTGATGGGTATCTCCCATTTTCCTTACCCCTAAGCCCCTGACAGCCACCACTCTACTCTCTGTTTCTATGAGTTCAGCTTTTTTAGATAAGACATGTAAATGATATCATAGTTTTATATTCCTAAATTGCATGCACTAATAAGCACAGAGAGTAAGATGGCATGGATTCCAAAGAAACAGAACAGAGAGGGAAAATTAAAACCGTCGCATTTGTAGTATATACATTTTAAACATACACTAGAAACAGAATATTTTATAAAATGTGAGCTTTTTTGGTATCAACTGGGTCATCTATGTATATTCATTAGTATTTTAAGGTATGATGGACTACTAGGAAAGGAGCTCAGTCTGCCGTCTTGGACAGCATGGATCTTGAGTCTTTTCACAGGTGAGCACTGAGGGTACACACACGTGTGTTTTTTATTTTGGATGTGTTGATATTTTCCTTGACTTCCAGAAGCCAGAGTTTTAGTTGTTACTTATGATTTGTATACCTGCCTGTACAAGATCTTTATCACTTAATGTACCAATTTTAATCTTCAATAGACTGAAAAAAAAACCCTAGATTATGAATCTTGTAATAATAGTATGGAAAGTTGAAAAAGAAATGGGTGTGAAATAATCTTCTTTGAGTAAGTTATGTAATATACCCAAAGTAAGACAAGATACACTGTGTAAACTTTGAAGACACTGGAACAGAGCTACATAATAAAGTCATAGAAACAGTTACACATTAGGCACACAGAAATGACAAGTCATAATGCCTTGGTGGTATTCAAGGGAATGGGTTTCAAGCAAACAGCTTCCCATATACAAAGGGAAAAAAAAATCTAGATGGATACATTCCAATAATTAAGACCTCTTAACAACTGTTGTTGCTGACATATCACAATGAACAAAAATCTAAATCTAAATCTTGAAGAATAATGTAGACCTTTGCTCATAAGGGAAGCTCATTGCTAAAACCAAACAAATGAACAACCATAATCTTTCTTTGTCTGCATGTCTAAAGTTCATCAAACGGTATATTTTCTAGAAATATTCTCTATAAGTGGTATTATCTTTCTAAAAGATATATTGAAGGCAAACCCCTGTTGTCCGTGACTATGACCTTGTTTAGAAACGGAGTCTTTGTAGGTGTAATTGAGTTGAGATGAAGACATTAGGGTAGGTCCTAAATCAAATATGATAGTGTCCTTCTAAGGAGAGGAAAGCACCATGTGGACACAAAGATCCACAGCGAGGGAAAACAACAACAGAAAAAAAATATATATATATATATGTAACTAGAGAGGCAAAGATGGGAATGAGATACAGCTGCACGCCAAGGAATATCAAGAATTGATGGCCATCACCAGAAGCTAGGAAGAGGCAAAGTAAGATTTCTCCCCAGTCTCAGGGGCCCTGCTGATACCTTGATATTGGAATTTTAGCCTCCAGACCTGTGGAAGAATAAATTACTATTGCTTTATAGTCTGTGGTACTTTGTTACAGGAGCCCTTGAAAACCAATATATAATCTTTAGACTGTTCCTGAAATCTAACATATAAAGACATGTTAAATATCATTTCCTCTCTCCAGGTTCCCGCCAGCTTATTACCTCCAAGCTACCCCCCTGCCTCCTCCCTTTCTGAGTGCCAAGTCGCTCAACACACCATACTGGAATTCATTTGCTGCCACTGAGAATGCAGCTATTGTAGAGTGCTAGGGATGGAGGCAAAGACTTCTGGAATCCTCAATACGCATTCTCCTCTTCCTTCAGGGCATAGACTACATAGCCTTCAGCTGAGCATGTGGCCATCTCAAATAAAGATTTCAGTTCACTGCTCCCCTCGGAGGTAATGGTGTATGGCACTTTGCCAGAACTTCATTTAAAACAGGTTGGAGCCCACTTTGCGCCTTTCCTTCACACCTTCCTCCAATGTGCTACCTGGAAGGGGATGGATGGCTAAACCCTGAATCACCATTTTAGACCATAAGACCTAGAGACACACCCTAGATATTTTCTGAGAAATGAACTAAAAATAACTAGGGTTTTTAAACAATTAAGGTTTTACATTACTTTATTATCATTAGCATAAAGAGAATGGTGAATTTTGGTTGTAGCTGCTAATATATTATATATAAGAAAGGTTAAGTTCTAGTTACTTGCTTTTGACCTTAAGTAATTTTTACTATTTTGTCTGGTTGTTTGACTAACTTCAATTCAGAATGAAACTACAAAATCATTCTTTTTTTTTGTTTCTGTTTTTTGTTTTTATTCATACTCCAGTTAGTTAATGTATAGTTTAATATTAGTTTCAGGTGTAGAATTTAGTGACTCCAGACTTACATATAGCACCCAGTGCTCATCACAAGAGGTGCGCTCCTGTTTTCTTTTTTCTTTTTCTTTTCTTTTTATGGAGAGAGAGAGAGAGAGAGAGAGAGAGAGAGAGAGAGAGAGAGAGCCCCCATGCAAGTGTGAAGGAAATGACAGAGGGGCAGGGAGAGAGGGAGAAGGAGAAAAGGAAAGGAAGAGAGGGAAAGGGAAAGAGAGAATCTTAAGCAGGCTCCTTGCCCAGCACAGAGCCCAAAGCCGGCTTGGTCTCAAGACTCTGAGATCACGACCTGAGATGAAATCAAGAGTCAGACACTTACTGACAGAGCCACTTAAGTGCCCCTAATAGTGCCCTCTCGCCCCATCACCTATTTCACCCATCCTCCCTCCCACTCACCTATCTGGTAACCACCAATTTTTTCTCTATAATTAAGAATTTGTTTCTGAATAAAGTACATCACTCTTGATCATTTGAACATTTTACTGATTCTGTGGGAGGTTCACTTATTAATACTAATAAACACAAAGAAAAAAATGAATTTCTGTTGATAAGTACAACATTTTTCAAATAAGCAGGGGACAATTAGTGATTGATTCACGTACATGATCCTTATCAGCCAATATCAAAGCCCAGCTTTTTTTCCTCCCAATATACTATAGAGACTCCCTAGGAGTCTCTATAATCCATAATCTTTATTTTATTGCTCCTAGCAAATTTATAACAAAATCTTATAAACTTCTAAAATGTCTGTTGAGAAAAGGTACTATGATATGGGTTTATGAAATATAGATTTCAATTATTTTAAATTCCAATGAGAACAAGCTTATATTTTTAAACTACTACTGCTGGAGAAATTATACATTGATTAATAAACTTGCTGCATTATTTCTAAAATACGTACAATGCCACCTGTACTTTAATATCAATATATAAAAATTAATATGAAAGCATCTAAATGAAAAGTTTTCTAAAATAGCTAGTATATTCTGATCTTTTCTACAGAAACAGATTTTGAGAGAAATATTTATTCATATAACTATAATAACTAAGTATTTTTCCATGTTTCCCATCCTGCATATATGAAAAAAAATATACAAATTTTTATTATTAGTTATTAACTACTAATATGATAATCTCTTTACATTAAGAAACCCACAAAGGCTAATAACTCTTTGAAGTAAGGTGTAATTTATTAATTGTTCTTTGTGTTTACTGAGCTATAGAGCAGAGTGCTTTGCAATAAATTATCATTTAATAATATGTATTTACTTGCTATAAAAACAATTATAACTGGTATTCAGAAAATAACCATCAATTCAGAAAAGTTACCATTGTTTAATAAATGATCAGCTGTGTTTTGCATATACCATGTGAAAACATAAATTTGGAATATGTTTAGAAATATTTTTCAACAACAACAAAAAATCCTCCAATAAACAGAAAATCTGATTAATTAGAATATTCTCCAAACATTCTGGTATTTGAAGTTTTTACTATACACAGTTCAACTTAGAAAATATTTTTGTCTCAGGGAGGCTTTTCTGTATATTTATTTTTGATTCAACTCTGCTATTTATAACGACAAATATACCCTTCATAACTTTCAGCTTGAAAGACAGACTTGATTTTAAGAGAACTAGTTTGGATAAATGCATAAAAATCATTTGTATTTCTCTTCATGAAGCCTTCACTAAATGCCTCACAACTTCCATTTGTCAATCGATTTTACCATCAGGCAATGTATACAAGACAATGCTTAAACCATCAAGTTTCATTGATTTCACAAAGTTGTTTATCAAACAGAATTGAAAAATCTTCCTTACCAGCCAAAACAAGTTTAACGAAATTCAGTCCCCTTTGTCAACACTATTATTAAGTCCTTAAACTATAAGCCTATAATACTTCAAGTTTCAAAAGAATCCTGAATTTACTTGGGCTTCCTAGAGTTTTTATTCCAACTGTAACTCCAGCAGGAAAGCTATATGTGAGGCCTTAATAAATTCACCAATTATTCTATTTGGTATTGATTCAGCTACAAATGTAGCTATAGTTGCAAACATGGGCTTTTTATTCCTGTTAAGATTTATTACTAACAGTGAGTGAACTACATAATCTTCCTTTAGTAAAAAATTAGGAATACAATTAGGAGCTCATAACAATATACAAGGGCAGGTTAACAAAATTATCTGTTGGATTCATGGGGAAAATAATGTTAGAAGCAGAATGATAAAACAGTAACAATTTCCATATTAATACTAAAAATCAATTATTGCCTCCAGGCTTGTTATGGCTGTGGAAACTACTCCATTTGCTAGATAAGAGGGTAAAATCAATCAATCAATCAATCAATCAAATTTTTGGCTTTCAAATGAAAAGCTTATACGAGATATGAATTAAAGAAATAATTATTTTTAGCATCTACTGCTGACCTAGTATCATGGAAAAAAATATATATATATTGATTAAATGTGATAGTACAAGGTACATAGTAAAGAAGCAATGAGTCATATATATAAGCTGTACATAATTCATGGACTGTATAGAAAAACACATATTTGGTAACTTGATAAATTTTCTAATTTTTCTATCTGATTTAATAATAAGAAGTACTTTCTTGGAATGCCTGGGTGGCTCAGTGGTTGAGCATCTGCCTTCAGCTCAGGTCTTGATCCCAGGGTTCTGGGATCGAGTCCCACATTGGGCTCCTAAAGGGAGCCAGCTTTTCCCTCCACCTATTGTCTCTGCCGCTCTGCTCTCTCTGTGCCTCTCATGAATAAATAAATAAAATCTTTTAAAAAGGTACTTTCCTTTTCAGAAATATTAACATAATAAATATACTTTAGTTTAATGAACATTGTTGGTCATTTAAACATCTGGAGCTATAGTAAATCTCAAAAAATAAAATATTTAAATAGCACATAAGAAATAGCCAACATTTTTCGTGACTATTATTGAGTGCTGTTACAGTTACATAGAGATTGCAAGCTTTGGCAGCCCTATGTTCAAAATATATCTGCAAATGAAGCCAAATTTGCCACTTCCACTATTTTAGTCATTTAATACAAGTCACTGCTCTCTCCTGGACTTTGACAGTAGGTTCCCTTCTGATTTCCTGGATTCCCCACATGTCCTGATTAATTTATTCTCTGCACAGGATCCAGATTATCTTTTTAAAAACAGCACTCCCCTACTGAAAACACTCATTGGCTTCTACTCATATGTATTATATAAATCCAAACTTTTCAACACGGCCTGTAAGAACCCATCTTCAGGTCTTTGCTCAAATGTCACCCCTTCAAAATAGCTTTCTCTGACCATCTTATCTAAAATAAGTAGCAGGTTCTCACACATCATATTCTGTCTTCTTTTGCCTTCTTTATTTCTGTTTTACTGCTATCTAAAATTGCATTAGACATTTTGCTTGTTTACTTCTTTATTACGTTTTTGCATTACAATGCAACCTCTGTAGGAGGCAATCTCTTTGTCAGCTCAGTACTTGAAAGAACAGGCACATAGGAGGCTTTCAGTCAATATTTGTTGAGTAAATAAATAGACTTTGGAGTCACTAAGAACCATAACTGAGCCAGGGTCAAATATGTTGGTTTTTCCATTTTTAAAAGCTGAATGAACTTGAGCAAGTAACGTCACCATTCGGAGTCTCTGCTTCTGTATTACAAAGTAGGATTTTGCACTAAGTATTTTTTAATAATAAACCCAGCTTAGAGGTTAAGAACAGAGGACCTACAGCTAGATGTCCAGCATAAAATGTAGCTCAATCACTGACCTACAAAGTAATCTTGGACAAGTTACTCAGACTCTGTTATTCTATTTTCTCTTCTGTAAAATGGACATAATAACAACCACCATCTAATAAGCTGGGTGGGGATTAAGTGAGTCTATACATGTAACTTGCTTTGTACAACGTCTGACTCATTGACAGAGTTCATTGTTAGCTATTACCATTTATTCATATATGTAGTATATAGTATGTGTGCATTATGCAATATATTAAAGTAAAACAAAATATACATCTTGCATGGTGATGTGCTCAATCAGCCTGATCTAAAGGAATGAGCAAAAAAATAAATAAATAAATAAATAAATAAAGGAATGAGCACTGGACAAAGAAAGTAGAGGATGGGACTCCATTGTTCCAGAACTTTCTAGCCATGTAAACTTGAACAATTATTCTGTTCTCATCGGTTCCAATTTTCTCCTTTCTCAAATAAGACATCTTTATGTTTACTCTCATCTCGAAAATCCTGTGATTGAATTTATTTCTATGATATTTACTTAAAATCTACTTTATACTGTGTAATTGGCTGAATTCATTGGATGCTCTTGAGTAAGTCAAACTGTGGCAACATCTTACAAAGTTATAAATTAAACATGCGCTTAATGGAATGACCCAACACTCTCATTTGTAGGTCCCTAGATAAATGACAAATTATGTTCCCATAAAAAATACGTACATGAGGGGACTTGCATATAGTTTTGCAGCAACCTGCTTGTCCCGGATTGCAATTCTCTGCTATTCCCAAGTAAAAACAATTTTGTTGGTAAAATAACTAGTAGTTTTATTTTTAAGGTCAACAGTGAACATGTGGAGTTGCTCCAGGAGAGCTTGAAAGCTCCCAGCCTTTCCCACACCTTGCCTTCTGTATCTCTTCTATATGGCCATTCCTGAGTTATAACCTTTTATAACAAACAGATAACCTAATGAGTAAAAATGTTTCTCTGTGAGTTTTTCTAGCAAGTTAATGGCACTTGAGGAGAGAATCTTTAATTTATAGGCAGTTAATCAGAAGTGCAGTTGATTCTAAACAATGTGGGCACTGCTTCTCCATGTAGTCAAACATCCTCATATAACTTTGTCTCCCCCAAAACTTAACCAGTAAATAGCCTACAGCTGACTGGAAGCCTTACTGATGAAATAAACAGATGATTAACACATAGTTTGTGTGTTACATGTATTATGTGCTGTAATCTTAAAGCGAGGTAGAGAAATGAATATTATTAAAATCACAAGAGAAAAATATGTACATGAATGTTTATAGAAGCTCTACTCAAACTCACAAAAAATTGGAGATAACTCAAATGTCTTCCAATGCATGAAATGATAAGCTATATACATTCCATGAATATCTATTCAGCAATAAAATGAACGGATGATTGATATATCAACATGGAAAATTCTCAAAGGATTTCTGCTAACTGAAAGAAGCAGGGCTCAAAAGGCTACCCACAATTATAAAAGGCTCCATATGATTCTATTGGTACATCATTTTGTAAAAAGCCAAAACTACAAGGATAGAACAGATCCGTGGCTGGGAGGGGATGGAGTAGAGGGATAGTGAGGGTCTTACTAAAAGAGCAGAAGGGAGATTTGGGAAATGGCAGAAGTATTTTGCATACTGACCCTGGTGGTGATTACCTAGACCCCTACAGTTAAACATCAGAGAACTATACACCAAAAAAACGTAAATTTTATTGTGTATAAACTAACACACACTCACACACTCAAGTTGGCTTGTATATCTGTTAGAGTTAAATATGTTCCTGTATGGATTTAATAAGACATCCTTATTACATTGTTTTCCAGGTATTTTATGCTTTGGTCCTTTTATGAATAATTATATCCAAAGTGATAAAGAAAATGAGTTTATATTTCAGAACTTTTGTATTCTCTATAATCATCTTTTAAGGAACTAAAATAAAGTAATGCCAAAATAGGAACTCTGATTTGTAATTTACATTATATAAGCTGGAAATAAAATATTTTTTTCAATGCAAAAATTGGTACCTTTAAAAAAAAAATAGTAAGTGACCCTATAGTGTATTCTTTGAATCTGTTTCCTACCACTATTTTACTGACTTCAAAAGTAATAAAACAGAGAACCTGCTGAAATTAGTGAAAACATTTTCTAAATATACCTGAGCCACACGAAAAGAGCATTTGGCATTGTAGATCTTCACTAATAAGAACTGTAGCTAGGAAAGACAGGCATCCTATAGCACAGACTGAGGAAACCAAGTCCATAGACTATATGTACTGCTATGTGTAGATTCAGCTAAAATTTAATTGATATGTCTTTTACATCTTTTCTTAACCTACACTAGTCTTTAAATGCCCTCTAAGATGTTTAAACTGTTAATTTACATTGCAAAAGGAAATCATCTCACTGGTGATGACCAAAAACTGATAGATACAAAAAATTACACATGATTGTCTCCTGTTTATGAATGATATGTCTTGTGACTCGTCTATTCTAATTCATTCTTCCCAACAGGTTATCCTTATAATGGGTCCATTTTTTTCCCATTTTATATTTCAAAAGTTAGCCTAGTAAAATCAAAATAATTACAAGTGATTTTAAATGCATGATATGTATCACCAAAAGATGACTTGTAACTACTTGTGTATAATTCTTAGTTCTGGTCCCTCACTATTTTCCTGTTTTTAAATATTTTATTGTATTTTCTCTTAAATTACATCTCATGAAATTCCTATGTGGAAAGCCAAAAAAAAAAAAAAAAAAAAAAACCAACATAATAGAAAGACTTTACAGATTTAGAAATTGCATTTCTGTCATCTATTCTTGGATAAAATAATATCCCCCTGACCATTGTCTTGCCACAAATCTCTCCCAGCCTTTTTTATTATTCTTCCCACCTCCTACCACTCCCCCACCCAGAATCCTTCTTATTTACTTTGTAGTATTTCATTTCCTATGGAAGTGCTAGGTCCTTAACTTTAATGTAGGTACTGGACTTGACAAGCAATTAAAGCGAACAATTTCCACTCATCAAGGCTTGCCAAATTAGTCATCTGCCATCTGCCCCATCATCTGGCTCTCCTTGAGGTCTTGCTGTGAATCTGGATGCACTCTCTCAGATTAAGAGGGACAGTGCAAACCTCCAAGCTGGTGAAATGCCAGTGGGAGCTAAGTATGTAAACATTAGCAACCATCTTTCTTCCCTAGATGATCATGCCTTCGACCATCCCCTTGTGTGTAATAAAAACCAGCCTCTTTGTGATGCCTTATCACTGTGAGACCTTTGCCATTCATTGTAATTAAAGTGGAGTTTGTGGGATTTTTTTTCTCCTGTTAGAAATATTTAAAAGAAGGAATCAGGCTAGATATTCCTAAACTATGCTCACATATTAAGGCTGGTTTCTTAAGCATTGAAAAAGATGTACATTAAGAAATGCCCTATGGCCTTTCTATTGCACTGGTTGCAGAATGAAATTTTTTTTTCATTCTCTGCATCAGCAAATGTTTACTTGGCTGATAATATGCAATATAAGTGCCTTCTAAAGACATTCAATCCAGCTATATTAGTAGTTGGCAAAAGTGAGCAATAGCAAGAGTAAAACATGGTATGCTGTTAACCACATGCTCCTTTTTAAGGGCCTTCTTCCTTGCAGGCAATCCCCAACTCAGGCTGATGCCTTTATGCAAACGCAGAAAGATGCTTCTCTTCTGGGTGAAATAAAGGCCATGCTAGGCCACATAGCCTGCCATAAGAAGGTAGGTTGCTTTCTATTCCCACATGCCTTATAGTGATAAACCTACATAACTATAAACAAAAGCCCTGATCCACTCCACTGCCCTGGGTCATCAATCCAAACTTGCTTATTCAAGGTAATGATATATCTAAAAAAGAAACAACAATTTGTTTTTAAGTGTGCTAATGTTAGACTTGTGAGAAGTGGGAGTGCAAAAGACATTTGGACTGTATCTTCAGATAATCTACATGTAGAACCTAATCTAAGGTGACCTTCTAACAAAATGTTTGAAAGTTTTAGAAGCCAGTTCTTAGCCGCATAACCCTATTGGATGAAAAAAAACAAAAGCAAGCAAACAAACAAAACACCCAACTGATATGGATGTAGACTACATAATAATATATGTCATCTTATAATTTATTTTAAATTATTTTCTAATAGCCTCAAATCTATTTTTTCTAAAGACCAAATTCTATTATCTCCAGTAGGTTGGTGTCTCTGAAACAGATTCAGATGAGCATTGTGTGGTTATTTTTACAATGTAATCAACTTCAAATACTAATTGTAATTAGATGTTTGATAAGAAGATAGTCATCATTAGGACAATATCTGCCATTCATTCATTTCTTCTGTCATGCAATTATTCAACAAATGTTAATTGGGAAATCACAATATATGGGGCCTTGGGCTAACTGTCAAAGGATTAAGAAATAAATAAGACCTGTGTCTCAAATCTATAACATTTTACACTGTAATAGAAACCCTCTGTAAAAGGTTTTAGAAATGGTATTAGTATGCAAATTTAGTTAAGGGCTCTCAATAATGTTTTATTTCTGATTTTCATTCACTGTCAAAAAACAAGATTCACAAAGTCAAAATTCATCTTATCTACAATCAAATATGAAGAAGAAAAAAAGATATATATACACATACATATATACAAATGCTTTTTTGTGTTATAAAAGGTGGACATCACTTGTGAGAAGAAATTTTCTGGGAGGTCTTTCTCTGTAATAGTAGTAAATATTGTTACCAAAATATTCAATAGCATCTGCATCTAAGGAAATATGACCCCTTACAAGCAGCTTATTCACCCAGTCAGGTTCATTTCTATCTCCTCCCACGTCCTCATTCACTTGTCAAAGAGGACAAAGAGAAACTACTCTGACACAAACAGACTAGACATATTTTTCTAACTATATATTATACTTAAGGCTGATTTTCAATCCAGTCTTCATTCTAGATGACTTAATAACTCTACAGACATTTTACAGCTTTTTCTTTCATTTTAATTCAGAAATTTGATTTTATAGTTTTGAGATATTAACCAAGACGTTCCACTACCAGTATCACTAGTAACTTCCCGACTCATTCCACAGTCTCAAGGGTAGTTAAAAGGGCATGAAATACTACCTGGATCTGTCACTTAACTTGGAATGTTTTCCCATGAATGTTTCACTCATCTTTGGATTTAAAGATATATCGTTTGAGATCCTGTTTTTATTTCCTTTGGATATATTTAGATCCAGATGTGGGATTGCTGAGTTATTTGACAGTTCTATTTTTAAGTTTCGGAAGAACTTCCTTACTATTTTCTGCAGCAGTGAGTACGGCGGGGTTACAAGTGGGTAAGGTGGGAGAAACAGAGAGATGTCGATCAAAGGGTACAAAAGCTCAGTGACAAGATGAGTAAGTTCTGGACAACTAAAGTAGAGCATGATGATTGAAGTAAATAATATTGTATGATATACTTCAAGTAGCAAAGAGAGAAGATCTTAAATGTTCTCTCTACACACATACACACACAAAATGGTAATTATGTGACATGATGGAGGTGTTATCTAAAGTTATGATGGTAATTATTTTGCAATATGTAAGTGTATCAAATCAACATATTGTACACTTTAAACTTACACAATATATATATCAATTATATCTCAATAATGCTGGAAACATTAAATTAATTTTTAAAAGTCTGATATCCTACTTGGAGGCTTTGTAAATGGTACAGCATGTTAACAAATCTGTAAGATTTAATGTAAAAGTTCAATTTTTAATGGAATCAGCATCATTCAATATGATACATAAAGAGCTAACGTGACATTTAACAAATTCTTTTTATTATTGGACATGACCTCAGAAATGTCTTTTACATTTAAGTGAATACTTAAAAAAAAAAAAAACATATAAGGGCAGGATATTTGCTAGATAGTGATAACACATTTGAACTCTTTTTCCCTCACTGTGGTTTTCTCAAAAGTGTTCAGGCAATGATAATAAAAGATTAAATGCTGAAGTGTGTTATAAATCCGTTAATTTATTTTATCTGAGACAATCTGGTAATACAGGTATCAAAAATATCATATTCAGCACTCAGGCATAGGAGTTTTGTAGCATCAGATTCAATTTTAGAAGTAGAGAATGACCTATGATTTTCTTTCTTTATATAAACTAGAACTAGTAATAAGGAAGAAAAATCCTAAATTATAGATACAAGATCACTTAATATTTGCATTGTCATGTTTAGTTTAATATGAATCCTTGGGAGCCTGTGCAGATAAGCACAGCATCTCTATATTGTATAAATAAAATTATTTTATTATATAGCTGGCAAAGCTCATATATACAAAAATATTTTCTACAAGATAAATAAGAAATTTAGACTAAATCACTATTTACCTAGAGATAAAGATAGAACGGAAATATATATTCACTGCTATTTTTAATCTTGTTACTTTTAATCTTGTAATTTTAATCCTTTAATCTTGTTACAGCACACATTTGATCTGTTTTTTAAAGTTGAAGTAGCCTTTTCTGAACATGAGTTATTTTTACTTCTTGACCAAAAAAAATATATATTTTAAGATGAACTATAAAAATAAGTATCTTTTCATTACAAAATTCGAGTTTCTACTGGCATTTTCTGCCAAGATAAAGAATAAATTCTGTTAACATTCTTTGCAAATATTCAGTTTTCAGATATAGTTACCATCTAATTATAATTTATAAAGTACCATCTGATTATAACTTATAAAGAAGATAATACAAATTAAGTAATGACAAAGAATTTGCTTTTAAAATGTATTACTTTTTTGAAGGACAAGTCTCACATACTTCTATCATTTTGTATTATTATGATTTTAAATATAAAATAAAGTAACTAAATTGAACACCAATAAAAATAAATTTATAAAAATAAAATAAAATAACTCTTAATAGCTTTTATTTTTCAAAGACACTCTTAAAAATATACATGTGTTTATGCACACATGTCAAAATATTAGTTTGGAGGGAAATACAATGATATGTTGAAAATTGTTTTTCTCTGATCAGAAAGCCAGAGGTTTTTCTGGGCAACATTTGTTTTCCTTTTTATTTGTCATTTGTAAAATTAGGAAAAGTTGTAAGCACTTTTGTAGGTAAAAAGTGAATGTTATTTTCAAGAAATTTTATTTCTTCAATTTTATAATTGAAGAAATTTGATTTGCTGATGCTCTCCCCTTGCGGCTCCCTTCTCATCCTTCCCACACTGTAAAGAGAAAATATTGACAAAGAGAGCCATGTTTCTAAGAGTAATAATCCTTAGTAACAAATAGATCTCAATCAAGTGAGTGAATAAAAAAAGAATGTCCTAACAATTTAACTTTTAAGATAAAATCTTTTCTACTCCCTCTTTAACAATAATAATGTTTCTAGAAGGCTTATCCACAGACACTCTCCAACCCTCCTTCAATTTCCAATCTCTTCACCTCAATAAATGGTAACTCTTTCAGCCACCTACTAAGGTAGAAATCTAGGCAGCCAACCCCTATCTTTTCTTCCACTGCTAATCTCATCCACACATGCATCCTGCCAATCTTACCCTCAGAATGCCTTTGGGCTCCACGGGACAGTCTCTCAATCCCACCTGACTATCCCTACTTCAAACCATCACAGTCCATCTGAATATTACAATAGACTCCCATCTGATGTTCCCACTTTTCTTCTTGTCTCCTTAGAGTCTACTATATATCAGAGGTAAAAGATTTTATATCTTTTAATTCTTGAATCTGATCATTTCACTCCTTTGTTCAAGTATCTTCAATGGCTTCTCATGTAAATCAGAATAAAAGTCCTTATCTTGTTCCCGAAGGCCCTGATACAATTTTAACCTCTGCTACTTTTCTGATATCACCTCCCATAAGGTTTTACTTCCTAACATCTGACACAGGACTATTTTGCTTATCTTTGAACATATCTATAACAGTTTCTAAATGCTTATTATCAGTTTATGAAGTTATTTTGTGGAACAGAAACAGACCCGCATTGGCCTGTGTATGGTACTTTGAATGGCCCTACTTGAAAGTGTTATACTTTATAATACTCATCACTATCTGTCTTTTTTGTCTTTATTTGGAATATAAACTCTATGGGAACAGGAATTTTATTTTGTTCAATGCTATAGTAATCATATTTACAAGTGCTTTACCCATAGTAGGAACCTATTAAATTTTAATGGATGGATGGGTAGGTGAGGCTCTGAAAGTGTTGGGATTATGTTCAGAATTCCCAAATCACATGTAACCTAAATATTATTTTTGATTCTCAGAATCTTGGAACCACAAAGATCTTTAGAGATCATCAAGCCCAGTTCATACACAGAAGTGAAAAAAAAAAAAAAAAAAAAAGACCAGTGTAAAAAATAAAAAAGTGTTCAGCAAAGGTCAAACAGATAGTCAGGGGCAGAAATGAAATAGGACTCTTGATTCAGGGCTATATCCACATGGCACAATGCCTCATGTTAAACAGAAGACCTCATGAAATTATCTAGCTTTCTGGGAAAAATTCCCAAGCATCATGATTTGTTGCCAGTAGGAAAACTATATCATGAAATTTGGCATAGTGTTGAAGAACATTTGGCTATATAGCATTAGTCAATTATGTAATTGAAATATAGACCCCTAGCAATATCTTTTTTTTTTTCCATATCCTGGCTAAATGAAGTTAAATGTAGGTTGTTAAACATAAAGTGATTTTTTTTTTAGTTTATTTAACAAAAGTATGCATCATATGAATACCAAAAATAACCAGTATTACAAATATATATATATATATACTCTTCAAAAAATGTTAATCAAATTATGTATTTCAAGTCATACTTTTAACGTATTACTGAAACTTGTCTTTAAAAGAATCTCACGAAGATCACTTTGTAAACAATCTTTTTGTAATAAAAATAATCACTTCTTAATTGGACTGTTTTGTAAATTGGGATTTCAAAGATCATGTTTGCTTAAATTTATGCACACCTGCAGTTGCACCAAACAACTGTATGAGAGTTTAACGTCAGTGGATTAGAATATTAAATTATTATTATAGCTATTATTATGGTTAATAACGTTTACAAAGTATTTTATAACTCTCAAAGCAGTTTGATTCGTATTAACTTTTTTGACCCTAAATTATTTAACACATGTTTATGAGAGTGAAAATTATTAGATTAATTGCCAGGAATTCAAATTTTGGGTATCCTGGAAAAAGGAACTTCTAAGAGATACTCTAAATTTTTTTCAATGTACAAGGAAACCAATTAAAATTTCCACAAAACTAGATATCTTTACCTTTGTATTATGAGTTACTCACAGAGCAAAAACAGAAGGAATTGGTTAAGTAAAAATGAATTGATTATTGTTTTATTTTGTATCTATGGAAGAAGTGGGAATGAATAAATAAGATCTTTAACTGACTCTATTATGAGTTTGTTTCCTCCTCTTTGCACTTTGTCAAATAGAAGTTAATTAGATATAGGAAAGTTAACTAGAAATAGATCAGTGATAGAAAGTGGATTTGATCACCATTGCAACTCTGGATTTTAAGTAGCTTGCTTTGAGGATTTTATTAGGTGCATGCCTTCCCCCCTTCCCTCCCCCCAGAACTGCGATTTACTTTGAACATGAATTCTCTAATATGTTGTACCACCATGTGTACATATGTGTGCATATTCTTTGGAGATCACGTTAAATATTATTAATTGTTTATTACCTGTTGAATCAAATTCTAGTCACCTGCTTGGAATTCAATATTTTTCATGAATTAAAATCCTGCTACATTATCTCTTTAGATTTGAATAATCTTAACCTGCAGCTGTCTTTTCCAAATAACTTCCTAAAGTAATCCAAAGATGGTTTATTGCTAACCATCATTCAATTCAATCACAACTGCCTGTTTAATTTTATTTAATCTCACTCCTTTCACTTTACCATGAAAATTCCCAAATCCTTGACAAAATTCATACCCATAATTATCTCTAAATTTGCCCAGAGAATGTTCTTCTTTCAGAAAACATTTAAACCATCCACTGAATTTACATTTCCCTAATATATATATATACATATATATATATTATATAATATATATACACACACACAAGGCTTTCCATTTTCAAATGCATAGTTATGTTATTCTTGTTTTCAATATATGTGCCTCAGTTTCCACCTAGATAATGAGCTTGCTCATAGAGACTTTAAATTCTGTGTTCTAAAAAAAAAAAATAAAATAAAATAAATAAATAAATAAATAAATAAATAAATAAATAAATAAATAAATTCTGTGTTCTATTATTTCCAGTTCAGGAGGCCAGATATAGTACATCCATTACACACTCTGAAGGTTTGTAGATTTAAAGTTAAACCAGCTTACTAGGACAGAGGCAGAGCCAATAGTAATAACGAAATTAAGAGGCAAATTTATACAAAATAACACATCACACTTAATATACCTAAATCCAGAGTATTTTTTTTCTTATTTCTAGTTTTAGTATTTATCTTGAATTGTTTAATAGTCAATAGCTCACACTGGTATACCACTTCTGTGGAGTTAAGAAAAAGAAAGGTGGTCTTCTAATTGAATGTTTACTCAGCAGCCTTCTATAAATTTAAGGATATTTGGGTTTTGTAAGCGTATACCAAAACTTTCAGAGTGCTTCTGAAAAATATATGAATTACAGGCATAAACATGTTTACATCATCCATGTGTACGAAGCTTAAAAACTGGTAATAGCAAACAAAAAAATCAATTTGGAATACCAGCCACTAAAGGAAGTTTTATAGAAAGGTTTTCTCAAGCCACAGTCCTCTGACTCATACTGTCTGAATGGTATTTTTATTTTCCAGACATAGCCAGACTAGTGATTGCATAACTACTGTTCATTCATCTGCTTTTACAGCCTCCTTTTACCTCATGATTATACCATCATATTCCTCAATGAATGCTATTTTGGTATCAATTGTTGTAAATATCAGGGGTGGCCAGCATAAAAATAATCTCTTTTTTTTTTGCATAAAAATAATCTTCTCCTAGTATCCAAAGTATTTCACATCCATACTAGAATTATCTTACCTTCGTAAGGACTAAAGATAAGTAGGGGGGGTGGGGGAGACTCTTTTACAAATGACTCTAAAGGCTTTTTCTGTACATTGCTATACAGGCTTCCTGTGATAAAACAAAATAAAACAAAAAAAAAAAAAAAAAAACTGCTACAGACTAGTTAACTTTGGAGTTATTCAGTCCACTTACCCCTATGCAGCCAAAACTTGAAACTCAACAGCCAAGTGTAGCAGCTAGAGTCTGCCCACCGAGCCCAGAGCCATGAGGCCAGCATACACGGAAAAGCCCCCAGAGCTCTTTCTCTGAAACTTTCTAGTCTGTTATTTTCTATTTCTTCACTTTGCCTGTTTCAGAACTCTCAGGCCTCTGACCACCTCACTCTCCCATTCAACCTTTAAAACTGCTCCCCTCATATGGCTCTGGCTCCCTTTCTCAGCACTGCTCCAGAAAACTCGGCTTGAATTGCACCTACCCTCTTTCAAGCCTGAACACTTGCTCCCAATCTACGTCCCCTGACCCTCCAAGGGCCCGAGGGACATAGCACAGATATGCTTCCTAGTGTGATTCCACTAGGGGTCCAGGATACTGCTGCCTTTCTCATAAAGGAGGTCTGATGGCAGCCTGCAGGTTCATTTAGCATTACACTATCCTAACATCTTAGTAGTGTTGCTTAAGTTTGCTCTGGCCAGTATCTCCAGCTTTCAGGCTAAAAATCTATCTGAGGTAAAGAATTAATTATTCATTCTAGTGCCAGTTATATTTTTAGACGACGCTCCTCAATAACACTAACGCACACCATGTCTCTTATCCTGAATAGTCACAGACTGGGAACTGCCTTGCTGGTTTTTATTCATTTCTCTGCCTTGTGTTGATATCACCCTGTTTTCAACTTCAACATTTAATAAATAGCTGAACACAAGAGTGCCAAAAATCATTGACAGCAGAAGTCTAGAAGCATATGGTACTAAGTTAGTAGAAAAAAAAAAAAAAAACAATTCTTAGCTAAGTAATGATTCTTCATTTGAAAATATGTACTATTCCTTCTTCTTTGAAAAGTCAGCACACTTGAGGGCCAAGTGTCGCCTGGGGACTTTAGCTTGCATAAAGCATTGTGTTGGCTCCAAGCAGTGAAATTCCATAGCAACGCCAGCAACACTTAAACTTCTCTAGGACTCCTACATTATTTATCTGTGAACAGCTAGGGGGCTTTTTGCAGAGAGGCCCCTAACTACTGCAAGCATTCACTCTATTTAATGTTTTTTAATTAACACTGCACAAACACCAATTCTGTGTGTGCAGTGAAGTCTGTGCACTTCCCCGGATTTGCTTTCTCAATAGATTTGGAAATGCAGCAGCAGAATCCTGCCAGACTTCCCTTCACTCCAGTTCTCCCTTGTAACCTGAGGATCTCGATTCAGGAAGACATTGGTTAAAATAGGATAAACTAATATGGGGACAGGATAAAGAACAGGCATATTCCTGGGGGGAAATACGTTAGTTGGTACAGAGAAGCTGTTATGGTTTGAACACTTTTAAAACAAAAATTATAATTGTGAAATAACTGGATTTCTCCATTATACAATACCTGGACTTAACCCAGAATCCTCTAAGAGTTAGATAAGATGATCTCTAAGGTCACTGCCAGTTCTAACTTTTATGCTCCAAATCACCGAGAGAGCCTCTAAGTAGCACTCAGTAAGAGGACACCAAAATGATTACTATTCCTAAAACATATAGGATAAAACTCAAAGAATGCAACTCAGAGATAAACATCAATTATCTGCAAACTACTCTCTAACTGCCATGGTACACAACTCTCAAAATCTCTGTAAACATCTGACAAAGAAAGAAAAGAAGCAAAATCGCAAGCAGAATTAAATAAATTGAGAATGTATCTATTCAAAATCTCCTTCAGGGTATAAGACTTCTCAGAAATAAAATCAAATCCACTAAATAAAAACCTGCTAGTTTGAGAAACATGGTAAAGTTTTGTTTTGCTGTCATCTTCTGTTTGAAGTTCATCAGTAATCCTCCTTTAGAGGAAATGACTTCTTAAAGGGGGGTAACATAAAGTTTCTTCACATCTGCAATGGTAAAGAGGTGGCGTCCTTATTTTTTTTTTTAAGATCTTATTTATTAATTCATGAGAGACACAGAGTGGCAGAGACACAACAGGCAGAAGGAGAAGCAGGCTTCCCGCAGGGAGCCCGATGTGGGACTTGATCCCAGGACTCTGGGATCATGCCCTGAGCCAAAGGCAGATGCTCAACCACTGAGCCACCCAGGCAGCCCAGGAGGTGATATCCTTAATCTTAATCTTCTCATGTCAATTGTCTCTCTTCTATGATTAATCTTTCCTTCCCCATCTTCCCATTTCTAAGTTATGCCAAATAATCATTGTAGTATCAGAGAATTAAGTTATGGCATGCACAGCTTGTACTGAGTTAGGTTTTTTTGCAGATTTTGTGTTGGAATTTGCACTGATTTGTGAATAGTACCTGTTACTAAACCAAAGTGTCTATTCTATTACTTCATTTATCACCAGGGGGCAGCACCATTCCCAAAGAACATTCTTTTGACTCAGGGATAGAAAAAAGTTACAATGGCTAATTGGTCCCAGACTCTGTCACAGCTTTGGGTATACACAGCATCATTCCACTTTTTTCCTGCAATGAATGAAGAGTAAAAACTAGCTGGATTCACAGAATTATATCTACAGAAAGGAATATACATGTTGATAGATATCTCCAATAGAGCCAGGAAATCCCAAAGGAGAGGCTGTGGGTGTGTGTGTCTGTATGTGTGTGTATTAGATCTGTGAAGTAAAAGAAGAATTAAATTATTATCATTTTCAGAATTCCCTTGCAGTTTGAAAAGAAATGTGACAGACACACATATGGAATAGCATCTTTTCCCTTGCTATCAGCAGGAAACGTAAGAAATACAATGAACTGGGTATTTTGCAAAGTACTGAGAGTGAAGAAGAGTGGAGAGCCCAAGAAGAAGGAAAACCTCAAAGTGAAGGAGAATTAACTTGACTTCCTTAAAGAGTGGATAAATAGAACATACCACAATTTGATAAATAGTAAATAAACTGTTATATTTTATCTTTAATTTTGTTCTTTTAAATTCATGTGAATAATACATGGAAAGGGTGGTTTATCATGAATTTCTTCTCATGCCTCACCTGTTTGTAAAGACTCTTATCGCCACCTAAAGTATCTTCAAATGCTCGTGTACATCCACACAAAACTTTTAAACTATCAGGCTCATTACATGAATTCTTTTAAAAAAATATTTATTGTTTTCATGTATTCATAAAATGAAATGGGTCATAAAACGTTAAAAGGTGTTGTGAATTTTACATGAAAATAAACAACTTACAAAATCCAATAATACCTGAAGGCAACAAAGTCAGCAATATCACCAAAGGTGAATTTTTTTTTTTTTTTTTTTGCTGACTTATAGAGAGAAATAGCAACACAGCAGTAAATGCAACTGAAAATGTTTCATATGTCCCTATTCTTGTGGGCAAAGATGCCAACATGTTAATATGCTTAAAAATAATAAAACAAAGACACACACCCTTCTATTATCCCTACTTCTTCACTGAACAATAAAGTCTTTCTTCTTTCACCCCAAACTGAATCTATCCATTCAATCATTCATTCATTCATTTTTTAAAAATTTATTAAGCATTCATTTTTAGCACTAATTCCCCTGCCCTTAAGATTTCATTATTTTGTGGAGGAGGAAAACATGGCAACAAATTACCCCGATTCAATTTGACAATTGTTTCAGTACAACACCAACTACTGTGGAGATAGGAACAAAGAAGTCAGAGACAACAAGCCCCTTTAGGGCAGGGACTGCTTCTCTTGTTTAGCAAGGTTTAACTTTAGTAGCTAAAGAAATACTAGGCAAGCAGAAAGCACTAAAAAACAGACAAGCAGAAGGCACTCAACAGATACTTGTGCATAAAATACCCAAATTTGCTCCAAATCAGAGCTGGAAATGAAACTGGCAAAAGTAGTGTGTTAGTTTCCTTGGGCTGACATAACAAAGTATCACTGAGTCTGTGCCAGAAGTTTATCATCTCAGTTCTGGAAGCTAGAATTTCAAAACCAAGATGATGGGAGGCCAGTAGTGCCCTTAAAGCCTCTTAGGGCAGGATCCTTCCTTGACTCTTCCAGTGTCTCATAGCCCCAGGCATTCCCCTGTGTGTGGCAGCGTAACTCTACATTCTCTTCCCATCTTCAAGTGGTGTCCTCCCTACATTTCTGTCCTTATATGACCATCTTCCTAGGAGCGTAGCACTCGTATTGGATTACGAGCCTATTGGCTCTGGTATGACCTCATTCTAACTCATTACCTTTGCAATGATCTATGCTCAAAAGAGGTCACATTCTGAGGTACTGGGAGTGAGACTTCTGGCAGCTCTTGAGCGAACACAATTCCACCCATTACAACCAGTAACATGAGTTCTCTTCCCTTCTGCTCTTTGTGCTTTTCCCCCTCAGCCCTCCCTTGCCTATTTTTCCTCCTCTGAAATGAGATCATTTTGAGACTCCATTGAGGAACACAGACTCCCCTCATAGCTCTCACCTCCTGAGATTACCCATTGGTTTGTGACACTCATTCCACTTGCGCTTGCTTTGGCTCTGCTGAAGTCATACAAATTACCACCATTTATAAGAGCTGCTTACATTCATGCCTAATTATCATGCAGTAGAATAACAATTATGCATATCATTAAATTCGTGTGAGATAACCTTCAACGTAAGTTTTATTTGATTATGGCACTAAACTCTGTTCATGCATGCTTGGTCTTCATAGCGGGTTGCTCAGGAAGAGTGGCTGTCTCTGCCCTGAAAAATAACGACAGTAATAGTGGCCATAACCTTCACCTTCTCCAACAGAAATATTGGTTCCACAACTTGGTACCCACTTTTGAAAGGTTATTGCAATCAAGTCTGAATTAAATAAAATCAATATTTCATCTATTTAGTACGAATGAAAATGGAATAGTTTATTCAACATTTTAAGCTTCCTAATTTGCATCTGTTCTCCTGGCTGGAAAGATACACGGGGTTCAGAGTGTAAAGCACATGATATTGTTGTTTAACAGTTACATTTTAATCTCCTGATTAAGTTTCCCAGCTATAGAGTTTTTTTTTTTTTAAGGTATTGCCATAAAACGATACATTTTTTGTCTATGTTCTGCTTTCATACTTTTTTGTAATTATTTTTATCCATTTTTAAAGCATGTAATATGGCAGTGTGATATGAAATCAGCAGAGTCACTGTGCCCAACATATAACGGATGCATAATACCTTGGCAGTCATTTCATGTATACTACCTCATTTAATTCTCCCAAGAGTTTGACTAGGTGGACATTTTAAAATTGTATTTTATATTATAAAAGTAATAAATATGAAGTTTAGAAAATTCAGGAATTATAGAGTGGTACAAATAAGAATGATACATAATCACACCATCCAGAAATTGCTATTTTTAATATTTGTTGAGTATAGTATTACAAATTTTGCAAGTCTGAAGACTGACTCCTATTCTAGGCAGTCTTAGTCATTTCATTTCATTTCATTGCATTCTCCATTATATCCAGATGGAGAACCAATTTTACAAACTGTTTTACAGCATAATTTTTTTTTTAAAGATTGACCGATTGATTGATTGATTGATTGATTGATGAGAGAGGCAGAGACATAGGCAGAGGGAGAAGCAGGCTTCCTGCAAGGAACCCAATGCAGGACCCTATCCCCAGATCCGGGATTACACCCTGAGCCGAAGTCAGACGCACAACCACTGAGTCAATCAGGCGTCCCTAGCATGATTTTTTTTAATTAAAAGTATATTACATTTTTTTCATATCAAGAATGCTTTTTTTTATAATAAATCACATGGCTGTATTGGTTTTTGAACATCTGGGTCTATTTGGAATTGTCAATGTTTTATAAAACATAGTTAAGAACTCTGGCTCCCAATTCAGACTTCCTGTAGTCAAATTTTGTTCCATTGCCTACTGTTTTTATGACCTTGGGCTAATTACTTAACTTGACTCTGACCCAGTTTCCTCTATAAAACAGAGTTAATAACAAAACCTTCTTGAGTTCCTCTGATGACTAAATAAAATAGCCCACATAAAGTAGTTAGCAACACATACTTCCCAGCATATCCTCAGGCTCAAATAAATGGTAGTGGTCAATAATCAGGTTTATTGAATGATTTTCTACTGTATTCATTTGTTGATTCTCCTATTTCTTGTTGATTCTCCTCTTTCTCTTTGGACATTCCTTTGAGTCTCCTTTGAAAGTGACTCTTCATCACCTTCCACTTAAATATCTGCCTGTGGAACGGAAACCCTCTGTTCTTATTCTAGAATCTCTCTTGTCTCTCCTGGAAGAGTCTCTTCTACCCAGTGGCTTACATTAGTACCTACATCTACCCCAAAGGTGCCCATATTCCTACCCAGGGCACATCACTCTGAGTTTTTCATCCATACATTTGACTGCCTATTGCACATCTCTACTCAAGTTCAAAGGCATTTCAAAATGAACTAGTGCAAACCTAAACTTAAACTTTTGTCAAAATGAGCTTCTTCCCCTCCTGTGTTTGCTGGTTTGGTGAATGACCACCAACAGTACTTCACCACTTCCAGGTGGATGCTGGACTATTTTCCACTCAGCTCTTTCCCTGGCACCACCGCTAATATATCACCAAGTCACTGTGATCCCATATCTAAAATAGCTTTTACTGTATTTATTTGCCTGCAACCCCACTCTTTCTACCCTAATCTATCCCCCTGGCATCTTTTGTCCAGATTGCCATAGCATCCATCTGAACAGAATTCATCCAAACCATTTCACAAACAGCTGAAAGTTTCTTTTTCTTTAACATGAATCTTATCATGTAGTACACCTCCTACTTAAATCTGTCAATAGGAACTTCTCTGATGGAAGACTTGAAAGGTCACACATCATCTAACCTCTCCTTTACCTGTCTAGGCTATCATTCAACATCACCTACCCTGACTCCACTCTTGCTCAATTAGTACTCTTCACCCCAGCCAAACCAAACTTCTTTCAGTGTTTCCCACTTCTTGGCCTTTACACCTTTCTCACTGCAGGCACCCTATTATTTCTACCCTTTCTTCCCTAAACTAACGTCTAACCCAATCTTTGAGTCTCAGTTGCTGGTTGAAATATTTTTAAAAAGCAAGATCTATTGTTATAGCTCTTTTTTTTATTTTTTTTTAAATTTTATTTATGATAGTCACACACACAGAGAGAGAGAGAGGCAGAGACACAGGCAGAGGGAGAAGCAGGCTCCAAGCACTGGGAGCCCGATGTGGGATTCGATCCCAGGTCTCCAGGATCGCACCCTGGGCCAAAGGCAGGCGCCAAACCACTGCGCCACTCAGGGATCCCTGTTATAGCTCTTAAATTCAACTGGGCACACTGAGTTCTAATGCTGCAGTGTGATGGGTTATACAGAAAAATGTTCTTAAGAATAATGATATAGAAGTGCCTGGGTGGCACAGTCAATTGAACATCTGACTCTTGGTATCAGCTCAGGTTATGGTCCCAGGGACTTGAGATGGAGCTGCATGAGGCTCTGTACTCAGCAGGCATAGAGTCTGCTTGAGATTCTCTCTCCTCCTCCCTCTGCTCCTCACTCTGCGCGCTCTCTCTCTCTAATAAATAAATAAATCTCTAAAAAAAGAATAATGGGACATCCGGATGGCTCAGTCATTGAGCATCTGCCTTTGGCTCAGGTTGTGGTCCTGGGGTCCCAGGATCTAGTCCCACATCAGGCTCCCTGCAGGGAGCATGCTTCTCCATCTGCCTGTGTCTCTGCCTCTCTCTATGTGTCTCTCATAAGTAAATAAGTAAACTCTTTTAAAAGAAAAGAATAATGATATATTTTAAATTCAATAGAATGTCTTCCATTGTCTAAATTCCACATGAAATACATATATTTGTGTGTGTGTATATATGTGTCTATATTATGTGTGTGTGGGTGCATGAGTGTGTGTATAATCAAAGTCAGAGTTACCTGGCAAGTTAGAGTTTGTAGAAGGAAGTACCAGGTGTGAAAAAAAGCACATATTGATTTGAAAGAGGAGATGCATGATGACATGTTTCAGCACATTCCATCAGTTTGTGAAAATACATCAAGCATAAGTTGATGAATGTTTTTAGTCCCCACCATAGCAAGAACTACAAAACAAAACAGCTATGTCTGCAACAGATAGACTTTTTGGGGGGATGCCCCTATGACTGAGTTTCCATCTAACGTCAGATAGGTTCTTAATTATCCCCCTCCAAATTAGGAAGATTTTTAAAGTATTGTTTCTCCACTCCTAGAACATTTAACATATGCTGTATTTGATTATATCATTTTCTGTCAGTGTAAAAAATATATAGATCATTAGCAATGTTTCGTTTGTTTCTTTTTTTAAATTTACTTGAAAATCCATTGGCAAAAAAAAAAAACTTTAAATGGGAGATATCAGGGTACCTGGGTGGCTCAGTGGTTAAGCATCTTCCTTTGGCTAAGGTCTTGATCCTGGGATCCTGGGATCAGGTCCCGAATCAGACTCCCTAAAAGGAGCCTGCTTCTCCCTCTATGTCTCTGCCTCTCTCTATGTGGCTCTCATGAATAAATACATAAAAATGTTTTTAAAAATAAAAAAATACATACAGGCACTATCAACATTCTAACACTGATGTTAGGCACCTCACCTTCTTTTCTCTAGGTTTTTGCCCCCCCCCCAAATCCTAGAACAAATATAGTCTTTGTAGTTTCTAACCTTGCTGCACCTCACCCTGTGGGTTTTTACTGTCACACTCTGTTTTGCTTTCTAGGAGATAAATAAAGCATAGCTCAACCCAATATATTTCACACTTCACACTCCCAGATGCCTGACTCCTCTTGTTCTGGCTAATTAGGCTATTAGCTATTGTGGATTGCATTTTGGTTCCTCATTCTTCCATCCTGATTGCCAATTGCCTCCTGTCCCTTTCCCCCAGGGGACCCATGCCCTTTGCCTTGTGACTTTGCACTCCTCTCAATAAAGGTAGAGTGTATTTTCCCTCTCAACTGATGCTGGGTTTGGCTTGTGACATGATCTGGCTAACAAAATATATGCAGAATTAAGAGTGTGCTAGTTCTAACCCCAGGCATTAAGAGGCATCACATGTTTCAATGTCCTCATATTTTGCTGCTAGCATCTCCAAACAAAGAACAGTTCCCAAGAAGAATGACAGATAACTGGGGAAAACCTGTTACTTGGAACCAAGCCAGACTAGATCAGTTAATCCAAGACATAGGATAGAAAATAAAATAGTTGTTTCAAGCCACTGAGTTCTGGGATTGTAATGCGGCATTACTGTGGAAAATGTTACCTACCAAAAGTCTTATGCTTCAATCTATTTCTTTTCCAAAAATAAATCTTGGCAAAATCCACCATTTTTTCTTTTCTTTTCTCTTTCACTTTCTCTCTCTTTCTTCCTTCCCCCTTCCTCTCCTTCACCCACCCCCCCTTTCTTTCTCCTCTCTTCTGGGTTTCCCATATATTAAGATCATAGCCAAAACTCCCTCTGCCCAAAGTCAAAGGCCTCTGCTTCCAAAAGTAAGAAAGAACACAGGCTACCATGGAAAAAGGCATTCTACAAGCCCGGCAAACAACCCTGGAAAAATCCCCCGGTGGCTACTTACTGACCTTTAATAAAGTCCATGCTTTTGAAAGGTACAGAATCTATGAAGAAGTAAAACCCTCACAATTTTTGATCTAATGTATCCTAAATCTTATCAAAGGAAAATATAATATGCTATGGCCAGCAGCATATTTGTTATTTCCCATTCCTTTTAAATTCAACCAGTATAATTTATGCACATGAACGTGGTAAAACTCCACAACTCCTTTTACTAATACCATATATTTTCATGGCACTTTCCACTTCATAAAACATGATCACTCCCTTTGCTGTATATGAAACCTTGTAGTTCCCTACAAGGTAAGAAAAACAGATATTGATCCACACATTTTACTGATAAAGAAAATAAAAGTCAAAATGACTTGGGAATAGAGGGGGAGGAAAATGGTCTGCATGGCTTAAAGGATTTTTTGTAACTGAGCTACAAACTTTGACCACACTAGCTCTACTTTAATGTATGGAAGCTATTGATTTCTTCTATAAATTTAGCTTTATAGATCTCACTATAAATTTAGCTTTATGGACCTCACTTATTAGTGCTGATTGTGTGTGTGTGTGTGTGTGTGTGTGTGTGTGTGTGTGTGTGTTGGGGGTTGCCACTTGGAATGAAATTTATTTCAAAAATAAAAATTTATGTGCGTAGTTTTCTGTATACATGACCCCTTAAACCTATGTAGCATAGAGTTTAATATGTTCCAAGTTAAAAGCCACGATGTTAAAATAGCATAAAAGTATGTATGTCTATGCTAGTTACAGCTGAGTGGCACTTAGTGTGGATTTACTCACTGCCAACCGTCCTTGATATGCTGCTTGTCTCTTCCTGGTAAATGGCAGTGAAGGTCAGTGAATCTAATTTGACAATAATGAGCCTGCTTTGCAACGTGTTAAAATATTGTGCCCCCACTTTTTAAAAAGGTATCAGCCAATCAAAAGGGCTGTTCAATGACACCAGGGAAACCCCTGGAGAGATGGGGAGAGCCAAAGAACAGTACTCTCTTATTTTTCTTTTCCAGTAGTGGATACAGTAGAGGTTATGAACATGTTCAATATGCATTAAAACAAAACACAGCCTGATAGGAATGTTTTAATTAATAACAATTATCTTCTGGAGCATTGTGATTCAAGCCAGGTCTCCAAGCATGAAGGAGAAACTTGACACTTGTGCTTCTTTGTGGACGGAGAGATTTTAAGCAAAGTTAATGGAAACTCAGCGGATGAATGGTGCCGCAATTCAAATGTACTGTAAAATTACTGAAATGATTTCAATGTCACAGGACTACACTGCATTGCATTTATGATTATTACCCCTCGCTATGCTTTAGTGATATTTTGTTAGGTATCTTAAAGCTTGCCTTTTAAAAAAAAATTGTATCTTTCAGGGAAAAACGATGCAACAAATGCTAATCATTATTTCTATAATGATTTCTATCTATAATATATTCTATACATATCCTAAAATTTCTATATATACATTCTACATATAAAATTTTTATAGTAACATAATTATATTATTATTATATAGGAAAATAAGCAAAAACTGGAATGTTGACACAGGGTAATAATAGCTACACCCCATCCCAATGTCTTAGCAAATATTATTCTGTATCGTAAGCTTTTATTTCTCAAAAGATAAGTTTCAAACTTTCTATGCGAGAATCACATTGAATACATGTTTAAAATAAATATTCTTGGGTCCTACCCTCCTAGACCTCCTAAATCAGAATCTCTTGGGAGGAATTTGTGTTTTAACAAGACCTTCAGATAATTCTCACACACACTAAAACTTAAGTAGCACTGGGCTATATCAGAGGTTCTTAAACGGGCAGCCACCGAATTCAGGGGTCCATGACGTTGGGATGGGGAAAAAGGGTCCTTAACTTTCACTGAAGTCTAACTGATATTTAGAGTTCCTTTCAATTCTGAATACAGTCAACAAATCACAATAGTTTTAAAGCATCTGTGAGTTATCACCAATGGAAATCAGAGATATTTTCCTATTGTATTATATTTGTTAAAGATATCCCAAAATACCAACATTTATTACTATGAAATTCTATTAGACTTATGAGTTAATTTAACGAGCTATGAAATTAGTGCATATAATATCAGAATATTTTAAGTAAATTTTTGATAATAGTCAAATAGGTCAAATCAGTAGAACTGATTTCCTTTGTAATTCTATATATTTTATTTGCTATATTTAAAAACATATTTCTGAGTAGTATGTAAAGGTTTTACAAGTGTTAAGTGTAAGTGTCCATGACACAGACAAAGGTCAAGAACCCCTGTGCCCAGTCCTCCTGGGCCTTGTATTTCTGCAGAGAGAAGAGGAAAGGGTGAGGAGAGCTAAATGTAAGCCTTGTCTCTGACTCCAACAAACCCTCCCTGGCATTTCCTCTGAACGGACATAGATGTGGGAGCATAAAGGAAGGTGGTTTATAAAATTCCAATGTGTTTAAGAGCAGGAGGAGAAAAGCAAAGGAAATCAGGAACACCTGTCAGTCATGAATGGCTTATTGGCTGAGTTCATCAGCAGGGGAGCTGAGTTTGATCAGTTCTGCCATGATTAGTGTCACTACAGTCAAGTGTAATTTCTGTATAAATAGAAGTGGTGGATAGGAAAATAATTCAGTCCATCCCTCTAAATTGTCTCAGTCAGCACAGACATCAAAACTGTCAGCCTGAGGTGGGGAAAGCACACATACCCAACCAACCCTATAATTGTATTCAGTATTCAAATACTTCAAACTACAGAATATTATTTTCAACATAAAACCAAAGAAAAATCAGTGTTGATCGTGCATCTTATCTAATTGGAAAATAGCATTTGTTTATTTTTCATTGTCTTTTTTTTGATAAAAGTATGCCAATAAGTTTCTGTGTTTTATCACTTTTTACTAGTGGGATATTTTCATCTCTAAATAGGCCTCTCTTCTAATTCCTTACCTTAATGAATGATATCTTCTTCCAATCAGTTGTCCAAGACAGAGGTTTGAAGGCATCCTATCCCTTCTTCATCAAATAGGTCACTAAGTCCTATTAACTTTATCTCCCTAATATCCCTGAAAACAATCCACTTCCTTGAGGCCCATTGTTACTAGGTTAGCTCAGACCATCATTATTTTAGTTAGAATGATAGGAATGGACTCCTAACTGGTTTCCTAGGCTTTAATCCTGCTTGTTTCCCGTCTTTGCACCATATGTTCATCAGAATAATGCCTTTTAAAAAAAGATTATTTATTTATTTATTCACAAGAGATACAGAGAGAGAGGCAAAGACATAGGCAGAGGAAGAAGCAGGCTCCATGCAGGAAGCCCGATGTGGGACTCGATCCTGGGATTCTGGAATCACGCCCTGAGCCAAAGGCAGATGTTCAACCATTGAGACATCAAGGCATCTCAGAATAATGTCTTTTAAGTGCAAGTCTTAACATCACTCTTCTGCAAAAGCATATCCATGGAATCCCTCTGTCCTCAGGGTATATGCCATACTTCTTAGCATGATCAGATCAGCCTTACATTTGCAGCCTTAGCATGTCCCCATTACACTATAGACCTGACATAGTAAATGTAAGGGAAAACAACATACCAGGACTATATCACTTTTTGTTCATGTGATGATGAACATTATATTCCTAATGTTGATTGTATGATGAGTGCATTATTGGTGAATTACGGTCGATACAGCATTTTTGGAGAGGCAGGGAAAATATATTTTACATCTAGAACCAATTTTGTCACTTAAAAGAGTGTCAGTTATTCAGAAAATTGGGTATTCTTTGATGATATTTAGATATACGAGGTTTGCTTGCAAATGTGCACAGAGACATACACTTTTCAAAGGCAGGTAGTTGGGAGACATTGGCTCTGTCTCATGTATCTATGTGTCTCTGCATAAGTCACTTTCACTGGACTTTGAGTTTCTCATCTGAGAAAATACGTGGGGGTAATTTATGTCTATGTTTAAAATCCAAGTCTATGTGGCAATTTAAACAATATATTCACAAATTCTTGAATACATCTATTTTTTTAAGATTTATTTACTTGAGAAAGAGAGATTGAAAGAGCAACAGACCATGGAGTGGGAGGTGGGCAGAAGGAGAAGGGAGAGAGAATCTCAAGCAGACTCTATGCTGAGTGCAGAGCCCAAGGCGAGGCTTGATCCCAGGACTACGAGATCACAACCTGAGCTGAAACCAAGAGTCAGACACTTAATAGACTGTACTACCCAGGCACCCTTCAAATATTTCTTAGGACATGTTGCTTAATTCCACCGCATTTGAGTGTGAGCCAGATTCAGTGACTCATTTCTAACAAACAGAATATGAAGGACATAATGATAAGACTGATGCATTGGGTTCCCATGTCAGGTGTGCTCGTTCACATATTCTTTCTCCCTCTCTCTTTCAGATTCATTCTGGGGCAAGCAAGCTGCCAGGTCATGAAGACACCTAGGTAACCTATGGAGATGGTCAAATGATGAGAAAAGCAGATCTCTACCAATGAGAAACAGACCTGCCAACAATGTGAGTGAGCTTCGAAGTGCATTCTCCAGCCCCCGTCAAGCCTGGACTACAGCCCAGGTCAACAGCAACCTCTGCAGAGACAGTCAGTTAAAATAACTGCTAAGCCACTCTGATAATGACCCTCACAATCTTTGAGATAACAAGTGTTTTAAGATGCTAAATTTTGGGGTAATTTTTTTAAATGCAGAAACAGATAACTACCAGACCAGAACCCTATATATGATATAATTTTATGACCTCATGATCTTTCAAGTACTCCTTATTTTTTAAATATTTTTTATTTATTTGAAAGAGAGAGAAAACAAAGAGAGAGAGAGAGAGAACAAGCAGAGTGATCAGGAGAGGGAGAAGCAGACTCCTGCTGAGCAGGGAGCCTGACACAGGGCTCAATCTCAGGACCCTGGGATCATGACCTGAGCTGAAGGCAGTCACTTAACCAACTGAGTCACCGAGGTGCCCCATCAAGTATTCCTTATTCTTGACCCTACACTTTTCTCAATGTCTAAAATGGCAAATTAATTGCTACTGTAGATTAACTTCTTAACTAAATTACTGAGATTAGAAAACAGATTTTACATTTGTACAATGTAAATTTACACATGTATTACTTATACTCTTAAATGGATTAGAGCTAATATATTTTCAATGAAAAGGAACTCATCTGAATGCCAGCCCAGTTGCATAATGTGGACCCCATGCTGTGGGATTTGCTGCTTTCACAAGTTGTATATGACAGGCTAGTTGCAATTACATCAATGAATTGTTTTCTATCATCCTCACCGGTGCATTAATGAAAGGCTGCACAATTAAAGAAAAGATTATACTGCTTGAAGAAAGCAAGGCAACCAGTTTAAAGAAGTAGATGAAATTAAAATCATTTTGCTGCACTAGTTTCCATTCCAGTAATTGCTGAAACTGCTCCAAAATGCTGTGTGCATCCATATTTAAGAATCTTAACATACTCAGAGCCAAATTTATCACTAAAAATGTAATGAATGGCTAATATACTTTTCTTAATTACTTTATCTAACTGGAAAACTGAATATTTACAAAATAATGAAGAAGGAATGACATTATTTTTATGGTTACTCTACATCCAAAGCCTTAACTCAACTCTGCTTTACAACAGGCTTCCCAAAGACAAACGGCAGGCCCAAGTACACTGTCTTTATACTTCTCCCTCCCTCTTGCTTTCGTTAATCATTCTTTCCTCTAGCTGAACCCCTACTCTTGATTTTAGCATCATCCTTTCCTCATCAGTGTAGATACTTTTAATGTACTTCGGGTTCAATCAACTCAAATAAGAAAGAACCAGCTTGTGTAATGCCAATCATAAGGGGCCCTGGGCTGGAAGCTTCAGGCTCATCTCCATGCTTTCAGGAGCCCATATGGCAGCTATAAACTTAAAAGAGGGACCTACTGAGGAAGATGGAGATGGCCAACTCCCATTCAGAATTAATAATAAAAAATGTTGATTTGTAATCAAATGGTTCATAATTGTGCCCCTCACCCACTCACTTTTCTTATTTCCTAATAAAGAGGGTGGGTTCCTCATCCGTATGAATAATCTATAGTAAAAATGAAACAGTTAAAAAAACCTGTACTTAGCATACACACAGAAATTTTATAATGTATATGAATGTGGATAAAAAAAATTGAAAAATATAACTTCCCTAAGTGCACATTTTTGTTCCATTACAACCACGGTGTGGTTACATTTCAACATTTTATACCATCCTCATAAGAGAAGACAGATGTGTATCAAGTCCTGAATTCTACTGGAAATTCATATTTAGGCCTAAGAGCTTTTCTTTCTTCAGAGACTTGGAGGGATTCTTCTTGAATCTTCTTAATCAAGTTACTCAGCTATTTCAAGGCTTAAGACCTTTGACACACTGATGACTTCTTAATTGATGTCTCAACCGTTACGAGACATCGACACAAACTTAGCCCTAACTGGAAGTATTTTGGGGAGGAGGATGTGCTTGATTTCAAAAAGCAAATACTACAGTTTGTATATTGAAAATACAAACTCAAAAGGTAGGTAACAAAATTCCAAAGAGGCACCACATATACTAACAAAGCCAAGAGTGAAATAAAATGAGAAAGCAGAAAAACATGCATTAGAGAAAAATAATGTTTAATATCTCCTAATTATTCATACACGTCACATCCAAAATATCGTAATACCAGAGGAACAACATTCAGAGATTGAAGTATGCTTAAAATAGGAACCAAAATAACAACAATAACCAAAAATGTCTTTAATCTCCATCTGCTGAATAATTAAGATCACATCAAACTGCATCTGTAGAATCTCCTTTACTTGTTTATATATTCACTGAGTATAAAGGAATATTTTTGATGATACTTTATTTATTGATACTTCCCTATGAAGGATTTTCAAACTAACGTAATTAACTTTACTAGAAGTTACTACCACACCCATCAGCCTCAACAGTCATTTATCTTTGCCTCTGTACACCTAACATCAGGATAATTGCCCTATATTTATACCTCCTTTTCTCTCACAGTTTGACACAGATATTAATAATAACTTTTAAAAAGGACTAGGAAGAGCATTCTGTTAAATTTAAACTTGTTTGTATTAGGAGTTTGTGTCTTAATTTGAGCATTTCTACCTCTAAGGTTTCATGTTGATAAAAATCTACAGTTTTTAAAGGGTTACCCTCCTAATCTTTTTTTCAACTGCCTTTTGTAACAATATATAATATGAATTCAAATGGAATTCTAGAAGAGGCAAGACTAATCTGTGTCTAAAGAAATAAGAACAGCATTTACCTCTAGAGGTGGGGACGGGATACAGTGGGAAGGGGCATAAAGGAATGTTTTAGTGTGATGGTAATGTCTAGACCCTGAAAAGAGTTTGTGTTACACAATTGTATGCATTTGAATAAACACAGTGAATGTATACTTAAGATTTGTACAATTCATTGCATATAAATTTTATATCAAGAGAAAAAACACTGACTTCTATTTAATAGTATGCATGCTGATACACTTGGGGGATGTGTACTGATTTCTACAATTCATTTTTTTTTCTACAATTCATTTTGAAATGCAGTGGATAGAAAGGCGACAAGGCAGGTATACTAAAAATGTTAATGGCAGTATTTAGGCCATAGGGATATTCTTTCAAATATGCTCTGGTTGATGAGTTTCATAATAAGTATTAGAGAAAATAATGTCATTTTTTCTTCTTTTTTGTCATTTTATCATAAAAATAAAAGAATTAATACTTTTAAATTTTAGGTAGAACAATTCTATAGTAACAACAACACAATAACTCACAAAAATTTCTCTTGTTTATTTTTGGGAGCATTGGAGGGCAGGGATGCTAAACCTTTTACTGACATCAGCATTCTTCTGAAAACAATTTGCAAAATAGGCAATAATTCATTTTATTTCTTTCTATTGGAATCTGAGAGCAAAAATCTCTTACCTATAAGAGAGAACCAAAACAAATTTTATGGAACATTTTCTGCTTTGTTTCCTCTTTTGCACAAATGTAACATCAGCCTGCTGTGAAATAAATTTAGCCTTAAATATACTAATATTTCATGCTAATTTTCTTTTTCTTTTAGTTACTCCGTCACCCTATAACTGAGTTTTCCTGGTTTTCTTTTTATAAATTATAACAATTTAAAGAAAGCAAATGATATAAAGGCACTATTCATTAAAAATGAGAAACACTGGGCAACCTGGTGGCTCAGCAGTTTAGTGCCACCTTCAGCCCAGGTCGTGATCCTGGAGATCTAGGATCGAGTCCCACGTTAGGCACCCTGCATGGAGCCTGCTTCTCCCTCTGCCTATGTCTCTGCCTCTCTCTCTCTCTCTCTCTCTCTGTCTCTTATGAATAAATAAATAAAATCTTTTAAAAAAGAGAGAGATAAACACTAAGAAAACATTGTTTACCAATAATTTAACTTAGGAACTACTGCAAAGTCCATGGCATTCTGCTGGTATTGTAAAAGTCTAGAACTCTATTTTTAATCCATCATAAGGATAAGAGATTAGCATGTATGTATATGTATGTACGTATGTAATTATTTACCTATCAAGATTTATTTATTAGGGAGAGTGTGTATGGATGGGGAGAGGCAGAGGGAGAGGGAGAGAAAGAATCCTCAAGTAGACTCAAACTGCTGAATGTGGAACCCAATGAGGGGCTCGATCCCAGATCTCTGAGGTCATGAGTTGACCCAAAATAAAGAGTCAGCTGCTCACTTCATTGATCCCCAGGTGTTCCAACTTTTATTTTTTTAAAAAAATTCAAACAAGTGATAAAAATTGACACTTGTGGTTAGTATTGATTAGTCAACAACAACAAAAAAAACTTATGGTAGCCCAAAGAATAATAAAGAATTTCAAATGAATTATATAGGCTGATATAATTTGAGGTGGCCCAAAGAAAAAAACCACAACTTAGCATCGTGCCTATCTTGTCACTAGAGTTGTACCATTAAAAGCCAGTCATCCAAATGACATAATGGTGCTGTTATGCAACTCATGGCTCTCTGGCTCAGTATTAATGCCATATTTTTAGAAAAGACCTTTGGTACATGACAAAGTGAGAAATTCTTAAGATCAAATGCACTAGTATTATATATATATCAAAGGCAGAAGCAGGATGCATTGAGTGCTGTAGTGTCCAATACAGTAGCCACTAACCACTACTGAGCATTCAGTATATAGTAACTCTGAACTGATATGTGCTATTAATCGTAAAATATACACCAGATTTTGAAACTATAGTATGTTAAAAAGTAAAATATTTTACGAATAAGTTTATTTTGATTGCATGTTGAAATGGTAATATTTTAGGTATATTTAATTGAAGTATATTATTACATTAATTTTATCTCAGATTTATTTATTTATTCGTTCAAAAGATTTTATTCATTTATTCATGAGAGAGAGACACAGAGAGAGAGGCAGAGACACAGGCAGAGGCTCCCTGCAGGGAGCCCGATGTGGACTCCATCCTGACACTCCAGGATCATGATCAGGGCTGAAGGCAGATGCTCAACCGCTGAGCCACCCAGGCATCCCTGTATTATTTATTTTTTAATGAAGCTACTAGAAAATTTTAAATTACATGTGTGGCTCTCATAGTTTTAATGGAAGTGCATATGTAGAGATTGGGCACAAGGCAGAAATTATTTTCACTTAAACATAAGACAAATTTTTGATTTTGAAGTACTGTACAAGAATAAAAAGGAAGAGAAGGAAATAAAATTTGATGAAACATGATTCACTAACACACCAAAAATCTTAGCCTGGATTTGTATTTAACAGTATCTTTTTTACATGTTTTGAGCCTTGTTTCCTAACTCTTAGTAAAAAAATATTTTTTCTTTCCTTAGAGTAAAATCAATCAATCAACCCTATTTCTTTCTACTTTTAAGCTTCTATCCATCTGTCTGATATCTCTGATACAATTATCTCTTTTTTTATATATATATAAATAATCTCTTCTTCAATGAGGCTAATTGGGGGAATGGCCATAATAGTTTTCTGTCTATTATAAATCTCTTATAATTTATTTAGGAAGATTTGGAGATTTGGATCCTCTCCTCATTTAAAAACTTTACATTTAAAAAAAATAAAAATAAAAATTTTACATTTTGTTAATTTGGCATTTATTTGAATCAATGTTGTATTTTTTTTAATTGTTGTACTAATATATTATTTATCTTGACTACTGAGTTTTTGGCATCCCCATAAATTCTGCAGCAGAAGTGAATATATCACTAACCTCACTATAATCTTAGCTCAGCAGGTAATTAAAAATAAAACAAACAAACAAAAATCCCTCTTGTTTGCAGGGAGAATAAATCCTTTTATGTGTCACAACAAATAGTGACTGGTCTTAACAAATCAGATGAATATTATTTCTTTGGCCAATGAAATAGAAAAAGTGGGCTGATCATTATAGCTTCTGAGGAAGCTTTTTCATTTTCTCTTCCTTTTTACTGATAAAATGTCACAGAATTCGCAGGCACATCCTTTAACTCCATTTCATTCTTCTTTATTCATATCATCAATATGGATATCATACTGGATGTGCAACAACCATTTCTCAAAGACAAGGGGAAAAGCCCAATGAGCTAAGGATGGAAAAACAGAAATACCTAAAGGAAATTTCCTATAATCATCGATGAGCAACTCGACCAGCTAGACTACATACTTGTTAGAGCAAACCAAACAGCTTTTTGTTTAAACTTCTGTAGGTGAGTTTCCCTGTATTTAAAGCCAAACATAATGCCAATTAATACACACAAATTAAATCCTAAGTTATTTTAAACCAATTTTTTTATAAAACTTTAACTTCTGCTTTAATCATAAGTCATGCCTGCAAAAATGGGTATTATTTCACCACTCTATATATGTATGCATGCATGTACATATCTAAACATAAATCTATTATTTCACTTCTTGGACATATCATTCTTATTTAAATGCTGGGAAAATATTCTCTGGTAAGATCACTTTTGCTTTCTTAGCTCCAAATTCTGTTCAGTCTTTCCATAATTTAATTCAGTTCGACAAATATTGACTGAATCACTCTGTTGGCTACTAAATTAACCAATTTAAAGAAAAATACAGTCTGTGCCCTTTGGCATCTTATAGATCAAATCAGATCACTCCTTAATATTAAGCTCAAAGCTATATTATAAGGTATCTTTCTTTAGCAATCTGGAAATTCTTGAGGACATTCTTCTCATCACTAAGTAGATGAGAGCATCTCAAACTAATGTGGTTGGTTGACTGCAGGTAGAAAGAATACAATAACCTTTTATTTGTTTGGTACTTTACACTTGCAAAACACTTCCACAAAGATTGTTTCATTTGTCTTTTAAATCTCTACTGCTGGAACAACTCGGTGAAAATCAAATCTTTAAGATTACTTCTATCTAAGCAGCAGTCACTTAGTCGATTTTGTTTTTTATAAATGAAATCTTTCATTTCTTGAAAAAAATTTCAAAAAATCCTGAGGAATGTACTGGAATAATTTTAAGCATGTCTCTTTCAAGAATAAAGGACAAAATTATTTCTCTTTGCAGATTTAAATGAATTTGGCATGCAGTATGTTATATAAAATGCACACTAATTTGTTTTCATTAGAATTGTTCTCCTGGCATGGCTTCTCTTTCTCTCAGTCATGCTTATTTATGCACTGGGCAGTGTTAGACATGCATGCATGCATTCATTCTTTCAACAGACAGTTTCTAATGGAAGGCACCATGCTAAGAGCTGTGGGAGAGAAAGACATACATTTCATAATTTCAGATTCTTGATGATCTTAAAATATGGCAAGAAAAAGTAGGTATGTAGGCAAACCAGGATACAAGTACCATATGGAGGGACAATAATGAATATAAAAATTATTATCAGAGAAGGTCTAATGCCCTTGAGATTTCAAGAAAGGGAGAATGAAGAATAAATGGCATTCCAAGGAGAGAAAACTGCAAAGTAGTGATAAAGTGGCCGTGTACTGTTAATAACCCCCACACATGAAATAGAGAAATTTCATAAAGAATAGTATAGTTGAGGTTAGAATTATTCTAAAATAACTTATATGACAGACTAATTATTTTGTATTTTCCTCAAACAAAAGTAACTAAATGTTTTAGCTTTCAACTACTGTCGTATTTTTTAAAAAATTGAAATGAGATACGCAATTTCACCTACCAGATAAGTAAAAATTTGAAAACTTGATAATACTCAGTAATGGTAAAAATGTGAGAAAACAGGTATATTCCTTTAAGCCTGGAGAATAGGCAAATCATTGCTTCTATTTTAGAGAAAAATTGATCAGTATCTATAAGATTTTATTTTTTATTTATTTTTTAAAGTACAATTCTTTTTTTTTTTTTAAAGATTGATTGATTGATTTATGATGGAGAGAGAGAGAGAGACAGAGACAGAGACACAGGAGGAGGGAAAGCAGGCTCCATGCTAGGAGCCCAACATGGGACTCGATCCCCGGGCTCCAGGATTGCGCCCTGGGCCAAAGGCAGGCGCTAAACCGCTGAGCCATCCAGGGATCCCCTCTATAAGATTTTAAATTCTTGTATACTTTAACTCAGCATTTCCAATTTTTGGAATTTATTTTACAGAAATACTGGCATGAGTATATAAAGATATGTGTGCCAATAATTACTCTGAGAAAGATGTATTTAGGGAAAAGAAGGAAACTTGCCTACCCATCATAGAGAATTCAAGTAATAAATTGTGGTATGGCCATATAATAATAGGTATTTTTAAAAGGTCTATAACCACTAATACACAAAATTGACATATATCATTATGTGAAAAAAACCAGCTGCAGGACTGTATTTGTAGTATGGATTCATTTGTAACTTTTTTAAAAAAAAATCTGTCTCTCTATATAAGTGTAAAAAAACTAATTGAGCTGTTTTTATATATAGAACATGGTTCTATATGTTAATAGAACCAGAAGAACAAAACAGAAAAATCCCTGTGTTCATGGAATTTATATCCTAGACAGGAAAGCAAATAAATAAACAAGGTAATTACAGCTTAGGATTAATCATGATGACAGAGACAACAGGATAAGTAGATAATGGGTCCTATGTTCAATAAAGTGTGCAGGTAGGCTATTCTGAAAAACAACAGCAGAGACCAGAATGAAGTGAGCCCTGGAGCTATGAAAATATCTTTGGGTGAAGTATTCCAAACTGAGGGAATAGAAAGAGCAGAGGCCCTGAGTCACTATCCAGGAAAAGAAAAATGTCAAAGTGAAGGGACAGTCAATCAGAGGAAAGGTGGTAGGAAGTCATGGTCCCTTATTGCCCTAAAAATGTACACCGATTGTGGCTACCGCGGCCTACAACAATAGTAACAACGGCCACTGTGTTAACAGAGGCTTCTGCTAAACGTGCACACAGTAAAGTATCTGGCTTTATTGTCAGGAAATGAATCTATAAACCACTTGACCTTTAGTAGCGTTGATTTTATTTTGACTGACATAAAGGCAAATCACGAGAAGAGATTGAGAGAGTCCCTGGGCTGGCTGAAAGGAGTTGGGGGGCGGGGGGTTGCAGGGAGAGAACAATGCTGTTTGTGCATGGACAAGCCTGTTTGAAATCTCTTCCAGATAGTCAGAGAGATAAAAGAAAAAGACTACAAAGTATTGAGCCAGTACAGTGAAGGTTAAATATGAGCTCCTACTGCCATGATTTATCCACCCAAACAGCTGGGAAACTTCCGAGGTAGTTCATATATCACACGAGTGGAGGAAGCGAGTCTGACTGTATAAACACACCTCAGGGCTGCTACTGTTCCCATTAACTGTCTGTCTCAGTAAAGGTCTGCAAGTAGACAGATTCCTGCCGCAGCTGAACTGATAGAAAACTGCAGGTATGGATAAAAATTAGAGGGAGACACGTATGTCAAGAACACTCATGAGAAATTTTTCAGAGGAAAGGAAAAAAATGATTTATATTTATAGGATTTGACTATTTTAAAATTTGACAGTTTTGGATTTTCATACTGTGCACACTTAATATTTTGCTGTTTAATGCTAAAGCCATGGCCTCAGTCCATTATGGAAGATGTTTATTGTTAAGCGTGTACAGTCTCTAATTGCAATAATATAACTGACCCTTGAATAACATGGGTTTGAACTTGAGGGTTCAATTTATCAAAAAAAAAAAAACCCTCAAATTTTTTGATAAATACAGTAGTGTAAATGTATTTTCTCTTCCTTATGATTTTAATAACATTTTCTTTTCTCCAGCCTACTATATTATAAAAATATATATAACACATATTAAAAATATGCATTAATTGAAATTTACATTATTCATAAGACTTCTGGTCAATAGTAGGCTCTTAGTGTTAAGTTTTAGGGGAGTCAACGTTATATGCGGATCATTGACTTTGTTTGGGGGGAGTGGTCAGTGCCCCTAACCCTTGCTCTGTGCAAAGGTCAGCTGTGTATCTGATGAGTGTTTTGAGAACTTTCCTGAAATTGTTTTATAATCAACAGTCATGAAGATTGACACATACAAGTTAAAATAAACTAATAAAGATTTCAGAACAAGATCAAACTTGCAAGGCCTAACTTTATGTGAAATGGCACCAATAAACCAATATTCACTTATACTTATTTTCAGTTTAAAACACAAAAGCATGGCACTCTTAAGAGCCTTTTGATACTTAGGGAATTCTTATCTATTACATATTATTCCTCTTGGAAGATACTTGTTAGACATTCTACTTGATTAAAGAACAATCAACAGACCACATTTTGGGGGTACATTGCAAGTTAATCTTTGCATAGAGACCATTTTATCTCCAAAAGCTATATTTACCTGAATCTTGTCCAAATACTGTCCTAAATCTAATTTTGGTCACAAATAGCACCAACTGAAGAGTGTGAATTGTGAATTGAAGTCCCCCATAGCACCTCATTCCTAAAGGAAAATGTTAAAGATGCTATGAAATAGGAGTTAAGGACATTAATATATTGTTTCTATTTAATTGAATTATGTTACTTGCTCAAACTTTAAACCAAACTTGCTCCATAAGAACATCTTTTTAAAGTTAAAAACAAATTATACATTCTATTAGCATCCATATACCCAATGTTCTTCCATTAAAAAGAGCTTTTTCTTCCAAAAGATTTATATATTCCTGTAAAATAATGTAATAATATATATAGTCATATATTTCATATATGTATACAATAAAATATTAAAAGCACATATTTCATGAAGATTATAATCAATTTCTTGTCATTGTGGTTCTAGGTTACCAAACTATCACAATAAAATTATTTAAAAAAAAAAGATGACTTGGGTAAGACTCTTCAATGAAATTCTTTTTACCACTCCTTTAGTTAAATATCAAGTTTTTCATTTTCAAATGCAGATTTTGCTTTTCTAAGAAGTTCAGCAAATGAATTTAAATATACTTTATTATCACTCCAACAGATTTCTCATAAATCCACATTATAATTTATCTACTTCTCTTCATGGATCTAACACAATGTCTGTGTATATTTTTTTATTTAATAAGTAAGTTACACACTTTCATAGATAAGCTTAAATGTCATCACAAACTGTTTTACAGAATTGCCCTTTCTTTAAGATACTGTTGACCATCAAGTCTATCCTGAAAATCTTTTTTTCACAACAAAAATGCTCTCCTGGTTCTGTTCATATTTCTCTGTTTTCCTCAATTTTGTTCCCTGCATGGTCATTCTTGCCCCTTACCTGTCACTATTCCCCAGGGTTTTGTCCTAAATTATCTTCTTTTTCTCCCCCTGAGGGATCTTATCCAATTCTAACCCTCATTCTACTCGACTAACTCCTACATCTGTAGTTGCAGGTCTCATATCTAAGCTCAAGAATATCTTCTTGTCCCAAACCACATTCATTCTGTACCCTCTCTCTCAGTCTGTTCTTTTTCCTGTAATATACAGCTTTGACAAACCCTGTGTCTCTTTGGATGGCCAATTCACAAACTAGGTGATCATCTTCATCCGCTTCCACACTAATGTCACATACTTCCCATTCTTCACACACCTCCTTCTAACTTGTCACTATGCTGTTTTGACTCTACTTCTCAAAGCTCCTTTGTATACATTTCTTCCTTTCTATCCTGGGCCACTTTGCTCCTAACTCAAGGATTCAAAGTCTTCTTTATCTTTCTGATCTATTGCACAGTCTTTCCTTTCTCTTTCTTTTCCTTTCTTTTCTTTCTTTCTTTCTTTCTTTCTTTCTTTCTTTCTTTCTTTCTTTCTTTCTTTTTTTTTCTTTCCTTCCTTCCTTCCTTCCTTCCTTCCTTCCTTCCTTCCTTCCTTCCTTCCTTCCTTCCTTTTTTTTTTCTTCTGTTTCTGGCATCCATTCAGTAAATGTGATCATATTATTTCCTCAGAGAGGGTACCTAATTCCCTGGCCTTATGTTTCCACATGGAGGCCTCTGAGCAAGAGTTAAACTTGTGTTCCCTTCCCAGAAAGGGTAATTTATTGATTAGGAGTTTGGAAGGAAAAAAAGAAAGAAAACTCATACTGGTCTCTTCTTCCATCTCTCTGAAGTTGCCCTTTATTCTGCATTTGAAGTTTCTTCACATGGTATTTGAGGCTTATTTCTGAAAGAAGAGGCCTGATCTTTTAGTGAGGGAGTAAGGCCAATTCTGAGGTGAAGTGTTAGGACGTCAGTTTGCATATTATATTAAGTTATAATCTTGATCTCTATCCTGTGTACATCTTTCACTTGGTTCTGAACTTGGGTAGGGGAAAGAAAATACTATAAACAGGGTCTCCAAAGTCTCATCATCACTCTCTTGTTGAAAAAAAAAATCTTTTAAATTGTCCCTGTTTACTAAATTATGAAATCCTTAGCATGGCATACAAAGTCCTTCCTAATTTGCTCCAATCTACTTTTTCTAGGTTCATCTCTTGCTATTCTTCTCAAATAATCCAAAACTACAGTTACATCAAATCAGTCTAACATTTTAAAAGACAAATGCATTTGTTGTTTCTGCTAGGAATGCCAGTTCCATTTTCTCTGTCTGGATGGTTCTTCCTCTTTCTTTAAGAGCCAGTGTAAATGTCACCATATTTTGTGTAAAGCCTTTCTCTAATGTCACAGGCAGGATTATTCACACTGCCTCTTTCAATTTTAGAAACAATGTCTTCACCTTGGTATTAACTTAACACCAGTAGTTAGGATAGTACCTGGGAAATAATAAGTAGGCAATAAATGTAGAATGAATGAAGCTCACTTTATCTCATTGATGAAAAGACTGACACATAGGTCTATGCAATACTAAAGAGCTTATGCTTGCAACTAAAAATCTTTTCTTTTTCTCTCTTTCTGTGTATTAATGTATGTACATGTAGGTGTATGCATTTGAATGTGCATTATGTGTTTTGAAGGTAGTTAGTTATAAAAAATTATATGCCTTCTTATTACCATGAGCTATATTTTCTAACCATAGTATGAAGGCAAGAAAGGAGAATCCAAGGGTGCCTCGGTGGACCAGTCATTTAAGCATCTGCTTTCAGCTCAGGTCATGATCGTAGGGTCTTGGGATCCAGCCCAAGGCAGCATGGGCTGCCTCTTCAGGGATAAGTCTGTTTCTCCTTCTCCCTCTACTGCTCCCCTTGCTGGTGCTCTCTCACTGGCTCTCTCTTTCTCTCTCTCAAATAAATAAAATCTTAAAAAAAAATAAAGAATCCAAGTAACATTCAAAATGTTGTAGTCCTAACACAGATAACTTGAGCATTAAATTCAACATAATATTACTTCAATTACCTAGAACATAAATAAACAGAATCTTTATATTTTTAAGTAGGAAGGGCAAATTAAAAAAATGAAATCATGGATTTAATTTTATTAAGCTTCTAAGCTTATTCTTAGTTTGAGGAATCTGCAACAAAATCCTTTTACCTTCTCTAAGTACATGATGGCATAAATACACAGAATTGGGTTCACAATGAACATTCAGAACATCTTTCATTTTAAAGCCTTTTAATAATCTAGAGTACTTTGAGATCATATAAAAATAAATCTCCTTCCTCATTTTTTTTGTCAGATGCTGACCCTCAGAGAAGTAAAGTGATTTGTCTAAAGCCACCCAGTACCTAAGACCAATACCAGGTCTGGAGACAAGGTTGCCCCACCATCAGTCTAGAGTGATTATCATTTCATAAAACTGCCTCTATCAACAATAGATTGCTTTTGTTCTCTTAGGAACACTTCATTGCCCTACTTAAAACTATGCAGTATCTTCTAATTATATTCAACTTGAAGTCAAAATTCCTGTGTAGGGTTTCAGAGCATGTTAATAATCTAGTTCTTGATTATGGGTCTATGTACTTTATGATTCTAAAAAATGGCCCCCTCATTTTACATCTATGCCTTCTGAAAACAGAAGCTCAACACTTCATCTCCCTTTGTCACCTTCCTACTTTCTATTCATCCTTAAGTTTTTACCTTAGACATCACTTGGTTCTAGAAAACCTTCAATAAAATCCCAAATCTGGAATCAATGACTCTTGTGGGCTCCCAAAGCATGAACAACCCCCTTCACAACACAAATAACAATGTATTATGATTACCCATCTACCATGTAACCTTCCATCAAACTATAAACTCCATTAAAGGAAGAACTCCATCTGTTTTGCTCAGCATTCTATTCTGTGAATTATCAGAGATACTGGTGTATGTCAGGTACTTAGTAATGAATAGATCTTTGAGATAAGAATATTTTTAAATTAAAATAATTCATTTGTCTTTATAGAGAAAGAAGATATTTTAGGGCGGAGAGATTCACTGATTTAATATTACCTTATGAAGCAACACCTTAAGTTTAATAAAAATACTCAAAAGCATTAGGTAGTTAATATGACTAATAGTTCATCTGTAAAAATCATGTAGTAAAATACTCAAGTGTTTATATTTGCATTATCAGTCTATTTGCAATCACCATTTAATAACTGTAGGCTTTTTTGGTAAGAAGAAAAGTTTTAAAGGAAGAAACCTCTAATGGAACATTACTTACACTGTATGTAAATTCCCAACAATTTCTCATCAGTTCAGCCTATTATACTATACACCTGCTAATCAAACTAAAAGAATTAAATAAAAAACTACAATGTTTAGTACAACTATAATGATTTTGAAAGAGCCTGAACTTTTCAATGTATGACAGTTTTCATTCTATACCCAATGCTATTTGAGTACCAAATTTGGGTAATGCATCGTATCTAAAGACATCAGCCATCCCCTGTACCTAGTTCCTTAAGACAAGTTCATATCAGTTTGATTCTGATTTTAACTGCTCAAGAAATCTATCAGTCATCTGGATTTCATAAAACATGAGATGTTTGTTCACTTATTCTTTTATTCATTTACAAATGTGATAGACACAGTGCTAGGTATGAAGGATACAGTGTAAGCAGATCAAGTACTCTGCTACTGATAGTTTTGAAGAATAGATATATATTAATCACACTATAATATTTAATGGCACTTGAGATAAGAATATAAGCATATTTAACAAAGAAGACTCTACATGATAAATCCAGAAAGGGGGTTTGAAGATAAAATGCTTGAGCTACGATGTAAAGGACAAAATACATTCAAAAGGCAAAGTTTGCATGGGTTGGGAAGGGGGTTGTGCATGGAGGAATGTTCCAAACATAGGAAATCATATGTACAAATGGCCTATGACTTGAAAAGAGAATGATGGAATCTGGAAGAAGAGCAAAGGGCTAAACATAGCTGTGTACTGTAATATCCAGGTGCTAATAGATTATGTTAAGGAATTGGCCTTACCTTAAAAACAATAGTGAGGCATTGAAGGCATTTAAGCAGTGGTGTGGAAAGTGATAAAATCATAAGTGCATTTTGAAAAGATTACTGTAATTCACACTGGGGGTTTGGGTTTATTTTGGAAAACCAGCAAAGAAGGTTACTGGAGGATTCCACTCAAGAGATCATATTAGCAAGATGATGCTGCCCTAGAGTGAGAGCCACAGAGAGGGAGGAAACTGAAAGGACAAGATCCTCAAAAGGAAAGTGGACAAGACTTGGAGATGGCATCAGAGTAGGAGCTGTCAATTCTAATAATAGGTTTCTGGTTTAAGTAACCCTAATAATTAATTCATCTCTTAAGATTTATATGTATATAAATGATAGGAAATAGATTATTTAGTTACCAAATGATAGGAATAGATTTTGGGAAATAGAATATATCCAAAGGAAACAAAATCACTATCTGCAGCCCATGCTTATTGCAGAATTATTTACAATAGCCAAGACATGGAAACAACCTAAATGTCCACCCACAGATATAAACAAAACGTCAGATATGCATACACACATACACACACAAACACACACACACTGGAATATTATCCAGCCTCAGAAAGAAAAGAAATCCTGCCATTTGCAACAACCAGAATAGATCTTGAGGGCATTATATGAAGTAAAATAAATGAGATACAGGAAGACAAATACTGTATGACCTCACTTAAATATAAAATTAGAAAATAAAATAAAATAAAAACTCATAGAGACAGAGAACAAGTTGGTGATTATCAGAAGCAAGGAGTGGGGAGTGGAGAAAATGGGTGAGGTAGTCAAAGCTACAAATTTCCAATCATAAGATAAATAAATTGTGAGGAGGTAATATACAGCAAGGTGACTATAGTCAGGAATAGCACATTTTATACTAAAAAGCTACAAGAGAGCAAATCTTAAAAGTTCTCAACGCATGAAAAAAATAAATAAATGTGAAGTGATGGAGGTTAAACTTACTGTGGTAATAAATTCACAATGCATATGTATGTCAACTCATTATGTTGTATACCTTAAATGAATACAATGTTATATACCAATTTATACCTCAGTAAAGTTGGAAAAAAGGAAAGAGGTAGGTGTTAAAACCCTGGACTCAACTACTCCTGCACTATGTAGATGAAAACAAAATATACATCATGAAATTCATCTTGAAGATAAAGTGGGAGGGGCATCTGGATGGCTCAGTCGGTTAGGCGTCTGACTTCATTTCAGTTCAGGTCATGATCTCAGGGTCATGAGATTGAGCGCCTTGAGGGACTCTGTGCTGGGCATGGAGTTGGCTTAAGATTCTCTCTCTCTCTCAAAAAAAAAAAAAAAAAAAGAAAAAAAAAGAAAAGAAGAAGATAAAGTGGGAGCATAATACCCTAATATGGTGAAATAACTATTGAACTTTACCTTTCATTTTGGTCACTATTATGCATTGTTATTGATAATTGGAGATTTGAAGATAAGAACAGGAGTTTGTGTTTGTTAGTTTTATGCTGCAATGCCTCCTCTCTTGCTAAAACAAGTCAATAATTTTAAAAAAGCATATAAGCAATCCTTTCAATTAGGAAAAACTATACTATAGATAACAGGATTATAAACTAAATCTGACTTTTCCCCAGAAATCTTATTGTAAGAAAGTTAGGGTTTTTTGTTTGTTTGTTTGTTTTGTTTTGTTTTGTTTGTTGTTGTTTATTTGTTTTTTAGATTTATTTGAGAGAGAGAGAGAGCGCGAGGGAGCAGGGAGAGGGGATTCGGGAGAAGGAGAGAGATAGAGAGAATCCTTAGGCAGACTCCCACCTGAGCACATTGCCCAACACGGCACTGGGTCCCAGTGTCCTGGGACGATGATCTGAACCGAAATCAAGAGTCAGCTGCTTTTTAAAGGACTGAGTCAATCAGGTGCCCCAGAAAGTTAGCTTTCTGAACCAAGATTTGAGTCTCATCTTTCTATAAAAATGATCAGAAATACCACAGTAAATCAAATATAAAACAATAATCCTTAATAGTATAGTATGTCTTAAGTTACAATCAAATTAATGAAAAATTAACAGAAAATATATCTGGTAAGACACAGAATCATTTTGCTGTAGTATGTAAAATTCCTACGTTGTTTAAAACAAAAATCAAAGACAGGAAATTCTCAGAGTTGTGAAATGCAGAGAGCCTGCTTTACCATCACTGAAGAAATTTTGAGGGAGATACAGGGCTACTTGATATTTTTCAGGAGTAAAATTTTGGTTTCATTTTCTTTTCTCAGTTAAACATCCCTCTGGCATACATAGTCCAATCCAGCAAACATTGAAAGCTTTTTTTGTTTTGTTTTGTTTTGTTTTTGTATGTAATGTGCTAAGCATTGAGAGTGCTCAAACAAAAAAAAGCAAAGAGTAGTCTACAGTTCTTAGATTTAAAAACAGTATGTTATAAAATTAGTAAGAAAGAAAAAAATAGTGAGAGGAAAAAAAACAAAACAAGAAGAATAGGACAAAGTACACAGATTCTAGGAGAAAAAAATAACAATGAAATATACTCACATAGAAGTGGAAAAGATTACCATGGTCTGATGGGATTGGGAATTAGAGATCAAGCTGCTGGCCCTTGGGCCGCATTCGTGCCCAGACTCATTTCCTCAAAAGTGAATGATGACTTATGTTAATTTGTGAGCTGCCGTTTACAAGTGCTAATATGGCTGTAAGTGAAAATTATTTTAAGTCGAGTTGTTATAAATCAAAGATGATAGATGTTTGAGCTAGAAAGCTCCTCTCCATGGAAAATGCACCAATTATAAACAAACATTCTGATGAAATATTTCATTAGGTCGATCCAGTTGCATTATAGAGAATGGTCTCCTAAATCTGCACGTACTTCTCAAAATATTTGTTTTTCATGATATTAAGAAAAACATTTATAACGTGATGCTATTGGCATAAATGTGATGAGAGAGCATGACAGGTAATGAGAAATAAATTTCACTGAATGGTACCTAGAACACTGGCCCAGTGTGTAAAAATTATTTTATGTATACTCCTGTAAGATTTTATATCTAAAAAATGGTAGTATAAAGCCATGCAGCTTCCTTTGAAAGAGAATGGTGGTGATAACTGCCAGCACACACCCAAAGTATTGGTTTTGCTGATCAAAAAATTTCCTGTTAGGTTCCGAAATGTAACATCTGCCTCTGATATAATGGACCAATAATTGAAGCATATAGTGTAACCTCACGGGGGCTGCACTGCTGTTTTATTTATTCTTGCCCAACTGTGAAGATAAACTTCACTAAATACATGTGATATCCTGTCAATTCAGGATAAGCATATTTTTCCTTGGACAGATGGCTGGTGAGTTAAACACCTGGATCATCTCAGGGCTGCAAAATTATAATCATAGTAGATACAGGATCTCAGAAACAAATCCACTTAGACTGAAAACATTCTTCTCAAGAATTTTCAGGGGCAGTAACACCTATCCCTTTCCAGCTCAGCTGTAATCTAACTACCATCTCATTTGCCTTTAAAACCATTATACTTCACATGACAGGTTTATATTCATATATCATTCCATCACAGATTTTTTTCTCTCTGCCTAAATTAAATCTTATTAGTCCAAAACAAAACATTATGCTGTACATGATATTTGCAATGGGAGGTTCCTCTTAAAACAGGATAAACCCCTATCCTCTAGAACATTTTCTCTAATGTCACTTCTTTAACTAAGTATGATTAGCATACTTCCATTTTCCTAATACCCCACTATTCACTTGGAAACACATATCATCTTCTGCCCTATTTGAAAACCCAACTGGATATTGCCCAAGATTCTTTTTACTCCTGGGGACATACAATGCATACTTGCTAACAAGTTTTTATGCCAGCAGAATAATCATGTCCTCTGTAGCAGCATTGTCTCTAATAATTTGATTATACTATTAATATTTATTGTGTTCATTTTATGATCTAGACTCTGTTCTAGGTGGCTCGTATGTAACAAATCATTTAATTCTCACAATAACACTATGAAGTCAAAACTACTATTTCAATTCTGCAATTACATTGAGACCCAGAGTGGTTAACTATCTTGTCCAAGTTCATGTATCCACAAAGTTGTAGAGTCAGGATTGGAAAACAGGTAGGCTTTCTCCAGGTTATTTGTTTTTGACCGTACTTGTAAATTGTTCTCCTATACCTTGACATGATTTATGATAAAGTTTAAATCTGGGTTTTATATAAATTTGCCTTTCTATTTTTTAAATGTTTAGCTCTTTCCACATCAAATAGCTGTCACAAATATATTTTTTCTGTCAGGCTGTTGATTGATATTAAATATTAGGTATGTGAGACATATACTATATATTTATGTGTATATACATATATTACATATATATTTCTGATAGGTTGACACATAACACAAAAGATTATTAATACATGCAAAACGTAGATGCCCTTATCAGTTACTCTTGGAAATCTGTAAGTAATCCCATTTATTAAAATCATATTGATTATGAATAATAACAAATATTGTTACTACTAATCATACACATATGGTTACCACCCAGAATTTCAACTTATCCTACACAGTTCTGCATTCATTCAGCAGAAATCTGCTTTTGCTCCGATGTGCAGCAGTTATGTTTCATGACTGACAATTATCCCATAATGAAAAACAAGTCACAATTAATAAAAATCAAAACTAATACCTGCTACATTCATTTAATGATTTAATGAACTAAGAGAGAGTTTTATGAAAAGACCTATAAAAGCAAGAGACTCAATTTCCAATTAGAATCAACATTCATGAGTCTTCAGGCTCCTAAGGGAAAGGAAAAATCTATTCAGTTCTTTCTTCTTCAAATTTCCCTCTACCTGTAAAAAGGCATTAACTTTCAAAAAAATCGTGGTTAGCACATCTGTTCCCTCTATGTGAGTTAGAAATGTTTTTGTGAGACAACTATTATGCTGTAAAAAACACTAGTATAAGGTCAGCAATTACTTATGTGGTATCCCTACTACATTTTTATATTTGGCCAATAATTACAGGTTCACATAGAAAACTAAGTTTACTTAATAATTAAAACAGTCCTTAAATGAATAGATGTACCATAATAACAATGATAGGTAACATTCCCCAAGTACTCACTACATGTCAGAAATACTCTATATCCTTAGCAGCTATTAACCCCATTTAATTCATATAAAAACACTATTAAATCAGCACTATTATTATTCCCATTTTAATGATAAGCACGGAGTAAATTAAATAACATGGCCAAAGTCATACAGATAATATTTGAATGCAAATGATGTTGCTCCATAGCTTTCATTCTTGACCACTATTCTAGACTGGTTTTTCTTCATCTTAGTTATAAACATTCAGTTTTATTTCCAGTTTTGCACCATTACAAATAATGTTATAATGAGCTCTATACTTTTTTGAGCTTGTCCCATTATTTTCTTAGGATAAACTTCCTAGAGGTATAAACGCTGGAACAAATGGCATATATATTCATCTTTGTCAGGCTTGTCAGTGAAAAATGGTATTTTGAACTATTGCTTTAATTTACATTTTTATTAGTGAGGCTGAGCATATTTTTAATTAGTGGTATGCTACAGCTAGCTTACACAGGTTTTCAGTATATCTTTCTGTCTCCACCTTCAGCGACATCAAGTTGATAGCCTGAAACTGGCCACATGTAGGAGTGTTTCCACCTTGGAAAACAGCATGTGATAGAACCTAGGTCTGTTTGATTTTTGTTCTATTTTAGACAGCACCTTAAAAAGCCATCTCCGTGTATAACGTCCATGGACTGACTACTCATATTCTTTGCCTAGATAAAAGTTCTGCTATAGTTTGTCCTTATTGGTTTATGAAATGAATGTTTTTATCTAGTAAATTATAAAAAGAGAAAAAGTTTAGGTACTAACTCTGGTAACCATGATCTTGAAACACTGGCCATACAACTTAGCCATTAGTTCAGAAATGATAATGCCAAAATCTAAAGTATAAAACATTATCAGTTTCAATTCAGAATCTGCTACAAAATTAAATAAATTATTAAACATCTTTACGTTAAAATAATAATTTAGGTTTGTTTTAAGATGCTTTCTAATAAAAACATGTGCACAATATATGCCCTTTTGAAATGCTATAGTATAAAATATGGTAAAGAAACTCTAAGGTTTAAAAAGAAAAGAAAAGAAACTATAAGGTTTTGTGGTTTTGTTCTAGCACAGAGACCTGAGTTTGTAATTAGAAAAAAGAAACAGGGCAGCCCTGGTGGCCCAGCGGTTTAGCGCCGCTTTCAGCCTAGAGTGTGATCCTGAAGTCGTGGGATCGAGTCCCATGTCCGGTTCCCTGCGTGGACCCTGCTTAACCCTCTGCCTGTGTGTGTGTGTGTCTCTCTCTGTCTCTCTGTCTGTCGTGAATGAACAAATAAGAATCTTTAGAAAAGAAAAAGAAAAAAGAAATGACATTTAGTTCTTTTTAAAATTAAAAAAAAAACACAAAAACATGTTTTTGTTCTTCCTTTAAACACATGTGTACTCAAGATCTAATAGAACAAAATATTACAATTTTATCATTTTAACACTTTAAATTTAAGGGTTTTTTTTTTTTGCCTTTTTAAAAAGAGATTTTATTTATTTATTTTTTATCTTACTGCTAAGGTTGCAGTATTAGAAATAGCACACTGAGCTATGGGAAATCTGGGAATCTGGGTAACTCGCTATGTATCTTTTAACTAACAGGTAACATAGTTATGCGGTTTTCAAACAAGAATGTTATTCTTGAAGATATACATATCTAGTAAAAACTATTCCATTTACAAAGTAAAAGATATGACTAAATTAGTTGACATAAAACATATCAAACAAAACTATTGAGTTAAAAAAAATTAATTGTTGCCATGTCTTTTCATAAAGCTGTACTTTCTTTCCAAGTACGCTAAATTACTATACTAGAGGAAATTTTTCTTTTGCTAGATTTTTAGCTAATTTATAAAAGTACACTATATAAGATTTTGAAATTCCATTATACATTAAAAAAGGAAAGGACATTCTTTGAGGACAAAGGAATTAAAATTCCTTCAACAGGAAAATCCCCAAAACCAAATGACCATGAAATTCATTTATGCATAATTTTACTACTACTGGTCAAGAACAATCAGAAAATAACCTCCTTTTCTATTTTTCCAAAGATATTTTTACAGATTAACCATAGGAGAAAGGTCTTTCTTTTTCATTTTGGATTTATGATTTAAAAACCTGACACTTTTGAAAAATGCCTTATTACTGCTTTCAGCATGCTCTGTCTCTATTCAGTCTGTTTTCAAAGTCATTAAATCATATTTATGAAGTGACCATACACATCACTAGCAATTTTGATAACTGCTTTTCTCCTGCCTTAGGTCATTAGTGGACTGAACATTTTAAAATGAAATAAAACATTTTATGCGTCACAGAATAAGAAATGGTCTGAATCAAGGGGCATGGTTCTTGGTGTACTATGCTATTGCCTGGGGCTAAATCCCATTTCCAGAACTTTGCTTAAATCTTGATCCTTCCCTGAAATGACCTGGTCCTCTTTTCCCCATCAAACCTTAACTTCGAAGACCCAGTGAAAGACCCTATCTTCTTGACTATTTCAACCATCATTAACTATCCCTTCCTACCCCTGACTCCAAATATTCATAGCTACACCACACACTAACACTTATTCACATAAGGTTTTAAATTGGTGGATTGTGTTTTAGTTATGTTAGTGTCATATAACAAATTGTAAATTCCAGTAGGCAAGGATTATATCTTATATAACTTCCTAAATTCTTTACTCCTGACACCTTCAAGCACATACACTTAATATCTCTTCTGTCAGTTTGGAGCACCTGGTAAATGCTAACAGCTTAACAGGCTGAGTACAAATGAATGAGGTATCTGTTAGTTTTTGTCTATTTGGTTTACCAATCATGCAATCTCACCGCACTGAAAACATTTTTACAGTTTTAGATAGGTTTGGAAGTAACACCAAAAATACAGCATTGTAATTTTAAAAAGGGATACTCCAATTCCAGAACATTTTCACAAATACCTCCAAATTAATTCTGCCTTTATTTAATGACAAACCCAAGAATCAGCTTCATTTGGCTTTCTTAAAGACAGGTTCACAGAGAAGGATTTAAGCATTTAGCTAGCCTCCTAGCTTGACAAGCTAAAAAAAGGTGAAGATTTAAGGACCCATGTAGTACAAATTTGCCCTCATGGTATGCTGTCTTTGTTCAGAACACAGACACACACACACACACACACACACACACACACACCACCCCATGAGATCACAGTTACTTGTTCTTCAAGAATGCTTGGTAGGCCTCAGATAAAAAAATTGGCTATTTAGAAATCAAAGAAATCAAGTTCAATTAAAATATAAATAACCCTCAAAGAAATTGTTTCTTTTCATTATTGTTTGTTTCATTTTGTTTTGTTTCTGTTTTAATCTTCTAACACGTAAGTGCTTCAATCTTCCCTAGAGTGACAGCCAGCTCAGAATAACTCATGATGCCCATGATCACAATGATGCAACACTTAGGAAGAAGAATCTTAAAAGGGATGCATAGTTTAAGTTGCTGGGGAATTGGGACAAGTCTGGTTCCTGAATGGATGGAGGAAAAACAAGCAATGACATAATTGAGAAATTTGCCTTAAAAGGGGACATAAGGAAAATTGAAAATCAGATTATTTTTTTTTTCTCAGCTACTGAGTAGGTATGGGGGACAGAGGAGAAAAACAAAGTTTATTTTACAAATTATAAGCATATTTTGGGAAAGTTTTATTTCTCTGTGCATATAAAGTACATATTTCAATATTTTATAAATATGCTTCATTGTTCTGAAAATGCAAATAAATACATAAAGATTTCTCAGGCAGTTGTCTAATGAATGTTTAAACAGTAAAGTTAATTATCCTACAACTTAAAGTAATTGGTGTTTGATCAAAACAACTATGTTGGCATTGAATTCAAATGTTTGCTTATAAGAAATATATTCCTTTGAATTGTTTGTCACCTAACTAAACTCAAGGCATTTTGAAATAAAATATATTTGTATCCTCCATATAGGTTTAAAAATTACAATTAGATTAAATTAGAAACATAGGACTGGAAAGTGCCTCCAGAGGTCATTTAGTCCATTACTGCTTCTGGCATTTTCACTTAAATCATTTCAAACATATGGCTAACTACCTTGTGCCATCTTTGTTAAGCAATCCCAGTTCTTGGCCGCCCACATTAATGATGTGTCTGCCTAAACACTGGTTTAACCGTTCTATCTGATTTAGCTAGTCAAGAGTGTCAGATAATCCATCCACTCAGTAAAATACCTCCCAGTTAAATCAGTCAAACTGTGTAGGTGTACATCTGACTTAGCTCATTTTTTGGCTTTACTTTACTGGTAAAAACAATTAAAGCACTAAAATCAGTGTGGGTGTGAAGAGACAACCTATAAATCAGGTTCTTCCCTAATCTCACTAAATTGTTCAGACCTGATTTTAATCAAATTTTACTCAACCTTGCCACCCTGAGCAAGAGACTGTCTATGTTCCTATCATTGAAGGTCTTAAATAATTTTCCCATTCCCTTTGCTCTTTCTTTAGGCAAAGCAAACTAAAGAGTCAAAGAATAAAACAGGGATTATATGAACCAACAAAAATTCATAAGGAAATCCAAGGAAAGATTTGTTTTGGTTCTTTTTCCTCCCTGCGTCAACATACTCAACATTATATTCAAAAGAATACCAAATGATGAGAGTGTGTAACTAAATAACACATGTCAAAATGCTTGCTACTTCTTTATGGTGATTCTTTCAAGAAATAAGAAATTCAGTCTTGTCCTGTTCTATTTCCTTTTCACACTCCTGTGAAAAGCAATGAAAAAGTTTTAAACTTATGTATTCTTTGTTTAAATAGCATTTCCCCTTAAAATCAATATATAATTGTAAGATTTACATTATTCTCTCTTTGTCAGACTAAGATCAGATTTTAGGTATTGCTCAGAGGCTGAACACTAAAATAAAAAATACCTGGAGTTTACTAGACTCTATATTAAAAGAGGATGTAAGGAAGATCATCTAAGATGATATTATTTAGAAAATAAACATAGAATGACAACAGTACTATGCTTTAATATTGCAAAAAACATCTGATTATTGATAGTAATGAAGCTGTTACATAAAATACTGTATTATGGGGCACCTGGGTGGCTCAGTTGATCAAGCATCTGCCTTTGGCTCAGGTGGTGATACCGGGGTCCTGGGATTGAGTCCTGGGTTGAGCTCCCTGCTCCTCAGGGAACCTGTTTCTACCTCTCTCTCTGCCTGCCACCTCCCTTGCTTGTACTCTCTTTCTGTCAAATAAATAAATATGTTAAAAAATAAAATAAAATATTATAATTGGTATGAGTTGGTAATTTCTCCAATTAAAAATTTCAACCAGGAAGACAGTTATTCTTTCTGCATATGTTGTCAATAAATGCTCCACAATATGGAATCATTAAAATAGCTTATGTTCAAAGATACCAAAATAAATTTGCAACTAGAATATCTGTCTTAGACCTGTTAAAATTTTTAAAAGAGGATTTTTAAATATGTAATCCTCAGCCTGTTACTATTTTGTAAAATTAAGGGCATGCAACTCCAAAGGAGAAGAGACATTTGACTCCAACTTGAGATAATATCATAAATTCCTCTCAGAGGCTTAGCCAGTGTTGTAAAGGAGAGCAAATAATAATGCAAAGGCAGATACAAATTATTCTCAGAGGCATGAATGATCTTCAAGGTGAAATATTAGAAGTGACATTATGAAATACAAATAATGTGACTGAGAGCTGCTAATGTTCTGATATATAGCAATATGTTCTCACCCATTAAAGTCTAATTTTAGTGCATTGACAGTTAACAAGCTCTAGAAATAAGACATCTAATTTCAATTTTACTCTTTAGTGATATACTCTTGCAATATCTCACATATACCACAAAGAAAAATCTTCATATAGGAATTCACCACTTAACCTCATAACTCTAGACGTCCCTATCTTGGTAGGTAGGGCCCCAGTTAACTCAGTTGCTCTGGTCAGAGATGAGTAGCTATTCATGGAAAACCCCAAATCGTGTCAATTATCCTTTGCAAATATCTTTCATTTCTCCTCTGTTCTTACCTCCTCTTCTCCCTCCCCCTTCTCCTCCTCTTCTTATTGTTTCAACTCTAGTCTTAATTCTTTGCTTTCATCATGAAGACAGTTCGGTCTCTACCTATCTCTTCAGTTTTATCTATTACCATTTTTTTTCTATGCTCAATAGATTTGAATCACATTTTTTTCTAGCTGTTTATTTTACCTAGAACACGCCGTTTTCCTCTCTTTATCTAGATCCTTCAGATCTCAGCTTAAGTATTAAGGTTAATCTTCCCTGACTAGGTGAATGTTACCTGATAGGGTCTCCCACTCATTCTTGCAATGTGTCCATTGTCTGGCTTCTCTGTTAGAAGAGAAACTACGTGGGGATAGAGATAATACCTATAGCTGCGCCTGACATATAGGTTCTTATGAAGTGCATGTTGGAAATTATGAGAGCTGAAAAGATATATAAATGAGTTATTTTTCTATATACGTCTGATTATTTTTATCATTAATTGAAATTATCAGTGACTTCTAATTCACTGTTCCTAGAATCAGTAGTGTAAAAGATGGTTCTTTCCTCTCCCAATACCCAGTTCTCTACCTCTGCCTTGTCTACTGTTTATCTCTCCATCCTTAACTGTTCTGTCATTTTATTTCAAGACTTCAATCCATGAAGGCAAAAGAAACAAAAGCAAAAATGAACTATTGGGACTTCATCAAGATCAAAAGCTTCTGCACAGCAAAAGAAACAGTCACAAAACTAAAAGATAACCTACAGAATGGGAGAAGATATTTGCAAATGACATATCAGATAAAGGGCTAGTACCCAAGATCTATAAAGAACTTATGAAACCCAACAGCAGAGAAACAAACAATCCAATCATGAAATGGGCAAAAGACATGAACAGAAATCTCACAGAGGAAGACATAGACATGGCCAACATGCACATGAGAAAATGCTCTGCATCACTTGCCATCAGGGAAATACAAATCAAAACCACAATGAGATACCACCTCACACCAGTGAGAATGGGGAAAATTAACAAGGCAGGAAACCACAAATGTTGGAGAGGATGCGGAGAAAAGGGAACCCTCTTACACTGTTGGTGAGAATGTGAAATGGTGCAGCCACTCTGGAAAACTGTGTGGAGGTTCCTCAAAGAGTTAAAAATAGAACTGCCCTATGATCCAGCGATTGCATTGCTGGGGATTTACCCCAAAGATTCAGATGCAATGAAACGCCAGGACACCTGCGATTGATCCAGCGATTGCATTGCTGGGGATTTACCCCAAAGATTCAGATGCAATGAAACGCCAGGACACCTGCACCCCGATGTTTCTAGCAGCAATGTCCACAATAGCCAAACTGTGGAAGGAGCCTCGGTGTCCATTGAAAGATGAATGGATAAAGAAGATGTGGTCTATGTATACAATGAAATATTCCTCAGCCATTAGAAACGACAAATACCCACTATTTGCTTCAACGTGGATGGAACTGGAGGGTATTATGCTGAGTGAAGTAAGTCAGTCGGAGAAGGACAGACATTATATGGTTTCATTCATTTGGGGAATGTAAAAAATAGTGAAAGGGAATAGAAGGGAAGGGAGAAGTGTGTGGGAAATATCAGAAAGGGAGACAGAACATAAAGACTCCTAACTCTGGGAAATGAACTAGGGGTGGTGGAAGGGGAGGAGGGCGGGGGGTGGGGGGTGAATGGGTGACGGGCACTGAGGGGGGCACTTGATGGGATGAGCACTGGGTGTTATTCTGTAAGTTGGCAAATTGAACACCAATAAAAAATGAATTTATTATAAAAAAAAGACTTCAATCAATCTATTTTCTTCATTATTGCAGACTAAACATTTATTTTATTTTATTTTTTAAAGATTTTATTTATTTATTCATGATAGACAGGGAGAGAAAGAGAGAAAGGCAGAGACACAGGCAGAGGGAGAAGCAGGCTCCATGCCAGGAGCCCGACGCGGGACTTGATCCCGGGACTCCAGGATCGCACCCTGGGCCAAGGCAGGCGCCAAACCGCCGAGCCACTCAGGGATCCCAGATTAAAAATTTTAAATCCTCCAAAAACCCTGGTATATCTTCAAGCTATTTTTTTTTTCTTATTCTTAAAATATTTGTGAGTTTCTTTCTTAAGAGTGACATAACAAGGACTTGTAGTAACAATCTCCAATGCCCCAATTTACAAACAAGTTTATATTCCATTAAGTGCATTAAATATGTTATAGGCACATAGTTAGCTTCTACCTACCTCTTCAAATCACTAAAAAATATTAAGCAAAATGAGTGTATCCTAGTAGAATCCAATTTAATGAAAAAGTTTCTTCTTTCATTGTAATTCACCTTGAATACCTGAGCACCATTTGTTAAGATGCAAAAGATTTGCACTGGTTTATAACACCCTTAAATAATTATATCAGATGCAATATGTAACCCTCATAATGTACTGCTAACACTTCAAAATCTGACTTAAACAGGTTGAAAACATTATCTTGACAAGAACCAAAAGATGTAAGCCAATTATATCATAAGATTTACTGCTAGTAAAACTATTTTAGATATAATGTTACTTACATACTGGAACATGTCTTTGTAAGGTTAATGAAGCATTTGTTTTTGATAAAGTCTATATAGATATAACATAATAAAATTTCATAAGAGTAACTACTTTCTAAGTGAGAATTCTTAAATGCTATTCTCTTCAAGACGCTAAAAGCTTTGCGTTCTAAAAAGTCTTATTTACTGAACTAGAAATATTTTAAAATTTCAAGTATATGATTATTACCTAGAGCCAGCATTTTCATTGGAGATTTATTTAAATGGTTCAATCTACTTGGGTAGGTTCTAGGTTCTACCTTTTAAGAAGGGTCTTTGGTACATCATTGCATTTAAGTCAAGTAAAATTTTGACCATTACTAATACAAACATCTGTTCCTTTACAATGAATGTTATAGCCCTTAAGTCAATATCAACAGGATAAAGGCTATTCACCCAAACCTAAGGAACAAAATCTACTCAATTTCATACCTTAAATGATGAAAAATTTTAAGAAAAGTATTTTGGATACTAAAAATATATCATTTTTATCAAAGATGGTTTGACTCTTTTGTAACTGGATATTCTTTTAAAAATTAAGAAACCAAACCTGGTTCCCATTTATTCTGAAAACATTGTAACTCAGAATACAACTTTAGAATTGGATCAAACAAGTGAATATAAACACAATAACATATAAAATGTCCAAACACATCTGAATTAGGCTTATTTAGTTAACTACATGTTTCCCTAAATTTCACTGCCCCTCCTTAATAAGGATCAAACTAGTGATCATATAGGACTATGAGTTAGGTTAAAACATACTTCTGTATAACAACAACCAATTTTATTAGTAAGTATATAATTTCATCAGTAAGTGCAGCTCTATAACATTTTATAAAGACCTAAGGGGGTGATTCTCAAACTTCAAACTGCAAGGGATTATAACATAGATTGCTGAGTCTTATCTCCATTTTCTAATTCTGTAGTTCTCAAAAATTTGGATTTCTGAGGTGTCTGGGTAGCTCAGTCAGTTATGTGGTTAAGCGTCTGCCTTGGCTCAGGTCATGATCCCCGAGGTCCTGGGATGGAGTCCCCCATTATCAGGCTCCCTGCTCAGCAAGGAGTCTGCTTCTCCCTCTCCCTCTGCCCCTCCTCCTTGCTCATGCTCTCAAATAAATAAATAAATAAATAAATAAATAAATAAATAAATAAATATTTTTTTGAATTGCATCTAATAATTCCCTAGATAATGCTGGTGCTGTTGTTGGTCTGGGGACCACATTTTGAAATCCACTGGTTTAAGGATTAATTCTATTTTTCTGTCAAGGCAAATGAGTTTTGACTTTATTATTTTTTTAACATAAAGTAGATTGAGAAATAGAAAATTTTACAGTCTACTTGTAGGTATAGGTATTCTGTTACCTGAGGAAGATACTATTCCAAACTGAAATAGAAGCTTGCTAATCCTTCATATTGACTTGCGCATTGTTAGCAATGAACCTCTGATATTTGTAGTTGTTTATTTTAATTTTCTTTCTCCTAAATATTGTAATCAACCTACCATTCTATATAAATGGAGATTATATTTCAATCTGTTTTGTTTAATGTGGTTTTCCACATATATTTTTTTTCATTTTGTCATCATTCTTTTTTCAGAATTAAAACCATTGGGCAAATGTTAAAAATAAAAGAAAAAAAGAAAAAGGAAGGAGAAGAGAACAAATAGGGGAAAAAATAGAACAATGATGCCTTTGGTCTTATATCTTTTCTTATCTTCTATGGTCTTATCATAGACAGAGGCCACAACTTTTAGAGAAGGATTCATACTGGGAAACTCAGGAGGTCTCTCAGGAGCTATATACTATACTTGCTAGTAGACTGGCTTTATTTATATTCCCAGCTAGTCCACCTGATATCTGAAAGTTTTTCACTGTTACACTGTAGACCGATCAATAGTGTGATTTGATATCCATGGGGAGGAGGGAGACACCCTCTGATACTTCCTATTTTTAAACAACTAAAGTTGTTTTGTATTCCCTAAACCATATTGATCCATGAAGCTAATGATAGTTTTACTAATGCTCCCTTTTGTAAACTCTGTCACAAAGGAAACCTTGGAAAATTACAATTAACGGCAGGGAAAATGTTGGAAATCTGTTTTACCATGTAACTTTACTGCCAGCTCCTGCTATGTGCAAAATAAAGCTAGACCCACATGTTTTTCCTCCTGGGTTTGGATATGACTAGACTGATACAGTGGCAATGAAGATGCCTTATATTTATACCTCCAGGGTGCTTTAACTCTCTCCCAACTAATTTGCCATCATGTCCATAATGAGAATGAGCTGTAATGGCTGAATTGGCATTGTCCCCACTTTTCCATTTCAGTAGAAATTTTAAAAGGAGGTTGTCACTATACAGGCTCAAGTGATGCCATCTGCTTTTCCATTTGGGGAAATGCACATAAAAATGGTGGAGGAGAGTTAGGTATTTAATTAGAGATGGACTATCTGTTTCCCCAAATTTCTCTAACTTGACACCTGCTGGGTCACACACACAGAAAACAAAAAAGAAGGTAGAAAATCTTTCCTGAACTCTGGTAGGAGAAATGCTAAAAATTAGGTTGGCCATTGAACATCACAAATGCACATTTTTCTACTACCTTAAAATAAACACAAACGTTTTCATTTATGCGCAATGCATAAGAACTCTTAGAACAGTACAATTCTAGTTCTCAAGAAAGTCATCTTATTATTCATATATGAATCTAGATTTCTAGGCATATATATTTCTGAGACTATATAATAAAAATTCATATTTAAAAGGGAATTTAAGATTTGTCATCAATAATAGATGTCTTACTTTACCTACCAATAAAAATCTCCTACCTATGGATGTAAGACTATGAGGAATACTTCATTTATAATACTAAAATATATGTCATTACTGTTATAGCTTCAATGAGCCAGTAATGTTTATGGTAGGCTTTCAAGACTGTTGAGTGCGTACTTTATCCAACTACTAGAGATATTTTTTCTTTACAATTCTAGATCCATACCACTATTTTGACTATGGCACAAATGCAATGCACGTTTCAATAAAACAGTACGGCTTAACAGGCTAATAAAAAGGACAGTAAAGGTGCATTAAATTAGAATTTAAGACATCTCCTGTATTTGCAGCATAAATGCTAATAAAAATATAAATCTGTTATTAACTTTTTATAACCATGCAAAGTATTAAAAGTTAAAAAATGTTGAGGATTTATCAGCACATGTCTATAAGATGGACAGGAAAGAATAAAGTTAAGCTGTGAAACAAAACTATCAGGGAAGAAGGAAAATTCTTAGGGCAGGAGAAAAGGGAAATTATAATTATATATGTGCTATCTGTATGTATACTTTGACTTCTTTCAAAAATAATCAGATTGATTTTGGTCTATAAAGTAGTCTGGGGATGATCTTTTATAAAAATTAAGGCCAAGAAAGTGTTTTATTTATTTATTTTTAAAGATCTTATTTGTTTATTCATGAGAGACACAGAGAGAGAGAGAGGCAGAGGGAGAAGCAGGCTCCATGCAGGGAGCCCAACACAGGACTCGATCCTGGGACTCCAGATTCACACCCTGGGCTGAAGGCGCCAAACTGCTGAGCCACCCAGGGTTTTTATTTTAAATGACTGAAGTATTAGGCTAGGAGGTTGTTTTAGGTGCAATACTATGGAACATGTTACTGTTTCCCCAATGTAATAATATTCCATTTGTGTCAAATATGTGCTGACAATACAACAAGGCTTGTTCATTAGGATCATACAACCTGTGGCAGTTGTTTTATAATACACTAACCTATTGGAAGTGTTCATTGTATAAGTTGTACTTGCACAGATCTAATTGTTACATGTGGCTGGGAAATTAGAATTGTGATCCTTGGAGACAGTTCTGTTTCAAAATTAATATATTATTATCTGAAGGCTTTCAAAGATTTTATATTTAGATTTTTAGAAAGAAAAGTGACTGTTCTCAAAAGGAATATCAAATGATATATTTCTATCTAGTAAATCATATGAAAGAGTTTTAGTAGTACAAAAACTCTCAATTATTAAGATGAACAAGTAAACCACAATTGTTTATTTTTCACCTAAAGAAGTCATAATTACTTGAGATATACTAAAATAAAAAAGCATAAAAATCAAATACAGTAAGTCCAGGAATTACCCACACACTATTTTGAGAAGCTGAAAAATTGTGGTATGTTAAATTGGAAGAAAATACCAATAAGATTTAAAAACTATATATAATGTATAAAAATGTTTGGATAAATTTACCATTAAATATAATAAGTATTATGTCATTGTAGGTACTTCTAGAGTCCTCATGTGTTAGAAAAAGTTATAAATTTGATGGTGTAACTTTTTTTCTCCTCCCTTGAAAATATAAGCTTGCCAGTATTTGAAAAGATTCTGAAAAGTAATAGCTATCACTTATAAGTTGCCTTGAACAGCTGATAGTTACTCAAGGTAATACTTTCTAAGAAAATTGAATAAAGAAATATTCTAAGATTCAGGAAAAGAAATGACTTAAAAATGCATTTTTAGTCTCCTATTAATAGCTTATCACATAACAACCCAGATGGTCAAAGTTCCATTTTTCTTATAAACTTTAAAATAAGGCTATTTTTTATGTTAAATTAATTAAATATGCAGCTTTTAACAAGATTAATTTGGGGATCCCTGGGTGGCTCAGAGGTTTAGCGCCTGCCTTTGGCCCAGGGCGTGATCCTGGAGTCCCGGAATTGAGTTCCGAGTCGGCTCCCTGCATGGAGCCTGCTTCTTCCTCTGCCTGGGTCTCTGCCTCTCTCTCTCTCTGTCTCTCTCTATCATGGATAAATAAATAAAATCTTAAAAAAATAAAAATATTAATTTGGGTTCTTATAAAATATGTAAATCATTTTGAGATTCATAATTTAGAAAAATGACAATGCAGATATTAAAAATTCACTGGGGCATAATTTTTTATATGACACAAGCATAATTTATAAGCCCATTATTGTTTTCATGAACATTGTCTTTTAAAATAAACACATAGACAACTTAATGTAGCCCATACTTCACCTGAATAAATCAAATTAAAACAGTGGATTTCAAGGATTTTTCAGAAATGTTTAAGTCCATGTTGTAAGTAACCAAGGAAGCTTTAAACTGACCAAAACTAGGGGAATCCATGATTGAATAGGCCTGGTTCTCGATGGTCAATGTTCTTTCCTTTATTCCACAACTGAGAAGGAAGGGTAGGCCTAAAAAATGGAAAGCATTTTTGTTTTGTTTTGTTTATTGTAAAGTAGCCCATCATGCGTGGTCAGAAATGTGCATTAAAAAATAAATTTACTTTAAAAAGTTCAGTGTCTAGTGAGTATCATACAAGCAATTTTAACACAGTAATTTGCAATAATTTGCCTGAAATTTTTAAATGATGCGATACAATTTTACACTGTGCGAAATGTAAGGAAAGAAGTAGGGATTTCATAAAAGTAAGTGCTAATTGTTATATAATAATGCTTGTTTACTGATCTGGAAAAAAATTATATCAATTCAAGTGACTCTTTTGATGACATGTTAAATGAAATAGCATGGTTTCTTTTTAACTTCAAGTTCTCACACACGCCCAAATTAATAATTATAATAGCTAAGTTAAGTGCTGAATGTGTGTGAAGTATTTTATTTTTTTAAAGATCTTTATTTATTTATTCATGAAAGATACAGAGATAGGCAGAGGGGGAAGCAGGGTCCCTGCAGGGAGCCCAATGCAGGACTCGATCCCAGCACCCCGGGATCATGCCCTGAACTGAAGGCAGACACACAACCTTGGAGCCACCCAGGTGTCCCTGTGTGAAGTATTTTAAATATTTTCTACATATAGTTTCACAATCCCTTATGCAAAATCCTTAGAACAAGATATGTTTAGGGTTTTAGATAGGTAATTCGGTTCATACACCATATATCATGTCATGTTCCACCCTGCGCTGAGCAGCACCCCTATTCAATCACTTTAATAATTTTCACTAAAACATTAAAAAACAAGTCACAATAACTAGGGTCAATAAAGACTATAATGAGCCTCAAATTTGTTTATGTAAGGTTTTTTGCTAAGTGAATTCTGGATCCAACTTAAGAAAAAACGGTTAGCTTTTAGAATATTATAGATTTGGGGATTGTGGCTAAGTGATCGTGGAACCGGGTTTTCTAATGTAATCCTAAGCACATACCTATTAGAAAGGCAGTGCCATTAGTATTTTATAAACAAGGAAACTGAGGGTTAACACTGATAAATATCTCACCCAAAATTATAAGGCTAGTAGCATAAAGGCAGAGTATTAATTTAAACCCAAACATTCTGTCTATAGGGCCTAGAATTACTTAGAGAATTGCCCATGAAAGGCCCAATGATCTCACAGATGCACTGTACCTTTACTCTGAATTTTGTATTGCCTTTTTTGTTTGAAGCCATTTCTCATTTTGAAAGCTTGAATTATAAGTCTATGTTTATTAAAAGCTCTGAAGCCATTTGACAAATTCATGTTTTCTATAGGTCCATAGAAAGTGAGGGAGCATACTTTAAAATTCATATTCATTTCTTAAATTCTAACTTGAAGTTGTAGATTAAACTTACTATAACAAGGAAAAAAAAAATTTAAAGATTGATTGATTCATTCATTCATTTATGAAAGACAGAGAGAGAGGCAGAGACACAGGCAGAGGGAGAAGCAGGCTCCCTGCGGGAAGCCCGACGTGGGACTCGATCCCAGGACTCTGGGATCACACCCTGAGCCAAAGGCAGACAACTCAACTGCTGAGCCACCCAGGCATCCCAGGACAATTTTTTAAAAGATTGATTGATTGACTGATTGATTGGAGAGAGAGCAGGTGTGAGCTGGGGGTGGGGAGGGCAAGGGGAAAGGGAAGTGAGAAGTAGAATCCCCACTAAGCAGGAGCCTCACTTTGTGCTTCATCTCAGGACCCTGAGATCATGACCTGAGCAGAAATCAGGAGTCAGACGCTTAACCAACTGAGCCACCTATGTGCCCCCATGCATAAATATTATTTTTATTTAATTTCCAAATATTTAAGAGAGCTGCCCTCAGAATCCAAACTATGAAGTTACTTAATAGATAAGACATTTGATAAGGGGATTCTTGTTATAGGGCAAATATAACCAAGTCATAAGAGTACATCATAATTTATAGGAAATAATGCTCATATAAGAATGCTTAATTCATTTAAAAATCCTTTATTAATAGGAACAACTGTATATTACTGAAATTTATTGAAAGATAATAACTATTACATTTTGGGGAAAAATTAATGTTAAGATTTTTTGTTGTGGTGAAATATACATAATATAAAATTGACCATTTTAGCTATTTTTTTATCTACAGGCCAGTGGTGTTAAGTGCATTCACATTGCTATACAACCATCACTACCATCCATCTCCAGAACATTTCTGTCTCCCCACACTGAAACCTCTATCTATCAAACAACTCTCCATCTCTTCTCTTTCAGCCCCTGACAGCCACCATGCTGTGTTCTGTCTCTAAGAAGTTGACTACTCATATAAGTGTAAACATGTAATATTTGTCATTTTGTGACTGGCTTATTTCACTTACTTGTAATGTCTTCAAGGTTTTCTGCCAAAATTTGATTCCTTTTTAAGCTGATTCCATTGTATCTATATACCACATTATGTTTATCCATTCATCCACTGATGGCCATTTGGGATGTTTCTATCTTCTGATTATTGTGAATAATGCTGTTATTAACATTAGGGTACAAATATCTGTTCAAATCCCTGTTTTCAATTAATTTCAGTATCTATACTCAGAAGGGGAAAATGATAGATCACATGGTAATTTTGTATTTAATTTTTTAAGGATCTACCACAGTGTTTTCCACAGTAGCTATATCATTTTAAATTCCCATTAGAATGCACAAGTGTTCCAATAATTATTTAATAGGACTTGAAGTGGATATATAAAAAACTTTGGAATCTCTAGTATTAAGAGACTCAGGAGTATTATCACAGAGAAGGAAAGAATACCTAAACTGATATTTATTCAGACTAGATGGCTTTCTTAAGCCATCTGAAAATATATACATACATAGATGACCTCTAAGGCCATAAAGCATTTTTAGAAGAGTCCAACCTACCTTCTTTAGTTCAGCTTTATAACTCAGACTTGCAGGTTTCCTCAACACTCCTCATGGATATACCAACCAGAAACTTTACATTTTCAATTAGAGATAAACAATCAGCACTCTCCAACTCAGCTTTTCTTATACCAAGAAACATAAACTATTTACTGATTTTCTGGCTCAGTCTCCAGAGACAGCCAACAAACCAATCAGAATTCACCGAATGACAGTCAGATCTACATTCCTAGCATAGCGTCAGGATAGTGAAATAAGAAAAGACATCAGTTGACACCAGAACATAGCCAAATAGTAATTTGTGTAGCTAAACTATTTGCAGACATGTTAAGGGAAGAGGTTATTGGAACTGAAGAATTTTCAGCAAAACAAAAAATCAATTGAAAGTTTTGGCTTTCTGGTCTCTTTTTAAAAAAAATTTTGTAAAAGATCATGGCTGCTGCTTATTATAGAACATTAATTTCACCTAAGACACTGATGATGGTCTCAAGTTTAACTAAGGCCCCCTTCTTCCAACATAAAATGGGAAGGATCTATTTAATTTCATTCTACTTTGGGTAGATTAATGTACAGTGATACGCTCAGTGGCAAATCAACCAATCACATTAAGAGACATAAGGGAAAAGGAATGTGTAGACAAATAGGAAAAGTAAGATTTAACATAAACTCCTACCTCAATAATAAAGTCTCTATTATCTATAATAGATACAATAAAGTCTGAATATAGTCCTCCCTATTTGGTTCTAAATGTATCTTTACATAGAAGTTTCATCTGAACATTTTCATATGAAAATTTCTGTGAAATTTTCCAGAAAGTGAAAATGGAAAAACTGTCAAGTCTATTGTTTATTTTTATTTACAGTAGAAATAAGTTTCAGTACTACTTAATAAGAAAGTTTTATTTATTAAAGTTAGTAACAGTATCTAGATTGTAGAGTTATTTTTATGAGATTTTGATAAGACAATATTTGTAAAAAGTTTGGAACATTATCTAGTTTAAAGATGGCCAAATAAATATAATAATAGTAATGAGACTAAATGGCTAGCAGGTTTGCAATAGCTGTTGGTCAAAAAGAGTTTGTTGGTGTTAGAAGCAAAACAAATTCAAAACCGCTTTTGAATTGCTAATATTCTCTTCCTAAAAGAGAATACCACATTTCCTCTGTAGGAAGCTCCAAAAAGAAGTATTTTCACTTAAGACAATTGAGGGGTGCTAACTAATTAGCTCACATGACTAATTAATTAGTATTCCACACACCTATAATTAGAAAGTGTTAAATAGGGTCTGCACCACAGTGATTTTATAAACCTGGCCTGAGGAATCAGTCAGTCAGTAGGGTGGTATTTGTTTCTGAGTTTAAAGCCATACTTGTCAAATGTTTCCAAGAAGAATTTGCAAAGCTGCCAACTCCTTTGAATTCAAGTGGGAAGGATAACCACCAAAAATTCAGATGCATACACATTCCGTTTCTCTCTTCTCCGAATCCATCAATTAGATACTGAGGAAGTTCATTTAAAATTTAATTCTCCATGTTTTCCTTCTTTTATAACTTACCCTGGTGTTTAATTACCCTATATTTGTTGATTATTTTCTCTTCTTTCTATGAACATATTAGCATGCAACCATAACTATGTTAAATTACCTTAAAAAACTCATAAAAATCAGTGGAGCATGCTGTTTTCCTCTTTACACTACATGAAATCCACTTTAAATATATTAGAATATTTTAACAGATTTTGGGAGTGTTTATTTTAGCCCCAACTCTAATACAGCTCAGCTCAGGCTGATTGAACCTGTTGAGTGGAGCACTGTGGTTCTCTGCATGGCCTTCTGGACTGTTATAAGGTGTATTCAGGATGGATTTCATTTTTTCAGTGTTGATTAACCAATAAATATTTTTAGAAGTGATGAGAAAAATATAAGACTCTTAACTGGCTAAACCTAGATTTTTATCCCTAATGTTCTTGCAATAATATTGCTTCATTTAGAAGACAACTCTGTTAAAATACTTTCTTTGATAAAAAAGTAAATCAGAATTACTGAAGCACTTTCCATATCTTAAAATCATCTACAGGGAGTTATTTTTCTTATGCATCCTTTATTTTGTCTACTCTGACACCATGCTAGCCTAACCTATAGAATCTTCCTATAGTTGGGCTTGCTGTCCAGAATACAATGGTTTATCTAAGTGAGTCACCTCTTCTGTGGAACTGTCATGTGTACCAATGTTCACAAGCATATATCCTACTATCTCTGTTATTTTTGTTCTATTTTGCTGGCACTTATCACATGTGGACAGTGTGCATATGTGTTATATGCATGAATAGAAAAGAGAGAAGGTGGGGGATTGAGAAGAATATGGAGGAAAACTCTTCTTTATTCATCCAATATTCTGCACTCAAGAAATGCTTGTCGGGATCCCTGGGTGGCGCAGCGGTTTGGCGCCTGCCTTTGGCCCAAGGCGCGATCCTGGAGACCCGGGATCAAATCCCACGTCGGGCTCCCGGTGCATGGAGCCTGCTTCTCCCTCTGCCTGTGTCTCTGCCTCTCTCTCTCTCTCTGTGTGTGTGTGTGTGACTATCATAAATAAATAAAAATTTAAAAAAAACAAGAAATGCTTGTCAAATGAATACTAATTTGGTAACAAAGCTAGAATCATAGTATAAATTGCATTTGAAATGCGGTAAACTCATTTAAGTAAATAATCCATTCTACCTCCCTTCATCTAAATGAGAACTTAATTTTATTTAAAATGGTGCTTTTATTAGTGATGTTAATTTTCATTGGATTTTTAAAGGTAGATATTAATAATTTCTACATTAATTCAATAAATATTTATTGAGGACCTGCTATATACCATGTATACAACAGGAACTGAGGATATGTTTGATGATGAAATGTTTAAATACATGCATTAAGTTCATCTCAACAGTAGCATACAGATCAATGTAATGAGGCACTATCAGTAAGGCTGCCTTCACTGTATGCAAGATCTCTGTTGGAAATCTGATTCTAAAACATGGAGCAGGCATATATTTTTAACCAAAATGAATAAGCAGTTAAGTAAAATACCCATTAAAACTATTAGTTTTATGTAGAACAATTTCTGGTATATTTTAATCCATCAGCTAATTATAATAATAGTATTATATTAAAACAGTAATAAAGTAATACTTTTGTATAATTTATCCCATATAAAACATTCTATTTATCATTTATACAAATACTTTTATATAAATTAATTGATCATCTACAAGTGCCAGGCACAGAGGACACAAAAATGAATGAAAGAATCAGAAATCCCCAATCTTAAGATGCTTATATCTAGAGTGATAGACTGAAAATAAAGATAAGTACATTATGTAGTTCCAGTAATATATACTAGAGAAGAAGAACATGGGTTGAAATTTTAGATAGAGTGGCACACAGAAGTCTTCACTGGATGAGTAGCTTTGAGTAAAAGCTTAAAGCAATTAGCCTTGCAAGTATGAGAAGAAAGCACAATCTACGCAGAGAAAAAAGCAGGCAAAGACTTTTAGGCAGAAACATGACTGGCTCCTTCAAGAACCTAGGAGGAGGCTGCCAGAAGATGAGCTCAAAGATGTAACGAACACTGGGTCAAGTACAATTTTTGAAATGACTGTAAAAACCTTTGTAGTGTGCATGAGATGGAAGACACTGGGAACGTTTTGAAACCAGAAAGGACATAATCTGAACAACTTTTTAACAAATTGCTGTTAGTTGGAAAATATGATAATATTATACATATTTTGACAGAACAGACTACATTAGGACTCACGAAAACAAAAAACTAGTAACTCAAATCTTTCCTAAAATCTCCGGGCCCAAGCACATTTTGTTAAATCAATTCAATCCCTGGGTACTTCATGTTCGGAGGAAGGTAATAAATTACTAATCAATCACTTAGATATTTCTGAACTTTGTATGTTACTCAGGTCACAGGGAGAAATTGTTATTTCCATCTCCAATCCTGCCTACTGACAGCAGATGGAAAAGTGAGTTTGGGAAAATAAATTATTTTAAAATAAGTAGCCAGTGATGTTCACAAGGCAAATCACATTATTAAAAGATTATTTGCTTTATTATTAATTCTTTTTTATATTTACACATTGTTTGATTTGTTGAAAGTTAACCAAACATAAATCTCTAAAATGATAATGGTTATCAACATAAAACACAAGCATTAAATTTTAATATTACGTATGGTAAGCAATCTGTAATATCTACTCAGATTTTTCAATTTTTATAAAATAAACTGATTTACTGCGTATATACACATACATAATAAATACATATTTATAAAGATATGTAAAATATATCTTATATTTGAGGCATTTTGCCCTCCAATTACTAAGAATTCTATTACTATGAAAGCAAGTTATTTTTCACACTAGAAATTGGAAAGTGGCTTTTAGGCAAAAACTCTGCGTTTATCTTCTTGTCTTTTTATTTTTATTTATTTATTTTTTCTTCTTGTCCTTTTAAACATTTTTCACAAGATGATAATTTTTGTTTCTGAACAAAATATATACTTTTCCTATTATGTTTGGCTCTGCATGGATGAAGAATCATGGCTCCCTTGAATAGAGTATCTGTGAATGGCTTCCCGAGATAACATCAACGTCTACTGAGGACACAATTCTAAAACTTTCTGCCTCTCCTGGGATGTCACTTATTTGTAGAATTTTAAACAAATCAGTTTGCTCAGTGTGCATATTTTTATTACTATCTTTATTTCAAGCCTAGTAGGAAAAATATTATTTTAAAAAATTTCTTATCTTTCTAGTCAACAAGAGAAAATAATTTTATAATGCAAGATAAATGAATTCTTTTAAGCAAGTTATACTTTTAAAATATCATTTTTACCGTTAGTGAAAACTGTGCCACATACTTTCTGAATTCAACAAGTCTTTAAATATTGAAATTTAAATTGATGCCTACAAACTAACTCCATTCAATTATCAAATATCTTAGCCTTATTTATCACAAACATTGTTACATGTCACTAAAAACAAATAACAGTGTCTTCTATAAATAGCAGAGTCTTACAGAAAGAAGTAATTTGACAGCACCATGAATCAGAGAGATGAATCAGGAATATCTAGTTATTCATAAGATATCCATAATCACTTTTTTTAGGCAAAATATATGGTTAATTTTTTTTAACTGATTTGGTTATTTAACATTTTAATGGGATGTCAGATGCCTTTGTAGCACCCATAGTACTGCTAAAGCCCAAGAAGAAAGATTGCTCTGGTTTCTTCAAGTATCCTAATATACTGGAAAGATTTCCTCTTGAAAGTTCTTACCATATACAATATAATTTTATTCATATTTGTATAATTAGTTTTTCTGATTTCTCCTAATTTTATTGGTTACAGTGCTGAATTAATAAAGATTTGCAAGTACATTCAGTTTTCATATGGCCCTGATCCCACTGATCTGTTTTATGGTAACAGGACTCTGGCCAGCTTTCTCACTGTTATCATGTACATCACTGTAACTTGAGCACCTAGCAAGGGTCTGACACACGTCAGGGAAGGGAATATTTGGAGGCAGTCGTAATGCTGAAGAGAAGGAGATCACTAGACTCAGGTTGTCTGCGTTCAGATCCTAGGATTGCCATTCTCACTCTATGACCTTAAGCAAATTACTTATATACATTTACAATATTTAAAAGTATTTAATATTTGTAATGAATGCATGGGATTAAATGAGATAATACATATATTTAATCAATGAGCTCTTTATGTCAAAGCTTATTATTGTCATACATTAAATTTTAAAAAGGAAACAAGCTGGGATGACTTAGATCTAATAACACTCACTGTCATCCACACACAGAATGAACTGTCTCAGTCCGTTCTAGCAATAAAAGTTTTCTTTTACCACAATTTTAAGGAATCATATGTCGCATGATCATGAATTCTATGGTCTGCAATTCGCCATGTATTTTTTTTGACAAGCACCGAAAAAGACACTCTTTTAAAAAGGTTTTCATAAATACAATTAAGCAGAAAGATGCTCATAAATGTTTGTTCTGCATAAATTCCTAAACTCGAATTGGAAATGAACCTACTCTAAGAAAATCACCTTCTCAAATTATTTAACTTTGTTCCTATTAAAATGATCAGTGATGGTACAATAAAACTTTTCATCAAGAATAAAAAACTTTCATAAAAAATCCTTATGATAACACAAGGCATTGGGTGACCCAGTTGGTTGAACATCCAAATCTTGGTTTCAGTACAGGTCCTGATCTCAAGGATCTAATCTCAGGGTGTGAGCCAGCCCAGCAACAGTCTCCGTGCTCTCGTTCAACAGAGTCTGCTGAAGTTTCTCCTTCTCCCTTTACCCCTCCCCTCACTTCCGTGCTCTCTCTCTCTGTCTCTCAAATAAATAAATAAATCTATAAAAAAAAAAATCCTTGTGATAACAGCTTGAATAAGAGAAATGAAGCCAGTTCAGTTGCATTAAAGAGAGAAATGAAAGTTGAGTCAATATGAGTAATGACAATAGATCATTATATTTATATTAAAAAGGCTTTTCAACTAACGGAATTATCTGTTTTCCTATGAATAATCCTATGTATTTGAAAGCAGTGTCATCTGTTCTTATACGATAATATATGAAAGAAGAGGAATTAATTTGTCTTTAACCATGTGCTATAAAACATATTCATTGTGAACTCAAAAAATGAAATGTTATTTCAACTGAAGTGAAATCAGATCTAAATTTGTTAATGTTTTCAAATGCTACATTAAATATAGGCTATCAAGAACAAGTATAAGAACTGACACATTCTTAGGGATCATTTGGGATAAGATTGCTTACACATAATGCCATCAACTAATTACATACTTATGAAAATAGCACAGGCTTTGTAATATGATAGAGTTAGGCTTGCAATTTTTTACTTTACTGATCTTGCGTAAGTTAATAGAACTCTCTACAACAAACTTCCTATAAAATGCACAGAGTTTTACCTACTTTAGAAGAGATGGAATTTTACCTAAGAGAAATCATCTACTTCAAAAATTAGACTAGGATTTAACTTTGTGTTAGTCAAGTTCCTTATTTCCACCCTGACATTCTTTTCTAAAAAGTATATGAGTTTATGAATAGTTTTACTATTTTATTTTTTTAAAAAAATTTATTTAAATTCAATTTAGTTAACATGGTGTATTATTTTTAGTTTTGCATTTTTAAAGATTTTATTTATTTATTCATGAGAGACACGGAGAGAGAGGCAGAGACACAGGCAGAGGGAGAAGCAGGCTCCATGCAGGGACCCCGATGTGGGACTCCATCCCAGGACCCTAGGATCATGACCTGAGCTGAAGGCACATGCTCAACCGCTGAGCCAGCTAGGCACCCCAACACATAGTGTATTATTAAACTAATGATAGTTTTACTTTTTAAATGGAATTTAGACAATTAGATATAAAATTATATCACACTGTATTAATTAGAATCATACCCTTCTTTAAAATTGACCTTCAAGGGTGGCTCAGTGGGTTAAAGAGCCGACTCCTGATTTTGGCTCAGGTCATGATCTCAGGGTCCTGGGATTGAGCCCTGCCTTGGGCTCCCTGCTCAACGGGGAGTCTGTTTCTCCCTCTCCCTCTGCCTGCTGCTCCCCTTGCTTGTGTGCTCCCTTCTCCCTCTCTCTAATAAATAAAGTCTAAAAATAAAGTAAAATAAAATAGACTTTCAGAGGTTAATATACATTATTGTAAACAATATTTCATAAAAAGCAATTACTTGATCAAGGGATTTAGTATTTGCGTATTTTATTTTTATAAGACGTCTTTTTCTTAGTTTATATTCCCTTTATTTAAGGAATATTTGTGAAGCTTGAAAATAGAAAAAAAACAATTAATGATCAGTCTCTTGCGTATGCGTGGCTTGTTTTTATCCTAGAGTTTACATTCACTGTTCCTCCGCCTGGATCATGATTCTCTCTCATACCTGCCGGGATAATTTTTTGTCTCTTACTTTAGGTTTTACCTAAGTCACCTAAGTGAAGACTTCCACGTATCACCTTATCTAAAATGTCAGCCCATATTTATAATGGTGGGAAATAAACACCTTAAAAGAGAAGCTGCCTGGGCTCCTAGTGGCTCAGTCAGTTAAGTGTCTGTCTTTGGCTCAGGTCATGATGATCCCAAGGTCCTGAGATGAAGCTCCACCTCAAGTAGGGCTCTCTGCTCAGTGGGGAGTCTGCTTCTCCATCTGCCTCTCCCCCTACCCATGACCTGTCTCTCCCTCTCTTTTTCTCTCTCCCTCTCTCTCAAATAAATAAAAATCTTTCTTTAAAAAAAAGAGAAACTCAAAATATGGCAATAGCAATTGCATCACTTTGAACAATATTGTAACACTTCTGGCATTAAATTGATAACTGCTCATCTGAAGAGAAAAAAAAAGTATCCTCCCTATTTCATAATTTCTTAATGAAAAATACCTTTAAGTAATTAAATATGTAACTTAAAGATCTTTATTCTCTTCCATTCTGTTATGCTTAAGAAAACTACACGTTTTGAAATAATTTTGAACTCAGAAAAATACTGTTTTGATATAACTCCTATGTGTTTTATTTGGTTAAATAAATCCACGTATATATCAGGGATGTCTGAGTGGCTCAGCAGTTAGGTGTTTGCCTTTGGCCCAGGGCATGATCCTGGAGTCCTGGGATCAAGTCCCACATTGGGCTCCCTGCATGGAGCCTGCTTCTCCCTCTACCTATATCTCTGCCTCTCTCTCTCTCTGTATCTGTCATGAATAAATAAATAAATAAAATATTTAAAAAATAAAATAAAGTAAATCCACATATATATCAGAATATACAAGAAACATTTTGGAACTTTTCATTTTCTCAAGTGTGATAGTATCTATGCTGTACTGGAGATTTCATGACTCCATAATTTCTTTACATAAAACTTCATAATCCTTCTACAGAAGTAAAATTTTTGTCACAGACATTTGAAATGTCCAACTCTGATATACTCTTTGTAGCTGAATTTTCTGTATATGAAACATTCTTCTTAATTTATGGCAGACCACATACCAAGACATTAATCATAACCATTTCTGAATATATATTATTTTTTATCTCCATGTGTACATGCTACTTATTTGATATCAAAACAAATTAAGTTACAAAGTCATTATGAAAATGGCTACTTTGGATATATTTTTCCCAAATTTTTAGATAACTTTTGTTTGTTATGCTACTTCAGAGGAAACAATATCATAAGATATTTCTCCAACATTCTACAGTATTTACGTTTTGGCCGTTTACTTTTAGGGATACAAAATAGAGACTAGAGGTTCAAAGAGTATGTGCTAGAATTTTATAAGTGCTTGGGTTAGAATTCTGACTTTCTCACTTTTTAGTGGTGCTATGGGCTGAATTGTGTCCCTCACCCCCAAATTCATATATTAAAGCTCTAACCCCCAATGTGACTTTATTTAGAGATGGGACCAATCAGAATAAGGAAGTAACTAAGATTAAATGAGGTCATAAGGGTGACCCCATAGGATCCTTATCCTCATATGAAGAGACACTAGAGTACTCTCTCTCTCTCTCTCTCTCACACACACACACCACATGCATGCACACACACCTACACCCGCATGTGCCCTTGAGTGCTCTCTTTTTCTCTTGAGTCCAAACCAAAGTCAGTCACTGTCTTCTTCTTTAGAACTTTTTTTTGTTTCTCCTCATGTGATCTTTATTTTAATGAATGGCATCTCCACCCACTCAGTTTTCCAAGCCAACAAAGTGGTCATCCTTGATTCCCTACTACTCCCCAAATCTAATTACTATGTGCTATAAATTCTACATCTTAAACATGTCTTTTACTTCTTTATTCTACTGTCAGTATGTCACCCCAGGCCACCAAAACAACCGCTTACACTGCTGTAGCTTCCGTGAGTATCTCTGTTTCTCAATTTTTACTTAACTTGCACTCAGTCCTCAAGTATCCATTTAAGGAATACTTCTTGCAAAAAGTTTTCTCTGAAGAGAGTACATAACACACACACACACACACACACACACACACACACACACACACTCACACACACACACTCTCAAGGGCAGATATTCGTATTACTAAAATTTTACCTAGCCCCTTGTATTGCAGAAAACTTAATGTACTCAGTGGCTATAAATATAGCCTTCCCTGAAAGACTGTGATTGTATCTTCCCCATCACTGTTTCCTTATTGATGAACTGAGAGCCAGTCATATAGCTGAAATTGCACAACATAATATAGTATGCATAATATTGAGTGAATTGAAACAAAACTTACTTGTGTAGGAGCGTGGAGGCATAAACAGTGGAAGTTCAATCTTTTACCTAGGAAAAGTTCAGTGGCAGGGCACTTGGGTGGCTCAGTGGTTGAGTGTCTGCCTTTGGCTCAGATCATGATCCCAGGATTCCAGGATCGAATCCCACATCAGGCTCCCTGCAGGGAGGTGCTTCTCTCTCTGCCTGTGTCTCTGCCTCTCTCTGTGTGTGTCTCTCATGAATAAATAAATAAAATCTTAAAAGAAAAAAGAAGTTGTGCAGAAGCAGAGAGGAAGCACTACCTGCAGAGAACACTAAACTTATCTTACAACAACTCCCATTTAACTCAGCCCCCCTACTCTAGGGGGCTAGTTTGGCAGGGTCTATACCAAATGCATGAAAACGAAGACTGTAACATAATTTTATCTAATGAAGAACAACCGAAGATTTGCAGATAGCCAGAACACTTATTTAGCAGCAACTGACACCATGAAAGCTAGAGTTGCCCTCCCCAAGATCTATTAAGAATTTTTCAGGGTGACATTTCTATTGTGACATTTTTGACCATGTTTTTGTCTTTGTGAAAGGTCCTCTTTCACTGCTCTGGCTGTCCAGTATGATCTTGACCATTGAAGAAACCAGCTTCTATCCAGCTTCTACATAAAGAGGCAATGGTGGTACCCTTTTTGTGAGAAGAGAACTCAGGTTATTTCAGACCTGGCCAGCCAAGAGGAGCACAGGGTATCATCACTAATAATCATGGAAATGCAAATCAAAACTACAATAAGATATTATTTCACATCTTAGAATGACTATCATAAAAAAGGAAAGAGATAACAGGTACTGCTCAAGATGTAGAGAAAAGGGATCCCTTGTGGGACATTGGTAAGAATATAAATTGGTGTAGCCTGAATGAAAAACAATAGGAAGGTTCCTCAAAATATTAAAAATAGAACTGCCATATGATTCAACAATCCCACTTCTGACTATATGTCCTAAGGATATATGAAAACACGTTATTCAAGAGATATCCACACACCCATGTTCACTGAAGCATCATTCTCAATGACCAAGATATGAAAACAACCTAGGTATCAATTAGTGGATGAACGGATAAAGAAAATGTGATATGTATACATGAATATTATTCAGCAGTGAGAAAGAAAGCGATACTGCCATTTGCAACAACACAGATGGACCGTGAAAGTATTGTGCTAAGTGAAATATGCCAGAGAAAGACAATATGCATGGTATCACCTCTATGCAGATACAAAAAAAAAAGTCATACTCTAAGAAATGAAAAGAAAAATCATTGCAAGAGGCTGGGTGGTGGGAGAAGTAGAGAGAAATTGATAACAAGTATACACTTTGCACTATAAGATGAATAATTTCTGAGGACCTAATGTAAAACATGGTGACTATTATTGATAAGACTGTATGGTATGACTCAAATTTGCCAAGAGAGTAGACTTAAATGTTTTCACATATGCACAAAAATGATAAATATGTTAGGTGATGGACGTGTTAACCAGATGGGAGAATCTTTTCACAATTATGTGCCTATCAAATCACCATGATGTACACCTTAAACCCATCACTACTTTATATATCAATTATACCTCAATAAAGCTGACAAAAGAAAGAGAGCCTGAAAATGATAGAATGATTTATCATTAGTCAAAGTTTTTTCTTAAATGATTTTACTTATATATGAGAGAGAGAGAGAGAGAACAAGTGAGCATGAGCAGGGGGAGGAGGGGCAGAAGCAGACTCCCTCCTGAGCAGGGAGCCTGACGTGGGGCTAGATCCTAGGAATCATGACCTGACTGAGCCATCCAGGCAAAGATTTTGTTTCCACATCATTTTGAGCAATACTGACAGTAAATCAGCAAAATAAAATTTTACATCATTAAAAAGCTTCAGTTCAATTAAGATATGAAATATACCAAACCATGGTTTTCCTTTTAAATAGTAGAACTAATATCTTTAAAATGAATATAATTGAATCTGGAAAGAAAATATTTTTGTTGACATGTGTATAGTTAAGGTCCCCTTCAGTTTAAAGTATGGAGTTAGGCTGAAATAAACTCTTTCATGTTTCTTAATATCTTTGTCAGGCATTCTTAAACAGGTAAAAAAGTAATATCTGAAAGAAGCAACTAATATTTCAACAGTGTTGCTTTATTATGAAGAAGAATGCCTCTTTCTTCTAAGAACTCTGCTTTTATCTTTAAGACGATGGACACTGTCTTTAAACGTAGAAGGTTTTTTTTTTTTTTTTCTATTGAATGAATCTGAATCCCTTAAATGATCTTTATGCTAGATGTGAGGTTATGATAAAAGAAATTCAGAGAATTCAGATTTCTTTTGGAGTTGGTAAGTTAATTTATTTGTTATACAACAGGTAAGACTAAAGTTGATGGACACAGGATTTTCCTTAAATCATAGAGCCAGTGTAAAGACAGGGCTAAGACTAAAACTAAAGTTTTTCTGATCCAACAACAATCTTTCAGTCACACAAACCTTTTAATTCTTAATCCTTACAACTAGATACATGATAAATTTGATCTAGTACAAACATAACAGGCTGCTATATATTAAATATTCTAATTAACACAGTTTTTAAAGTTATGAGACACAATATTTTACAAAGCTTTAGAATAATTTTATTTAATAGATTTTCTTTGATAATCTAAACGTTTTATATATGTGCTTCCCAATATAGTAACGCAATCAACCTATGGCTTTTGAGCAACTGAATTATGTATACTGCAACTAAGAAACTAAATTTTTAGTTTTATTTAATTTTAACTAAATTAAATAATTACATGTGGTTAGTGGCTAGTCTACTGGACAGTACAGTTTTAGAATATAATTAGAGACATAGACTAAATTATCTTATATACTTACTGTACTTTATGGACATTAAGATTGCTAATTGATATTTATAGTAATAAGATGATATTTGGGAATATAGTCTTTGTGATTCTGTAAGTCCATATACTCATACCTCTATGACTCTATAGAGGTCTACAAAACTAGGTACACCAAACCTAATGCAAATAATGGTTCTGCACTTATATGAACGGATATTAGGAGAATTAATTAAATGAACTTGCTATTTTACTTCTTTTAGGAATGTTGCTGAGAATGTTGTTTATGAAACAACATGTGTATAAAAATCCATGAAATAAATTTTTCATAGGACATGGTGCCAAGAAAAGCCATGAAATAAATAATTTATTGTATTTCTTTTCTTTTTTTCTGGCTGCTAGGAAGCTTAATCCAAATTTGCAGCCCGTTTTAAAATGTTTTTTTTTTTTTAATTTTTAATTATTTATGATAGTCACAGAGAGAGAGAGAGAGAGGCAGAGACACAGGCAGAAGGAGAAGCAGGCTCCATGCACCGGGAGCCCGATGTGGGATTCGATCCCGGGTCTCCAGGATCGCGCCCTGGGCCAAAGGCAGGCGCCAAACCGCTGCGCCACCCAGGGATCCCGCAGCCCATGTTTTAAAATTGAGTAGTCATTGATAACATATTTCTAGTTAATAAATTCGCCATTGGCCTTGAATTGAATTTTCCTATTCTTATTTTCACCTGGCTTGGCCTTATCTATTTAGTCCTCATTTATACAAGTAAATATTTCATAAATAGATAAATGTATAAATAAATATTTCATAAAAGATATACAAATGGTGAATAAATATATATATAGATTTCTAAATTTCATTAATTAGGAAAATACATTTTAAAACCACAATGAGATGCCACTACACATCTACAAAATGGTGACTATTAAGTAAATATATCCCCTACACACATATAAAACAAACCAACAAATAACAATAACAACAAAAAAAACCTGGATTTTTTTTTCTTTTACCAATGAATTGGTAAAATTAGGCAAACAGGCAAAATCAACATTTGGTGGTAAAGTAAGGTTATGGTTACCTTTGGGGAAAAGAGGAGTAGTAGTGAGTGCAAGAAGAGAGATTTTGGAGCACTTGTATATTTTGCTATCTGATTTGGGAGGTGATTAGATAGTGTGACTAATTTGTGGAAATTCACAGAGATGTATGCTTAGGATTTGAACAATCTTCTCTTTGTATATGATATATGAAATCAATAATCAAATTTACCCTAAACATTCTATCAGATATATTTACATGTCATAGTCCAAATAACCCTGGGAGAAAGTCAATACATACATACATATGTTTAAAAAAATTACTAAGAAAAGATAAAGGCTGAAAAGCCTAAGGGAATTATTTTAGCAAGGACTTAAATTGCCATTTTTCATCATATAAACTCACTATAGTGTATGGTGCACATTGTACAAAATGTGTAAAGTGAGATGATTTTTAAAAATATTTTTAACAAAGTCCAGTATTTCTTTCTTTCTTTCTTTCTTTCTTTCTTTCTTTTAAGATTTTATTTATTTATTCATGAGAGAGAGAGAGAGAGGCAGAGACACAAGCAGAGGGAGAAGCAGGTTCCATGCAGGGAGCCTGATGCGGGACTTGATCCCAGGTCTCTAGATCAGGCCTTGGGCTGAAAGCGGTGCTAAACTCTGAGCCGCCCAGGCTGCCCAAAGTCCAGTATTTCTATGTAGTATTGCATACTTATTCTTAGGAATAAGAACATGAATAGAAATAATTTCAGAAATTCAGTTCGACAAAACATTGCTTTTGCTTTTTACCTTGAAGGTCACAAAATAAAACAAGCTTTAGAATTATTACCTATCTTCATGCTGTGAAGTCACTAATAAGAATAATACTTTGTTAGTTAAAAAATTTTTTTGAAGGATATCCTCATTAGTAATTTGATATGGACATAGTTTGCATATATTATAATTACCTAACATTTAAAACCTCTATAGTGATTTTTTACTTTTCCTTTGGCTATTTGCCTACTTTTCTTAAATTGATTTATTAATGTCCAAGGTTGCTTTGCAGTTTTATCCTTTTAGCAATAATAGATGCAATATATCACAAAAACAAATTTTTAAGAGAACATCATTAGAGTGATGTAGCACTAGTAATAAACCCCTTCACACTTGGATGAACTTAAATCAGTTTCTCTTTATTGATTTTTGGTCATAACATAATTTTAAAGTTCAACTCAGTTAATAAAAAAAGATTTGCTCTGGTGTTATGGGCAAAATACTTGTGTTGTAAGTTTCCACTTCATTTGTGGAAGACTGTTACAGTTGTGTCATATATAGATCTTGAATAGATAAAGCAATGAGAATATTATTTTATGATAATCTTTATGTATAATATCTTTTCCTCCCTTTTATTGATGTAAATCTTCAACTCATCCTTTTCACAACAGAATTCAAAGAATCCTTAAGTAAAAGTTTATTTCCAATAACCTCTGATTTTTGTATATGTGTGTAAGATTTAAAAATTCAGCATTTATCAATGTACAAATGATTCACTTTATGCATATCATGGAAACATTTTCATTTTTACTAATACTGCAACAATTTTCTTTAGAATGCTATATATTATTTCTTCATGTAGGACTGCCAGTCCTAAATGGGGACTGGGATGATTTTTTATCTTGAAATTCAGTCATTAAGCTAGTCTTAAAAACCAACTAACCTAATTGTTTTTAACACTATGGATCAAAGATGCTATACAGGATTTATCCTCTCAGGAGAATTAGTATCTCCACACAGAATTATGTATTTGAATGAAAGTGAAAAGGTAAAAAGTAGGTTGTATATGAACTCAAGTAGAGTTGTTAAGCTTCTATTTATTGCTATTCTTCCTATGAAGCTGTGTCTACCACAATGGTTCTCATTTTTCCTCACTGCAACATAACACATTATATGTACTACATGATTTCCTGGGCTCACTCAGATATGATCTACAACATTTATGAAATTTTCAGCTATCAAAAAGTCCTATCATTTAGTTTCCTTTTTTTAATTTTTTTTTATTTATTTATGATAGTAACACAGAGAGAGAGGCAGAGACACAGGCAGAGGGAGAAGCAGGCTCCATGCACGGGGAGCACGACGTGGGACTCGATCCCGGGTATCCAGGATCGCGCCCTGGGCCAAAGGCAGGTGCCAAAAGGCTGCACCACCCAGGGATCCTCCTATCATCTAGTTTCTTACACAAGGAAGCCAATCAAAATAAAAGAGAGCAAGAGTTCTCACTATTAATATATCTACTCTCTATTTACAAAAGAAAATATTCACAAATTTCTCTGCTTTATTTTAAAAAAATGTCATACAACACTCTTCACTTGTATATATGTTAAGACTCTGCAGATCAAAACCTCTGGTCCATAACACAATGAGTGTACACTAAAGAGATAGGTAATATCAAACAATTAGCAATCAATGGCTTGAGGAAAAAAAATTAAATTTTAATTATCCAACATAAGGTACATACTCAGTTTCAGATGTAGGGTGCAATGATTTATCAGTTGCGTATAACACCCAGTGAGGAGAATTAAAGGATAATTATATTACGAGTTTGGATCACAGAATATAATTTTCATTGACTCTTGATTTTGACAGAGAGAAAGGCAATGGATACTTGCTCTACTGTGCAACAGCCTTAAAAGGACAAGATCTATATTTTAATTTATCTAGAGATAAAGGAGTCCTCTCTGGAGCTGACAGAGCCAAACCCAAAATATACATCTCCAACATCTGTCACCACTCACCAAAATTTCTTGACATCTTTGCAAGGCCAATTGTTATCTAACCTTTAAAACTCAGTTTAAATGTGTTCACTCATTCAACAAATATTTATCGAGCCAGGAACCCTATACTAGGAATGGGGGGGGGGGTGGGAATAAGACAGAGATCTCCTTTCTCCAATAGAAGGGCAGGCAATTTAATTTGAATCAGAAATAGGAATTATCTGTTAACACTGTAAAACATTTCCGTAGAGGGTGGCCAGGGTAAATCTAAGCAGACAACACACATCTGATTATGAATTTCCAAACTAACAAAGAAAGAGAGAACTATTCCACATTTCACAGTGACAACCATACTGCTATCAAAACATATCAAGAAGTTTGGGAGTAGTTTAACAGAGCCGTTAAAACATAGGCTTCATAATCATAAAGAACTAGTTTCAAATTTAATTTAAGACACTTGCTATGTAGCTGAGCCTAGATAATATTCTTAATATACTTACACTTCCATATCTTAATCTATAAGATGACACAACTAGCATTTTTGTGAAGATTGAGTAAGATAATATATGTAAAGCACTTAGGTCCTAGAACATAGTAAATGCTCAATAAACAGACTTCATCTGCTGCACTTAGAACTTAAGACAGAATTTTGAGACAGTATGTATCATGACCACACAAAGAAAAAGATTGAATTGATATGTATTTGTAAATGAGCTAAGGAAACTATTTTAAAGTCTATTTATGGAATGCCTAATACTATCAGCTTGCTTTTGTGACATCATGTGACATGATTATTATCAAAATTAACATTAGGGAAACTACATAGTTGTTTGCAGTAATTTCAAACTGCATTGCTAATAAGAGCTGCTTTACAAATGTCAGCATAAAACCTATTTTTAAAAAGTTGTACATAAGTACAGGAACCACTTTGAGTTTCAATTGGTTAAGTATTTCAGTTCTGTGTGTCTTTAATAATATCTGAAGTACAAATTAAAATTTTCTATCAGTAGACTTATTCAGAAAATTGGGGGCAATTCAATCATTCCATAATACAGAGAATTTTTTTTTAAATTAAATCCTAGCTCTGGTCTTCAAAGTGTAAAACATCCTGGCTACAGCATCCTTTTGTTTTGTCTGTTTGTTTTATTGTTCATTTATAAGGACACTGAGATGATAAGCCAATAAGAAAATAGAGGGCAAAGTCAGGCCATGTTCTTAAGGGAATTAAGTCTGAGAGAGAACATCCAGAATTAATAATATGTGAACCTGGAGCTAGCCAACCAGCTAATTGCCTTCAACAATGTTCATCATCATTCTAAATATTGCCATTCCATTTTAGCTAAATAAGGAATTTCACATTGGCAATAGAGAATATATAGTACTCATCTCTTGCTCAACATTGACTGCCATCTCTCACAGTTATGGCAATGGCTCATGATGGGATATGTTAGTATTATGTCATTTACCCTGGTAAACTAGGCTCAGATACCTCAAAGAGATGAAAGATCCATAGAAATCTCTCAGTTTATACCTAAAATATAGAACGAGATACTCAAAATCCCCAAATATAACCATGCCTATTATTTTTAAAAATCCCAATACATATTTTAAGTCCATATTTCCTTGAACTTTTATTACGCAATGTTGTATGTCGCTTTAACTACTTAAAAGTAAAAATTTAAAACACACACATGTGTACTCCCCATGGAATGCAAGGAGCACACAGTGTGATTCCTGCTAGAATCCATTCTCTTTCATAATATCAAAAATGTTATAAAATAGTATTATTTTCCGATTTTAAGGAAGGAAGGAAGGAAGGAAGGGAGATGTAGAATGACAAAATCATGAAGTGTCAGAGTTTAGAGACTATTGTCCAGCACCCTAAAGTCAAAAACAAGAATGAGACTCAAAGAAATTAGGACTTTAAGCAATTGGTCAGTGATGAAGCTAAGACTACTTCTTATTTTGTCCTCTAAAGCATTACTATTTCTGAGAAGTGTATACATATAAACTACAATTGGTGGGCTAGGGTTTTCATGAAGCCTTGCCATAGCAATCAGTAAAGAGGTGAGTGTCACCATCATTTGTAATTCTGTTGCACACATATTCACATAATACTTTAAAATTGCTAAACAAGCACATCAAAAAGATCTAAATTATAACATTCTTTACTATTCCTCAATAGATATTCAATAAAATCAAGATGATCTCTTAAGCAAGTCTTTCTGCTTGAGATTGTCAAGCTATATTGTGATCCTAAACAGTCCACTTTTAATCACCATTTTCCACTTGTGTTGTTTAAATTTCTAACAGTTATGTTTGAAGGGGAAAGTTAAATTATTCGTAGTAGCCCTGTTGCAGCATTCTTCCAGTACTTACTGAGCCTCCCACAAGTTATAAAGAGTCAACGGGCAACTATATCACATATCTCCCATGTCCTGATGTCCCTCCTTGAAATTATGTACCCTTCACTGCCATACCTTAAACAGTAGTGTAAGTTGGGTGTGTGGCTAAACTGATAATACGAAACAATCTTAGGAATAAAATAGAAGCAGAAAGCCTCTAGTTTTGTCAATGAGACTAGGCTTTTATTGTAAAGTGATAGTTTTATAACTTTGAAAATAAAGTTTCATTTTTATACAATTTAATTCAGGAATGAAAAATATATTTTTATCAACCTGCAAAAAAAAAAAAAAAAGAGATTTTCATCAGCTTGCCAGAGGTGAAAGAACCTTCCATAGCAAAAGTAGAAAACCTATTTCAACTATTGCACTACCTTAAGGATAAAGAAAATAATGTTAATTTTGGATAATAAATCACTTTTGTGGCATTTCAAAGATCAAGAAACTTGCTTATCAATACAAAATTTAGTCATCATAATGTAAAGTCTCCAGGCAATGAGAACTACAGTAAAATATTTTTCTCCTTTTGTAACTGGATCAATACTTTTGAGTTTATAGATATATGTATTCATTGAATCCTTTTTGCCTACTATATTTCATATGTGCTACAAATTCTTCAATGTCACAGGAGGCTGAAAGACCTAAATTAAATCTAAACAATAAACAGATACAAAAAGTAGATACAAACAGACATAAATTTAAGACATTTTTTCTTAAAAAAAAAAAAGAAAAAAGTTTTTAATCACCATTCTGAATATCTAAGCAATGGTTTGCCCTAGTTATAAAACCTAAAGATTTGGCTGTTTTCCAGCCTAAGAGTTAATCTAGAGATATTTTAGCAGAAAATAATAAATAGGGATATATTGTTGCCTAGATCTCTTTTCCTGGGATAATTATTAGTAAGTGCCACCTTAATTCTCTAGTGTATCTCTTTCTCTCACATTGTTTGAGAGAGAAACAAGGAATGTATTAACAGTGATCAACTCCTTCTGCCAAAATGTCTTTACACATACTTTTCCTTTTGGCTGAAAGGTGCTTCCTTTGATTCCATCTCCCTGCCACAAATCCAATTAGTGCTTTCTTATCCTTCAGTATGCAAATGGCAACTTGTGAGGGAAAGCATTTCTGACCTTCTTTACCAGGCCAGATTGCCCAATTCTGTACTCTACACTTACCCTATTGTTGCTGGTTAGATTGATCAATTAATATCTCACTCCCCACTATGATATAAGCTCCCTGAAGACAAAGATCATAGTTATTTTTTTTTTTGATCATAGTTATTTTTGCCAATTTTTTGTCTCTGGTTTGTAGCAAAGAATGTGATACTAAAAAAAAAAAAAAAAAAAGAAAAAAAAGAAAAAGAAAGAAAAAAGTATTCCACATAATCGTTTTGAAAAAATGCTAATAATCTGATCCCAGACTTTTCTATTGTCTGAAACCAGTTTATAGTAGACATAAATATTACCTCTTTACTTGTTAACAACAAAGGAACAATTCTACCTCATGTTCTGATTGAACCATGGATCAGGAAATAGCTATTTTTGAGTAGCCTCTCTATTTTGCAAATATATACAATTGAGCATAAAAATGAAACTGCTTTGAATTGATGGGGTCAGGGAGCCCATATAGGTCTATAACAGCAATTCAGATGTTAGCTGTTTGAATTAATATAAAAGAGCATATGCTCAAGAGATTCAGATAGCTACCAAGCATTAAACGAATATGTAACTTCAATTGATAAATGAATCATTCCTTTTATAACAACAATTTCTTTGGTTAAAATTTACCAAAAAAAAATGTTGTTTGCTTTTTGGCAAATACACATAAACAATATAAAATCACAGATATCGAGTTAGAGGTCAGTCACTTAATAATTTGCCAGCAGCCAGGTTTTAGAATACAGACAATCTCAATTAGCCTCGAAAAGGTACAAAACTCTTTGAATAGTTTATTTTATACCAAAGACATATACACACAGATGCTCTACTATTTAACACCCACATTTAATGGTGTTCTCCTAACTTCTATTCATATTTGTTGAACAAAGAGGGAAAAACAATCTGTAGTTGCCAAAACACAAAAAACATTAAAAATATTCTTGAAAAGATAATTTATCATTAAATTTTCTCATAAAATTCCCTACTTCCTTAGTTATCCTCCTCTACAGGAGAGACTCTTACTGTTATTCTTCTTAAGCAACCTGTGACCCTCCTCCCAGTATCAACATTTAATTATATCCCACCTATGCTTGAATTATTCCCTTGACTTCCATAAAAAAAAAAAAAGATTGTCTCTTACTATCTGTAAGTAATATTATATGACATACAAATTGTGAAGGTAAGGGTAGCTTATAAGTAACCACATTGATGGTATCCATATCTACTGTCTAGAACAAATAGGCCTTCAACACACATTTGTTAGCAAATTAAGTAAAAAGATAATTATGATAATAACCTTAAAATTCCTATATAAACAAATGTGTGTTTAGTGCTTAAGGGGCTTGTTTTGTAGGATATTACCATGTATGCAGTGATTTCATTATCTTTATATTCCAGCAGTTTTGAATGACTATACTATAACCTTTTGTTGCTATTAGCATTAATTCCTTATTAGCAGGAACATTCATGGCCAGGAATGGGAGGTATGAGTTAAAGGTCAAAATCACCTAGAACACATGTTCAACATTTCTAAATAATTACCACCCATATTTTCTGCTTTGGTAAACCTCTCATTCACATTTTTTTAAATGAATTTTAATTTAAAAATTACTTACCATGAATTAGAAAAAGTCAAGAAATCAACTCATTCAGGTCTCGTTTTAGCTCTAACACTGCTCCTGTTCAAGTCATCAATAATTTCCTCATTGTCAAATTCAATGGATACTTTCAATTCTTATCATACTTAACCATGTTTAGCAATATTTAACACAAACACATAATCCTTCTTGATACTCTATAGTCTCCTGGCTTTCATGACATCATATTCTCGTCACTTCTTTCTCACCAGAATAATTTCACTTTTCCCGCTTCCAGCCACAGCTTAAATGTCACTTCTGTCTTTCCTGATCCTGCTACCTAATTTGCATTTTCCTCTTTAGTAAAATCCTTCAGTTTGCTTTCCTAGTTGTGACTACTATTTTCTAACATTGTATATTTTCTCCAGTGGTTACATGGTTGATAGTCCCTATTCCGTTCCTAATAGACTATAATCTCCAGCAGAGGAAATACTACATCTACTTTGTTCAGAAGGACTTTGCACATAACTCAAGAATATTCATTCAATGACTGTTGGATAAATAAATGGTCAAATTTATTTTAGTATCTTCAAAATATCCAAAGCAAAGATGCTTTGGTGTTTTATGTTTTTTTTTAAGTACATTTTTTTAAAGAGTAATTTTAGGTTTAGAGTAAAATTGAGCAGAATAATAGACAGAGATTCCCCATGCACTCCTTCCCCTACTCATGCATAGCCTTCTTCATTATCAACATCTCCCCAGGTGGTACGTTTGTTACAAGTGATGGACGTACACTGACACGCATTATCATCTAAAGTCCGTAGTTTGCACTAAAGTTCACCCTTGGCATTATTTATTCCTCTGGTATACTTTCTCCTACCTCCAGCCTCTGGTGCCTAAACCCTGTTACAGTTTAAAATAACTCTTAAAGGGCTAGGGTTACAATAATTGGGACATACTTATACTAAATAAACACACCCATATATATGAGAAATATATATACATATATATGTGTGTGTATAATTTTTTAGTCATTTGAATATAAATTTATAACAAATTAAAACAATTCAAGAATCATACCCAATATTTCTTTTTTCATCTATATGAACTTCACTGTTCAGAGGTGTGTAAAGTTGAAATTAAATGTCTCAAGTCAAGCCAAATCAATGTACCATGACTTTATATTTCCTATCCTATAGTTATCAAATAAAGGAATTTTCAATAGGATTATGAGTTAGATAACTAAAAATAATTGGAGTGAGAACAACAGAGCTTTGTTATATTAATTTCAGGTGGGAAGTAGAAATAATAAAGCCAAGTTTGCTGGTATAAATAAATATGAAACCAAATTAACTTCTGTTTCCAGCTGAGCAAAAATAGGAAAAGAGAGAGACCTATGTATTACTCTTCTTACTCATTTACCCTACACACACACACACACACACACACACACACACACAAACACAAAACAAGCAAACAAACATTAAGCAAAAAACTAGAGGTTATGAAAAACCTCTTGACAATATCTTGACAACAGCTTTAAGTGAACAATTGACCTCCCCTGAATGAAAGAAGCCAGAATGATGTCAGGTAAGCAACATGCAGTTTAATAAGGTATAAAAAAAGAAAGAAGCAATGATTTTAGTGTTACTACTCTTTTTTAATGGGGATTTGGAGGAGATGCAAAAAAATAGGGCACCAAAATGATTTGAGTTTAGCAGAATAAGCCTTTTGATATTTGAAATATTTTGAATTTGCATTTTAAATGGTAAGAATGTGGGTTATTGTATCCTTTTTCTTTGTAATGCTGAAAATAATTCTACACTAATCATGCTAATCAATGTCAATCAAAATTCATTTTTTGTGAATCATTTTTATTAAATTCTAAATTTATTATATGTCATTTAACTTACTGTAGGTCTCTTTCAGAAGTCATGCAAAACCTGTTTTGTCTCTTTTTCCCTCAAAGGATTTTAACATGTTTTACTATGTAAAAACTTTTATCTTCAAACAATTTTTACAGTTTTCATTTTTGGAAAACAATATAATAGCTCTATTACTAACTCTACCTAAAACATCAAGTGACAAGTTTAAGTAACTGAAATAATTTTGGTTATTAGTTATTTTAAGAATGTGCTAACTTCTAGGTCTACAAAGTAAGTATATCTTTAAAAAACAGAATATTTTCTCATCATTTGAAGACATAATTTCTTCACTGCTAACATTTACATGAGGTTGAAATAGATTACGTGGATATAATCTGAAAAGATGCATTCTATCATCACTATGTATGACTTGCTGAAATATGGAATACTGCATTGCAGACAAAACTAAGTTTGAACATTCTCAATGTGACAACAAAAGTAAACAAAAGTCACTAAAATATTTTTTGCATGATATAAAAGATAGCTATCTGTGGTGTCTCGGTGGCTCAGTCGGTTAAGTGTGAGACTTCTGATTTCAGTTCAGGTCATGATATCAGGGTTGTGAGATCAAGACCTGTGTCCTCCATGTTCAGTGCAGAGTCTGTTTGAGATTCTCTCTTTTCTTCTCCCCCTCCCTCTGGGTGCTCTCTCTCTCTCCCCCTCTCTCAAATAAATAAATAAATAAATATTAATTAAAAAAAAAAAAAGCTATCCCATATAAGTAGTTAGGACTTACTTAAAGTAATGTATTTAATGTATAGCTCCATAAAGGAGACTGAATGAATCAATCTATATGTATTTCAGAATAATGGGAACTTTACATTCAATATTTTCCTATAAGATACTTTTCTCTCTATATCTCTCCTTCTCTTACTCTCTCCTATTTCTTTCTTTTTAGTTTCAAACTATTCCCAAAGTTACATGGTCCTTATGGTAGGCAGAACTCTAAGATGGCCCTAGGAATCCTGCCCCAAGGTAACCCCTTGAATGTGTATGAGTCATGTGAATATAAGTTCACTCTCATAATTATATTATTTCTGCTTCTTGCAAAGAGATTTTACAGATGTAACTGATATCTCCAATCAGAGACTCTGAATTAATAAAAACAGGGAGACTATTTTAGACAGGCCTCACCTGATTAGGTGAGCCCTTTACAAATCAGAGCACTTCAAAGCTGGCCCAGCACAAAACAAGCCACCATGTTGTGAACTGCCTATGGAGGAAGCTACATGGTTAGAACCTGAGAGTAGCCTGTACGTTCTGAAAGCATCTAAGCTGATGGCCATAAGAAAACAGGGATGTGGTCCTGCAACTGCAAGAAGCTGAATTCTTCCAACAACCTTGATGAATTTGGAAGAGGAGCTCAATCTCCAGATGAAAACTCAACACTGGCTGATATCTTTATTTCAGCCTTATGAGACTCTGAGCAGAGAGCCCACACATGCTGTGCCTGTACTTCGAACCCACAGGAACTGACATAATAAATGTATGTTGTTTTGAGTCATTAAGCTGTGGTAATTTGTTACACAGCAATAGGAAACTAATACAGTTCAAGAACTTTATCTGAGTTGTAGGTAAAATTGTTCCCTATTGAAGAAAACATAATTTTGTCATTTTGAGAAAACTTAGTAATTTTAACCTGTGTCAATTCAATGAAAAACATAATCATTGATAAAACTATTTACTGAATGGCAGCTGTATATCAGATGGTGACTTTATATCAGTCTAACTACCTTTGGCAATATACCACATTAATATATATTCTGCAGAACAGAAACTTATTTTTATTGTCTACTTTATTTCATTAAGTGTTACTGGATTACCATAATGCTAAAAAAAGTACATGGAATACCAAAAAAAAAAAAAATTCAGAAAGTCAAGCTTGTAAGATCAGAGAGGTTGGAATCCCTATCAGGACTTAGACACTTGCAGCAATGACAGGAATCACACCCTTCAAGTCACTTTGGGATCTCCATAAGTATGAGGAAACTAGCTCCCACATGGAAACTGGAAATAACTTCAAAGAATATATTTTCAGATAGCAAAATGGAGAGTGGAGATTACAAACAGCAAGTACTAACAGTATGAACTTAAAAAGCTGACTCAAAACATGAGAAAACAGTGATCCCCTTTCTTGTTGAGAAAAGGGCAGATGTGATGATCCTTCTGTACCATGAGAGGTTAATCTCCCTTGAACAAAGTTTTGCTACATACATATCTGTCTCAGTATTCCTCTCAACTTGTAGACAATTATTAATTTGAATAGTCATTTTATATATTGTAAACCAATTCCTTCAAAATGGTTTTATCTCATCCTTTTTTCCTCGCATAACTAACGACCATTAATTGAACATCCAGAAGCAGCAGAACACCATAAAATGGAAATAAACATATTACACGTTACAAGTAATCAAGTCTTTGAATGGTGCTTTGCAGGGAAAACTATTTCTTACCTTTAGCTATAAAAAATGTTCTGTTTTTTTTTATCAACTTAGATTCTTGTATGTTTAAAGCCTGTGGACAAGAGGGAGTGTTTAAATAAAACCCAGTGGATTACTGTCTAGTATTGAAAAAAATAAAGTCTTATGGGAATTTACTCTGAATGAAAATCAATGCACATTCACATAGCATAAATAATAATGAGATTTGTAGTGATGAGACAGTATGCTTGGCATTGTGCTGTCAGAGACAAGGAGAATTTGTGGCTTTCTGCCAATCAAGCTGAGCTTAAAGGGCATGTCACAATGTTTGGATCATGTAACATAAATGAAAAGATTACACAAAAGAGAAACAGATATCCCTAACTTGTTTTAATATTCTACCAAACAATAAAAACATTTCCTTTCATGTTCACCTCTTTGATATATGTGAAGCTCCTTCTGTTGGTTTCTTGAACATAAAACCAGAAATTATTTTAAGATAATCAATGTCGGTTAATAATCCTATTTACTTAAATTGCAAGAAATATAGACAATTATCTAAAAAAAAAAACTTGTGATGTGCAATTTTGGAAGAAGACAACAAAACCAGTGTAAATATCTGTGGAGGATTTCCAAACACTAAACCTGCATTTAGAGAATTTGAGCATTATAAAGTGGTGAGGCCTCCTCAAAAAACTCATCTGTGTATGCACCTTGCCTTATGATGTATGTTCAAGTACAATATAATAGAGGAGAGGAAATAATTTATAATTAAAATCACATATTTCCAATAGACTAATGAGCCTTCAAGATCTTCAATGGATAGTTTAATTCACACATTCATTCAACAAGAACATTTTTATGAGGCTATCGCATTCATAGCACTGCCTAGAATTACAATACTGGAAGGAGGAAGAAATAGAAAATGGAATTTTCATTCTTCAGAGTCTATCATGTGTGTGAGATGGTAGCTAATGAGACTGTCAAGCACAGACCCCAATAAACCCCACCTAGGTGTTACAGTACAGTGGCAAGTAAATGGGGAATGAATCTCTCTATACAGTACCAGACATGTGGACAAATAAATAAAAATTCAGACATCCAACCAGATGGTGATATATGCAATGGCAAACTGCCATATGCATGAAATCTTTCAAATAGTTTTCTTTTTCTGTGCAGTTTAGAACTGTCTAGACAATACATTTCAACTAATTGCATCAACTAAGTCAAAATGTATGTAACAAGTGAGCTTTGCTGGCAAGTCTGTGATGCCTGGCTTAAAAGACTTAGACTCTCTAGACTCAAACAGTAATGACAAAATACTCAAGGAGAAAAGGGTAGATAGAATAAGATTTGTTTGTTGGTTTGGAATTGGGGATATCAGTATGAATTCATGCAAAGGTGGGGAGGAAGAGAGAGGGAGAGAGGATATGTGTGAAGCAAAGGTGGATAATGTACAGTGTTACAATTACAGACATATAATCTGATGTCTAATGTATAATGAGGAAAACCTCACTAACAACGATATAGGATGATCACATTAGGAGAGAGGGAAGCAGAAATCTCTATAGAAACAAGTATTAGAGCAACTAACTCAAAATAAGGTGAAAGAAGGACTCAGGAATCTTTTTTTTTTTTCAAATAAAAAATGATTCCTCAGTGGAGTGTGGGTGGATTAAATTTAGAGCTGAGAAAAGATTGGGGATAGTATGCTAATGACAAGCAAGGTGCCCTGAGCGGAAGGAACCACATACATATGCAAGGCGCACAGTTAAATGGAACTATGGTCTTTTCCATCTGGGACACTGCAGAATGGGGTGAGAGTGTGGAAAGAAAAGTGAACAGAGAGATAGCAAAGGGCCAGTAAATCAAGGTCAGCTTTGCGTTTTACAGTGAAGGCAAAGAAGGTAATAAGAATTCTGTAGCAGAGGAGTGTTACATTCAAGTGACACTCTAAAATGAGAAAGTGCTCTTTGGTTCTGTGTTAGAGTTAGGACTAAAAACACGAAGATATGTTTAAAAATGCTACAATTATCCCAGGTGATAAATGAGTCTAAGGAATAATGAGTGCTTCTGGAATGGAAAGGAGAGGAGAGCTCTGTTAAACATATAAAAATAAATTAATGGGATTTAGTGTTTGGTTTCATGTGAGGATAAAAGAAAAAGAGCTTAAAAATAAATACCATATGCCTGGTTGAAGCCATGTGGTTGGACAGTAGCTCATTAACATGATATGGAATGTAGAGAAAGAAGTTAGATTATGACTGGAGGAAGATTATGATGCTTGGTCAAAGCCCAAACACAATGTGATAGAAATTCACATAACAAATAGATATCAATATGGGTTACAAGATGAAGAGAAGTCTGTGTGTAGATAGGTGACAAAAAATGCTTTATTCAAAAAAAAAAATGCTTTATTCAAAATAAAACATGCAATTTCTACTAACTTAATTGATTTCCAATGGATTTTATGTTCTAAGATAAGCAAATTTTAAATTTAAAATCCAGCTCATTGCCTCTCAGAGGCAATTGAGGTAGAATATATTTTTTTGTCTAAATTGTCAAGCTCATTATTGAACACCATCACACAAATCATCAAGCACATACTATCTGCAGAATGATAAAGAGGAGCATGATAAAGACTCTGGAGTTTCAAAAAGCCTGTAAACAGTGACATCCCAGCAATCATAGGGGAATAATGAATTTACCATAGAATCTTTAATGAGATTATGCATAAAATTGATATCATTAAGTAAACTAATCACTGGGGTTTAATTCACAAATACATAAAACATTTCATAAAAACCTGTAAATTTTACCTAAATTGATTTATTTTTCCTCATTGACTTTAGAACTAGATTAGGATGTAGATATCAATAAAACTGGGGAAGTTTACCAAGATAATCTTATTTCAATGATTTAATCTTAAAGGTAACTTAACTTTTCTGCTCCTCCAATTTTTTCATCTTATTTTACAGAAAATCAGAGATAACTGAGCATTAGATTATGGACAGCTTTTGAAGGAATGATTTCACACTAAGAATCAAGAAAAAAATTTACTCATTCTAAGTAGACAAAATCTTAGGGTGTCCCAGGAAAAAAAAGTTGCAAACCTTTTCACTTTGATCTTCAACCCGTTATAAATCATTTGTCTGGACTCCTGATGGGCTTATACCTACAGAGGACTGGAACTTAAAAAAGAAGAGGATCTTTTCCTTACATCTTTCATTATTTCAGATTGAAATGGCAAAGTGCCTAGATACCACAGGTGAGTGCCAGAAGCAGCATTAAAAAATTGGCTCTTGTTAAATGTCTTCGAAGAAACCTCTGTTTTCATCAGGAGATGGCAATTACATAGCTAATATGGCCTGCCAAGGTTTATTCTGGAAAAGGGAAATGGTCCATAGTATGGATATTTTCCTTATGTTTATTCACACTTCATACATATTAGTTATCATAGAAGCATATGACAAAAATTAATTAGATACAATCCAGCACTATATATACTATTATTCTCCTTATAGTTTTTATTCCTACAGTACAAATACAACTAATCCTGGCATGCATTTATTTATTTGTACAAAATCTTACAATCGACTAGGATATAATTAATTTAATTCATTTTTCTACTCTTTCTTTTTCTTTTAAAATTTCGTAAATTCTTCAATCTTCTTTTTAAGAAATTTTTAGCAAGAATTTTCATAATTTTAATGGTAAATCATACAGCTATAAGCAAGACTATTATGTTTGCGGCAGTTTTGGGTTTTTTTTTTTTTTTTTTTTTTTTGTCTCCCCAGTGTTCCCATAACTCATGTGAAATGTAATGGCTTAGGGAAGCCAAAATGTAATATTTTAGTCTTGTATAGAGTGCTAAGTACAAACATCCCCCAAAATCTTCATAAGAAGAATAATGGAAAGAAAATTTAATTTGGGGTCTGGGCTTCAAGTGCTTTATCAGTTCAAACACTAATGTCTCTATTAAATTACTTAACTTTTTGGAGATTTAATTTCTTCATATGTAAACAGAAGTATTACACAAATGCCCTACGTTTGTGACAGGGTTATGAGAGAAATACATGTTTCAATTTATATTAAAGTGCTTTGCAGGGGGTAAATCACCATCCAAAATATTATCAAGAAAGTTATTTGCACTGCAATCAGGGTCCCGAAGCTATTTCTGAAGGCAATTCTCATCATCTTCACTTTAACCAGTTAGATATCATGGAAGTGTCCTCTTGTCCCTCTGCTACTTGTTATTTTCAGGCTATCTGGTTGAGCTCCATTCAAAGTATTTGCTAAGGAAGCTTGCTTTATTCATAACCTCAGGTTTTCTCTCCACTTTAAAACACAATTCAACATTATCAGGAGGTTTTTATAATGATAATGTGGCACACTCCTTCAAACATACAGAGATATGAAATAGAAAATTATGCTAATATACAAATACAAAAAAACAAGTGAAAGATGGAAATGTTTTTATCTGCCAGAACTCTAATCCTAAAGGGACTGAATAACAAGCTTTTCAGGGGAGGAAAATCAAGTTAAATGGAAAACATTGTTACATATTAAGAGTCAAAGTAATACACAAAGAAATGAAATGGGGAAGCAACAAAATCATCTTCAACAGGAGTTCTAAAATCCAAATTTTAGATAAAAATGTCACCTTGTTGGCTTTGTGGCCATGTTTAGATACCTTAATTTTTCTGAACTGTTATTATGGAATCTTGATGGTCTCAGAAAATTAAACAAGTCTTACTGTTCTTCCATGGAGATGGAATAAGAATAAACAAGAATAGAGCATGAATGCATGCTTTAAACTCTCACCTACCCATTAAGAAAATTGGCAATGAGGATTTGAATGTTGATTTTTTTTTTGAGGTCATCTACAAAAATGTAATTTTACTTCCAGAAAATTACTAGCAATTACATTTATTTCCAGATAATAACAAGATTAAAGTATTCAAATAACAGGGGAACAGAAAACTTTGGGATTTCATAATGCTATCAAAGCATAGCAATGTTTGAGGAAAATCTGATTTTTTTTTTATTTTTCACTGTTTACGACAAATACACACATGGTCATAACATTTTTAGGAGAACAGACTAGTTTGGCAGAGGAAGTCATCCACCTAACTCACAGCTTGCCTACCAAGAGGCCATCTCAGTGAGTAATTTACCATTTTTTACAACCATCTTCAAGGAGCAATTTACCACTTTTCACAGGAGGCCATTTTATTTTTATTCAGTTGTAATTAATACTAAGTCCTTCCTATTCCTAGCAAAACTCTTTTCTCCACAAGTTCCACCCTTGCCACTCTTAAATTTTCAAATTACTTTCCTTTCCTCTTGCATATGACAGCCTTTATATTTTTGAAGATACTTTCTTCTCCCTGGATTTTCTCTAAGCTAAATATTTCACTTTTTAAAAAGTATTCTGATGATCTGGTATCAAGTGCCTATACCATCCTAGATCTTTCTTTAGGCAAAATCCAGTGTCAAATGGCTCTCAAAAGAGCAGCCAAGGCTCAGTGGAGCACATGAAGAATATAAGATTCAAAACCATAAAACTCCCAGAAGAAAATATAGGGAAAAAAGCTTCTTAATATTAGTTTTGTCAATAATTTCTCGGATAGTAGTGCTCAAAGAAGAGACAATGAAAGAAAGCCACCACAACAACCACAAATGAGACATCAAATTAAAAAGGTTCCTCACAGCAAAAGAATGAAGAAAATAAAAAAGATGGATTACGAAATGAAAGAAAACATTTAAAACCATATATCTGATAAGGGATTAGTATCCAAAATATATATGAAACCCATATAATTTAACAACAATGACAAACAAATAGCCAAATTTAAAAATAAGCAAAGGAACTGAACAGACATTCTATAAGGAAGACATAGAAATTGTCAATAGGTGCTCAACGTCACTAATCTTCAAGAAAATGTAAATCACAAACTACAATGAAGTATTTTCTTACACTTGTTAGGATAGCTATTATCAAAATAAGAAAAGATAGCAAGTATCCTTCACAAGGATGTGGCAAAAAGAACCTTTGTACTCTGTTGGTAGGAATAGAAATTAGTACGGCCTCTGGCAAATGGTATAGAGGTTCCTCAGTAAGATATAGAACCACATGATGTAGCAATCCCACTTCTAGGCATATATTCAAAGGAAATAAAATCAGGATCTCATAGAAGTTTCTGCACTCCTTTGGTTATTGCAGCATTATTCACAATAGTCAAGTCACCAAAGCAACCTAAGTGACTATTGACAGATGAATGGATAAACTAAATGTGATAAATGAAATATTATTCAGCCCTAAAAAATATGGAAATCTTGCCATTTCAGAAAACATGGATGAACCCAGACAATAATTTGTTAAGTGAAATAAGCCAGACCCAGAAGAACAAATATTACATGATATCACTTATATGACAAACCTAAAATAGTCAAATCTATTGAAGTAAAAAGTAGAATAGCAGTTGCCAGAAGCTATGAAATAGAGAAACAAGAAGGTACTAGTCAAAGGGTATAAAGTATTAGTTATGCAAGATGAAAAAGTCCTAGAGGTTGAGTTTATAGTTAAAAAATTATATTGTACACTTGAAGATTTGCTAAGAGGATAGATATATGTGAAGTATTCTTAATCACAAAATAACATTTATTATTATTATTGAAAAAATAATAATAAAGATGGAAAGTTGGGGAGGTGATGGTTATATTTATGGTAAAGATTGTAATGAATTTCGCCAGTGTGCAATGATCTCTAAACTCATCAAATTGTGTATATTAAATATGTACGCCTTGTTGTATGTCAATCATATCTCAATAAAGTGAATTATTCTATAAAGTGAGGGAGAGGGAGAGAGAAGCAGAGGTGGGGCAGAAGGAGAAGGAGAGAATCTTAACCAGGCTTCACAACCAGTGCGGAGCCCAAAGCAGGCCTCTGTTCCAGGACTGTGAGATCAGGACCTGAGCAGAATATAGACACTAAAATTGACTGAACCACCCAGGTGACCCAAGAATCACTTTGTTAAACACTAAATTTTCAAGTCTTTATATCACACTACTGAAATTTCATTATTAACTTTAAAAATTCCAGGCTTTCGGGGATCCCTGGGTGGTGCAGCGGTTTGGCGCCTACCTTTGGCCCAGGGCGCGATCCTGGAGACCCGGGATTGAATCCCACGTCAGGCTCCCGGTGCATGGAGCCTGCTTCTCCCTCTGCTCTGTCTCTGCCTCTCTCTCTCTCTCTCTCTCTCTCTCTCTCTCTCTCTCTGTGACTATCATAAATAAATTTAAAAAAATTTAAAAAGAAAAAAAATTCCAGGCTTTCACTATACATGCTCACTAAATATAGACAGGTTTTATGTCTTTATATCTTTTCACCCAGCTATATAAATGGATAACAACATTAGCAAAATTACCTTAAATTGTATAGAATACATATGTAAGCAATTCTAAGATATTGCTAACTTACACTTTATTTTGAAATAATTAGTATGGATAATATCCACATTGTCTAATTTTACCTGGTTATCAGTTTCTAATAGCTGATTAATAACCAGATAAAATTAGATAACATTGTTTCTATCCACAGAGAACTATAATAAATTCTAGTATAAATTCTGTTGCTTTTCCCACCATTTGCTTTGGTGTGGGTTGTCTCCCCTTTGCTAGAGTATTGTCAACATTGGCAATCATACCTTTTTAGGTATTTGATACATTGTCTACAATAAATCAGTAGAGTAATTGCATTGCATTAGTGAATCTATTGATTATTTCTATTTACCATTTAAATATTCACAAAAAAATGATTGCAGGGCCTAGAGCAAAGTCATTTTATTTTATCATGTTTTAATTTAATATGTATATGTATTTTCATATGTTGTGTGTCAAAAGACTAAGCACATTAGCTAAAATAAGATAATCCAAAATATTGTAAAAGCAGTAAAGGTTAAAAGTTGATAAAATATGAATGAGTCTACTAGAAACAGATGTCATAATTCTGTGAAGAGAAAAATGATTTGAATATGATTATCAAGCCATAAACATTTTTATACCAAGAAATTCTGTATACTATAGTTTAAAATATAAATTGTCATACTGATTTTGAGTTTCCAAGTAACAAACTTTGATTTCAATTTAATAAGATGTTTAACCCAAAACATTAAAATTTTGTACACCTTATTTGGATTAGATTCAAAGTAGACAAATTTCTCCAGTTACATTAAATAAAGCATTTTTTTAAAGAATAGAAAGCATTGGTTAAGTAGAAGATCTTCAGTATTTTACTGATCTGATCACATTGTCATGAGTTTCATCCGTATAATCTCTCATCTCAAGAAAGTAGTTTTCCCATTAATAAATCAAGACAATTAGCCTATAAACTTGTTCTTACAAGTAGGAATTTCTAGTGGGAAGACACATTAATATTAAGCAGGGTAAAATAAATGATCATATATTTATAAGTCTTATAAATTCAAAACAAATAGACGATCCCCATTCAGATACAGTGTAGCATAATTTTTAAAAACAAAAAGAAACTTGAGTATTTCACATTGAACTTTCAAATTATTATTAAGATGGCATAGCAGGTTGTAAATTTTAACAAAATCTGGTGTTGCAGGGGTTTTTTGTTTTGTTTTATTTTTATCATTTAAATTGTGCCACTACAATTTGGAAGCTGTGCAGCTTGTTACTCCAAGACAAATCTCACCTAAGAGGATATGGCAGTCTTCCACATTGCGGTCTGATTGCATTAGACTGAGTACGGCTAAAGAAAGAAATATTTTGACAGGGGAGATTGCACTTGAACATATCAAAGTGTCAGTTCAGATATGTGGCATCTGAAAAGCACACTCCCCTTTTCCCCATTGCATGAAATTTGCCACCTCTCATTGTCTCTTCCAGATGGTGTGCTGAGTTCTCTTCAGCTTTATTCCTAGAGAGCTTGAGTTGACATCAATCTGTTATGCCATTTTCTTGTAATACTAAAGTGGCTTATTTATCAATGCCAATTAATCAATGGCACAGAACGGGCTCCTCCTTAGCAGCTAATGTAGTTTCATTCTTTTTTTTTCACTATTCAATATTTAAAAAAAAAAAAAAAAGAACAGTGACCAGATTGGCAAGCCATACATCTGGCAGACTGTGGCCACTTAGGAGGCATTCAAGTGATGTAAAGTTGAAAGTTTTTATTTCAAAAAATGATTAAGAACCATATTTGGATGTTACAATGTCTAGCAGGAGAGTGAGGGTAATTCTGTGAAATAAGAAAAAAAATTATTTTTTCTTACTAAACTCATGGCTTTTTTAATGGACTAATATTTCCATGTAAGGAAGAAAGAGCTCTTATTATGCTTGTGAACTTTTAGCTATTAGTTTCAGTGGCATTAACATCAATATACAAAAGATATATGAAAGCAACCAATTCTACCGCAGTTATACTTCATGACTGGGTACTCTATTTTATTTTATTTTTTTTATACTTTTATTTATTTATTTATTTATTTATTTTTTAATTAATTTTTATTGGTGTTCAATTTACCAACATACAGAAAAACACCCAGTGCTCATCCCGTCAAGTGCCCCCCTCAGTGCCCGTCACCCATTCCCCTCCAACACCCGCCCTCCTCCCCTTCCACCACCCCTAGTTCGTTTCCCCGAGTTAGGAGTCTTTATGTTCTGTCTCCCTTCCTGATATTTCCCAACATTTCTTTTCCCTTCCTTTATATTCCCTTTCACTATTATTCATACTGTTGGTGGGTACTCTATTTTAGAGTAAATATACTATAGAATAGACTTGCATGTTGAAGTAACAATCCTGATGGCATGATATTGGCAACAAATACCTATACATACATAAATAAGTGCTTTTTCGAATTGTATTTCAAAAAACGAAAAGAAAAATTAAGTAATGATTATAATGCAACTTGAAAGCCTGTAATAGACTAAGTGACATCCATCTGAATCAATTCATAAGATGAACTAGAGAGACTTCATATATTTTTAAATCCCATCATAATGAATATATTTCTAAGATTATTATTTTTCCATTATAGAGTATTGTAGTTTTCAAATAATCTGGGATTACTGTAGTAGTTGCTCTGAATTTCAGTCTGGTAAGTATTCATACACAAAGCAATTACCTCTGGGCTCAGGAATTAAGGTAAAAATACTATAAATATCAAATGATACCACTACAGCATGTCTATAAACCAGCACCCCAGTTACAAACAAGAAAAAAGGGGAGAAAGCCTAAACTTGTCATTAGTAATTTGAATTCAATAAGCAATTTTAAAAATGAGCTTAATGATCTCTAGTTCTTTCAAGTGGCTTCTTTATCAATCTTATTACAGCTAGCAAAAGCCATGTCTGTATAATGAAAGGTGTTCTTTGAAAACACTAGAATGGAATATGTAATTCAAGCTAATTTAATATAAGTGTTCTAACATTAGTATTTTTAACTATCTACTTAATATTGATTATATACACAATCTTCAGGGGAGCACTAACAATGTAAAAGGTTTATGATTTTAACAAAACGATAAAAGAAGTATAGGAGAGAAAAAGAGAAATGGTGCAATGAAATTCATGAATGATCAGCATATTAATAAAAATAATGTTGCAATACATGCTAGAAGTTTATGAAGTATATGGAAGAAAAGAATTAAATCATAAAATACATGTATTTTCCCCCACTGGATATCAACAAGTCCATCCATTTTTCACCAGTTTCGAAAGGCAATATTCAAGAGGTCTCAGACAAAAGACTGTGGGTCTTACTCCAGAACTGAATTTAGAATGGAACCCAGAGGTCATGTCTGAAGCATTCTGACAAGGTGTACAACTGTGATTTGGCCCTTGAAAACTCCATAAGACAGAATCTGAGATTAAAATGGACTAATACGGTAAAAATTGGGAGAGGCAGGCATTGAGAAAATAATTTCCACATAATTTCTGCTTTATGGAAACCACAAACATCCAAACCTATTTCCACTTTCAAGCTCTGACCAAAGAAAGGACCAGGAGAAAAGGTGTCTCCCAGGAAATCATAGTTATTCAACCCTGATTTTTTCCCTTTCTCAAACTGTACACTTGCCTCAGGTGTTAACACTCCTCCCACCCTGATTCAAAGTCAGAACATTACAATCATCTCTTACCAAAATAGAAAAAGAAAACCTGATACGGGTGATTAAGACTTATAAATCTAAAGTTTAAGAGAGCAGACAAAGTTGAAAATTATTAGGGGGCCTGAAAGCAGCAAAATCACAGCTTCAACCAAATAGTCACTCTCTTTGAGCTTAACACAGAAGGAACAAAAGTAAATTAAAAGATGATGAATGAATTCTCAAAATGGTATCTAAAATTTAAAACATAATCAAGGATTTTAAAATATTTATTAGATCCTGGTGAATCAAGTAAGGTCTATTTGTAACTAGTAAGCTCAGCTTTTGTGCTTGAGTTCAAGAAAATATTGCTGGAAAAGTTATTAGGCTGATTTGTGTTGAGTTTCTCCACTTACTACTGGTACAGAATTTGTTGAGTGACCTAACTTCTCAATCTATTTCCCTTTCTTGCTGTGTGATAAGATTCCTGTGAAGATAAAAGGCAAAAGTCATATGAATCATAAAACATTCTACATGTGTATGTGTACATTATTATTAAATATATTATAAATGGCTCCTGCTACCTTCATGATATGTAAGTACTATGCAAGTATTTCCTTTTGGTTGTATTTTTGCTGTGGATATGTACATGTCAAACTTTGTGAAATGTGTTTCCTCTTAATATTATATCATTAATATTATCTTGCTTTTAAACAGTTTTGAAATACATTTTTTAACACCTGCACGGAAGTTTTCCTATTATCATGGTAAATGAGTAACTCAAAAATCTTAAGTAGTCCTTCTTAAAATTTCATCTCAGTATTGAAAAATGTTTTGGAATATTGACAACACCAATAATAATGAAGCCCATATCTGGTATAAACCTCTATAATTTATAATCTATGACAACAGCAACAAGCAAAAAAAGTGTGCCTGAGCCTATGAGGAGAAAAAAAGAAAAAAACTCTTTTAGATAGCAATAGTTATCACTTCCATTTATTTTATGATGTTTACCCATATTTAGCTTCACTGTAAAAAGTGAAATATTATTGTACAAACACAACTAAGTTTCTATTATGCAAAAACATCCCAAGAATGGTATAAAATCTAACATCGATTGTTGTTTCCAAGAGATTAAAGAAACATCCACCATTGCTCCTTTTGAGAAACAAATCTAGATGATGTTGCTAATTTTATACCAGGCCCTTACCTTACACCTTCACTTCAACCTAATACCACCTTGTCAAGGAAAGAAAAACAACCCAGAAAGCCTTCTCATCTCATACTTCCTGAGATACTTGCCCTTCCTTCTGATTACTTACCAAAGGGAGGTGGAAGAAAATTTGGAGGCAGATAATATATTAAATGTTTTCCATGGCTGAGTGAAATATTTTACAGCTGTGATTTCTATAGGATACAGGTATCCAGCATCAACAGGCTTTGCATCTGTCAGTGTTCTTTGCAAACCTCAGGAGAGCCTTTAAGATTGGATAGATGATCCTCTAACAGAGCTGGCTTAGATGTGTGTTGTCCCAAAATTGCTCCACAAATGTAGATTAACTGACCTCTCTAGGTTCTTCTCTGAATCCCATGCAGTTCCCATGTATCTGCAATACATTACTCAGAGAAGTTTAACATCAAAGCACTAATTTGTGCTAATAAGATCATTTCAGCAAAGAAGAGCACTACACACTGTTTTGTTTTAAAAGCTTAAATTAATTGGATTAATATTTTATTTTAAGCAGCTTGAATGTGACTACATGACTAATAAATGTGCATGAAGTGAAATATATTCACTGAGTGTACTATCCCTCCTTAGGAAAAAAATAACAGAGATCTTATCTACCTTTTAATAACAGAAATCAACACTGCATCGCGTTCATTTATTCAACAAAATGTATTGAACACAATCACATGACTCAGTCAACTTTGTAGGAGATGAAAAGATGAATGAGATATAACCACTGCCCTCAAGTAGCTTAAAGTTAGTGTAAAAATACAGAAACTATAGATAAAATACAAGGTAGACTTCATAGGAGATGTAGCTAAAAAGTTACTGGTATGCAGAGGATAAGAACTGACAGCTCTGGAATCAGAAAGGGCCTTGTGAAGAAACTGGTATTTGAGCTGGGTCTCAAATGATTTTAGAAATGTGAAGATGTGAAAGAAGAGTACAGGAAGATAACGTAATAGGAAGAGAGGCACCGAGGAAGGAAATCTCCAGCGTAAATGTAGACAGCAGTATGTTTCTTTACTTCCTGTGTGACTAGATTTCTGCAGGTGTTCAGTTTTCATAGGATTTACTGCCTAAATTCCTGAGGCCTCAGTTTCCTTAACTGAAAGAAACCAATATAATTAGATGACTTACAAAGTTCTTTTGGCTCAAACTCCAAAAATCTAAGTCATTTAAAGATCACTTTGATTAAATTCTCTAAAAGACAATTATCATATGGTTTCACCCATATGTGGAATATAAGAAATAGTGAAAGGGACCATAAGGGAAGTGGTGGGCTGGGGCCGGGAGGCACTGAGTGGGGAGAAATTAGAGAGGAAGACAAACCATGAGAGACTCTGAATTCTGGGAAACAAAGGGTTGCAGAAGGGAATGGGATATTTGGGTGAGGAGCATTAAGGAGGGCACCTGAGGAGGTGAACACTGGGTGTTATACCATATGTTGGCAAATTGAGTTTAAATTAAAAAAAAAAAAGATATGAAATGGAAAAAAGAAGATTAAATTGTCTAGACAATACTTAAAGAATTTTACATATCAATAAATTCCTTAAGTCGAATTATTCATAGTTTGGAAAAAGAAAAAAAAAGAGATAATTAGTGTGCCACTATTGTTTATTTAAATTCTAAACAGTTATGATCTCTCATATCTTCCAGTGACTATCAGACATTCTCCACAACCTACGATTGGAGCCTGAACTAAAGCATTCTGCTGTAGAAAAAATTTGGAACTTCAACTATATGCCTTAACTGTTACATCTAATGGAATGTTGTTTGTGTTTCTCTTGTCAAAAATTAGTATTTTAGGGTTAAACTATTAACATTTCAAAATATTTTCCACCATCTTGGGGTTTAAGAGGACTATGGTTGAAAGTTTCTAATTATTGTTATTATTTCTAGCATTTTTTAAAGAAATGAAATTAGCGTGGTAAAATTATGTTCTTCTATTGTTCCTCTTAAATCTATGAAATTGGAGCTGAGTCTCCAAAATTTTGTGAAGAAATATAATAATGAAAATAAATGCACATATGACTATACTAACAGTGGGTCATTGCAAGGAGTGAGGTAAATAACTGTAATGTGCTCTTTTTAAACCTTAGATACAAGGTTAAGAACAAAGTCTGTATATGTCTACCTGGAATATTTACTGAGCACCTACTATGAAAAGTATGGGACTACTGTAATGAATAAGACCAAGAAGGCTCTGTTCTAATGAGACTTTCATTCAATTTGGGAGATGGATAAAGATAATAAACATAACAAAAAATATCAGGTAATGATGAGTACTAACTTTTTTTTAAGATTTTTATTTATTCATTCATGAGAGACACAGAAAGAGAGGCAGAGACACAGGCAGAGGGAGAAGCAGACTCCATGCAGGGAGCCAGACGTGGGACTCGTCCCGGGTCTCCAGGATCATGCCCTGGGCTGCAGGCAGCACTAAACTGCTGAGCCACCCGGGCTGCCCAAGAACTAACTTGTATTGAGGGACTGGCTTTTAAATTTAGAGCTAGGGGTACATGAGTAGTTAAGTAACTGCCTTCGGATTAGGTCATGATCTTAGGGTCCTGGGATCAGGTCATGATTTTAGGGTCCTGGGATCAAGTCCCATATTGCCCTCCCTGCTCAGTGGGGATTCTGTTTGCTTATTCATTTATTTTTAAAATTGTATTCATTTATTTGAGAGAGAGCGAGCACAAGCAGTGAGGAGGAGCAGAGGGAGAAGCAAGCAAACAGCTAAATAAGAAGAAATATCCAGCTTTGGGTTGATCAGGAGAAAAAGTATCTCAGACAGAAAGTACAACTAGTGTTGGTAGGTCAAGATAGGAGGAGCCTCAGGTTTCCCATCTAAGTACCCAGGTAAATAATGGTAACATTTGTTGAGATGGGAAAACCTTGGGAATGATCGGATTTGGTAAGAATGCTCATAACTTTATTTATAATAGGCCCAGCTGGAAACAACCCATATGTCCATCAACTGGTGAATAATATAAAGAGATAGACTAGTAATATACAAGCCATTAAATAGATAAACCTCAAAAACAATATGCTAAATTAAAAAAAAACAGCTGACATAAATATAAATGCATTCAGTATTTGCATTAAAAATTGCACTAATGATTGCACTAACATGAAATTACTGGAAAGGGCAAATCTTTAGATATAGAAAGCAGATCACTACTGGTCTGGGGCTGGGATTGGGATATAGATTGATCATAATCAAGCATAAACAAAATTCTAAGGTGATGGAAATGTTCCAAAACAAGATAATGAGGATGGTTGCTAAGCTCTATGAGTTTACTAAAACTGATTAAATTGTATACTTAATATGGGTATATTTCATCATATGTAAATTATACCTCAATAAAGTTGTTAAAAATACAGGGCTTCTCTACTTAAAGAAAATCTAAAAAAAAAAAAAAAAAAAAAAAAAAAAAAAAAAAGAAAATCTAATGTAAGAATTTCTTTAAATATTAAGCCTGCCAAGTACAATTACATTTATTTCAAATTATTAGAATTGGTTGGAAAATTTGGATGAGCCTACTCACAGGGAGCCCTCAATATATGTTCAGAATTTCCTTGTTTAGAAAGCAATTTTTAAGCAAACCATCATAAATTACTTTGCTTTCTTATTTTATGTGTAATCATAGCACTTCAGGAATTAATGGTATATTAAAGAAAATTCTCTATAGTGGCTATTTCTGGAATTGGAGATTTAAAAGTAACATTGGAGATACTGTTTTGAAATTTTTACATTTCCACATGACTTGGATTTTTTTTTAACTTTTGTAATTAAAAACACATATTTAAATATTCTGAAAGTATAAATTAGCACTATTCAATAAAAGAACTATTTTAGTGTCTACCTTGTAAGCAAAATCAAAGAACTAACTGGTTAAACTTTGAGCCAATGTTCAAATTTTGAATTATGTACAATCATTTCAAAACCCAGTGTGATACACCTTTAGAAGCATTTATATGAACTTTTGTTAAGTTGGGCCTTACTTAACACAATTATTTTTGCCCAAAACAAGCATATACTTGTTTTGTGACATGGCTATAAAAAATGGAAGGGATTTTATATTATCAATTATAAAACCTGGTCTTACCACATTGTTGTAGTGGTTATACTATCTATATTGGATTCCTGGTTGTGATTAACTTACACAGAAGGTATCCACCTACACCTCTTCAATGTCAGAAGTTTTCCCCAAATCTAGATTACAATGGGGTTACAGACCAATTCTTTAATTCTCTACTATATCACATCCAGGTCACCACAAATTCAATCAACTACTTTAAACAGAAAATTTAAGTTGTAAGGAAAAGAAGATCTATAGATGAAGGTTATAGGTAGTTAGCACAGTCATTATATTAGGTTAAATTAATGTTAAGAGGCCTCTCAAAATGTCAACTATCCAGCTTTAGATTAACTGGCTTCTTGTTAGTAAACATCTTTAGATAACTCAGTTCCTCTTTTTTTTTTTTTTTTTAAGATAGATAGACAGATAGATTTACGTATTTATGAGAGAGAGAGAGAGCACAAATGCAAACTTGGGGGAGGAGTGGGGGGAGGGGCGGCAGGGAGAGAATCCCCCAGAAGACTCACTGCTGAGTGCTGAGCCCTAGCAGGGCTTGATCCCAGGACTCTGAGATCATGACCTGAGCCAAATCAAGAGTCAGAGGCTTAACCAACTGAGCCACAGAAGTGCCCCAATTGGGTTTCTTCTTGTGAACCTACAGGGGTATAGTCTCTGTTGCCCCTTATTCAATACTTTTATATTTTCTCCAGAATCTTTTAGATATATTTACCTTTTTCTTCAAATTTAAATGAACTATGCACATAATCTGGGAGTAGGGAATTCTATTACATAGTCAAACATCTGATTTCTATAATGTAAATAAACAAAAACTAATTGTATGAGCTGCTATATTTTTACAGAGACTAATCCAGCAACTGAACTTCATTTATTCCTGTTAACACTCCTTAAACTAGCTTATTGTTTACAATAAAGCATAGTAATTAAGTAAATCAACTGCATTGCTGATAACCATAATAGTGTGCTTTGATCTCCTGCTCAAAAAAGCAAGATAAGGACAAATCTAACACATATAACTAAGGTAATTCTGTAAAACAGGTTATATATAAATACATTTATGCATCATGCATACATGTGTGTATTCATATAATAATGGAGACTGGAAAGAACTTAAGAATTAGGGAAATTCCCTATAATTAAATTTATATTTTGGAAAATTTATTTTTTTGATCTGACCATCAAAAGGGAGATCATTATTCATGACATAGAGAAGAAAGGCTACAGAGGGAAAACAGGCAGTTTTTGTTTCTTTTAGCTTCATGTCATTTTAGGGTGGGAATAATAAAGCAACAGATGGAATTGATGACATCCTGAAGGAGAACTTTAGTAAAAGCAAAATAGAAACTTTGGTGCCATTAGAATGTCTTAATCAGGGGAAACACCGAGCTACTGAAAGCTTCTATATCCACCTGTGGATAAAACAACAGAAACTTAACAATTCATAGCTTTCTCCATATTTATAAAATTCAAGAATCCCAGAACCCATTAATCGGTTAATCCATAGGCAACCAGGGTAGCTCAGCAGTTTAGCGCTGCCTTCCGCCCAGGGTGTGATCCTGGAGACCTGAGATCGAGTCCCATGTCGGGCTCCCTGCATGGAGCCTGCTTCTCCCTCTGCCTGTGTCTCTGCTTCTCTCTCTCTCTGTCTCTCATGAATAAATAAATAAAATCTTTAAAAAAATCGGTTAATCCACAAACTAAAAGCACTAAACATTTTATTGTGCTTGCCAACAGATATGACCACAAGCATCACTGCATATAAAAGGGAACTGATTTGCTAAAATGTTTTTTATTCACAGTAAATTAAATACTGATTTCTGCGGATATATATAGCAAAGAAGTCTGACAATTTTAAAGAGCTTACATGCAATTGACAGGCAACCAAAATCAGTTGTACAACTTAAAAATCCATCTCATACACACTCATCTAATACGGTGTTATGTAGTTCAAGGTAAATACACATATTACTATCAGTTTAATCATTCCACCTATCCTTTGTTCAATAATTATATACAATAATCTATTTAATTGGTAAGGGTTTAATTATTTCAACACTATACTTTTTTTTTTGGAAAAAATATTTGGGATATTTTCCTGTCCTCTTAAACACAATGTATTGAACACAATCCAACCTACCCTTCTACTTTGATAACTGAAGATGACCATAAAGAACTGGAATAATTACATCGTATTGGAACACAATGATTTTTTTTTTTTAGTTCCTGAGTATATGGAGTCATTTTTCCACACATATTACTCTATTATTTTTTCTCTGTCCTTTCTTTCCTCTTCTTTTCTTTTTTTTTTTTCTTTATTCTTACAAGTATATATGTTAGGGGTTCTTTATTTTATTGTTTGTTGCCAGCTAATATTGTCTCTCAGCTTTCAATATTTCTATCTCAAAAAGGTAATTCTTTACACATCTATTAATTTACACTTCCAAATGAGTATGAAGTTTGAAACCTTATGTAATTGTTTAAAAAAAAGTGTAAATTAGTTCTAAGAAAACTGTTGGAATGATACAGTGCTTAAAATTTTTCTCAGTGATTTTTTATATCAATTTTGACTGCTCAGGAACCTCCTTATTTCCTTCTTTATTTATATTCTGTTCTAGATGGATAAGATTGCCGGGTATTTAAATGACAGCCTACTGTGTAATAAAATTATATACTGAATTTGGGACACCATGATTAGTTGCAGGAAACACCAGACAGATGTAAAATGATACAATCTAAACTGATAAACATCATATAACATTTTTATCTAAATTCATGCACTCATTTGTTCTTTGTTATTACACAATATCTGAATGAATGAGTTCAATCCTCTTCCCTTCATTTTCTAGACAAATACACATAAGCAGCCCTGTTCTTGGCTTTTTTTTTTTTTTTGGTTGTGTTTTGTTTTTGTTTGTTTTTATTCAAAAGAATAATAATCTTATGGTGTTAAAAAATTATCAGTTTAGAAATGTTTGAAGCAAAAGAGAAAAAGCCCCACTTCCCTGCTCTCTCATTTCCATTCTCAGAATTAAAAATTACTAACACAAACTTAAACTTTAAAAAGATTTTGACAAATAAATAGTTGTATAACTCAATTTTTGAGAGATCTTTAAACAGAAAGAAGTTTTAAAACTCTGGGCTAAAATCAATCAATCAAACTCTGGGCTAAGTTATGGAATTATTTTATCATATTTGGTCTATCACTGGCAATAGCAGTACAGCTTCAAGTGGGTAGGCATAAAGTTCTTCCAAATATTATAAGTTCAAGAGTTGTTATTATTGGGACGCCTGGTGGCTCAGTGGTTGAGCATCTGCCTTCAGCTCAGGTCATGATCCCAAGGTCCTGGGATTGAGTCTCACATGGGGCTCCCTGCAGAGAGCCTGCTTCTCCCTCTGCCTACGCCTCTGCCTCTCTCTGTATGTCTCTAATGAATACATAAATAAATAAAATCTTTTTATTTTTTTTTAATTTTTATTTATGATAGTCACAGAGAGAGAGAGAGAGGCAGAGACATAGGCAGAGGGAGAAGCAGGCTCCATGCACCGGGAGCCCGATGTGGGATTCGATCCCGGGTCTCCAGGATCGCGCCCTGGGCCAAAGGCAGGCACCAAACCGCTGCGCCACCCAGGGATCCCAAATAAAATCTTTTTAAAAAAAGAGTTGTTATTGTGTAAAAAGCATGTGTGACTCAATTTTAAATCTCTTTATATTTTGAATTCCAATAAGGAACTCAACTTCTATTTAGGAAGAATTACATATACAGTTTGCTGTCTTATTTTCAAAAGTGCTTTTAGTAGAAGTTTATTGAAAACTAGAATACTAGCATTTGATAAATAGTTATTCTGTACTTATTGCATGAGACATTATTCTAGGTACTTGGAAAACAACCACAGACAGGGAAAGGAAAGACAAAACAAAACAAGAAGAAAAACAAAAACAAAAACAAAATAAAACCCTCTCCTCAACTCATATTCTAGTGAGAAAACAAACAAGCAAGTAATATGTATAGTATATTAGGCACTATTAAGGAATAGAAAAAAAAGGAATAGAAAAAAATGCAAAGAAGATAGTATCAAAGAAGTTACATTTTTGAATGGATGGTCAAGACAAGAACTTGTTTGGATTTTGGGAAATTATATGAGGAAAATGAGAGAGGGAACCATTCAGATATATAGGAGAAAGCTATACAAACAGAAGAAACAGCAAATGCAAAAGTCCTGAGGCAGGAGTGTGCCTGATATGTTGTAGGTATAAAAATGTCAGCATAGCAGGTGAAAAGAAAGTAAGAGAGAAATGATAGGAGATGTGGGTAGAAAAGTGACAGAAAGTAGGTCATGGAGTTCCTTGTAGATGCTGTGTTGGCTTTTAGTCAAAGAGATACAGGAAGCCATGGGAAATTCAGAAGCTAGGTGTCATAGTTTGGTTTACATTTTAATACTCTGGTTTTTTAATTAAAAACAGATTAATAAGGAGGTAAAAGTAGAAGACAGAAGACCAGATAGAAGGTAATTTCAAAAATTCAAGAAAGAGAAAAGAATGGCTCTTTCAAGTATGCAAGAGTGCAGGTGTTAATATGTCACCAGATTCTAGATATATTTTGAAGAGAGAGCCTTAGAATATTTGGCATTTGGATGCACACTCTAAGAGAAAGAAGTCAAATGTTTATCCTGAGTAACTGGAGGAATCTAACTGCTATTTACTGAGATAAGGTATAAATTTGAGAGTAATCAACAAGTTCCATTAAATAAATAATGAAAATGGATATGATTGTAGATACACAAAGAGATGTCCTAAAACTCAGCCCTAAAGTGCACTGTAACATTTGGAGTAGAGGAAGGGAGGAAAAATGAACAAAAGAATGAGAAAACCAGAAAGGTAAGAGGAATTGTGGTGTCACAAAAATCAAGTTAAGAAAATATTTCAGGAAAAAAAAAAGATCCTCTATGTGAAATACTGTTGATAGATTAAGTAAGATGAAAACTAAAACGTTGAGCATGCACCATGGGAGTTCTTTTTGACCTTTATAAAAGTTGTTTTCAGAAGACAGCAAGTTCAAATGCCTGACCAGAATGGTTTCAAGGAAAGATGAAGAAAATTACAGAAAGCAAAATGTAGCCGCACTTGTAAGAAGTATTTTCCTCATAAAGGAAAGAGAAATCAGGGTGGTAACCAGAGGAAAAAATGGGGTCCACAGAAAGTTTTTAAAGATGGGAGAAATAACTATATCCTTGGTTTCCAGTGATACATCAAAGAGGAGAGAATTGTGAGGCCAATGTCTTTAAAAAAAAAAGTGAGAGTAAATGGCATCAGACTGTTAGATCAAAAGCATGAAAAGTCCATACTTTCGCACATAGGGGCACAAATGACAGTAAGTGTGTGGGTGCGATGATGGGAACATCTAGCCCAACACAGATAAATGCGTTGTAAAAACTGAAAATCTGGAAGTGTCATATTTTCTTAGGGTATCATCTAAAGACACTAATGCTCAGATATGTAATCACAAAATACATTAACACAAGTGAGCATCTTGTAAGACAATCTGCATAATATCGTTTACATTTTTTCTAATACCCATGACAGTTTGACATCTACATCCTATGTTGTCATTGAAAAAGTCTTCAGTTATATATTAATGCTTCATTAGCTCACTTTGCTTAGAAGCAAGACATCTGCAGATTTATTCATTTAATGTGAATAAACATCATGTGATAGGAGTTTGTGCCAAAGTGATACCACATAATCTGTAAAGTTCTAGGGCCCACTTACTAATATGTTTAATTACAACTGGGTACAAGCTTCCTATTAATCTTCTTATTTTAGGTATGGATCCAAGGAAACAATAAACCGAAGCTTGAACTGTAACTTTAAAGAAAAAATATTTAAAATTGCTGAAGTAAATGAAAATTGAGCGAACATCTCTAAATTCTACTCAGTAGTTGTTTGTGAGAGAATGTGAAAAACCATAATTAACTGGATTCTAATGCATTTCTTCCTCACCAGTTCTTCCATTATATACATTTTTTAAAAATCAAGAATAAGTAAGTAAATTTGCTTCTCTTCTCCAATGGAATCAATGTTTTTCACATGTTTATGTACATAGTAATTACGTAGGATTTTATTAAAATGCATATTGTTATTATCCAATAGATCTGGAGTAAGGTTTATCATTCTGTATTTCTACAAGGTCTCAAGTTTATGTCCATTGCTACAGGTCAACAGAGCACACTTGAAGTAACCAAGCTGTAAAGCACTATGTCTTTTGGCATTTGCACCGAAGTCAAGATAATAAATTAGTTATGTCATGCCTGATTATTTGGGTTTCCTTTTAAAAACAGAGTTAAATAGAATTGAAAAAAAAATTATTTAGTTTTTGTAGATATGTATATTCCTGGAAAAGTACATTAATACAGATATACAGTTCCAAAGCCTCCTTAAAATGTTACAGCCTCTCATTAAAAACAAACAAAATTCATAACAATCCCTCTATCCAAAAAACTTACTCCTTATTTTATTTACCAGATTATTGCCTACAGCACAGAGCCTAATTTTATACCAATCCACTCATTAAATAACAAAAATCAAAGGAATGGAGATTAAGTTAAAATGCAGACATCTATGTTGGATCTGACACACTGAATCACACTACAAAGGGAACAAAACAAATAGCATTATTTAAAATTGCAATCCTGTAAGTGGCAATAAACGCTTTGTTATGACTCTGCTGTGCTGTTTTTCCCACACCTGCTCCCAATTGCCAGGTTAGACTGGCTCAATCTGCTCTACTGTGGGATCACAATCATTTGAACAAACCCCCTCAGGGCAGCAATATCCAGGCAGCCAACACTGTCTCAGAAGAGCCCCTAAAATGATTCCCCATGAATTTGTAATTTTGTTTATGTATATTAAAAGTACAGCATAGGAAAAATATAGCATACACTTATGGGAAAACTTTCTATACTGCTTTCATAAAGCAATAAGATTTCTCTGAAATATTGTCAAAATTCAGGACTCACAGTGTTTATATGTTAGAAGAGGATAAGGAACAGGGAGGTCATAAAGGTCCAATTTCAGAAGAATTGTCATTCCAGAAGGCTAGTTCCTATATATCACCCTCACAATTTAAGACTCAAACAACCAAGTATACAGTAAATATTTTGTCATATGTTGTTAGTGAGAGAGTTACTTTCTAAGAAAGAGTACTCATTTTATTAGAACATTCAGATACTATTTAAGAGCCCAGCAGAGTAATCCATTCTACCATAGATCATTTAATAGTTACAGGACTACATCTTAATCTTCACACACGTATACACGTATGTAGCATACAAAGGAAGCATACACACACACATTATTTATGGCATCAACTGAGGTAAAATAAAAGTTCAATATCTTATGATACTTTATACATTAATGACATCATTCTCACTGTTTTACATTATGTGTACCCATGAAAATAATATCACTAATTACCATCAAGATGAAAAGAAATAAAAGTAATGGCTTACCACAATGACCAAAAAGGCCACTCTCCAGAAGATTATGTTTATATATATATACATAATACAATAAAATCAATCATTCTGCTGGAGGTACAGAAAAGGCTCACCCTTTAATAAAGTAGCTAATTCAGCAAATTTTCAGTTTTTAACTAATACAATTCCATTCCCCTTCCCCAACATAATATTATGCAGCAAAGAGCACAGTTTACTTAATCTGCCAATTATTTTTAATATACAATTAAGAAACCTGGAGTAAATATATGAATGAGAACTTTTGGAGTATTAAGCAAAATACACTATCAGCTCTTGGTTCAACAGTATTCAATAATATTTTAACTCTTCCACATTACTGGGTATGCATATATATAGAATATTTCGTGACATTTAACATAGGTCATGTTTATTTGTTTTGCTAAAGAAAGCTCTGACTTCTTTCCCACACATGATCTTATTTGGCTGTCACTACTGCCTTCATAAAATAATGCATGAAAATTGCTTAGGTAACTAGTAATCTCTATTAACATATAAAGCATTATTATTTTTGGTTTTATTATTCAAATAATTTGCCTTATCACAGCCACCACCATCACCATCATCATCATCTTATTATTTAGGGAATGACATCAATCATCTTTTGTTGTTGGGTAGGTTAAGTCAAGGGGAAATTAGTCTGATGGTCAGAAACAAAGAAGAACGGTAGGTAATAGTGCCAATGTGGGAATAAAATAGAGAAGAAAGTTATGCGCATTCCTTGGAAAATATTTTCCCGAGTTGGAAGAGCAGTGGGTTATTATTAAACATTTATTGAGGACCTATATGTATTAAGCACTATGTTTCATTTAATTTACCTAATAACTCCCTAAAATAGCTATTGTTCTCATATTGTCCATGAAAACACAGAAGGCAAAGTCAGCCTTTTATCTATGGACTAATGAGTGGCAGAACCAGGACTCCAATTGGATTCACGTGACTCCAAAACTTACATATCCCACAACTTGATGAGATGATCTCTTGAAGTTAGCAAATTTGACAGATAAAATCTTGCGATAGCCTATACAAATACCACCAAATATTACATTTGTGTTTAGAAAGTGGGAATCTGGGGAAGCCTGGGTGGCTCAGTGTTGAGCGTCTGCCTTTGGCTAAGGGCATGACCCCGGTGCCTGGGGATTGAGTCCCACATTGGGCTCCCCGTAGGGAGCCTGCTTCTTCCTTTGCCTATGTCTCTGCCTCTTTTTGTCTCTCATTAATAAATAAAATATTTTAAAAAAAGAAAAGGAAAGGAAATAGGGATCTGTAGCAAATTGTATTCTAACAACTTAAATTCAAAGCTTATAGATGTCAGACTAAAATAGAACAATTTTGCTTGCAGTTAGCTAACAGTCTGTAATTGATTTTTGCTAACCTTTATACAATATGGAGTCTTAAATAAGTTTGGACTTTGTAGTCATTTGGCTCCAATATTTCATAATTCTAAAGTAATTAGTATTCACCCTTTCCCAGAGGAGATGAAGATTTTTCAGCAGTTGACAATTCTAGTGAGCACTCCTCGACAGATAGCAACCCAGATCATCTATTATTTAGTACTTCTTTCATTTAGTATTTAGTTTCTATACTTTAGAAATTAAATGTTAACTCTCATTTTCAGGTTCTTCATAAGGATATATTTCTTTACATCCCTGAAAAGGGGTTTTATTCAAGAAATAAAATACATTAAAACTTCAGTACCATAATTACTAAGACCCAGAAAGTTTAAACACCTTAGCTCAAAGCTGCATAAACAATCAGTGAATTGTGAGGAATTCACTCTAAATGCAATGTCATGCTTCAAACATAAAATTCAGTTCTCTCAATGAAGCATACAAACTCTTCTGCACTTCATAATGTGTATATTTGGTCTACAGTGGTAATCTAAGAAGAAATACATTAAGTTCCCAGTTGTAAACAGAATCTCATTAAATGCATGAATATGTAGAAAAATGTGAAGAAAGCATGGTCTGGTAATTAAGGGACTGGATTGTCAGCCGATAAAAGTGGCCCCCAGTCTGTCACTAACTCAAGTGTTTGTCCTTGAGAAAATATCCTCACTAATCCATAAACCTTCAATTCATCCTGCTCAAAACTAACCAACCAAACAAAAAACAAAATAATTCTGGTGTTCATAATGTGTTTGAAAATATCTTAAAACTCTAGTGTATGAATTATCACTTGTGCACAAAATTGTTTATAGGAATGTTAGTATCAATGTAATTTAAAAAGTGAATATATAGTTATGATATATTTCCTTACTGAACAAAAATAGATTTCTTTTCAATTTAAGGGTTTTGAATACCACTAGCCTTGAATAGCTTCATGTACTATTTGTAAAATAATATTTTTGTTTTAATCTTTTCAAAACTTTCTCAATGAAGATTCCTCTTTAGTTACATTAGCAAATGCTAGAGACAAAAAATTGAATATATAAATACCCATTAACAAATTCAAAATTTATTTTGAACAAAACTAAATAAGAGAATTTTAACAATAATGAAAAATATCATCCACTGTCTCAGGAAGAATAGAATATTAAATGATAAATAGCTCACATTTTAAAGGGGTAAACAAATATTTGTATCTGAGTTATAATTTCTAAAAATCTTTACATTGTGTATAACTATATATTATTTGATAACTGAAAACTTATAGTCTCTAATTCCCTGAATGCCTTTTTAAAAAAGATTTATGTATTTATTTTAGAGACAGACAGAGAGAGAGAGAGAGAGAGAGAGGGAAGAGGAGTGGAGGGAGGGGCAGAAGGAGAGAGAAAATCTACAAGGAGACTCTCCACTGAGTGCCCAGCCTGGGGCTGATCCCAGGATGCTGAGATCATGATCTGAGATAAAACCAATAGTTGGACACCTAACTGAGCCACCCAGATGCCCCAGCCTGAATGTCTTCTATATTCACCCTTGAATCGTATCACTATTTCAAAAACTTCACTAAATAAATAAAACTCCAAACAATACATAACATCAAATTGCATCCCAGAGTAGCTCTGCTGAATTATTGTCTGTAATATATTTAGGTAATAAAAGATAATTAAAAAAAAATTCATTACAATAAGCCAGAAAAAAACTCACCGTTTTCTCTTTAAAAGTAATTAGATTTGAATAGATCATTGAAACTACCTAGTTAAAAGTGCCTAAGTAGTATAATCTAGTTCAAAATAAGTGTTTTTGGAAATTATTTAGCTGGCACATAACTAATGCTACTACCTGCATTTCTAGTACCTTTTTTTTTCAGGGCATGTAAAATCCATGAATCGGTATACATAATTTTGATAAATACTAAAAGTATATCTTCCATTTAATTTATTACACATAATGCCTAGGCCTCAAACAATGATTATCTGAGAAGAAAGTTATGAGGAAAGTTAAGAAAGTTAAGAAAATTAAGAAACAAAATTTGATTTGGAAGTCTATAGACATTTTTATCCTATTATGAAATGCACTGAAAGAACAAAAGACGAATTTAGAGATGGATACCAAAATGCCAATTGTAGCATTTAGAAAGATGTCTACTCTAAAATTCTTGAAACTTTTATGTATATTTGAAAACTGTTATAATAAAATGTTGGAAAAAATAGAATCCAATTAATGTTCTTTATCAGATCATTAAATTTTGTAATATATGAATGTCAATATTATCTTTAGTGTTTGTCACTTTCAACATGAGTATTAAAATAGCAAACTAAAAAAAAAAAGACTTAAAAAATCTATTAAACAACACTTCCTCTCTCCACATTATAAATTATACTTTAAAAGCTATTCTGAGACAAGTACTTGGAAAGCCAATGGGCCCCCCTCCCAACACACACATACCCACTTAAGTTGAGAAATTCCAGGTACAGCCCATTAAATGCTCTGACCCAAACTTAAGAAAGCAGCCCTTGTTTAAACAATGACTTTTGTTCCTCTTACTGAAAATTAATGAGTAAACCATGTGAATATATTTATTGGAAAGAAGAAATAAGGACACATATAGGGCTCTGTTGCTTTAAAAAATAAAATATATTTTGTATAACTGAACCAGCAGAAACTCATATAAAATGTTTTCATTGATTAAAAGTTTATTTAGTGAGTTCCAGTTTATAGAAATTACCCAAAAAAAGAAAGAGGGAGAGAGAGAGAAAGAAGAAAGAAAGAAAGAAAGAAAAAGAAAGAAAGAAAGAAAGAAAGAAAGAAAGAAAGAAAGAAAGAAAGAAAGAAAGAAAGAAAGAAAGAAAGAAAGAAAGACAATGAATTAATTCTAGGTTTTTAAGTGCCTTTGTTCAATTGTGCAAAATTAATAGTACTACTCCTCGATTGTAAGTCCTACGTTTAAATGGTATAATTTTAGAGGCTCCTGGGTGGCTCAGTTAAGTGAGTTAAGTGCCTGGCTTCAGCTCAGGTCATGATCTAAGGGTCCTGGGATCCAGTCCTGCATCTAGCTACCGGCTTAGCAGGGACCCTGCTTCTCCAATTCCTCTCCTTCTGCACACCCTCCTCCCCCAACTTGCTCATGTTCTGTCTCTATCTCTCTCTCAAGTAAATAAATAAAATCTTAAAAAAATATATGGTATAATTTAAATCAATGAGAAGAATAGCAGAGTAGAATAAGAAATCCACTTCTTACACAGATATATAGGGGGAAATCTGCCTAATAGAATGTCCACCTTAAAAGAGATAAGACAATGGGGATCTTTGGGTGGCTCAGTGGTTGAGTGTCTGCCTTCGGCCCAGTGCATGATCCTGGAGTCCCGGTATTGAGTCCCACATTGGGCTCCCTGCATGAAGCCTGCTTCTCCCTCTGCCTGTGTCTCTCCTTCTCTCTCTCTCTCTCTCTCTCTCTCTCTCTCTCTCTCTGTCTGTCTCTCACAAATAAATAAAATCTTTAAAAAAAGATAGAGATAAGACAAAATTAAAATTTTATTTTTTGGTGAAAATATCTGAAAAATGGAGTGGGGGAATATGGTATGCTTGAGAAAACTAGAAAATCAGAAGACAAACGGATCCTTGTGGAGCAGGAACAAGAAACAAAAGAGCAGAGAATTGGAGAAAATAAAAAATAGGCTTAAGTTAGTACTGCAATTTGTTTTTTTTTTTTTTTTAATTTTTTTATTTATTTATGATAGTCACAGAGAGAGAGAGAGAGAGGCAGAGACACAGGCAGAGGAAGAAGCAGGCTCCATGCACCGGGAGCCTGATGTGGGATTCGATCCCGGATCTCCAGGATCGCGCCCTGGGCCAAAGGCAGGCGCCAAACCGCTGCGCCACCCAGGGATCCCAAGTACTGCAATTTGAAGTTGGTAGGATTACCTACCTGAAGGCATGTAAATTATTAGAGTTAGGAAAAAAAATTTGTAGTGGACCAAAAAAATCAGTCTACATCATTAGTTTACTTTCACATGTTCATAGTGCCATCAACAGTTTGTTACATAATGACAGGGATTAAGATGGTAGGCTCCCTTTTTAAATGTTTATACAATTGGCTTCAAGTGATTATTTGAAGAAAAGGGTGACAGAGAAATGGGAAATTATTATTTTGGAAAAAACTACAAATTGCAAAGTAAGGCTTAGATGCAGATATGAGTAAATTTTAAGTATATGCAGTAAAAACTAAAGTGGACTAAATTTGGACCCAGAATGAGAAAACCAAAGGCTCTAATTCTGACTTTACTTAGAAAAGGCACATCTCCTCTTTTAAGCTACTTTCATCTCTGCAAAATGAGTTGCTCTCTCTGAATGTTCTAAAGAGCCTTTCTTCATATAAAACTTCAGGTTTCTATCTGCCAGATTATCCAGAACACTTTATGGATGACCAAGATGCTGCTTGCTTATACAAAGAGATCATAACTCTCCCTCCCCCTATCTATCTATCTATCTATCTATCTATCTATCTATCTATCTATCTATATATATATATATACATATGATTATATGCAGAGATATTGGGGGGAAAGGACAGGAATCAAATAGAAAGGAAATGAGATATTCTTCATGGGTTAAAATACAGATGGTAATAAGCAATTTGTGAAAGCCATTCTTAGGTAAAATTAAGTAAAGGAAGTTTAAACACAGAGATAAGGACAAAAAAAGTTAACATCAGCATCATCTCTATATACCTAAAAAAAAATAATCTATAAAAATACAAGGATTTAGGAAGTAAGTAGGTATTGCCTTTGAGAAAAGAAATCCCTATCAGATTCCAAATTAAGGTTTAATTTTTATAAAATAAATTAAAATACTATGCAATAATGTTAGTCAAAGACTATCTTAGGAAAAGACGTTAGAATGAGAGAGAGGCAGAAACAATCCACATAATGATGACTTGATTTATGAGGAATCAAAAGCTGTTCAACATTCAGATGTTTTAATGACTTAGCAAAGTCAAGAAGGGTAGTAATAAAGGCACAACTTCATAAGAGCTTTGTGTTTTAATCTTATTTTGCAAGAGACAAAGTTAGTAAAAGAACTCATGTATTTTGGTCAGTGGGATTTTTGTTTTGTTTTATAGGAAAAGAAAAGATAAAAGCAAAAGTAAATTCTGTTTTGGGGGGATCTTAAGATTGTAAAATATGGGAGAGGCTCTTTAAGAAGAGTATAAAATTAAATTTACAAAAAGAGATACAAATGTAAGTATTTTAATAACAATGTAAATCCCAATAAATCAGTTATTTTATAAACCTGATAAATGACAAAAACATGTATTCCATACACACAAAGAAATGGTATATCCTTATTGATGTATACAACTCCATAATATTTTTTCGTATTTTTCAGCTGTGTACTCTGATCATCTCTTTACATGACTAAGTTTGCAAAATCATTTTCTGTAGGAAATCCAAAGGGATAATTCAGATTTTCCTTTCTCCTATAGATAGTTTTTATAAGTTTCTCTTAACTTCACAACCTATTATTGGTAACGCTATGTAAATTGTTAGAGTTGCTGTCAACCTTAGGAAAATGTCTATCAAGATTTTTTCCATATGAGCTGTATGATGCAGAATTTTCCACAGAATAGCTTCTGCTCCACATACTTCAAGTCTTGTTTCTCCTCCACTACCCACATATATCCATAGTCAGGCTCCATCATGCATACAAATACCTTTCTATCACCTTTGGCCTGCCGTTTTGTAATATCAAGGGTGTGTTTTGGAGGAAAAAATCAGAATAGGGAGTGAGATCAATGTTACCTAATTGTGGTTAAAATATCTATTACAAACTAAAAAAAAAAAAAAAAAACCCTCATATGATTTTGTAAACCCATTGTATGGTCCCTCCTAATGCTTTGAGAGAAAGTAGCCCAGTTTAGTGTTGCAGTAAACTTGCCTCTGAATACAAGTAGCTTTAGGTAAGATAAGAAATAGAAGGAAGAAAATAACAAATTTCATTTTAGAACCATATAAAGGTATGTGTGAAGTGCAGTGTAAAGTTGGACCCACAGAATCATATAATTTGGCCTCAATTTATATTGAGGAACACAAATAACAAGAAAAATATATTAGTTATTACTTAGACCTAAAGATACATCAGAAAACACCAAACAAGAAATAAATACTTCAGAAATCTCCTGGTTAATTATACCTATTCACAATTACTACTTGTAGTGGGTTGAATACTGTCCCCTCCAGATTCATGTGACTTTATTTAAAATAAGGTGATTTTGCAGATTTTATTAAGGTAAGGATTGAGATAAGACCATAGTAGATTAGAGTTGGCCCTTAATCCAGTGCAAATATCTTCCTAAGAAACAAAAAAGAAGACAGACAGATGCAGACAAGAAGGCCATGTGAAGATGGAGGCAGAGACTATAGTGGTACATCTACAAGCCAAGGAACGCCAAGGATTGCCAACAACAACCAGAAACTGGACAGAAATGTGGGGCCATATCGACCTGACAGCTTTCAGAGGAACCAAACCTACCAGGACCTTGATTTGGGTCTTCTGGCTTCCAAAACCAAGAGACTAATTTTGTTGTTTCAAGACACTCAGTTAGTTATGGCATCACCAGGAAACTAACACACTATCTTTACAGAAAAATATCTCCAAAATGGTTGCCATAACAACAGATTTGTGTAGTATCTTTATATGCATGCCTAAGAACCCACAGAATAATGGGTCACCTGGGTGGCTCAGTTGGTTAAAAAAACAACTCTTGATCTTAGGTCATGAGGTCTAGCTCTATGTCATACTACTGGCTGGATGTGGAGCATTCTTGAAATTCTCTCTCTCCCTCTCCCTCTGCCCCTGAACCCCTAATCCCATTCTCTCTCTCACACTCACTCTCTACCAAAAACCAACCAAACAAACAAAAAACATGGAATAGAGGGGTTCCTCTCAGGATATAACAAAAACATTTCAGAGTACTACCATGCTTTAAATTGTGTTTCTGCAGTCCCATTAAAGCTGAATGTGTTACATATTTAAGTAACTGAGATAATTAAATAGGAAAATGACTGATGTGTTGTTTCCGGAGAAAGCTTACAACTCTATAAGGTAAATCCTTTTTCTATGAGCAATATTAGAAAATACAATAAAATCTTAATACTTGATTTGATATCATTTTCTAATTTTCAAAATCTTTTAATGTGTCATAATAAATAAGAGCCAAATAACATGTTAACTGCCCATCTGGGGGAGAGAAACCAAAAAAATAATATTTAATCACTGGAATCACCTCTTTCCCCCCATAATTCTATTCCCTCACACTCTCCTTTTACATTGCATGCCAAGATTTTAATAGCATCTTAATAATCATTTCTGAGATGCCACTGTAATTGTTAGACCTTTTTATTGGTTAATAAGTATCTGCAGCTTGTCCACCCTGCTAAATGTTAAAGTCATAGAGGGCAGTGGTCATGTCCTATGCAACTTTTTCTTCACTCACAATGCCTATCATGGTGTTGAATATGTATTAGATATAGATGCTTAACTACCTTGAGGCTAGTTTGTTATACCAACAATAATGCTGATGCCTCTACAGAAGGGCATTCACTTTCAGAATTCCTTCAACTGTAAAGAACTACAGAGCAATCTATTTGAGAATATTTGCATTTGTGTTAGTTCAAAATTAAATCTAAATGCAATCTGTTTATATAGAGTTCTATAGTTCTGCAAGTGGCTTTCCTTTCATCAAGGAAAAGCTCTAGTTGGTCATATTTAACTGTGCTGGTGGAAGGCCAAGGAAAAGCTCTTCATTAACATATATTCAGTAATTACCAAAGGCACATAGACACATCTCATTTCTACCCTGCCATTATGTTCACTGGCCTGGAAAATGGGATTGGGCCAAGTGGAACTGTCCCAAGCACATGCACTGTATATGCCTGGAAGGAGAATCATACAGTGTGCTCTATGGACAAGGAGTGTGTGTACCTCAACAACTCTCCCATGAACAAAGTTCAGTCAAAATTATCAAGATAGTCTTCCACCATACATTCTCATTCTGCTTTAAAATATGATTATATTAAAGATGGTATTTAACAAAAGAATGATTTTGAATCCATAAACCCATAAATATTGTGAAATAGGAATAAACCTCTTTCTCCCATGTTCTACTTTATGCATTAATCTGAGAGGAATAAAAGAACTCTGAATATTACGGATAGAAACTTTTCATGAAAAAATCTTTAGTTCCTTAAAGGTAGGTAATAGACAATAGAAATAAATAGAATAGAATATATAAAAATAGGTAATGAAAAAAAAAAAATAGGTAATGGAAATCAGCCTTAGTAAATCACTATATGATTATGATTTACTAAACATTTATATTGTTTATGATCCTAAATAAGCAATAAAAAATTATCTGCAGGCTCATTAAAAACCCTTTTTCTGGGATCCCTGGGTGGCGCAGCGGTTCGGCGCCTACCTTTGGCCCAGGGCGCGATCCTGGAGACCCGGGATCGAATCCCATATCGGGCTCCTGGTGCATGGACCCTGCTTCTCCCTCTGCCTATGTCTCTGCCTCTCTCTCTCTCTCTGTGACTATCACAAATAAATAATAAAAATAAAAAAAATATTAAAAAAAAACTTTTTCTAAAATAAATAAATAAATAAATAAATAAAATAAAATAAAATAATAAAATAAAATAAAATAAAATAAAATAAAATAAAACTCTTTTTCTCAAAAAAACTCTGGGGGCTCCTGGTGGTAATGTTCCCTCATGTTTCTACTTAATAATGGAAATGGAACTTGACTATTGTTGGCTATCTCCTATTGGTTCTAGGCTTCCCCTGAATACTGTCCCCCACCCCCACGGGTGGAGAGGACACGGAGCGTGGATTCTGCAGAAAAGGCATAAGGGTAAATATGGTTTACTGGTTCATTTTGTCAACACACATTCAGGGCTCAAGTAAGTCCATTTAGGTCAGGAAAATAAGATAAAAAATATCAAGCTCCTGCCCTTGAGAAGCCCACAATCTAAATAGAGAACAAGACCTAATACATATCATACGTATTTTTTACAATCTCTGTGCCATGACATGCATATGTAATTGCACCATGGGAGTGCAATAGAGATAAACAAACAAAAGCAGCAATGATTTTACACTGTCTGAAAGGTCATGGAAGCTATTCTCAAGGAAGTGAATTATTACACATGTAGAAATATCTCCTATGATATGCCTAATTCACATTTTTTAAATGTTGCTTTTTACAATAATCAAAAGGCACAAATCCATTGGTTATATCATTTAAAAAATTACTAGAGAAATGCTTTGGCAGAAGAGTGTAACATTCTCACATATATTTCGGCACATAGATTTAAGGACTTTTATCGTTATTTCAGAGTATAGATCTATGAAGTGAAGAATGGCTTCCCGTTGCTCTCCCACTTTAATCACCAGGATGACACAAGACACAAAGAATTGGTTTCAACAAGTTCAGAGTTAGTAAAGAAACTGGGGCAGGGATTTAGGCCTTACTATCTCTTGAGCTAGCCTGGATGGTCAAACACAGGATTTCCGACTACCTGTGTTAGTTAAAAGACCTGTATATTGAAAGTTCATCCAATATTCTTGTACAATGAGAATATTTTTGATGTTGTCCCAAGCAGAGGATTCTATCACAAGAGCTAGCCAATTAAATTTTCCCTTTCATAATGCTTTTGTATTAAAAAATAAGACTATGATAAATATTTTTGCTTTATCTTTCATCAGTTTAATAGCTCACTTCTTTATTCTCAGTTTAAAATATTTTTTCCTCTGCCTCTCTCTGTGTCTTTCATGAATAAAAAAAAAGCTAAAAAATAATAGTAAAATAAAATAAAATCTTTTTTTTTATCAATTGTGAATACAGATCTATAATTATAGTCACTTTCTAGTAGAAGATTGGTACCAGGTGATATATAAATAAATTAACCAATAAAAGGTTTTAGGCTGGGATCCTAGAGAAAGTAATCTGAGTAAATATCAGAATATCAATGTCATTTTTTTCTAGATATAACTTAATAACAGTAAAACAGAATGTATGTCTTAAGAAATATATTTATGTATCCTGTCCTAAGTAGCTTACTTGCCACAAAGAGTAAGAAGAAAGTAGAGTCTGTCCCATTTGCTGTAGGGTTTCTGATGTTTCCTTAAAATACATGTATCTGTTCCTCTCTTCACTGTTCGAAGATGACACTATCCTGAGTCTCACTCAGCATTAAAAAATTATAATGAGTAGATCCCAAAACTTAGTAATATAATTTAAAAGACAGGAAAAAAATAAAAGACAGGAAAAATAGATTGAAAACTGAATTTGCAAAATATACTCCATGATGCAAGAAAATTATTTGCCTAAACTGCAAGCCAACAGACTGTATCTAATTCATCAATTACTTTGTGAATTAGTTTAAAAGTAGGTGGTAAGTGATCAAACACAGTTTAAATACAAAGCCAGCAGAGAGGCCATGGGGTTGTTTTATGAATCAAAGTTTTTACTTCTCCATTGTCCCATGTGTTACTGTAACCACTGAAGCGGCATATAGCATATAGGACACAGACAGCCACTCTGCTAATCGGTCCCCACAGACCTGATGGTGCACTTTGCTGCAAAAGCAATTTCCATTTCGAACTCCAATACCCTTTAAGAGAACACCAGTGCTTTAAAAATAATCATATCATGGTTTGAGTGACTTAGAGGCTCCGTTTCAATTGCATGCACCCCCTCCTCCTCTGTTTCTCTCCTTCCTCCTTCTGATGCCCTTAACTTTATGCCTAGAGATGAAATTCCTTTTACCTTTTCCCCCCTAAAAACTAATACTGGGAGAAGGGATATTGTTATCGGAGACATGAAGGAATATTTCTTTTCTCAATTACCTTTTCTTTGAGATTAAGATATAACCATCCAAAGGGAATGAATTTTAATCAGATATTTCTGCCTCAAGCCAGAAGAGTTTCCCCCCAGTTTTATGGAGGAAAGTCTCCACCAAAAACCAAGTAAGAACTGTTGTTGCAAAAGAGAACACTAGAAGTTGTTTCAGTCTAATTTGCTGGTTCTCTCCTGGCCCTTGCTCAGTGGGTTCTAGAGAGACTTCTGATTTTTTTAAAGTGAGATCTCAAAGCAGTTACCTATTGAAACTACTAATCTTTCACTACTGCTGCTGAGAATACTTCCAAATGGAACTGCATGGCTCACACATGAGGAGATCATCCTAGAGATGAATGAAGTGCTGAAAAGAAAAAGCCTCGTTCTCTAACTGAAGAGTAATATTGGTGACAGGATTATTATTAGTGGAATACTTTCAGAATATTTCTTCAGGCTAAGAAAAAAGATTTTAAAATGAAGAGAATACCTGCCAACTAAGTTTGAAATTTAAACCACAGCTACTGGGCAGCCCCAGTGGCTCAGCAGTTTAGCGCCACCTTTAGTCCAGGGCATGATCCTGGAGACCCAGGATGGAGTCCCACATCAGGTTCCCTGCATGGAGCCTGCTTCTCCCTCTGCCTGTGTCTCTACCTCTCTCTCTGTGTGTCTCTCATGAATAAATAAATAAAATCTTAAAAAAAAAAAAGCACAGCTACAGTAGCTACAATTAAAAATCAGGCTTTTAAATTGAAAAAGGTAAAAAAAAGATAAAAGTGAAAAAGAGATCATATTCGATTTTGCTCACAAAATCAGATATTATCCCCATAAGGTTTTTAACTTTGGTTTATTTATGTCAAAATTAATGAACAAAACCTATACTAATACATAATTTTATACCTAGTATATACCTGAAGTTTGGAGACTTTGAAATCTAGATTTACAGATAAACAAATGCCTAAATATTCAGTGTGGTGGTTGATTAGATGCTACTCAGAGCTGGTCTAAATTACAGCTGTGTACACACTGAGTATAAAAATGCCAAAATATTGCACACCACCAAATTTGGTTGCCTCTTGCTCAACAAGCCTTAATCAAATGGGAAAAGCTAAATTGAAGAGCTGCTTTGTGAACATGCATTTCAATAAACCATAATGTTTGTGAAATCAGAATATGAAAAAAGAAGATATCAATAAAAAGAAAATAATTCCCCCATGAAAATTACCCATTTATCCTATTTCAAATACAAATTTAGTCAATATTACTGCATACTGATGTGTAATAATAAAAGCAAGATCCTAGATTGTATACAGAAGTTAAAAAAATAAAACTTTAGTAAGCCACATTTGAATAGGTCTACGTAAACTGGCAAGTTTACCTTAGCTTATTTCAATGTATAAATTTCAGGTGATTGTTTTAGTAGAGAAACTCAGAATTTGAATAACATGTTTTGGTTGATACAATTCGATAACATGCCTGCTCCCCTAACAAAAAAGCCCAAAGCACAACATTCTCATTCATTCTCATTTCTATACCTGGCATCATTAGATCTGGCACAGGAAAATAATTATATAGCCCAATAGCAATTTAATCCTCATCTTAGAAAATTGTTAGTAGGTCAGGGATATATTCTGTGATAGCCATGTCAAAATATAGAGTAATTATTATTTACAATTATCTGAATCTCAACAGTGTGCTGTGCCCAATGTAAAATTAGTCTTTCCAACAGAAAGGGCTTAAACATCACCACAATACCAACTCTCAAATACAATTTCTAGTTAGCATGCTCTAGGAGAGGGTGGGAATCATAAAGGTTATCTCACAGAAGCTGGCTTAGGGAGTGAGCAGAAAAGTGTGTCTAAAATTATCAAATAGCCAAGAAATTTCACCATAATTCTCAGTACAATAATATGAAATTGGTGAGGAAGGAAATTGTTTTGATTACACTACCAACTTTGATCCTCTAATTTAATAAGATGAAGAAGACATTTTCAGAAAAATGGTATAAAATTTAATGTAACAAAAATCAAGGTATCATAGAAAACAAAGTAATGTAAAACTCTTTGTAGCTCTTTGAAACATTATTATGTGACATACCCACCTTAGTACAGTTTAATATAAATGTGTAAATATCTATGCATTTTGGCATATCTACCAAAATATGCAGGAACATATCTAAATACAGACTTATATTTTTGAAACAGGTACTACTATTATTTGAATTAATTCACATATGCATTTAAGTCTCCAATTTCAGGGTCAATGAACTTTTCTGCAAAAGGTCATATGGTAAATCAAATATTTTCAGGCCATGTGTCTCTGACATACCTACACAATCCTGTATTGTAGCATGAAAGCAGTTACTGAAAATTCATAATCAAATGAGTGTGACCATGTTCCAATAAAACTTTCATTTACAAAAACTGAACGACCAATGAGTCAATGAAGAAATCAAAAACAAAACAACAAAAAAAAACATTGAGACAAATGAAAATTGAAGTAAAATATAACAAAACTCATGGGAAGCAGCAAAAGCAGTTCTAACAAGGATATTAATAACAATAAATGCCTAACTCAGGAAACAAGAAAAATCTCAATTAAACAACCTACATTTACTTACACCTCAAGAGTGATGAAAAAAAAAATTAAGCCCATGGTTAGTGGAAGGAAGAAAATAACAAAGATCAGAGCAGAAATAAATAGAATAGAGACTAAAAAGACAACAGAAAAGATCAATGAAATCAAGAGCTGGTTCTTTGAAAATATAAACAAAATTGGGAAGTCTTTAGCTAGAGTCGCCAAGAAAAAAAGGGAAAAAGACTTTTAAGTAGGTACAAGTAAATAAAATAAGAAATGAAAAGGACTTTACAATGATAACATAGACACAGAAAGGATTATATGAGACTAGTATTAAAAATTATCTACTAATACCTTAAACAACTTAGAAGGAGTGGGTAAATTCTGAGACACATGCAACCATCCCAGACTAAATAATGAATAACCAGAAAATCTGCACAGACCAATTATTAGGGACAAAAAAAAGCTTAAATCAGGAATTCAAAAACACCTTACAAACCAAAGTCTAGGGCTGATGACTTCACTGGTAAATTCCACCAAATGTTCAAAGATTAATACCAATCCTTCCTAAACTCTCCCAAAAAATAGAAGTGAGAACACTTTTAAACTTATCTCATAAGGTCACTGTTACCCTGGTACCAAAACAAATTAAGGATACCACACACACACACACACACACACACACACACACACACACACACAAGATTATAGGACAACATCTTTGATGAACATAGATGCAAAATCCTCAACAATATATTAGCAAACTGAATGCAATAATACATTATAAGGAATAATAATTATAAGGATTGAGCACAATATGCTCAAGTGGGATTTATTCCAGGGATGCAAGAATGGTTCAGCATTCACAAATTAATCAATGTGATACACCATATTAACAAAATGAATAAAAAATATTACAATCATCTCAATAAATGAAAAAAAAAACACATTTGACAATATTCAACATCCGTTCATGATAAGAACTTCCAACAAAGTGTGTATAGAGGGAATGTACCTCAACATAATAAAAGCCATATATGACAAGTCTCCAGCTAACATCACACTCAATGGTACTAAGCTGAGAGCTTTTCCTCTATAATCATGAACAAGACAAGGATGCCAATTTTTACCCCTTACATATGGCATGGTATTGGAAGTTCCAGCCAGAATAATTAGGCAAGAAAAACAAAAAATTATCCAAATTGGAAAGGAAGAAGTAAAACTGTTACTATTTGGAGATGACATGATACTATATATGTAAAATAAACTCTAACTGTGTGTGGTGGCAGATGTTAACTAGACTTATCATGGTGATCATTTTGTAACATGCCACATCATTATGGTGTACACTTGAAACTAATACAGTGTCAGTTACACCTTAATTAAAAAATATTTTTTTAAAAGTAACTACAATTTTAAAAATAAATCTTTTATTTACAAAGCAGGTGGCAGGCCAGATTTGATCCCAGGACCATAGCTTATCAAGCCCTATTCTGTTTCCATAACTAAAAGTGAGTTGAAAAAGTGTTCTATAAAGAACTACATAGTATTCACATCATATTTTGACCCCCTTTTTATTGAGCTAGCAATTCTGAAAGAAACATTAGAGGTCAATTAAAAGAATCCTAGAAAGGTGCTGCACAGGAAATGGGAGAGAGATTGGCTAAATAGGTGATGGCTCTTACTGAGGGCACTTGGGATGAGCACCAGGTGTTATACGCAAGTGATGAATCATTAAATTCTACTCCTGGAGCTAATATTTACTATCTTTAACTAACTAGAATTTAAATTAAAAGTTGAAGAAAATAAAAGAATCTTAGAGAATCTAATTTATCTTAAATCTTTCATTCAGAGAAGAAATTAGTTCAAATTATCTAATTTGTATTGACCTTTCCATTTTTGATGGTCTTATACAAAGATTTAAACACCCATTCAACAAGCCATTAGCACTTCTGTTTTTGCAATAAAAGTATTTAAAATGTGGGCAAAAAAATGTTATGTGGTTTTAAAATTCTTCCTGTTACACAATGTACATGATTAACATTGGGAAACCAACATCAACAGGCATTCAAAAGAGAGCAAAAATGCCCAGAAAACTATGGGGATCTGTCACCATATCACTGCAGGAATTTCTATAGTTCATAAAAGTCATATGCTTTTTTAATGTTATTGCCATTTAGCTGTGCAGTTGGAAATTACACTGACTACTTACCCACCTAAATGGCATTCCCCACATCCCCAGAAAACAGGATGCCAGGGAGAAATCAGAGGCTGAAGTAAGACAGTAGAACAATGAATATGCTTTAGGACAGGTACACTCAATTTCACACCTTTAGAATGCATAAAAGTGGGATGTAGCTGTAGCCATGCATGTACACACACATCCATGTGTGAGGCAAACTAGCTGATTTGCATGATCCACATTCATTAAGTGCATGTTATATGCTATCAACTGATATTTGAGTGTTGTAACACATATAGTTTAAATTTTTTTGCCATTAGAAATTATTTGTGCATTTAATTATAGGTACTCAATTCAATATGATGATTAGATTAAGCACTTGGGAGATAGCTATGGCAATACAAATAAACATGGGCCCAGAAATTTCAAGTTTTGGTCTGTGTTATTACAATGAGATTCAGGAACCAGAGTTAAAAATTCTAATAACCAAGACCAGTTTTTCTCTGACTCATGGAAGTTTTATGGAAATAATATGACATTTTTATACATGCTCAACCAAATTCGAATGGTTCACTAATTCATAACGTACTCCTTGCTTTGTTTTCTACTTCTGTGGCACGAGCATGGATTTCTTTAACCATAACTAGGTACCATAACACCAAATACCTCATAAGGAGCACATCAAAAAATGCAATATTTTTTTTGTTTCCTCTTCAGATTGTTTGTTGTTGTCATTTTGTTTGTTTTTAGTGACTATAGTATAGAGATTAAGGCATATCTTTTTTTATCAGAAATTCCCGAAGTTGACTGAGGAGTTGAGTCATTTGTTCCTCCCATTGTGAAGTATGGAAGGAGTCTTCCCTTTGAAAGGGCTTTACTATGACCACTTTTACTAATAGTGAATAGTAAGAAATGATGCTGTGTCAGTTCTGGCCTAACTTTTAAGAGGACTGGAGCTGTCCACTTGTCTTTCTCTTGAAATATTTGCTCTTGAAGCCCTAAATTAACAGGTAAGAAGTCTGATATCCCTGAGGCTGTCATGTTTTGGGGAAGCTCAAGTTAACCATTTGGACAGACTTTGGGAAGGAAGGAAAGAAGAAAGGAGGGAGAAAAGGGCAAGAGAGAGTGTGAAGAGTCATTCTCGCTGAGGCCTTAGGCATTGTAGAGCACAGACAAGCCAGCCTCGTTGTGCTTCTTCAATATCTTGTCCCAGATAATTAATAAAAATCATCTATTATTATAAACCATTTTAAACCAATGAGTTTTGCAGAAGTTTGCTATGCAGCAATTGATAACCAGAATTCTATCTATATTCCAGTATTCTATTTATTTCTGTGAGCAGTTATTATAATATGTGATTAATATTTTAAAATCTGTTCATTTATTTATCAAGAGCCTATTTGTTTATAGAATGGAAAAGATATAAAGGCTGAAGCACTACCTGATTCTGACCCTCAGAACTGTTACAATAGCTGACAACAAGTTAGCACCTGTTAAAGGAAGCAAGAAAAGGAGGTGGTTTGGTCATTAGTAATACCAGCTCTTTTTCATTAATCTGCCATTTTACCATGCTTGTTACACAGGTAATGCTAGGTTGGTAGAAAATAGGTTAGAAAATATTTTTTTCATATTTTATTTTTTCTAAATTATGTGGATAGTATTTCCATCTGCTTTTATTTCATGGTTACAAATTATAAGGTTTCTTACAATTTCTGCAATATGTTCTTCCTTCTTACAATTAATTTTCCAAAATCACAAGGCAAAATCATTGTTTCAGTGATTAAAAATCATCTTTATGAGCTATGCATTTCTTCTAAAATTATATTTTTGCAATTGTCAATGCACTTTACTTTAGTGCTCTCTTGTTTAATAAGTGGGAATCAGAGTCACTTCCCAATAGATTTTTTTTCCTGATAAAAGCCTATTCCTTTTATCTCACAAATATGAACTCCACATTTAGATTTGGAATTCCTCCAGATATACTTAGTAATAATAGTATCAAGTGTTTAAGCAGAGTGCTGCCAGGTTGACACATATCTACATTCTGCTTTAGAAGGAGCAGAAGCCAAGTCAAGAGAAGCAAAGGCCAGATGCTCTAAAAGTTTTGCTCAGATAACTCTCCTGAGGTTACACGGCAACTTGAGTCCAGTTCTTTTATAAGAATTAATTAATTTCCTATTGCCTTTTTGTTAAAGACCTATGCTTGAGGAAGAACTTTTTTTTTTAAAGATTTTATTTATTTATTCACAGGAGACACACAGAGAGAGAGGCAGAGACACAGGCAGAGGGAGAAGCAGGCTCCATGCAGGGAGCCTGATGTGGGACTCAATCCCAGAACCTCAGAATCATGACCTGAGCCAAAGGCAGACGCTCAACCACTGAGTCACCCAGGTGCCTCAGAGGCCAGAAACTTTAGAATGAGAGCAGAGCTTCACCCAGATTTTATCCCATTCAACCTCAATATTCTTCACCTTGATTTATTCACCTGTTCATATGGCAAATATAAAATGATGGCAATCAATAATGTCAAAAAAAGTATTAGTGGCCTAATGCCTAACCATTTATTAGATTTGGGTCAACATTCAAGAAATATTTCCATAATTGGTCATAGCCAAATGTTGTGACCTACATTTTTTACACCATATTCCTACATCCCATTATTCATTAAGTTGAATATATTCAACTGTTCTTGCAATATGGGAAATATTTGTATGCCTTTGACCCTAGTACTCCTTTATTTAGAAATGCTCTATATGTCAAATGATAAATATTTAAATGTAATATATAAATAAATGATAAACATTTATCATTTGACATCTATCATTATGCTTCCTTCTCCATGAAGCCTTACCTCATTACCTAATGAGGAGTGTTTTGTGGGGGGCCTGGGTGGTTCAGTCAGTTAAGTGTCTGTCTTCAGCTCAGGTCATGGTACTGGGATTGAGCCCTACATTGGGCTCCCTGCTCACAAGGAATCTGCATCTCCCTTTCCTCCCTGCTCTTGCTCTCTCTTGCTCTCTCTCCCTCTATCAAATAAATAAAATCTCTGAAAAAAAAAAAGAAGTATTTTGTCCTTTCTCAGAACTCTGGCTTCATTTTTTTCTCTTCTATTGTTATTCTTATCAAGACACTGCTTTTATTATAATTAATTGAAATTACTTCATTTCCTTATTTTGCAAGTAAATTATAAACTTCTTAAACAAAGGCTCTTTTTCTTTTTTTTCCTTTCACATTTATGTTCCACACAATATACGACACATGATATGTAGTAAGAGCCACCCAATAAAGGCTTGGTGTGTAAGTAGATGGATTTGGTAAGATTTCTCCTACTGTACAAGGGACTAGACTACAAATGTTTTGTCAGTGAATGAATTTATTATTACAGTGTTTAAAATAAATCAGATTACCAGGTTTGTTTAAATGACCCAACAAGGAGCTAAAATAATGAGAGGTCAGATATATTCTTATGGGAATGAGAAGGAATCAAGCATGGCCAGAAGAGTAGGAAATAGACCTCAATCAAGGTGGTATGCATTAATGAGGTATACAATAGAAGACACTGAAATATTTGTTTTAAGTAATATAATAACATCTCTACTTTTCCTGGGAAAAAAATTTTAAAGGCAAGAAGAAGCTTCCAAGAAAAAATTCTTTAAAAAAATTAATTTGTTTATTCATGAGATACACAGAGAGAGGGAGAGGCAGAGACACAGGCAGAGGGAGAAATAGGCTCATCACAGGGAGCCTGATGCGGGTGGGACTGGATCCCCGAACTGGGATCACACCCTGAGCCAAAGGAAGGAGCGCTCAGCCGCTGAACCACCCAGGCATCCCTCAAGAAAAGAATTCTTTTTTTTTTTTTTTTTTTTTTTTTTTTTTTTTTAAGAAAAGAATTCTTAAAGCAAGAATACATTTGAGAAAACTGATGAGAACATTGTGTAGATCACCAGAGTTAAATTTTCTGAATGTATAATTATATTTGTCAATTAAACACAACTGAATAACATTTGAAAAATATCAATTGGTAACATAAATTAAAGGATTTTACCTTTTTTGCAATGTTTAATCATAAATACTAATACACATATATATTTGTGTGTGTATACACACACACACACATACACTTTGCCAAAGAAGTACTGAATTTGATTATGACATACAGATACAGTATCCTTATCATTTTATTTTTATTTATTTATTTATTTATTTATTTATTTATTTATTTATTTATTTATTATGATAGTCACAGGGAGAGAGAGAGAGAGGCAGAGACACAGACAGAGGGAGAAGCAGGCTCCATGCACCGGGAGCCCGACGTGGGACTCGATCCCGGGTCTCCAGGATCGCGCCCTGGGCCAAAGGCAGGCGCCAAACCGCTGCGCCACCCAGGGATCCCCTATCCTTATCATTTTAAAATTAAAAAATAGTAAGCACTGAGTGGTGTATATATGGAATTGTTGAATCACTGTATTATACACATGAAACTAATATAACACTGTATGCTAACTATTCTGGAATATAAAATTTTAATAAAAGGAAAAAACAGTAATGGATCATGAATCGATCCCAAGTGTTCAGCAAATCCTACACCTTTTTCCTCTTCTAGGCACACAAGAAGACTTTGTTTTTCACTATTCCATAAAGTTAGAGGTGGGATATGATTAAGTTGTGGCCAATGAATTGTCAGTCGATGTGACAGGGTCACTTCCATGCCCAGAGAAGTGGAACCCCCAAATCCTATGCTATCTCTCCTATAGGAATCAGGGTCATCTCTTCCATCTGTAGTCTCAGGTTGAAGGAGAGTCACCTGGCCAGCACTAGACTTTCTTTCTTCAAGGTAAGAAAAAACGTTTGCTGGGTTAAAGTACCAGGAATACATGGGTTGACAGATGGGCCAGCTTGCAGTCATCACCACAAATGAAAGTTTTAAAATTTGATTCACTACACTTTGAGATCAACTTTTTTTGGTTGGGTAGAAATAATTCCAAATTTTTAGAATTATAGATTAATATTATCTACTTCTCTATATGAAGCTAAGCTAAAAGTCCATTGAACTTAGAATTCAAGATATCTTCCAAAAATATGAGATTATTTGAAAATAACATTATTATTTATAACTCTGCTATTAAATATATATGCTTTCTAAATTATTAAATAAAGGCCTCAAACATAAAAGCTATACATTTGACTTACTTGGCAAGCTAAGCCAGTCTACATATATTATACAAATATGTACACACTGCTCATTGAAATATTTACATATATTCACTGAACAGTGAGGATCATTACAACTTTACATACATGGATTTCCTAACCAACACAGTATTCCTTCATGGGATTCCTTTACCTTTTCTGGAAAGAAAAAGAAAATACAGAACTCTCCACTCTAGATTCATTGCTCAGGGGCTGATATTACAGAAATGTGAGAAAGTTTTATTTCTTAGTATTAGTTTTTTACCTAGTTGTAAGACTATCATATGACATATTAAACTGTTTTTATTATCCAGTTGGTGTTCTTTTTTTACCTATTCTTATAGTTATCTCTCATTCTTTCGTAAAATAAATAGCAAATATGTAATGCTACATATTTGACACGCAGAGTTTTTGAATTCTAAGTTTAAAATGTTTACAAAAGCAAACACAAGGAGTACATTGTGAACTAGTGGCTTAAGAAGAGTCCTGATAGTAATAGGAAACACCCTGCAATAGCATTCAATATGAATCAACCGTTGACCCATATGCTTTTACGTTCTTCCAGTGTCCTTAAAATAACGTCAGGAGGTCAGTAGTATTATTATTCATATTTTAAAGATGAGGAAAAGAAGCATGAAAAAGTGAACTAACTTGTCAGAGGTCATATAACTAGTAAATGGTGGGGGCAGGATTTAAACCTAAGAAATGTGGTTCCAGGGTCCATATAATTAATCAAAGCATTATTCTCAAGTTATTTCATCACTTACAAACAATTATCGTTATCTCAGGTATCTTGAGTTCCACTATTTTATATTCATTTGTCTAACCATGATTGAGCAGAGCCCTTGGAACATAGTAGCCATTTAAAATCTTTTTTACTCAAACTAAGAAATTAAGGGAAGACGACAATTTAGCTATATGTTCCCTCATAAAAAGCATATTAATATCTGGAGAGCAGAATCAAAACAAATCATCACAAATTTGAAAAACCAAGGCAGTGAACTGTGTTTATTCCCAATTCAACAAGAGACTAAGCTAGAATGCCTTCTGGAATGTAGATGGGGATTTTAAGCAAAAATAGATGAGGTAATTAAACACCCATGTAGGACATATGGCTTGGAGATAGCTTCCCCCTGGAAACTAGTCATTCACAAAGGGAAGGGAGGTTAGGGAGAAAGGTTTCTGAGAATGTGCACATGGATCATGGCCAATAGCACACACAAGGAGTCTTCATTCTTAAAAGTAAAGGAACCTCATAATTATTCATACCTGAGATCACCCAGAGCCAAAATTTTCTTTGTGATCAGGTGAATATCTCATTGCTCAGTGGAAAATCACTATGGAACACAGAGGATTTTTTTCCCCTCTTCTGATTACAATTCAAAACCTTCTCTTTTTCAGGCACTTTACCCCTAATTTTTGTTTTCACTATTTGTTTAATTTAATTTCTTAGAAAAGCTATGTCATAAGCCATCTGATGACTTTGTAAATGCAAAGAGCCAATGTTGTGGAACAGACAATCTAATGACATAGTGTTTAGTGTTCCCTAAAGCAGGAGACAGATGAAGAGAAACGGTGAACCAGCAACCTTAGCATAATTAAGACAAGCTTGAGTGCTTGCCATGGTGCCATTACATTAATCTCACATCAGTGGCACCTGGCTAAAATTTATGAGATATGTAAAAGGGGCCTTTCCAACTGACCTTGATAAGGCAGAGTTATTTATCACGTGAGAGAATAGTCAGCAAGCAAGAGGGAATGAGGTATATTAGAAGTAAGTTAGCAGACAGATTTAAGGGCAGTGGACTGCAATACCACTTTAACTAAAAAGATCAAGAGAAGTATTTCCAGTACTATGAACCTAAAGCATCCTTGATAAGTAAGACATAAAATCATACATCGTGTTAATAAGTCATATATGTGAGAAGGGTAATAGTAAATGCCAAGTTTTAAACTGATGCCAGTTTACGCATTTAATATTTTTTAATGCATGTTTATTGAACTAATGAGACTTTGTGAACATGATGGATCCTAAATGATCCCATCCCCAAAAAACTAAGCAGAAATTATTCATTGTGAGCTCCTTGAGGGCATTGTCTCATTTTATTCCTCATTGCGTTTCCAGGGCCTAATGCAAAGTCTGAAATATTTTGGTCCCTATAAATCAGCAGATCTTTTTATGGCTGGCTGCTTCCTGTTCTTGAGGTCTCAGTTCATCCATCACCTCTACAGAAAGGTCTTCTCTGGTCTCCCCATCAAAAAGACTTACCACTATATGGAAGTTTCTTGTGTATTGCCTATGTGTTTATTACTTGCTTTTCCTCCCTAGTCTCAAGGACCCTTGTCTTTCCTGTTCACCTTCACATGCCAATATAGATCCAATATCTAGAACAAAACATTGTAGGGGCTTAATAAATATATACCAACTTATGAAAGAAGAGTAGCTTATTGAATGAACTGTACAAATTAATAAACAGAGGAGTAATGGTTGTTCTGCTTCAAAATATATTTTGGAAAATATACACTTTTATATCATTGAGATATTAATAGTGACAAACTGAAAAATCTGATGACTATTCTTCACTAAGGACTTCATTATGATAAAATCAGCAACACAATAATCCATTCTTGATCATTCCTTTTTTTTTTTTAAGTCTCAGACTTTTTAGGCAGTTGCCATTAATGTTATTAAATATGACATACCTTCTTAGGCCATTACCAGTTTTTATTTCAAACATTGCAACAAGAAATACAGAGGGGAACAAAATGGTTTGTTTGTTTTCTTTTGGAATTTTGTCTATTCTACTATATAAAATCCACCCTGTTAAAAATAGTAGTACTACAATCTATAGATATTGCCAAAATATAAGTGACATTTTATTTCTGTTCATGGGCCAACTAGTCAGCACAAGGGTCTTTTATTTTATTTTTGTGTAATGGACAATTTGAAGATTTCCTTTTAACTTTATCAAATATAATTGAATTTATACTTCTACTAAAATGGAGATGGATGGATACAGTTCTATTTTTATACAATGAAAGCCTTATGGACTTTTCAGTGAGGGGTAAAAGCAGCACTGCTTTACAGTTTTACAAAGAAAAACCACATTGGGTCAAATAGACCTGACTGATTTAGGCCACATCAGTAACAAAATGGCTTTGTACATCTAAATTCTGCTTCTTTATCATTTCATATTTCATCTACGCAAAAGCACAGCCTAGCTGAAATCAGCAAATCATACAGAACAATTTTTATATTTTTTTACTATGCCTAAAAACAAAAGAATTAAAAGTTAGGCATATTTGGCAGCTGTTCTTTTACAACGGAAGTAAAAAAACAACCTTTACTTTTTTTTAAAAAAAGTCGAAATTAATAAAATTAATATTTCCTTATTTGGTAAAAAAAAAAAAAAGGTGTTGAGTTGCATCACTTCCTCCCATAATTGTTCACTTTTAAAAAACAATTGACATTCATACCCATTCAGAAAATTTAGATTCCAGAACTCTATTCAATAGGATCTATGTCAGAGATAAAAGATATAACTATACTTCAGAGATCATAAAAATTTCTTCTACATATACATTGTATATACCCTGCAGATTATAAAATTCACACCTTTTGGGCAGCCCAGGTGGCTCAGCGGTTTAGCGCCGCCTTCAGTCCAGGGCGTGATCCTGGAGACCTCGGTCTCCCTGCATGGAGTCTGCTTCTCCCTCTTCCTGTTTCTCCTCTGCCTCTCTCTCTGTCTCTCATGAATAAATAAATAAAATATTACAAAAAAAAAAATCCACACCTTTGTGAGGAAAGGATTTTCATACTAAGTATATCAGAACAATTAAACATAGCTCATTTAATGTGAATTTGTGTACATTTTAATGCAACATAACTTGAATTATTAAACAAATATTTTTAAAGTAATAAGTTAGAATAAGGGTAGAAGAGAGTGGGATAATAAGATTTTCTCTATGCTCAATGTCACCAATTGAACTGAGTTTCTTTTGCTTTCTAGAACTTTTGCAGATAATAACTTAAAGTTCTATAAAACATCGGATTTAACATTTGCTGCCAAACTTACCTAAATCTTTCAACTCTCCATTTAAATTTATATATTTGGATTATTAAAATTCCATAAAGAAAATATTAAAACTTCATGCAAATAACAGACATTGCTGGTTTCTATTTGTGATGGCAATGTGGAGAGAGGATGAAAGGAGAGATATAGCTCATATTTCATAATTCTGTAACTTAATCATCCTGTTTTATTAAAGAAAATCAGCTGCACATTTATCTCATAATTATCATCAAAGCAGTAAGTGTTCATAATGATTCAAAGGCTAATTCTATGACCATGATATCTTATTGCTGTTCATCCTCATCCTATCAATTTCTCTCTCTGTCTTCATATTAATATTATGAGATAACTTTTGTTTTCCTAATTAATCAAAGTATGTATGAGATCATCCTCCCTCGACAAATATGCCAATGTAAGAGGCTTACTTTACTTTCAAAAGTTGGTGAAACTTAATCATTTTTATTGTTTGTGTTGAAATGCAAACTTTTTCCTTTAAAATTAAATTGTAATCTCATGAATGTACAGGTCATTAGTTTCTAGAGAGAGTATTTAAATTAAGGACAATAATCTAGGAAAGTATTTAAAAAGTCCTTACATGAATAGGCTAAAAATGCTTAATTGCAAAAGAGAAATGTGATTATATTCTAAAGTTTTAGAAAAGAATGTTTCTCCTAACAGAACTTGTTCATTTTTAACAAAGATCAAACAACATCTAAATAATTTTGGTCTCTGTAATTACAATGGAAAGAATTTTTTTAAAAAAGAGAACTTGAAAATCTCCCTCAGAAGATGGAAAATAAAATAAGGTCAAATAAAAAAGATAAAAATAGGGACGTCTCGGTGGCTCAGTGGTTGAGCATCTGCCTTCAGCTCAGGGCATGATCCCGGGATCAAGTCCCACATTGGGCTCCCTGCATAGAGTCTGCTTCTCCCTCTGCCTGTGTCTCTACCTCTCTCTCTGTCTCTCATAAATAAATAAATAAAATATTTAAAAAAATAAATAAAAATAAAAATAAGGTTAAATCACCATGTGATGCCAACACAAGACTGAATAAATAAACAATGAAAGGTGTACCTCATTACCTGTTTAAATACTAGGCTTCTAGTTTGCTTTCACAAAAGTAGTTGTTGGATATACAGCCAATTTTTACTAGGAGCACAAGTTCATTAATTTGTTCTTATAGCAACCAACATATTTCTAAGGTAAGACATGGAAATACGTCTGTCAAAAACGAGGTCCCTTATATTAGGGTACCTGGTGTCCCCCCTGGAATAGTTAATTTACTATAAATGAATGAGGAAAAGATAACAAAAATGCTTAACACATGCTGGAAGTTTAATGAGGAATAATGAGGAATGGAATGATTCATAAATAGTTTTCCTCAGTGACATGTGTGAGAAAGTCAATATTCAATATCAGAAATTTTTAATAATAGATTAGGACAAGGTTTGACCACTTTTTAAACTTAAAAGCAGTTTTTCCTAAACATGTCTTAAATATTAAATATTATTATCTATATATATATATATTTTTTTTTCTGAAGCGAGCAACATTTTCCATCTAGAATGTCGCCATCAGATAACTTTATTCATCTGAGTTGATTCCAGAACAATGCAATTAGATGCAGAAAGAAGCAAAGCACAGTGGAAAAACATGCAGAAAGCATACTGAATGGAATTAAACTGAAAGATGGACTAAAGACTTGGAAATTGTTAGAATGAGGATGGGTCTTGAAAAATCTACTCATTCAAAGCTTTCATTTCAGGATCAGAAACTGGGGCCTGAGAAGGTACATTTCTCACTACTCAAAGAATCAGAATGGGTTGGTGAACTTGATACTCAGTTCTGTACTCTAAACTTGCTTGACACTCAAACAATGAAATTGAGGGTGAAAATGGGAATAAAAAAGGGGGAAAATTGTGTTCCTTTAGGAATTTACTAAAACTGTTCTCCCCTTTAAGTAGTATCATTGCCCCTCATTTTTCTTGTTCTAAAAAAACATAGTTGTAATTTTGAAAATCAGTGCAAAGAGTCATAGATCTCAATCGTCTTTTCTCCTTAGTTTGCTAGTTTTCTGAATATGATTTAACTGATTTTTGTTAAAAGATCCTGGCAAACTTGCCTCCCTCTCCCCATAATATTTAAAGCTGAACGTGAATTACATCATCTGGAAAATGTAATTATGAGATGTTATAGGGTTTCGTGTATAGTTTAAAAGGCACACAAAAGGTGAAAAATTTTCTCTGAAGAGGTAAAATCTTATCAGACTAAAGATTTCCTTCTAAAGGAATGCAAGACCCAGACAAATATAGATATTTGGGCAATGGAATTTACTCATCTCATCATTGGTTCCTCTGTAATCATACATTCTTAAAAATTTTTTGTTTGTATTAGTCAGACTTACCCATTTCATTTCTATCACTTGCTCAAGGTCCCCGTGCTCCAGCCATCTGGATCACTCTGGTTTCTTTCAGCTCTGTGCCATCTTGTCCTCTCCTTACAAGGCAGTGCATTGTTTCTAGAGAATTTCTGCAGTTAAAGCTCTGAAGTCTCTATGGCACATTATGTGGTTCATTAAATACCACAGAGCTGAAATTAGTATATCATTTTTCCATCATTGCTCAAATAGTATCTTTCTGTTCATTTAAATTCTGTGCCTATAATGTGTGGCATCACAGAATTTAGGCCTGGTAAACAGCAACAAGAGTAATTTATACAGCTCTGCTTCAATGTGGTATAAAGAGCTATAATAAAATCAATTGTCTAACACAGACTACAAAATGTATCCCACTGAGCACATGATGAATTTATAAAACTACATGTCTAAAAAATCATATAATACATGCATGCACTGTGCACCATGGTGTAAAAATATATTTAAGAATCATTTGATGTCATACCCAAACTTACAGTGAATCATTTAGAACTTCCATTTAAGAAAATGCCCAAACTTTCGGTAATCAAAATGTTCACTGATGGTCACTAAAGAGCCCTGATGTTGACTATGCTACCATTTGGGCTGTGTTATATAACTTGATGCTGTCCCTATAAAAGATTAATCTGGCATGACTTCAGGCTTATTTTGTTTCGTTTCATTTTGTTTTGTTTTGTTTTCCAATCCCTTCGTTTTACAGATAGGGGAAATGAAATTCCAAAAGCTAAAGTGACTGTAAGCTTGGGTACAAAGCAACTCAGTGACATAGCTGGGACTGGAAACTATCTCCCAAATATCACTCACAGCTGTTAATAGCCATCAATGCTAATGCAGCACTTTGAACTCTGGAAAGCACTTTCTTTTTCTCTCTTTCTCATCACAATGTCCTGTCGATGTGGTATTATCACCCTAAATTATTCTGGGAGAACACAGGCTCTGGGAGATGCTGTAGCGAGTATGTAGTCACATACATACCTTGAGTCTGTCCATCACGTTTATTTAAGAAACATTTCAAGGACGAGTAAGGGTAAAGCATATATTTGTTATTCATTAGGAACCAAAGTAAATGGAATACATTTTATTCCATTCCGTGAGTGTTTTCCCAACTTGGCTAACTTCTCCAATCATTAGAGTCACTTGAGATTTTTCTGGCTGCACCCCAGACCCACTGAATCAGAATCTCCAGGGAAGGCGCCTGGGAATTTGTATTTTTAAGTGGCTCCCCAGGTGATTCTGATAATTAGCCAAGTTTCAGAAACACTGGCAGTACCCCTGAAAGTTAAGAGGATGCTGCCTTACAAGTTTAGAATGTTTAGAAGCAAAAAAACACCTACTGTTAAAATTGACCCAATCCAGTTTCTCTCTTTTATAAACAGGCGAGATAGATGTCTTTGTCACAAGTGGGTAGACCAACTGCCAAATACCACCTATATTTCTGGGTCAGAGACAGATTGGAACTCCACCAAGAGAAACTGGGCATTCGTACTTGGTCTATTTCCATGGCAAGGACAAAACAATCCTAATCTTACTGATCTTTTCATTAAAGAATAAAGCAATCTCAGGGCATTAACTACTGACAGTAATACAGATCATGGATTTCACGGATTAACCAAACCACAAACAATCTAGAACATGTCCACAGAACAATTCTTATTTGTGTAGTACAGAAGGCAAAAAAGCAATCAGACTGACTTGAACTACTGGGTTTAATTACTCAATATAACATTTGTCATTTGAAAATCCATATGCCCATCAGCATAACAACAGTATTTCATAAATGCTTAAAGATTTTCTGTGAATGATATATCACATAATGTGAACAGTATTCCACCGTTTTCATAGCACTTTCACATATATTAGCACACTTTATACTTACAATAGAGTGTGAAGTAGAGAGAAATTCTCAACAAATTGAAAGATTGTAATTAAAATGTATTCTTAGCAGAATGCAAATATCTTGAGGTGTATCTGATTTACTTCTGGTTTCATGCAAAACAAGATATATACCACCCTTATACTTCATGAAAACAATTTTAAACCTGAAATATTCATTAAATTCTTTTTTTAATGGAAAATGATTTATGCAATGCTAATTTAAATGCTGAATTTGAGATTTAGAAAGTGAATCAAGTAATCAAGCTCTATTACTTTAAATATCAAGCATATAGATCCTGATTTATTTCATCAAAGCAATTTCTCAGCTATACCAAAGACTGGATTATTTTCCCTATATAATGGCTCAGCTGAGAGACTATAGTTAAATACTACAGAAAAAAGTTTGTTTACCAAAAAAATGGAAGTTTTAAAAATTAATATTAGTTGCTCACATGCTAATTAAAACTCAAATCCAAACTTGTTATTATTTTTGTTTATTGGCAATTTTGCCCTTCATCCTTCCTTACTAAAGGCCCAAACTTCTAACTTTGTCTCAATGTTATTCTTTCTGTTACAAGAACTTAAAAGATAAACTTCAAAAAAACTTTTTTTTTTCCTGGATGAAGCGAATGAACGTAGCTAAGAAAGGGTATGAAGAGGGTACTATTAAAGCCAAATATTCAAAATACCAATTACAACAAAGAGCTACTTGGACACACGATAATTTATCAAAGCTATTATTCAACTTAATATTATCAACAGGTTCAGATAACAATGTAAGTTTTTCTCATGGGAGAGACTCCATCTGAGTTTCTAATTAAATAACTTTTGTATAGTTCCTTTTCTTCCCTTCACAAAAGGTCTTTTTTTCCCCTCCATTCTTGCTCTCTTTCTTTCTTTGTTGATACTGTTTACTTCCAAGCCTGCCTCTGAACTCTCTGTCTAATTAGCTCTTGATAGATCTGCTGCCCTGTTTCCACAAACATTTAATTCTGCCGTCAGTCCATTTACATTACAGCATGTTGCATTGTCTTTTACCAGCCTAATTTTGTTTGAGTGAATGTAAATCCCATTAAACAGTCACCTATTAGACTGTGGCATATAAACTCCAAAAGCCTCTTTATTACAAGAGTGCACATAAGGCCCAATTGATAAAAGATTTCTGGGGCATTTCAATTTGTGGTCTACTTCAAATATTCTGTCTGCTTTAAGCTTACAGCTCACATTTTCAAAGTATTTGACAGAGTATATGAGTATCTTTCAACCTCTGTATTCCACAGCAAAACATACATAAACATTACTTGTTTCTTGTCTTTGGAAAAAAAAAAAGAAGTTACTTACAACTAAATGTTAAATATGTATTTTTCTCCCTTTAGTTTATTTTCCCCTTGATAACCTGACCACATTATTTTCAAAAGACTGCGTGAAGGTGTTTACAAAGATCAGGATAGCTTGCAGATCCTTCTGGAAAGAGCTCTTTTTTTAATATTAAACAACACTGCAGAATTTCAACAAGCGTTGGTGTTTCCTGATGAGTATTCTGAAGAGGAGTAAGACATAGCATCCTGAGATGTAGCCCACTTAATAGCAACTAGATAGTAGCATCAGAGACAGTCCAGCTCCTCTCATAACATGGATCTAACTTGATAGACCAAAACAAGAAAAACGAGATGTAAGAGATAGAAGTTCTAAAAAGACAAGGTAGCCAATTATCAGAGCTGCTGATATTTACATCAATATACTCAATCACAGATCAGTTCCAGGTCCTGGTTCCTATCTAAAAGGGCTCAGTATAGATTATCTAAAGCCGAGTCAATCATTCAGCACCATGGTCACATAATTATTGGTTTAAGGTGAGGGTGAGAATGGCTTTCTTTCCATTTCCTCTTGGTAATAAACTCAGAAAGACACCCATGAAGTGCAAACCCTCACGCACAAAATTATTTCTCACCCCTGCAGTCTTGTCAAAGCCAATATTTCAGGAAAGCACAGGTTGTTGAAGGGGGCTGTGATTTTTTGCCTGCTGTGAGTCTCTAAGGACAACAAACATTCCAAAAGAGACCATAGCCAAAATTGTTAATAACTTCACATGGTGTTTTTTTTTTCACCACGATGACAAAAATCCATGAGAAGACTGAATAGGTAATGGATTAGGCATTAAGCCACAGCTATTTGTGTAGGCATCAAAATATGTATGGTCTTGAATACTAGTTATACACTCAACCTAGATTAAAAATCTAAACAATCATGGAAATGATTTTGACAAATATATGGAATGTATAGTGAATAATCATTAACAGATATTTAGCTTGTTATAATAAGTACAAAAGAAAATTCAGTTAAGTACTTACACTAAATGGTTTGCTATTTTTTAATAGCACAAAAATTACAAAACAACTGAGCATAAGAAATGGATTTATAATGTAAGACTTTGCATCAATACCCACCCCATACTTCTAATATGTAGTTTCTGAAGTAGATATGACATAAATCCAAAGGCCTGAATATTCAGGCTCAAAAAAACACAGGAGTGTACGTAAAAGCAATTTTCTTGGATGATAGGCTCCTTAATTCTTTCTATGTATGTTTCCATTTGGTTCAGTGGCTTTGTCATATATTATGTGTATGAGTTTGACATAATTGCTTATCTTTCTACCCATTCCATAGTATTAAGGGACATTTTTATTCAGCTTTGATATATTCAAATAAATAATAACAACTAACCTAAGTTCCATGCTGGCCCCTTTTGTTGTTCCCTCATAATGATTTCAAATTGGATTGAGACCAAAATTTCCAAGGGAAAGGTACATATTAGTTTAGTGTTACTTGTTCTCCAAATAGGCAACTACTAGTATTACTATGGTTCTTGTTGTTTACTAAAACTTTTCTCAAATATTAACATCATCACTATAAAATGTAACTAACTCAAAGGAAATTAGTTTTTAAAGCTGTGCAAACATTTTAAGTGGACCAAGGAAAAACATAAGTGATTCATAATAAGTATGTTAAAGACAATTGAAAGTTACTAAATACATGAAAGTTCCTAAATACACATAGATTTCTATACTACCTATAACGTTTATAAAAGTAACACTATAAAAAAAGTCTGTATGCTATACCAAGTCAGAACATATAATCTCAATAGATGGCTTATATAACCTGTGTGAGCCACAGTTGCCTCTTTTATTTTTGTATTTTATTTTTTAAAATATTTTATTTATTTATTCATGAGAGACAGAGAGAGAGAGAGAGAGAGAGAGAGAGGCAGAGACACAGGCAGAGGGAGAAGCAGGCTCCACGTAGGGAGCCTGATGTGGGACTCGATCCCAAGACTCCAGCATCGCACCCTGGGCTAAAGGCAGGCGCTAAACCGCTGGAGCCACCCAGGGTTCCCCAGTTGCCTCTTTTAAAATGAAGAAAGTATTTAAGATTAAATGAGTCAATTACAGAAGTAAGTATTTACTGACCTCTTAATACAAGTAATAAACTGTAATAGGCACTGGATACATAGTACTGAACAATCCCTATTTCCCATAGAACTACAGTAAAGAAGACAGCCAAAACCCATATATAGTTACAACTTTTTAAAATTTAAATTCAATTGGCCATAGTTACAACTTTTGATAAGCTCTATCATGAACAGTAATGGTCATAGTTTTGCCTCTCCAACATGTCCTTCCTTTTACCCTTCTCCTATTAATGGATTTTTAAATTTTGCTTTTAAAGTGAATCTGTTCTAAAGAATTCTTGTAAACTGATCCCTCTGCCTACCTATGCTATGAGTAACCATATGATTCACCCTTAGTCAATGATATGACCTAATTTCCCTATTCACAGTGATGGGGGCTATCTGGCAAGAGACATGATTTTTGCAGTAAGAATACAACTACAAAGATAATATGAGAACAGAACTGCTTTAAGCCCTTTTTTAAACCACAAATTAGGCAATGCCTGACCAAGAATAAAACACAAAGAGAGAAAACCAGAGTTGAGACACTAAAACAGTGAGACAGTGTCCTAGTGACATGGTCTCACTCCTGGATCAATGTGTGCTTAAAGACCAAAACAATGTGTGCTTGAAGACCAAAAACTTCCTGTTTTTGTAATTCAACAAAATCCCTTTGTTTGGGTTAAACTAGATTTCAATCACCTACAACCAATGAGCTATAATTTAAAGGTACAGAAGACAAGAGTAGAGCAAAATGAGGATAGAGAGTGCTTCAAGCAGAGAAAATATCATAAAGGTTCTGTATGAGGTACGGGAGATGTCTATGTGTTTGAGTAACTATGAACTTAATAGTATTATCGCTGTCACCCTAACTATAACTCTTTATAGATTCTTCTAGGTCTTGATTTGAGGAGCCCTAGGAAAGACATGTACAATCTGTATTTCATTTATTCTACTGGGTTATCAGATGGAAGGATTTTTTTTTCTAAAAGCAGATGTTAAAAAAATAATAATAATAAAAAAATAAAAGCAGATGTTATATAGAAAGGTAGGAAAGATAAAGTGCTGGAGACCTCAGTGGGCCACTAGGCTGAGAGCCTTGGGAAATCCAAGGAGCCTCCTGCACAGCTGAGCAGAATACAGTGAAGGAAAGGCAAGAAACTGAAGACAAAAACTATCAAATCCCCAATTTTGCCCTTGCTATATAATTCATCACTTAACTTTTTAAAGATTTTATTAATTTGAGAGAGAGAGAGAGAGAGAGAGAGAGAAATCGAGCATGAGTCCTGGGAAGGGATAGAGGGAGAGGTAGAAGCAGACTCCCCGCTGAGCAGGGAGTCTAACCCAGGGCTCTATCCAGGACACTGGGATTATGATCTGAGCAGAAGGCAGATGTCAACTGAGCCACCCCGACATCCCTAATTCAACATATACTTTAAATAAAATGAGGGTGGTTTGAAATATTGCTTTCCACTAATATTAATTTGAAAAACTTGTGTTTTTTTTTTTTTTAAAGAATTGACTAACTTGGAAATCCACCTTCAAAGGTGGATTGTTTTTGTGATTACTTTAGAGTTAGACATAAGGTATCCTTTCTAAGTAGAAAACTCCTGGATTCTTAAAATGTGGTAGCTAGAGTATCTTTGGATACTTGGTAGTTACTTTGATTAATAGAAGTTACATTCAGCTGAATAGAAAAGATTCATGAGAAATTCTCTGAGTTGGTGAATATCTGATGGAAAATTTATAATTGCCCCAATTCTTAACAGATTATTTGTTGGAATACCTCAAGATGCTGAGTCAGCCATGCTTACACAAGAAAACCCCCCTTTACTGACTTTCATTGTGCATCTATGGTGCCTATTAATATAGTACCTGAGTGAGACTATTTAAATTCAAAGGGAGTTCTTGCCTGAAGGAGGACAGCAGAATTGGGCCCAATGGGAGTTCTGTCTGAGTATTTGAGGGCAGAATTTAGTCTATTGGAAGGGCAGTCACTAACTAGGGATTTAACTACTACAACAAAGTTTTAAGGAAGAAAGGAAGTAACAGTATATTACAGGAGCTTTGTTGTTCCCTTACTTTTCTCAAGTAGGAGTACTTTGATTAAAACAACAACAAAAACTTAATTGGAGAGACTAGCTCTAAATTAGGGCATCCTGAAATGAGAATTTCAATTAATGAGTTTTGAATATCATCCAGATTCTCTATCATACAAATTCCATATAGGATTTAACTGAGACTAACACTGTCAGCCTTGTAAAATGCAGTATTTAAGTAGTAAGCAAAGATCTCCCCTATCTCCAGCATATATCTATTTTCTTAACTATAAAAATGCCACAATTCATAAAATCTAATTAGCAGTCTTTCTAAATTATAAAAGAGAAAATAGCAAATACTTTTTACTGTATCAGATTAGCATCTGTTTCAGCCTTTTTATTCCTATACTTGTATTTTTTAAATGACTTAAGCCGTGTGTGTGTATCTTAAAGGGAGGAGAAAGAAGAATAAAACAAAGTCTATTTTGACATCCACACATAGCCTTATTCCCCTCTTCTCTCCCCCTCAAAATCACCACTGTAAGTCTGACCAGTATCCTTCCAGCTACCTTTATATATACAAATGCATACATACATGCATAATACTACAGGCATTGTTTGATATAATTGTAGTAGTCTTTACCATATAACATTATTAAGTGAAAAAGAATGCAAATTTAGCATCTACAATATAAATTAAAAATTCTGGATTTATAGACTTCAGTGGGAATAGATCCTAGAAATCACCTTTTTTGTTTAATAGTATGGATTCTGTACTTGAGGGAAGAGAGGCTCCTTAGGGCACACAAGTAATTAATAGAAGAGCTCCAAATAAGGCAAGACCTCTTACTTGTGAGATACTTTTTCAATAATAATAGGCCACCAGGTGTTAATAGTCATATATCACATGCTTTGCTGTTTCTTTGCTTGTGTGTCTGCATGCGTGTCTGCTATGTGCGAGGAATGGAGGTATATCAATGAACTAATAAAATTGGCAAAGAGAAAATATTCAACATGTACTATGTAGTAGTCATTTTACCAGGCAATGTACACACAGGAACAAAGAAGCAAAAACTGGTATGGAACTTACAGTTTAACAGAACAAGATTGAAAAGTACAAGTATGATGTGTGTCTTGAGTATGAGTACATATGTTTCCATGTGTAAAAATGATCACTCTAGTTGAAGGCTGTAAGAGACCCCAGAGAAAAGGGAAATGTTTCCGTACAGTTGATGTTTTCTATGGCTACTTCTTCCAAATATTAGTTACCTCTACCACCACACTGCCTGATGGAGCAGGAAACCTATTATGGGAAAGAGAGTTGTGCCTCAGCATTTAGACCTGAGTAGCTGTCTAATATCCTTATCTGTCCAGGCATGTTTAAGATTGAAACAGTATTTACATAGCCCATGGCAACAATACTCCCTGTAGAAATACAAATTAATAAAAGAGAACACAGAGTTATGGATGATGCTAAGGAACATTTAGGAGTGTAGTCCTACATATATTTTAATCAGCCTTAGAATAATCCTATCATGTGCTTTAAAAAGGCTTTATACTGGATTTTTTTTTCCCCATGGAAAAAAGGGAACAATTTGCATTTAAAATTAAGCTAATTTCATCGATAATGGTAAGTTAGGCCCATTTGTAAAAGGATTATAAAATATGCTTTAAATATGTGATTGCGGGCAGCCCTGGTGGCGCAGTGGTTTAGCGCCGCCTGCAGCCCGGGGTGTGATCCTGGAGACCCGGGATCGAGTCCCACATCGGGCTTCCTGCATGGAGCCTGCTTCTCCCTCTGCCTGTGTCTCTGCCTCTCTCTCGCTCTCTCTGACTGAATAAATAAATAAATCTTTAAAAAAAAATAAATATGTGATCGCATCACAGATGCTGTTTAGTTTTTTCTGAGTTACAAAGTCTGAATATTTTTAGTGTGTATATATAATATTATATATATAAATTATAACTTAAATTGAATACTTAGTTAAAAAGAGAAATCAAATTTAATGGACTGTATAGCAAATTCATAATAAGCATTCTCCTCACAACATGGTAAATATGTTCAGGAAGCTTACCTCTATTTTTCAAATGTATTTTATCAGGCTCCTTCAGAACAACTACATTGAAGGAAAAATGTCAGAGAAAAGGAAAATAATTTGCAGTTGTGGACTTTTAAAATTAATTTTTCTGTTTGTTCTCTTGAATACATGTATTTATACTTACTTTGTTCCTAAAGAAAACATTAATATAACTAAAATTTATCAGAGCCAAATATTTTACTTGTGTTATAGCATTCATTGTCACAGCACTTTATGAAGTCGAAAGTATTTGTTTTACAGATGAGAAAAATGAGGTTAAAGGACTAAGAATCTTTACTATCTTTGACTATAATGCTAGAAATAAATAAATTTCTGAAGAAGCTAATATGCTATTTTTTTGTTTGAAAATGAACAATTTGGAATTCAAAAAAATCCATTTTAAATTACCAAATGCCTCCTACTTATGATTTCCAGCTGCTAAAAATGTCTCTGACTTAAGACTTTTAAAGCATAGTTTAAACACACTTTCACTTTATTATTAAAATAAATTTAGAAAGGACACTTTCAACCTTTTAATTTTATAAAGAACAAGGCTCAGAGAAGTAAAATAGTTTGCTTAATAGAATTTCTTAGTGGTAGAAATGTAACCAGAACTTAATTCTTACCACTAATTCAATGATCTCTGAATATTCTGCTATGTACTAGAATTACTGTGATATTAACCTCTATTAGTGATATCATAGATTTAAAAATAGTAATGATATAATCAAGCATGACAATTCCTCTATCCAAGTTAGTTTTGACCTACAACCAACTAACCTGAAAAAATTAAGACAAATATAATTGGGTGTTAAAAAATTATGTTTAATTGTAAATACACTACTACTGTGTAGTAGTAAAAAGTTTAAGATTGGTTTTGATTTCAATGACCATTGATGCAACAGCATTATAGTGTTTGTAGAAAGAAGAAAAGAAGAGCTTTGAAAAGTTTTATAAACTAGTAAGCATTTTGACCCTATTGTGTGAAACCAGAGTTAACTTGAAGATTTAAGTTTATGTATCTATAAATGTAATGAATATATTAAGTAAAAGTATGTTTAAAACTAAATTAGAAAAGATTGCCTTCATTTTCATTTTTTAATGCTAGTGAACAGAAATCAAATCAGCAAACTAGAAAGGGTCCTCCCAAGAACTCTTACTATTAGAATAAACATGTATAACTCCTAGAAAATGAAAATGTAAATGGTATTAAATTAATTACACAAGGAGGCTACAAGACTGAGGTAGTTTGAATGCTGTGGTGGATTCAGGTAAGCAAACCAAAACCTCAGCCTGTAAATGTCTCAGGTTATGAAATGGTAACACTAAGGACAACCGCACACACACAGCCAACTATGCTCTAAGGTAAAATCCTGAATAAAACCCTCCGAAATTAAAAATCTACTTAAATACACTCAAAAGCATATAAATATTATTTTAAAACTTATAATGTGGAAACTATCGATTGTATAAAAATAAAAAAAATTCCAGGAAAAGATTTATTTTATTGTTTTTAAAAGATTTTATTTATTTATTCATGAGAGACAGAGAGAGAGAGAGAGAGAGAGAGAGAGAGAGAGGCAGAGACACAGGCAGAGGGAGAAGCAGGCTCCATGCAGGGAGCCCGATGCGGGACTTGATCCCGGGACTCCAGGATCATGCCCTGGGTGAAGGCAGGAGCTAAACCACTGAGGCACCCAGGGATCCCAAAAGATTTATTTTAAAAAATCACTCCATAATAAAAAATCTCATTTCTGTAAAATTTAATTTAGCTCCTAATATTGGAAAATAGTTCCAAATAACTTTTTTTTAAAAGTTTGTCAGAACTGATGCAGACAGAAAACTTTATTAAAAATTTACACACAAAAAAAATTACACAAAACAACCATTACCATATACTATTTTATTCACATTTAAATTAACTAAATGGGTTGAGAAAAAGTCCTATGATATATATGTATTATCCATGATATAAGGTGTATACACACACAACCCTCACACAAATATATCCTCTTTCAGATACCAAAAAGTATTTTCCTTTTCCAGTTCCCTTAGAAAATCAGAATCAAATTGATACCGAACACACAAGAAGTGCACTTCTTTCAACAGTAAAACCAAACTTACCAAGTAATATAGGGACAACCCTTTATAAATACTGTCACTATAACATTAAATGAATAAATAAAATAAAATCTACATTTCTAAGGCTATCATTTGTATCGTATTTTCCTGTACAGATATACAAATATGCAACATATTTAAGATTTTATTTTCTAATCCAATGGAAAAACTATGTAGAAGGATCTATCATGCAAATAATTTATGAATTACCTATACATTTTATTTGAGATAGAAAGCAATTATTATGAGAGTATTAACTGAAAGTACTCTGAAAGTGTGAAATTTGTGTTCCTATTCTCACCTAATCTAAAATATATTCAAAGGGTGATTTTGTTTTGCAGTAAATAGCCTTTTTTTCTCCATCTCACTTTGTCTCATATCATTCATAATTTTATATCTTAAAATTATAGTAATCAATATAGGTAATTAATCTAGTAATTAATCTAGTACAGGATGGAATAGTTATTTCAACCTGCAAAGTTTAATGCATATTAGCTATTGTTATTGTATCCAATCTCTCTATTAAAAATTATGACACTGAAATTTGTCAAAACATATTCTTCTATGCCTATTTATATGGGTGCTATTGAAACTGTACTTATTAAAAATTCCTTAAAAATATACATTTTAAAAATCTGACATATTTAATACTGTTTAAGATCTCTAAAATTGTTTTAAAATCAGCAAAATAATTGAAATGTGAAAATTAAGGATGGTACAATACAACCAAATTTAGAACTATATATTATAGCTCTATATATCTGCTCTAAACAGTTCCAAAAGTCAGGTCAGAAAAGTGAATGACTGTGGGGAGCTTGATAGAGTGTAAAAATTTGGATGCATAAATCTCATTCAGGTTCACTTCCATATGCCTGAGGGCAAAGCCAGGCATGAAGCCTTCATGTGTTACCTACTGAACTGGGTCATACGTGGTGATATTTGCTGTACGGTCCTGTGATGAGGCAGCATGGGGAGAACCAGCTGGCCAAGGCTAATGTACCATCTGGGCTGAAAAAATATTGCCAATTGCATTGGCAGAGGGGGAAGAGTGAGTTTGTAATCGAGCTATAAATCACAAGCAGGTCTTACAAGTTGTCAATTAAAAGTCTGATGTATTGATGTCTTCAACGCATGGGTGACTTCTTGCTTTTAAATTATCACTATTTACATAATGAAACCCTTTTAAATATCAATCTTTACCTAATAAAAAAATTATCTGAAGAACCCGTAAGAAACAAATCAGCACATTAAGAAATGTGACTTAGAACATTAAAAAAAGAAAGAGAGAGGACAGATTTGTTTGACTATACAGCTGTGGTGGGATTCCTGAGTGTCCGAATGACATAGATCTTAACTTTAAAAAGTAAAACTTAAAATGAGAGAATTTTCATTGGCTATATTACTTTCATGCAGTTCTCTGTCCCAAAAGAGAAAATTCATATACTCATGTGGGCATGCATGTACGTGTGTGAGCTTATCTGTGTACATACACACTCAATTTATGGTCTACCACAACATCATGATCTAGTAGGAAGAACAGGGGTTTGTGGTTAGGTAAACAAGATCTCAAGTCCCTGTTCTGTTGTTTACTAGTTTTATGGCATTGTACAAATTATTCTGTGAATCTCAGTCATGATGCAGTGAAATGGTAAAGTTTAACAATAATATACATAAAATAACTAGAACATAGTAGCAGTGCAGTAAATGTTAGCTATATTACTGTGATGTAGGGAAATGATACATTTACACAGTCTTCAATTTAAATGCTGTGTGGCGTTGTTTCTAACCAGAGTAAATACATGAATTTTAGTCAGAGAGCCCAAAACATAAAACTCAGACTCATCAGCCCTAAAACTTTTGCCAACTATTCATCAAATGTCATGCAGTCAACTGGATGTTTTTTTTTTTTTTAATTTCTTGTTTGAAGTTATCTAAAACAGATGACCTGTGGATTGATCGAGCTCTGTTGTCACTCTATAAAAAACTTCTGGGATAATCAGTAGAAAAGACAACCCAATTAATAGCTATTATTCATTGAGCATTCAGGATGTGAATAGCTGCATATTAGGTACTTTAAAATCTCATTGCAAATTTAAGCTATAATGATTAGCAAACATGAGGGTCACCACAGCATTTGGACTACAGTTAGGTTTGATCAAGGCTGAAGCATTAGAGAGGCCCTTTGCAGCTTTCTACCAATTTCTAGTCACCAATATGCATCCCTGGAACAATGTAGGATAATTATAGAATGGAACAAGAAGGCTAATCAAGAGGAAAGCAGAGGACTGATGTTTTCCAATAAGGGAATTCCATCTGCTTCTAATCCAGAGAAAAAGACATTGATATATTCAATATGAAATGCCATATGTACATGTTCTTCAGTAATATGCGCAAATACGTAAAGGTCATGTACAAGAACTTGGAGGAATATCAAAATAAGTGTATTCAAAGGGACAAAATTAAATTTGTATACCTCTCCAATCTCTTTTCTCTCTGCCCCTCTCCTGAGTAATATGAACCCTTCCCCAGCCACTCTCTACTCTGTACCTCACTCAGGAGGCTGAATCAGCATCTTGTTCACCACTGGCTTCCACCTGAAGATGAACAATCTGAGGAAGTTTTCAGGAGGAGTTTGGAGAGTAAGAGGACAGAGACTTGCAAGTACTCACTAGGACAGGAACCAGGATGAGGCAAATGAGGTACACATGTGAAATGTAAGGAGGAACTCACGTTCAGGTACTAACCACACTGTTCCACTCCACCTTAATACTAAGTCTGCATTCATAGCAAGTATAGCTCCCTCAAGAAAGACTGCCTTATGATTCCAGTTCTCATTGGTCTTCCGTAGCACCAATTAGCCCTAAGGATAGTCATAACTCACTAATGTTGCCCATCTTTACTTCATCATCTCTTATCCACTCTCTTCCTGACATACCTCTTCACCTTAAATTCTCTTTTCTGCAGTAATTCTCATAAGCATCATTTCAGTTTTAAGTCAACTTATAAGTATGTTGTTACTCATATATGAATACATATTTAGAGCTATTATCATTTCTTGAGTAAATGAATATTTGTAAGCAAGACTATTTATATATAAAAGCTTTAAAATTAATTGGCAGCAATACATAATCCACCCTTGATTTCAAATAAATCTGTTTTAGTTTTCACTTAAAATGAATATTATGTATGACACAAATGTGCACAAAAAAACATTTTACTGAAACAAAAATCAATCTGTTGTTGGATTTGGCTTCTCATTCTTCTTCATCCCTACCCAAATGACATTTTTAAACATTAATGAAAATCTTTGTGATCAAAACAGACCAATTCTACAGTATAAGTGTGACCCCATTTTTGCCTGTTTATTAAAAGCTAACAATTTATCATTTATTTTGTCACAAATTTTGTAACACAAAAAGATACATAAGTTTTTGTTAAAGGAATTATATCTCTAAAGGTAATACTTTCATTTTGTAAAAGATAAATCTGACTGAAACAGACATGTAAAAAGACATCTTTACATCTTTACTTACAGATTTTTAATATACATATTTGTTATAATATCTCAAAGTAAAAAGGCTTTGAGAAAAAAACTCAAAAGACAATTAAAGGACGGTGTACATATTAATGTGCACTCAAATATAATTTTAAATTAAATGTAATTATAAATATAAACATATATAAATATATATGTACATTAACAATATATATAAAATATATATGGAATGTTCACTAGCAATGATTCCATTACTTATTTTAAAGATATTTGTGGTCAAACAGCCTGAAAATACTATATTAATAAAAAAAAGATCAATGTGAATTTAATGTAAAAATATTTGAATTTTGAAACAGTCATTTCATCCTAGCTGCCAAAAATAATAAAATAGCAAATAAATGAAAATATATCCTTTTCTGAAGCTAAAAAACTATGTTGAAATCTGGTGCTTTAATTATGTTTGTTCAAAATATAAACAATTGGGAAAATGTATCATAATCCTACTATAATACATTCTCACTAACATATTTTAAAGATATATAATACATTCTCACTAACATATTTTAACATCTTTTGGGAATTTAACAGTTTATAAAAAACTTAATTAAAAGTTTGGTCTAGTTCCATAAATCTAGATATAGTTTTGAATTTCTTGACTGCTCTAAATAGGACACAATTTTATTACTGCTCAGCTTTTTTGTGCTTGAAGATAAATCCTAACTCTATACCACTTGGTAAAAGAGATCATTTTCTACATATAGTAAAATGTTTTACATAAGCTTCACTTCATGGAAAAAATACATTACTGGTGCACTTACATTTCTATGTAATCTAATTCAAAAGATAAAAACTGGATATTCACTATCTTCTAACATTTCAGGAATTGGAAAATATTATTCTGTGTATAACAAAAGTTGTATTTTTGGTAGAAAGAGAAACTCAATAGTGTTCCTTATCTGAGAGTAGGTTTCCTTCAGGAACCATCACAACTAGTTCCTCAGTCCCTTCCATGTCTATAGGGGCCTTTTAAAGAACTTTTGTGTAGGTAAAATAAGGGTTCTCCTTCCCTATTTTATACTCCCTGGGAACTGCTACCTCATATATCCAGGACACTACCGTCATTAACCTTGCTCATGATCCTCAGTGAAACCTTCTGTATCAAGATGGTTACTAAGAGCTTCAATTTACGAATCAAAGAACATGCTCTTGGGGCACATGGGGGGCTCAATCAGTTAAACATCTGCCTTTGGCTCAGGTAATGATCCTGGGGTCCTAGGGTTGAGGCCAGAGTCAGGCTTCCTGTTCAATGAGGATCCTGCTTCTCCCTCTGGCCTTCCAACCCGCTTGTGCTCTCTCCCTCTCAAATAAATAATTTATTTACTTACTTATTTTTTTAAAGATTTTATTTATTTATTCATGAGAGACACATAGAGAGAGAAGCAGAGACACAGGCAAAGGGAGAAGCAGACTTCATGCAGGGAGCCCAACATGGGATTCGTACCCAGGACCCAGTATCACGCCCTGGGCTGAAGGCAAGTGCTAAACCGCTGAGCCACCCAGGGATCCCTACTTACTTATCTTTTAAGAAACAGAACATGCTCTTCTGTGGAGCTGCCTTCACAACATACAGCAAAGTCAGACACATAGTAAAATGATGATTGTGTAGAGGAAAATTAAGTGAGTGGCATCTATGGATATAGATGTCAGATCAACCAATGCTTAAGGAAGTCTTAGAAATTGGGATGCCAGGCCTGAAATGATTGCTATATATCATTTTTCTATCCTGGATGACATATTCGTGTATGTATTCTGTACAAAATTTCTATTTCATTTTGAAATACTTTCCTTCACATAATAATAATTATCCTAGTAATAGATAACATTTATTGTGAGCTCAGTTTTCCACGGGCTAGCCCTGTCGCTAGGACATGGTGAAAAGCTTTACAAAGATAACCTCATTTAATCCTCACAAAAATCTGTGAAGTAGGTATTACAATTATTGGTCCCATTTTTCAAATCTAGAAAGTGAGGTATAATCAACAACATTTTCCAGATCATACACAGCTAATAATACAAGAAACAAACCTAACAAATCAAACCACTATGTTACGCTGCTTGCAAGAGGTCATACTCATAATGAAATCAGTCATTTCTGCCATAAATTTAAGAATCATTTATGGGCCATTAAATTCTAATATCAACATTAATGCCAGTCAATCCTTTTTGAAGAATGCAATGTTATCTTCTCAATTCTAAGATACATAATTTATGGAAAAAGACTAAGTTATTTACAAATATATAATATAAAAACATTATATTAAAAAACCTTTATTATTTTAGAAAATACTGCATGCATTCTTAAGTGCACTTATTTCCTTCACTAATATCTATTGAGTAGCAACCAATAGTGGCACTTGTCCTAGGTGCTGTGAAATCTTAGCTAACTTCCCCTGAGATTTTACTTTCAGTCTCATTACTGAATATCTATGTATAATAATGGCAGGGACACAGAGGTAATGATACAGCATTATTTAGAAATAATAGCCCCAATAATGCCAGCATGGTATCACCATCCTAGGCATCAGGATAAGCAGCAGGCCCCTCGAAATTTAGATTTCAAGCACTAATGAGCAGTGATAGCCAACAGAACAGCAGTCTGTGGTTTGAAAAGATTGGTGAATCTTTATAATAGTTTTCACAAACTATCTATCTCTTTCAATTCAGCTCATTCTATTCACAGTATTGCCACATAGCACGGCAAAAATTTTGTTTGTTTTTAGTTTGACATTTTAACTACCATGTCCTACATTAGATCAGCTGGAGGTAGTCTTCATGTGTGACTTGGAGAAAACAACAGTTTTTTTCCCACTAAGGTATAAACTTATGGCCCCATATTTTCATTTATCCTCCTTTCTTACCTAAATCATTGGAGCAAAAATAAGAAAAGTCATTACATCAGCGAATGAGTTCACCCAAGCAGTAGCCTCAAACCACAGGTTAATTTGAACTGTTCAAATATAATTACTTAAAAAAGGAAAGGATTCATTACTTTTGTGGTGTTTGCTGGTTCATTGCACCATTGTCGGAGATTGTCAATAAACAAATTACATCTAACACTGTGCCCTTCTGCTGAACAGGTCTCCTGAGAATATCTACTTGCACATTATGCTTCGTTTCATTTTTTTGTGTGTGTGACCCATATTCACATGCTCTTGGCTTTAGCATTTTAAAACACTCAATTTCATTTAACAATTACATAAAAGCAATGTAAGCAGTCTAATATAAATAGGATTACTAAATAAAACATTTACGTTGTTATATAGGGTTTGCTCATTTTTTGCTTGTTTTTTTAGCTAGGAGCTTTATGAAACTGACTGAAAATTTTGAGTATAATAGTATATCTGCATTTTTCTTGCAAGAATGACCACAGCGTTGATAAGATTTCAAAAGAATCCCAATACACACACACACACACACACACACACACACATACACAAATTGAGAGACTTTGCTCTATACAATTGTTTTTATTAGTGATGAAAAAGGAAGATGTAAAATGAGATAGGATAAAGACATAAGGGTTTATGAAGGGAGCCAATTAATAATTGCAGATCAGGTGCCAGAACTAAACAATATACCCACTTTGTGATTTTATGAAATGATCAAAACATGTGGGAAATATAATTACCTACATTTTTTTTTTCAGATGAACCATTCCAAATGGATTTAGACAATCTGGGTTCTAATCTTAGAAATTCTTTTGATCCATGGACAAACATTTATACAATTTATACATTTCTCCAATGTATAAATGTCACTATTTCTACTTCATTCACACCTTGTAAGATAAATTTCAGAAAAATGTAGCACCATTTCTGCATGTGCTTAACTAAGGTCTCTACAAAGCAAAGGCCCTTAATTCATAACAGAATAGTTTTCATTGAAAAAGATGGCTTAGAAAATAAAACAGATTTTCTAATTTTACATATTAAGCCAGAAATATTATTCCATTAAAAATGTTTTTCATAAATTGTGCTAAAAGATTTGGATAGTTCCATAGTTAACCTCTAGCTAGATCATTATTATTAGATAGTATATATTGGTATGTTTTTTATAATACTTACAAAATATTGTAAACCTTCCTTTCCTGATTCTGTCTTGCCCTAGTCTTACCATAACTCCTCCTATCACGATCATATCCTCATGTCTGAAACCTCAAATATTATACTCATATTCCTATATTTTCCTTTTGCCTAGTTTTTTTTTATGATGTTAAATAAAGATAAGCTTAAACATCACATGTTTTCTTTAGGTGTCATCCCAATTCCCTAACATGTATAGTCTGAAAACTCTAAATAGAGTAAAATGAATTGACTTAAAAAATTATAGACCAATATATTCCATCTAAATATATATAATAAAAAAGTATTTCTCAACCTATTCTAAAGAAATAGATTTGTAAGATATGTATCTCAAAGCCTTAGCCCATACCATATTATGTGTCTCAGAAATAATTCATTCATACAACTAACATAAATTAAACATCTGTTTTGACCAGACAACATGCTAGGGGTTAGATATTCCTCCGTAAACATGACAAACTTGGAACTCCTGAAAGTTTAGTAACTTTTGTAATAAAAATTCTTACATGCTCAGGGATGATGAACATGAATTCAGAGGTTATGTACCATACAAATCCAGGGGTCATCATTCCTATAAACAATATTATTAAGCCCACCTGTATAACTTTCTTCAAATGCCATAATAATTACATATTGTTTTAACTCTTTGATTCTCAAATACAGATAATGTGGACATTTGAAATCACAAGGTAAACATGATTTTGAGGCATGGTAAGCAAAACTACATCTATTTGCTTTCCATAAAAACATAAAATTAAAAACTCACATATAACTTTTAAAATAAAACATAAGACTGTCAGAAAATATAATATGTAATATTACAAGATACTACTTCTCTACCTTCTTTCACTATCAGGGCTATGTGCACATTTTTAAGTATAACTGTGCCTTGCTGCTTTGGATAACCGTCTCATTCTCATCGTTAGCTAATGTGGGGTGGTTGAAGAAGCACACGATTCAAACGTGGATAGATTCCACTGCTTACTAAAGATATGATTTTTTTTAGATTTTATTCATGAGAGAGAGAGACACACAGAGAGAGGCAGAGAGACAGGTAGAGGGAGAAGAGAAGCAGGCTCCCTTCAGGAACCCTGATGCGGGACGCAATCCCAGGACCCCAGGATTACAACCTGAGCCAAAGGCAGACACTCAACCAATGAGCCACCCAAGCGTCCCTAGAGATGCGGTTGTGGGTAAATTAGTTCAATGTTGTAAGCCTCCATTTCCCCACATGTAATAGGAAACCACTATCACCTACCTCAAGGGGTTGTAAAATATATGAATCACCTGGCACACAGAAAATTGAAGAGCCATTATTTATTTGCGCCATCTCTTGGAGTTATTAGATAGGTGCTGACAAGAAGATAACATACTTAATACAAATATTTAATAATTTATTTGTCTTTAAGTAGATGTAAACTGTTTGTACAAAATTGTCCTATTTCAAAATACTTATGTTAGCTCTAGCTGGTATAATAAAATCAACTTTGCAACATAACAGCTTATATTCCACAATTCCACATATTTAAATTTATGAGCCATCAAAATAAGAGTGAATTAGATTCCATTTTATTACCCCATATAATTGAAGTACAATAAAGGATTAGCAAAATATGAGTTTCAGGATTTTCTAAGCGATCACTTTATTTTTATTAGGTAAGTGGTATCTCAAAAGTCAAATAATTTATGTAATTGAAGAAGGAGATGAATGGCTCTTGTGAATTTCCAAAAGGATAAAATATTATGACCTCCTATAAAACATGAATAAATATTTTAGCTTTGTCTAGGTAATTAGTGAGATTATTTTTTTAAATATGGCACTTACCATTATTGTTAAGAAAACAGATGAGCGTACTATGTTGTTGTTTTTTTTATTTCCACTTAAATGAATAATCTTCCCTTGATTTTGAAGCTATTATTCCCATGCATGTGCATAAACAACTGCTTATGACAAAGAGTAACAGAGGAGATTTGCTCCTGGAAAGACCTTTAGGAAGAAAAGAAGGGTGGGAGGAGAGAGGGAATAAAGAATCAGGGAGAAGAGGAGAAAGTAGAGATAAGGAAGGAAAGGGGAAGAAAGGATGAGGAGTGGAGGGAGAGAGACACTAAGATTTTTATTTTCCTTTGCTATCAGGAGGAAGATCTATATTTGCATTCCAAGGTATAAGGGGACTAAAATGAGGCAGAAAATGATGCTAAGTTTATCCGATCATCACTTAACAATTGCTACAATGAACAGGAAAAGTGGTAAAAGTGAATATTTCTCTCTACAGTGCCTCAGACAGGAGGGATGGTTAGGATTTCTATTTCACTTTATTGACAAGACACTCTAATTATTTATATTTGATTATACCCTATGCTTGATAATGCAAGTGTAGGTATGGTTCTGTATTCATAGCTATAAAGATATTCATTCCTTTCAATTAGGCTTAAATTCACAAATTACAAGGAGCTTTGTTCTACTGGACGTTTGATTCTTGTAAATCATGAGGGCAAGCTTACCACTTACCACGTGTTTAATACTGCTTAAGCCCTCATGCTTTTAAAGAAGGAATTAGTCTCATAAAAATCTTTCTGAATATTAAGTATATCTTAGAATCCCAGTTTGATTTTGTAATAGTTAGGCTGCCATATTTTTAACATGTGACTACATTTCCTGGGGAATAGTGTCATTAGTTTTGATAAGTTCAAAGCAAAGATTATTTATTGATCAGTAACTGAAAATTAAACTGAGGAGCTTTAAAATACAGACAAATGTTAGAAACAAGAATCAGCCTTTGCAACTAGCCATGTTCTTGTTTCAGGAAGCCATGTTTTCCCTGAGACAGCTGATCTTTTAAAAAATATTTGATTTGGGGGTGCCTGAATGGCTCAGTTGTTTACGCTTCCGCCTTGGCTGAGGTCATGATCCCAGAGTCCTAGGTTGAGTCCCATGTCAAACTTCTTAGCTCAGTGGGGAGCCTGATTCTCCCTTTCCCTCTGCCCCCACTCATGCTCTCTCTCTCCATCTCTTTGTCATAAATAAATAATAAATAAATAAATAAATAAATAAAGTCTTTTAAAAATATTTGAGGGGTAGAAGTGCAGGAAGAACTGTCTGTTGAAACATGCTCTATGAAAACACTGAGTGGAAAAATAGCAAGAAAGTGTACAAGGTAATTTAAAAATAGATAACTTTCCTAATTTCCTAACTTAAAGAATAGAAATTATGTCATTTACCTTCTTCTTTCTATAGTTACGTTTTAGCTATAAGTACACATATCAGTAATATTCTCATTGAGAATGTGACTTGGCCAAAGATGTTTCCAGTAGACTCAAAATTTGAGAATGTTTAGAAATTTAAGCTGCTTCTATCTAGTATGAACTGAAAATAGCAGAGCTACAGAAAAAAAGATACTTTCTGTACTTTGGAAAGAATAGTAAGTAGAGGTGCTAAAAATTAAAGGTTCCTGAGAAGAGGAACTAGAGAAGTTTATCAGAAACAGGTAGGCTTAAAAGAAAACAATGTGTCTAAAAAGCAGGAAAGAATGAATGCAAAGTCTGTGCAAATGAAACAGTAGTAGCCATCAGTACTTATTTGACACAGCTTAGAAGAATTTCTATATGTGGCATCAACTAAAAAAGATAAAATCAAACAGAAATTCCTTTATTAAAGAATCTGGCTGAGTAGTCACTAAAACTCCCAGACACTACTAGAGGATGGTACTAATATCTCTAGGAATGGCCTTACAGAAGTATGACAAAGGTAGAGAACACAATGACTAAACTTTAAGATAACTCCTCCAGGAAACTACTTATTACTAAATCGATGAATATAGAAGTATTGTGTGCATTTGAGGAAGAAGGTTATGGCTAAGAAATAAAAATCTTGCCTATCTTTAAGAATTCCAAGCTTCTACTTAAATTCTAGACAACCAACCTTGGATCTATTCCCTTAAACCATAAGCCATCCTTCCATGGCATGCACTCTAGCTCAGACACACATGGCTCTGTTCCCTTATTTTTTTTATTTTTTTATTTTTATTTTTTATTTACTTATAATAGTCACAGAGAGAGAGAGAGAGAGGCAGAGACACAGGCAGAGGGAGAAGCAGGATCCATGCACCGGGAGCCCGACGTGGGACTCGATCCCGGGTCTCCAGGATCGCGCCCTGGGCCAAAGGCAGGTGCCAAACCGCTGTGCCACCCAGGGATCCCCGGCTCTGTTCCCTTAAACCATAAACTATCCTTCCATGTCATGCACACCAGCTCTGACACATACAGCTCTATCAGCAACATTTAGCTCAGGGGTGCTGTTTAATGGCCCCAGCACATTGGTTAACTACAGATGAAAGCTCTGCCTCCTACCATTTACCTGTACACTACTATAGTGAATGTCCTGAAATAGTGTGCTGGTAGGTTGTGCACGAGTAGTATAGAGCAGAGGAAGATACTTGTTTTAAAAACTATAGCTTTTGCTGGAAAATAGCTGGTTTTCTCCAGAATGAGTGAAGTGATGATCAAATTCTATAACTAATTAGGACTTCTCTTCCACATATTTGCATTTGAGAGCTTCAAGAGGTGCTGTTAAAAATATGACTGGAAACATTTTGAAGTGGGGGATACGTTAGGGCGTAAAAAAATAGAAACGATGCCATAAAAAAAAACCACTACAGGCATCCTCAATCTCCACAAAGTTTCTCCACATTTCTTTATGTTCCACAAACTTCTTCACCATTGTTGTTTATCTCTCTCAACCCAATACCCTCCTCTACTGAAGAAATAGAAGCCCCTAATGGAGAACTCTGTCAACTTTTCATACCTGTATTCACCTTTCTCTCCCCAGTCCTGGTGAAAGTTCAAAGATAAATCTTCCTCTTACATTTTTTAACCCATACTTTGACATCCCTTCAAGGATCAAAAGTACCTCGCACCATAGGTCTACTCTCTTTCTCCAGTTTTCAAAACTTATCTTCTAGTGGTATCTCCTACATCCTTACTAGTATACTCATATTTTACCAATAGAAACAACAGAAACAAAACCAGCTTAATACTGAATCCCCCTCAAGTGAACATTCTCAGTTTCTATATTCTTCTTTCATAGACATTCTTAATAGAATAATCTATATGCATCATCTCTGCTGCCGTCTCCTGTTCTTACATGCCTATGGACTTCTGCTCTCTCATTCTGCTAAAGTTTATCTTGCTGACACCAACTGCCTCCAAAGCCAAAATGCACATACTCTTCCAGTTCTTGCTTTCAGAATCACTCTTTGCCTTGAATTACTTGGAAAAAAAAAAAAAACTGTAACTCCAATTGTTCTTTCTTGGCCTTATTTCCAGACTGTTTTTTACTCTGTCCACCTTTCAAGTATTTAGGCCCCAAAATTTCTGTCCTTGAACTTCATTTTTATTCTTCCAGGGTTCTGTTTTGTTTGAGAGAGAGAGAGAGAGGTACGGCAGAGGGAAAAGGAAAGAAAATCTTAAGCAGGTTCCATGCCTTGCAGGGGCTACAGATTATGACCCTGAGATCATACCCTGAGCCAAAATCGGGAGTTGGATCCTTCACCAGTTGAGCCACCCAGTCACCCCTCTTCCAGGGTATTCCTGTGGATTTCCAGAACCCCATCATTCCATCTATAAGTGTACAATACTAAAATCTACATTTTCAGTCTCAGCTTTTCTTCTGAGCTCCAGACATGACTATACAGTAATATTCCAATGGTGACAGGAACTACATATCCACATTTCTCCTCAAACCTGCTCCTCCTCCTATATTTCTTGGCATCATATGGCATCTACATCCACCCAGCCTCAACCAAGAGAACTGGAAATATCCCTCCACATGGCTCATCCTTTCTTTTTAGAAACCAGGTTAAAGTCCAGTGTCCTGAAAACTCTAACATTAATAATCTAGTTTCAGTTTCCCAAATTTACCATGCTATTTCAAACATCCATGGCCTTGACCTTATATTGGAATAGCTCATCCTTCATTAAATCTACTGATATTTCAAGTTTCATTTTAAATATATATATTCTGAATCCCTTCTACAAACCTAAGCCCTAAGAAGACTTGTGTCTAAGTTGGGACCCCTTAAGCTTTCTGGCATAGTACCTATTCCATGTTATTACATTCATTAACTTACATATATTTAACTCCATATAAGATTTTAAGTTTCTTGATAGCAGAGATTCATCTTATTCATTGTATTCCCAGCACAAAATGCAGTACTGATACATAGAACACTTAGAACAAACATTTAAAGGAAGGGAAGAATCTGGAATGGGAAATTAAGTTTTCTGTAGAGTTGATAGTAATGGGTTGCTTGGCAATTTCCATTTTGGCTTTAGAACCAATCATGTAAAGTCAGTAAAACTAATTCTCTCCCAATCCCCTGGTACTTCAAACTATTCATGAGTTTGGAAACATTTTTCTAGTAAATTAGCAACAAAAATATTTTGAATTTTCTTTCTTGGGTACCCTGGAAAATTTCTTCCACACACTAAAGTCAGTACACATGTGGAAAAGTTAGCTCCAAGTCTAAGCTAGTCAGGCACAGAAAGCTCATTGTAATCTAAATAAAACATACCCAGTATATCCAGAGACATATTTTCATCATTCACCCGGGTATCCAAATATATATCAAGCCAGCCCCATAAAAATTGCAAATGATGTGCCACATTATTGATTAAAAAATCAATGAACTTTTGGTTCTTTATATTAGATATAAATTAGATCAGAACACTTCCTTGAAATAGTGATGCTACTGGAATAGAAAATTGAAGGTCAATTCACATCACCATTTTCTGCATTATGATATTTCCAGGTTTATAACTCAAGAATTTGAGCCCTCTTATTTTTTCTAAGCTAAAGTTCTTTAGAATATCATCAACAGAGAAAAAAATCACTACAATAGCTTATGTGATAGGATCATTGCAGTCCACCATGGAAAATAAGCAATCTGATAAATATCTAATTTTTGTACAATCAGAAAAAAATCACATACTATAAAAATTCCAAATTATTTAACTTCAGTTAGTATTGTGTTATATATATGTTTGTATGCTGGTGTGTAGACACACACATATAATTAAGAGAAAAATATAAACAACATGAAAACACTAATAAGGCACTTAAAATGTCTTCTTCACATATAAAAGGAATAATAATAATAAAACAAAACCTGTTTCCTAAGGCATTATTGTTTTTAGAGAGTTTATACCAAAAAAAAGAAAGGAAAACCAATTAGTATCACAGTTTCAGTATTAATATGTGTTATGTCATGATCATTTACTCTCAGCAGACACTTTGTCAAATACTTTCTATATAAGTCATCTCATTTAATATTTTTCATGTTTTCATATTTTATTTTATTAATATTTTTCTATCAATATTATCAAATTGACCACGATTATATAAAAAAAATACACTCCATAGCTTTTTAATTCCCCTTTTACTACAGTATGGTTGACATCATACCTTACATTCATAATATAGCCATGCTATAAACTTTTAATATTTTGAAACTTTCAACATAAAATATTATGACCTAATTTGCTGATTTTTGATTAAAATACTCCTACAGCTATTTGCCAACACCTTATAAAAATAATTTTGAAAGTAAAAATAAAAAAGAAAGTAAAAATAAAACATAAGCAACTAATTATTTACATAATTATAGATGTTCCTAATTATATACCTGAACAGTAAGGGAAATGTATCTGTAACAGAAGCACACATTCTTAATGAGTTTAAAAAAGAGATATATTCAAAAAAAAAAAAGAGAGAGAGAGAGAGAGAGAGAGAGATTCAAAAATCAAAATGGTTTACTGGGGGAAAAAAAACAAAAAAACAAAAACTATATGTATATATTTTAAATAGCCTGTGTCTTCTTTAGACATTCGAAAGCACTTCAGTTGAACCTACTGGTATTTGTATAAGTAAATATGTTAAATATGAAATTAACTGGCTGCTTATTATACATAAACAGATAATTAAGTTGTGAGTGTATATTTATTCACACACACAGGTACATTCCAACTCAATACTTTAAAAATATATGGCATAAAATTTATATTTATATGCAATTGTAGATAATATGGAGTAGCATTTTGCTTATGTTTGATTTTTTATATTAAGGATTATAAACTCTCTCATATTTGCCTCTCCCAAATATACTATTTAATTGTACTTCCATTTTTAATCCAGTAAAAGTATTGTTTGCCTTCCACTTGTGATACAATATTTCAAATAGGAAAAAAAAAACACTCTGTAAATAAAACTCTCCCGGAGTATATACAAACTCACAAATAAATCCCATCTCAACACTGTGATGGCAGCAAGCTGGTGCATGATGGATGGTGGCCTTGCTGGAACAGTCAGGCATGGACACCTCTTTGCCCCTCCACCCCATTTCTTTATTTAATTACATGGCAATGGGAATACCAGCAAATAAAATTGCATTTCATTCATAGCTGATTTCCATTTAGAGCTTGTCATGTTAATAGTGAAATAAATTGCTCTAATTGCCAGCAAACTTCATCAAATTCACATTTCTTCCTTATTTTATTCAATATTTATTAAACTCCATGTCCTAACTTGCCTGACTGGTAAAAGCAGTCCAATTTCTGAATAAATTTATATCCCAATAGTCAGTGCGTTCACATTTTTAAAATAACGTCCTAATTTTAATTCTTAAAGTTTAGATGCATTTCCTCTATCACTTTTGGAAAATGTATCATGAATATTTGCTTACAAATTTACATGTTTAATAATTACGATTTGACTTTGAAATAATGATTTAAAAAGGCAATTAAAATTCTTTATGTTTTCTGCAAATAGAAATAAGGTATAATGGTACAGATTTCTGGATGACATTTTCAATTGACTAAAAAATATTTTGGTTCTACAGTTTATTACTCCCAAATAGTTCTAAAAACCACTAGAGATAGTTTAAGATAAAAGACCTAAATACCATTGAATCCTATCATTAAATCATTAAAGTGAGAAAGCGAACAGACTTGGCAATAAAATGTATATCATACTTGAAGTCAAAAGATCTATGTTTCAATTTATTATGGAAGCTTAGTTATTTATAACCTGTGTGTTCTTGGCTCCATCACTTAATCTCTCAAACTCTCCATTTCCCCTTTTGCTAACCAAGGAATTGCATCATAGGACCTCTCAGGTCCCCATTAGCTCTAACATCTTCATTGTTTTAATGATAAAAGGAGAAATGAGGAGAACATACAGTTCAATTAGAAGCAGGGCAGCTTCTCTAATACAAATGTTAGCTCTAAGAACACCCAACAAAAAAGGGAAAGCACTAAGAAGTTCATGGCTGCCTCACTAAAAAATAAATCATGCTGATTACTGGCAGAAACAAACTTTTTTAAACCTAATTCTTTGCAAGTATTTTTTAATAGTACTTTGTATTACATAATAAAATCTATTCAATACCAGTTATAAAAAAAAAGTATGCAGAAATAATTACCATTTAGCCTTGTCTTATCTCTACCAAGAACACAATGTTAAATTGCTATTCTGAAAGGCATTTCATGAGGGATTTTAAATAATACAGACCGAGTTTGTTGCTCTCTGATCATTTATCTAAATGAGGAACAGACGGAATTAAGGGCTGAGTAAATGCATAGTATGTCTCCAGGACTGGCCCTTTCAAATAACAATCTGTGGGATATTTTGCTCTCATGTACATAGCATGAGATTGAGGTCACAGGCTAGTGTCTAAAACATGGGAGTTTTATATATTTGCTTCAAATAGCAGGTGATATGAGGCAAAGTTGATATTTTCTTTTGAAAATAAAAATACTCAACTTATCCCCTCGCCTCAAAAGAGGCCACCAATCACACCTTGATTCAAAATGCTCTTGAGCAATACAGACTGTTTAAGAGGTTTTTTTTTTTTTTTTTAAAGATTTTATTTATTTATTCATGAGAGACAGAGGGGGTGGGGAGGCAGAAGGAGAAGCAGGTTCCATGCAGGGAGCCTGATGTGGGACTTGATCCCAGGTCTCTAGGATCACACCCATGGGCCGAAGGCAGGCGCTAAACCGCTCAGCCACCCTGAGCCACGCAGGGATCCCTGTTTAAGAGTTTTAAACAACAGCTTTACATGTCCTCAGATGTGCAAAGACATAAAAGATTCAAGTCCTCAAACCATGTATCATAACTAAGACAGAGATAACTTTGTTTTGAATTTTTGGAAAAGCAGTTGCTATTTTTTTCTATCTTTATCCCACCCAACTGTGGGTATATATATCCCCCACATTTCCTGTAGGATAACTGATACAGAGATGAATGGGTCCAGATGAGAACTGTTTAATAAAAGTACTTGGTTGTTGATTTTGACATATATGAAGATTGTTGAAAAATATAAGCATACTCTCTAGAAAATTATAGGCATTAAATGTTAACTAAATTTGTATTCATATGGAACTCCTTTTTCTGAATGTTACTAGCCAAATTACAGTTTATCTAGAATTATTCTCATAAGCAATTAGATAGTTATAAAGCATTCTAGAGAAATTTCCTTTTCTCATTTATTCATTCATACAATGCAAAGGAGATCAAAAATCCTGAAAATCTAAAACCCTTTAGACACTAGTCATGAATGAGTCTGAGGAAACAGTTTTGTTTATAACATTTAGAGTTGGCATTTTCTCTAGCAAACATCTCATTCCTACCTACATTCATCCTCTAAATGATATTTCTGTGAAAGTCTCCAAAGAAGCATTAAAATACCAGGAGGTATTTTGAAGTCATATAGTTTGACCCCTAGACATCTTCAGTCTAAAATATCAAAGGCTGATCAATATATACAGATAAAATAGCTTCCCCTCAACTTTCTCCTCTCCTCAATTAAAGAGATAAAGGTTAGCAGTGATGAGTAGAAATAAATCCGTGAGCCTGATTCCTGCCAGTTTTTCATACAGGATATTGGGTCATGAAACTCAGGCATGTATTTCTTTAAGGGTATAGTTGATTAAATGAGTTGAAACAATGGTCAACAGATTTCAGCTCTATAATTTTCCTAAGCAAGGAAAATTGCATGCTCAGGAAATTGTATTAGAAGAGTTACTTAAGGGATCCCTGGGTGGCGCAGCGGTTTTGCGCCTGCCTTTGGCCCAGGGCGTGATCCTGGAGACCCCAGATCGAATCCCACCTCAGGCTCCCGGTGCATGGAGCCTGCTTATCCTTCTGCCTGTGTCTCTGCCTTCTCTCTCTCTCTCTCTCTCTCTCTCTCTCTCTGTGTGTGTGTGTGTGACTATCATAAATAAATAAACAAGTTAAAAAAAAAAAGAAGAGTTACTTAAAGAAAATATTTTTGTGGAATTTGGGTCTATACCCTAATACTGGGTATAAATCTCCTCAGCAGAAAACAAGTAATCTAAGTGAAGCTCTTTTCAATTTAACATATATCAAATTGCAAAAATTACTCAAAGGGAGGGAGGATAGTCTGGTCTACCAAACTTACAATAAGCATTACAGAATATTAAATTACAAGGGGCTCCCCGAACCATCAGTGTAAATTTCAAATTTGAAAATACACAAACAGTATATAAAGAAATGAAGGGGAGGGAAAGAAAACCAAAACCAACCAAACAACAACAAAACAAAACAAAAAAGAACACCAAAAAACTATGACCCATTTAAATAAAATCCCCTGGAACACTCCTACACCATTGGTGGGAATGCAAACTGGTACAGCCACTCTGGAAAACAGTATGGAGTTTCCTCTAAAAGTTAAAAATAGAACTACCCTATGATCCAAAAATTTTGACCCACTACTAAGTATTTACCCAAAGGATACAAAAATACAGATTTGAAGGCACCCTAATGTTTACAACAGCATTATGCACCCTAATGTTTACAGCAGCATTATCAACACTAACCAAACTATGGAAAGAACCCAAATGTCTATTGACTGATGAATGGATAAGGAAAATGTGTACACACACGCACACACACACACTGGAATATTACTCAGCCATTAAAAATTTAAATATTGACATTTCCAATGGCATGGATGGAGCTAGAGTGTACCATACTAAATGAAATAAGTCAATCAGAGAAAGACAACACACGATTTCACTCATATGTGGAATTTAAGAAACAAAACAGATGAACATATGGGAAGGAAGAAAAAGAGAGAGGGAAGCAAACCATGAGACTCCTAACAATAGAGAACTGAGGGTTGGTGGAGGAAGGTGTGGGAGATAAGGTATTAACAAGTATACTTGTTATGATGCACAGGAAGTGTTAGATGTAACTGATGAATCACTCAATTCTGTTCCTGAAACCAATATTACACTATATGTTAAGTAACTGGAATTTAAATAAAAAATTGAAAAAAGGAACCCCCCAAAAAATTAAAAAATAAATCACCTGAAAGCTAACTTAATGCCCAATGATTTGAGAACTTTATTATTTACAGGATCAAAGGAAATATACAACTATTAACACTGTTAGTGTGTTCTGATGTTCCAATAGTCTAAAGGTAGAAACACACAGAATCTATAATACTTAAGAAATGTATAATATATTCATTAGCATATTTATTTGATAATTTTTATTGAACACTTATTATGAAATAAATATTTGCCTAGATATTTAGCAAAGACATATAAGACAGTTTCAGTTTTTACTTCTTTTTCATCTTTAAGATAGACAACAATAATTATTTTGTGAGATTATCATAAGACTTAAAAGTCTGGAATGAGATATTTATTAAGGTATCCAGCACCATGACTGGTACATAGCAAGCATTCAAAAATTTGTTATCATTCCCTGATATAGGGAAAGAATGAATAATCTTTTTGTTTCTAATTTCAATAAGTATTTATTCACCTTGAGAGTTTTTTTTTTCATCAGAGTATAATTGACATATAATACTCTATTAACTTCAGGTTTATACCATAGTGATTTGATATTTTTATAAATTATGAAATAATATTCATGGTAAGTCTAGTTTCATCTATGAGTTCTTTTGAGATGTACTTTTAAGTAGAAATAGTAATTTAATATGACTTAACTAATCCAATAACCAAAGAGTAACAAAAAGCTTACTTACATATACTTGCAATTCATCTTCTTTATTGGCAATCTGTGTCATAACTTCCAGTGCCATTATAAGCTTTAAGCCATGTTTTCAAAGCATCAGAGACCTACAATTTTTCATTTTTCAGATTAAAATTATGACAGTTTCATTGTTATTAATGATGAAAGTGAGAAATCTAAAAATTTATATAGCATATTTAATCTCAGAAGATCTTATCATATATGATAAAAAGAAAAAAATACTAAAATAAAAATACATCAACATGTTGGGCAATGTTTTAAATGTTAGAGTCTCATACTAGAAGTAAAAACTTACAAATCTAACCCTCCAGATGTTAAGGCATAATAAGGCTGATTCCACGGAAGTGGATACATTTTTCTATGTCAGTAAACTGATTTCTATAATAAACTTCTCCTCAGTTAAATGTCAGTTTATTGCCTTAAAGTCTGATACAGGGACTACTATATTTATTATTAATCATTTCATCATATCTAAAATTAAAATTCACCATTCTCCCTGTTATAACCACAATTATTAATACTGGCACTATTTTAATATCTTTTCAATTTGCATTTTCATTTATTTAAATAGCATCACGTTGAACACTGTTAATTATAGTCTATTGTTCAGGACATCACATTTATGCCAGTTAATAGTGGCATCAGCAGAGAAACTGACAAAAGCAATATTCAGACTGCCTTTGTAGAAGAGTTTGAGGAAAGAAGCTAAAACATTCACCTAATTAACCTATGTTACATCTCTAAAATCATAAGTGAATATTTGTTTTTATTTTTCATACAACCCATATTTGTTACTCCTCCTGGCTTATTATACATAGACGTGTGTTTAAAAGCCATTAAGTTGTCAATTTGTTTGCTATGTCTAGGATCAACTCCCTAAATAATCATAGGCAAACCATCTAATGCCTTTGTGTTTGAGTTTATCCATCAAAAAAAAAAAAAAATTCAGTTCTGAGGCTTCTGACAAACTAATCAAAAAATTGGGAGGAAAAAATAGGTGAAAAACGTATTTTCTAAAAGGAATTACATGGTTCATTTTTTATTGTGAAAATCAGTAGATTATATGGAGCAGCATTTCCCAATATAAATATTAAATGAGCAACACAGGCAATTTAAATTTTCTATCAGCCACAATTAAAAAGTAAAACAAGCAACAACAACAACAACAACAAAAACCAGGTGAAATTAAATTAAATAATATATTTATTTCACCCAATAGATCCAAAGTATTATATGAAAACATGTAGTCAGTAAAAAAATTATTAGAGATTTTATATTATTTTCTATAAATCTCAATATCTCACTGTTTACCATTGTCATTTCTACTTGCAAAGACAAAATGAATTTGTTTCTTTAAACAAAACCATGTACATATGTATGTATTAAAAATTTTAGAATCTCCTCTTCCAAAATGAGTGTCTAAATCCACCTGCTTCTCCTGAGCAGTGCAATATCCCCTTCACAACCAATTAGGAAAAAGTACGGGTAACAAAATTATAAGCACCAAACATAGTTACAAAGTAGAACTATTTCATTTTCTTATCTTTACTTAAGCATACTCTCAGGTCTGTTGTTCAAACAAGTATGAAGTTCTTAGAAAAGGAGAGAGGGCCCCTGTCATATCAATAAAGTAAACTGATCACATGCATCCAGCTTTCCTCAAGTTCTAAATTTTTTTAACACCACAAATGAGATAGTTTTTAAAGAATGCATCCATAATAAATTTGGAAACAAAAAGGATTCTATCAATTGAGAAGAAAAACAATGAAGAATTCCTTAATGGAACAAAATGACAAATGCAGAGAAAGCCATATTCACATCCATGCTAAAATACACATAAGAAAAATCTATTGGGAAAGTAAGAGCAAATCTAAGGACTCATAAACTTAAGGTCTGGTAAACAAATACAGAAAAGACAGAAGATGCCCTGGAACAATTGTCAAGATCAGGATTTAAAGACTTTTGGTCCAACTCTGAAAAGTTCAATGATTCACCTCATTTATCAGTATTTTGTCTTGAGGTTAAAAAAAAAAAAAAAAACACCTAGTTGGGCCCTGAAGAAAGTTAAGATCCTTCCTGGATAGGCACAGAGTCCTGAAATCTTTCTCAGAATTTTTGAGACATTAAGTCCGGGGGGGAGGGGGTTAAGGAGGGCTGAGGGACTCTCCCTCGATCCCTGCCCCTTCAAGGAATGGTACTAGAGTAGCCTCAGACCAAAGAAGACCCTGTTTATTTTATGAAACGGAGGGACTCAAATTTGCCTGCCTTCTCAAATATGACCATTGTAAGATGAAGCAATTTTTGTTTTGCTGCCATATATCCTCAAATCATTCTTTTTATTTAGTGGGAGTTTTTGGTGGTAAAATTTCCAAATTAGAAATTATGCATCCCTTTGTCCATGAATTTGTCTGCCTCTCTACTATATTATAAACTCTATGAAATAAGAATGTCTGTTTTATCAAGATACATATATAATTCTTTAAAAGGTGACATAGGGGGTGCCTGGGTGGCTAGGTCAGTTGAGCATCCTTGGCTAGGGATGATTTTGGCTAGGGTCATGATCTCAGTCAGGTGAGACTGAGCCCTGAATGCTCCACATTCAGCACAGAGTCCACTTGAGTTTCTCTCTTTCTGCCTCTCCCCCTGCTTGGGCGCTCTGTCTCTCTCTCTTAAATAAATAAATCTATAAAATAAATAAAACAATAAAATAAAATATAAAATAAATAAGATAAAATAAAATGTGAGATATAACTGATATACAGAAATAGTTTTCTCTTCTTTTGCATTGAAGCGATTAATAAAGATTGCAAACAGCAGAAATATCTGTGACCGTTAAACTGAACAGCTCAAAAATGAAGAGAAAACCCTAGCTGCATTCTTTCTCCCTTTCCCTTTTCCCTCTTCTTTCTCTTTTCTCCTTTCTCTTCCCATCTTCCTTCTCTCCTTCTTCTTATATATATATTAATTAAATATTAGGCAGTAGATTGTTTCTAAGGAAGAAGATAACGTGATTTTCTTATTCATTCCCTATCAATGCAGGATTAAAGATTTTTCTGACAACTGCATGGATATAGACAATTCCAACAAATAAACACATTACTTCTTTCACATTTTTAAGCCATCCTATCACCAACTGAAGTGTGACACAATGGAAGCCAAAGCAGAAACTTAATAGTACAGAGTTTGTAAAGAAACATTACTAAGGTCATTTCAATTGTGAAATTTCATAAATTCAATAAGTAGGCTTTTGAAAGTTATTGTGAGCCAGTAAATATTGAGTCTCATAACCACAAAAACATTTTTAATAACAACTTTTGATGACTTTCTTTAATATTCATAGTATAGTAAAGAATACTGTCTTTTCATATAGTAGAAACAGCAAACAATCTAGACAAGTTAGAAATTAATGAAAATATATCAGAGAAATATATCTCTTTTGGACGCCAACTATTTTGATCAATTTTATGTACCAAAGTGTCCCATCTACAAACTGGTTTGTGACATATTTTTTCTTTAGTTGATACTTAAATGTTATTACTAACACAATTTAGAAACTGGAAAGAACTGATAAACATTCCAGACTATAGCACTGTGATATCTCTTTTTTCAGATAATACCACAAACTTTGATCTAAAGCTCTTGGCATATACTTTGAAATGCTGTTATTCACCAAAGGTTTGAAGACAGTCCTGGAAAATGTTCCCTTCCCCCCCCCCCAAAAAAAAAAATTGTGCTGGAAAAAAATCCATAGAAATCAACCAAATTGAAGAAAGAATAGACAAAGACAATTTGAAAAATTCTTTATACATATGAAGCTGAGTATATTTTCAGTTCAATGCTTTTCAAAACATACTTTACAAAATTGATCTCAGTTAATTTCAAAACTGTAAACTGTCCCCTTATATCAAATATGGCAAATGAACGATATCAAACTAGAGCTCTCACAACTAACTTTTGAGAAATTAATAAATTCTGTCCCTGTGGCCTCATTTTGTGAAACTTCATTTTCTTCCTTGTATAATTTAATTGCCATATTTTGTATACCTCAGAATATGCTAAGTGTTCCACTTAAGTGAATAAATATACTCTAACCTCACTATCTTTTTCTTTTCTTTCTTTTGTGTGTGTGTGTGTCTGTGTGTTAACTACTTCATTTTATTGATAGGATATATAAACTTGATATTAAAATGCCTCAATTTAAAATAATAAATCAGAATGTGATTAAATGCTCTGTTCTTCTCTTCCACCTGTGTAAAAGCATAATTAGGGTGTTACTTTATGAATATAATGAAATTACTTAGGATACTTTTACCACCATTCCTACATATCAGAATTTAGTTTTGTTTTCTAGAATTATGCATTTATTAAACAATTTTTTTCTTTACTCTTAATGAACTTTGGTAACATCTTCCAATTTAGGATCTATTTATAAATTTCATTAACTACTGTTCAGCCACTTTTACTAAATCATCAAGGTCATAAATTGGATAGAATCTCAAAGTTCTTGAGGTACTTTTCAGCAAGAATCAATTTCCATTTGTGACTATCTCCACCCACCTCAAATGAAACTACCCACAACTTCCCAATCTACCTCCAGATAACCTACCTTAACAGTGAAAAATATAATTAAATTTGTTTTAAAACCACGGGGTCCTCTTTCTTAAAAAAGTGAAGTCACACTTTGAGTTGGCTAAATTAGGTATTTTCTTAAGATACCAAATTTACTAAAACTGAATTATGAAAGCATGCCATCAAATTATTTTTGAACTTAACTTAGATGATTTTGCCAAAAATGTTTTGAATTGCATTCAATTGAAAATACTGTACTCCGGTTTCCTATGAATAAAAAGTTTTCAAGCTGTCTTTGTCTAACCTTGCTTCAGTTTGGTTAATTTCTATAGATTTTTTTAACACATCCTCAAGGACTCTTTTTTCAAACACCCACTTCGGTGAGTTACAGCAACCCAAAACGTACCCAAGAGAGGTAGATCAAAGTTTGCGGTATTATATATTTAAAAAATAAAGTTAAAACAGATTATTATGGTTATTTTGTAAGTTTACTTATGCCTCATCAACAAATCTTCCATTCTACTTAGTAGTGTAGAAAGGGACAAAATGAATACTAAAATAACCATATTTTGGTGACCTACTTTCAAGAAGAGTCAACTTTTAAAACTTCTGAAAGAGAACACGACAAGAATATCTGCTGTCACACCATTTTTATTCAACATTATATTGAAATTCCTAGCCACATCAACTGGGGGGCGGGGGGGGGGAAGAAAGGCATTCAAATTGGTAAGATAAAAGTAAAACTTTCACTATTTGCCGATGACATGACACTATATATATAGAATACCCTAAAGATGTCACCAAAGAACTTCTAGAACTGATAAATGAATTTAGTAAAGTTTCAGGATATAAAATCAATGTACAGAAATCTATTGCATTTCTATACACTAATAATGAGGCAGCAGGAAGAGAAATAAGAAAATGATTCCATTTACAACTGCATAAAAAAACAAGAAGATACCAAGGAATAAACCTTACCAAAGAGATAAAAGACCTGTACTTTTAAAACCCAAAAAACGCTGATAAAGGAAACTGAAGATGACACAAAGAAATGGAAAATATTCCAAGCTCATAAATTGGTGAACAAATATTACTAAAATATCCATACAATCCAAAGCAATCTACACATTTAATGCAATCCCAATCAAATTATCAACAGTATTTTTCACAGAACTAGAACAAACAATCCTAAATTTGTATGGAACCACTAAAGACCTGAAATAACCAAAGCAATCTTGATAAAGGAAAAACCTGGAGGCATCACAATTCCAGACTTCAAGTTATATAACAAAGCTGGAGTAATCAAAATAGTATGGCACTGACACAAAAATAAACCCATAAATCAGTGGAATAGAGTAGAAAACCCAGAAATAAGCCCACAATTATATGGGCAATTAACTTCAATACTGGAGGAAAGAATATGCAATGGGAAAAAGATAGTCTCTTTGACACATGTTGTTGGGAAATCTGGACAGCTACATGCAAAAGAATGAAACTAGACCACTTTCTTATACCATACATAAAAGTAAATTCAAAATGAATTAAAGACCTAAATGTGAGACCTGAAACTATAAAAATCCCAGAGGAGAACACAGGCCATCATTTCTTTGACATTGGCCAGAGAGACATTTTTCTAAATATGCCTCCTGAGGCAAGAAAAATAAAAGCAAAAATAAGCTTTTGGGACTACATAAAAATAAAGAGCTTCTGCATCATAAAAGAAACAATCAACAAAACTAAAAGGCAACCTATTGAATGGGATAAGATTTGCAAATGATATATCTGATAAAATGTTAGTATCCAAAATAAATAAAGAACTGATACAACTCAACACTCTAAAACCAAATAATCCAATTAAAAATAGGTCAAAGACATGAACATTTTCCCAAAGAAGACATAGAGATGGCCAACAGACACATGAAAATCTGCTCAACATCACTCATCATCAAGGAAATGCAAATCAAAACTATAAATGAGGTATCATCTCATACTTGTCAGAATGCTTAATTCAAAAACAAAAGAAAGAACAATTGTTGGCAAGGATATGAAGAAACAGGAACCCTCATACACTGATGGTGTGAAATCAAACTGGTGCAGCCACTGTGGAAAACAGTATGCAGATTCTTCAAAAATTTAAAAATAGAACTACTCTGTGATTCAGTAATTCCATTACTGGATATTTACCCTAAAAATACAAAACACTAATGTGAAGGGATACATGTACCCCTATGTTTATTGAAGCATTATTTACAATAGCCAAATTATGGAAGAAGCCCAAGTGTCCATCTATAGATGAATGGATAAAGAAGATGTGGTATATACATATATAATGGCTATAAAAATGAATGAAATCTTGTCATTTTCAATAAAATGGATGGAGCTAGAAAATATAATGCTAAGTGAAATAAGTCAGAGAAAGACAAATACCATATGATTTCAGTCACAGGTGAAATTAAAGAAACAAAACAAATGAGCAAAGGAAAAAGGGGAGAGAAATCAAGAAACAGATTTTTTTTTTTAAATGGATTTGCTTGCCTGAATGACTCAGTTGGATAAGGGATTGACTTGATGTCAGCTCAGGTTATGTTCCCCAGATCCAAAGATCAAGCCCCACTCCAGGGTCCTTGCTCAGCAGAAAGTTTACTTGGGATTCTCTCCCTTTCTCCTCCTCTACTCCTCCCCCACCTCCCTAAAATAGATAAATCTTTAAAAAAAGAAAAAATAGATGCAACTATAGGTACCAAACTGATGGTTACTAGAGGGAAAGTGGGTGGGATGATGGATGAAATAGGTGAAGGGGATTAAGAATATATTTATCATGATGAACACTGAGTAATATAAAGAATTGTTGAATCTTATATTGTACACCTGCAGCTAATATAAACACTATGTTAACTGTACTGGAATTAAAATATAAATTTTTTTTTAAAAAAAGCTTCTGAAAGATACTGAGTATAAACAACTAATTCCCATGTAAATTCACTTACTACTTGTTAATTAAGAAAGAAATTAAAAGAAAGTATAAATTAAGAATGAAAATATATTTGAGTTAACTGCTTTATTTTGATCTCCATTCAGGTCTCTTACCCAGAGGAGCCTTTTCTTCTATTTACTGTTTTACCATGGGCAAGTCATTTTAAATCATCATCAACATTATTTTGTTCATAGCTTTTCATTGTTGGCAGATGTAGAGACCATGAGTTTAAACTCTAATTGTATAATGGAATGAGGCTGAATTAATTAACAATTCTAAATTTGTGGGAGAACTTAAGCTAATTTATTTTTTCTTTAAAAAGAGAGGTTGGAAAAAAAAGTTCATTTTAAAAAGATTAAAAAGAGGCTGGTTACAGCTTGAGGTATCTTTATATACTTTGAGATTATTCAAGTCATGAAGAAACAGAAGCGTTGAGCATTAACATATTACATATGATACATTATAAGCCAAAAATAAGTTCTAAGACATGTAGTGAAAGATTGCTGAAAATGCTTATTACAAGCCTTTTAATTCTGCCTTTAATATTTGATCCTATTTTACTTCTGTTACACATAAGACTATAAGAATCTAACATATATATTAGGTTTTGATATATATATATATATTATGCCTCTGATTTTCTCTACTTGAACATTCATCTTGGGATAAAATAACCTAAGATAAAACAATGAGCAAGTCATACATAATTCTGAATATCTAGGTTAGAGATTCAGTTTCTCTTAATTAAATCAGTCTTAGACTAGCAATTCAAGAATGAGAACCCAGTAATTGACTCTTAAAAAAAAAAAAACTCTAGGTAAAACATACACACGCGCGTGCGCGCGCACACACACACACATACATATCACACATGCAATTATTATATTGTATTTCTATTAAGTTCCTTAAAAAATACTTTAAAATAGCTATATAGCAACACACAGCTTTGATTTGATACTGATTCTATACTGGTAAAATTAATAATATCACATGAGAACTTTAAAGAGTTTGATAATAGAGTCACAGTTTCTGTAACTTTTCCAGAGTTATGCAAACATCTTCCTGTGCCTGGGTAGAAAACAAAGTTGTTTTGATTTTCCAAATGGTCTGTGCCTCTTTGCCCGTTCACACACAAAGGAATACTTAGCTTTCCTTAGTACAAAATACAATGGTCAGATTTTAGGCATTTCACTGATATATGGTTTTTCTTTTTTTTTTTTTTTGAATTGTGATATCAAGGGAGAGAAACATATTATACAATAAAACAAATTTCCTGACACTACAAAGAGCCAATTATTTTCTAAAGGCAATAACTGAATTCACAAGAGGACACATATACAATATTGAGCTAAATATAAATTCACAGTCACTCAGAATTATCAGAGCAGTTGTATCATAAGATATATCTTAATCTTTTAATAAATACATCTCCAAATATTAGGTAAGGAAGTAAGAAGCCAAATAATAACTGCTACCAGTATAGTTAAAAAAAAAAAAAAAGTTCCAAGAAAGTATGCGAGCCACTGCCTAGAAGCACGAATGGCAAACCCATCACTTTAAATAGCAATTATTCTTTGAAGAAACTATCACAAATCCTCTTCTTTCCTGTGTACCTTATATTATTTTTCTCCTCATAGTTATCTTCATAAATAAGAGGAACTTTTTAAAATTATTTTTGTTACCTACAATAGCATGGTGCATACTTGCTCGCTCTCTCTCTCTCTCTCTCTCTCTCTCACACAGACACACACAAACACACTACAAGGATGCCTAAAAGAGCCTCTATAGAATTATATATGTCCTTTGGGGAGGTGGGAATTGCTTAATAATATAGCATCAAAGAGAGTCTAACCCCCAAAGCAGTCTTTAATCAAATCTGATAGCTATGCCCTTGCGGCATGTCCATCTAAAGCCCCCCACCTCTTTTCTATCATCAATCTTCTTCAGCTCCACATTCATCAAGCTGCATGGCAACTCTCATTCACACTAAATAAGCTTTCAGGTGAATTTACTTTGGAATCCCGAATGATCCAGTATAAGTTCAAAATCACTCTTTCACGGAATTGCACCCAGATAGCCCCTGGCATTCTGATAAAAGTGGTTTGTCAATAAAATGCTGAGTGAAATTGCTTGTTTGGAATGTATGGTGTCAGCTGAGAGAGTAGTAGCTGAGCAAGCATCTTCCTAAAAATGGAAAGACTTTTAAGTGGTTAAAAAAACACTTGCTTGGTATGGTTGCACAACCTTGTGTATATACTTTAAAAACACTGAAATGGCACACTTTAAGTGGATGTATTCATGGTATGAGAATTAGGTCTTAATAAAGCTGTTTTTTTTTTATTTATTTTTTTTTTTTTTTTTTTTTTAAATTACTTATTACAGTTGTATAAATAAATGCTGTTTTATCATTAGCTCTTTTGACTTAGCTACAAGTTTGAGGGACTTATTTGGGAGCAATTATACTGAAAATAACTAGATTAAAATCTGGAGTGTTTCTGTTCCCTTACCCATTTGTAATATCTTTATTCAGTATTTGCAAAATTCTGGAGCTAATGCATTTTCCATTTTTTAAAAGTAATTACTAAGCACCTGAGAAAGTTTTTTCTATGTTCCTATTCACATTTTGTATTTTAATGTGCAAAAATAACAAAGTGTTTCAGTCATTTACTTACGTTGTTTCCATTAGGATTTTTCCTCCATCAATAACTGTACATAGTCAAAAACATAAATGAAAAAAACTATCAGAAATCCCTTGATCTCATTATTTTCTTTTCAGAATCTTCATTCACAACAAGTAGCAGAGTTAAATGGCTTTGTGATAAATTGAAAACTTTTACCTAAAGATATTACGTTCATCAAAAAATCATATTTAATCTTTAATAACAAACTAAATTTTAACAGCCACCTGAACTATGTACAAATTGCTTGGACAGCTTGTTAAAAATACAGATTCCAGATCCCATGGCCAATATTCTGATGCTTTGGTACTCAGGTTGGTACTCCCAAATCAACATTTCTAACCATCGATTCAGGTAATTTTAATTCAAGTGGTCCTTAAAATACATTTTGAAAAGTCACTCATTTTTGTATCATTGTATATTGGTAAAACATATAGTTAGCCTTTAAAAATATAATTTCATGGAATTCTTAGAATTGTGGGTATTTCTAAATGAAAAGAACTTTAAGAGAGTATCTAGTCTAGTCTCAATGTTTTACAGATGAGGGAATTAAGATCTAAAGGGATAAATTCAAAGCCCGAAGCACACAGATATGTCATACGGTTATGACTAGAACTTACTTCTTGTTCCTATTGTAACATTCTCTTCCATGAGACAAATGTTTTTCATTTCCTATGTACTTGTACTAAATCCACTTTATCTTTTTGCTTCCCTATGCTACAGGGAATTAAATTTCCTCAGATCATTATCAATCCTATTGGAAGCAAAAAAGAATTGTTTTCAAATTCTGAATTGAAGTAATGACTAAATCACAACTTTAAAAAGAAAGCATACATGTTTAAAATGCGTATTGCTCCTTCCATTCACCCAAAGATCCACATATTTACTCTACACTCAACAGTATCTATCATTTATTGATGACTGTATCCCCTGCCCTGGTCTCATTTTCCCTTAAAATTTCCAATTGAGGGGATCCCTGGGTGGCCCAGAGGTTTAGCGCCTGCCTTTGGCCCAGGGCGTGATTCTGGAGTTCCGGGATCGAATCCCACATCGGGTTCCTTGCATGGGGCCTTCTTTTCCCTCTGCTTCTCTCTCTCTTTTTCATAAATAAATAAAATCTTTTAAAAAAATAAAATTTCCAATTGAATCGGAGCCAAAATATTTAAAAAGGCAGTCAGGCTTTTCAAGCATCCTTTTCAATTTTTCCTCTTTAATCTACCTTTATACCTCTCTACAAGGGAAAAAAATATCCCTGAATAAAGTAATTTATGAAAAAAAGAGCTTTAGCAAATATAAATCACAGTATCACTTTAAATAATGCTCACTGCTTATCTTTCAAAATCTACACGTAGGGAGCTATCCAAAAAGGAAATATCAATAAAGCTATAGGCTTAATCTTCCCTCAAGTTAGTTAAAATAATCACAAACTTTCAGTGAATACTTACACTAGATCCAGGAAGCCCAAGGCTGTGTTTCATTTGCATTATCAAAAAAAGCTTATGAAATAGGTATTTTTTTAATGATTCCTAGTTTACAAATACAGTAAACTGAGGCTCAGAAGAATTACACAAATTGCCCAGGATCACACAGCTAGTAAATGGTACAGGCAGCACTCAAATACAGGTCTGCATGATAAAAAGTCTTTATGCTTAAGGGTTCAACACATAGTCTACCAGACATACACACTAAGTTATATTTCTAAATTTAGGGCATTTAGATTTCTCTGATATAATTACTGTTGTAATCAGACCTTTCTTTCATTTGCTTGTTTTGCAAAATTAGGAACACAAAATAGCATAATGAGGAAAAGAACTCCTTCCTGGTCTATTTCTTTTTTTATGCACTTGATTTCTTTCCTCCTCCAAGGGATTATTGTAAATTAGTTATTTCTTTTCTCAAAATAAATGTTGTGAGAAATAAATTGGGTTAGTCTCTATAGAAAGAGAAAGAAAAAAGATAAATCAGAAAGGACACAAAAAGAAACTATAACAAGATATCTTCCTTGCAAATTTGATTGCACCTAAGACGTTTTGACAGGTGGGAACAAGACAATAGTTGTTTTTGTTTTGTTTTGTTTTTGGTTTGTGGGAAAACTGAAGTTGACTTATTTGACTGGAGTAGGTTGAAAAGAGTTGCCTTAAACCCAAAGTAGATTGTTATTATATTATAATAAGTAAACCTACTGAACAGAAACATGTTTTTTAAGGTTCTGCTTAAAATACTTTTTTTTAAATCATGTTAAGTCTCACCAGGATATTTCTCTCTGGAAGCTGAAACTACTGGCCTTCTTACCCACAATGGTATATACAATAGAGGAGGAGGAAGCTGAAGAAAAAGATTCTTACAACTTTGCTAGCTGATGGCATCTTGCCACATGTCACAGCTGAGCATGCCAAGGAAACTAATGTCTGTAATTCTTCAATGTTCTCTTTGTATCAGAGTCATGGGCTCATACACATTTCAGACTTATGATCCAAATTCAACCATCCTACCTACGACATCACTGTGATCTATGTTACCTCCAACGCAAGTATTGAACTTACTACCGACACAGGTAGTTTATTTTGTGGGACCAAGCTAAGGACTAGAAATTTCTTCCTCTCTTTAGGGTCAAAATATGTATCAACCTGTAATAATTACTACCTGTTGGTTTTACTTTCAGTTTGCCAAACAAAATAGCTCCATTTCATTTTTCATCAGAACCTTCACATGATTAATAATGGCAAACAAGAGCCCTCTCTCTTCAAGGATCTCCATTTTCAGTATGTCCTGACCCTTTTATTCACCTTACCTAGGTTTCCTTTGTTCTGGCTGGTTTTGTTGTTATTGCCATCGTTATGTTTGTTTTGTTTTTTTTTTCTTTTGTTCTGTATTTACATTTGTCTTAAAACAAGTACTTGTCTAGCTTTTTCAAAATTTTCAAGCAAATTTTAAAAACAACTTTTCTTAATGAATTTGTGTAGCAAGTCCAAGCATCCAAACCCATGTAAAAAACTCAAATCTAGCTAGAAGTGAAATAGCAAGGCCAGTAGTTGAACAGTTTTGTGTAAGTGGCATATTGCTTACTTGTCACAAGAAGCTGTGAAATTTAAACATGAAGCATATATTTTATACAACACTTTTCAGTTTATGATTAAGACTGAAGCTCAAATACCTATGTTGTTGCTCAAGTAATATGCCTCCTGGTTTTTTTTTTCCCCAAAGATTGACTCCCAAGTCAATAAACTGTTAAGTTAGAATTTATCTCTTTATGTAAACAATGCCAACCCTTTTTTCAAGGTACAACATTTAACACATACTTGCCCATAAGAGTGCTAAACAAATACATTACCAGGATTAATTTATTTGGAGTTGCAAAGCTAGGGGCGAGAAATACAATGTACTCTCACCTTTTCAAGATCTGTTAGGAATTTCATCATCCTCACTATCCCTTCAGACAGTTACAGTGGGGTTTTCCTACAAGATAGCCCCAAAGCAATTGTTTCTGCATCCTAAGAATGCGGGTGAGCTGGTCTGAGCAAGTGGAAATGATTGAGTTATAAACTGAAGTGACAAGAGAGATAGTTAAGGATGCGGATTCAGATGCATGGGATAAAGGCTGATATCTCTTGATTGGGTAAATATGCCTGACAGATTTCCCAGTCACATATTTCCTTTTCTTTTTCTCCGCCTTTTCTGAGGATCCCAGGAATTAGCCTACCAAATCCCTTACCTACTGTCTCGTGAATGAAATACAGTTTCAAGTTCAGACCTTTTTTCCCTCTTGGTAATAGTGAACAAATAAGAAATAAAGCATTTTAGAAAATATATACTCTGATTCTCCAACCTCTCACTACTTCCATTCTTAGAGCTCTCGAGGCAAGGAAAAAGCAAAATAATTTTTAACTGTAGGATTTTCGCACTGAAAGGACTAAAGGAAAATGTATCTACATGACAGAGAAAACAAGATTCAGGGCATTTTTGTGCTGAGTCCCAGGAACTTGAGGAGAGGAAAGGGTGGGAGTCACTGGGGATAGAAGAGGGTAAGGAAAAAGGCTTGAAGGTGCGATAAAGGAGACAAGCCCTGGGAAACAGAAAACTGGTGTAATGATAAGGAAAAAAGTCACCATTCTTAAGCTCTACCCTATTTCTCCCCAACCTTTGCCAGCCCTGGGGCCAATTTCCTTTCAGCCACAGGTGGATGATGATTACCTGCCCTACATTACACTACTGTGCTGTTGCGAGAATCAAATGAAATGATTACTGTAATGCGATTTGAAAATTGTAAAGTGCAGGGCCAATATAACATTATTATTACTTGATTCTAAAATCTTCCTCAGTAACAAAATACAACACAATAAAACCTGAGCAAATCATTTTCTTTATACTTTATTTGTATCCTTATTTTTTAAACCCAGGTATGAAAAAAAAGCGATAGGTCCTATTACCAGAAACTAAAAAACTTTATAGAATTTTAATAGGAGATCTTTAGAATAGAACAATGCGGTAATCTGCATTTCATAGTCTGTAGGCTACTATAACCATTTACTCTTTTATTAATACTACACATGTGCTATTTTATCACAGTGTTTTAACTTTTATGTTTTAGTATTGTATAATTTGACATATTAAGGCCTTACTTATATTTAAGGTAGCTAAAGAGCAACTAAGTTAATTGCCAGATTAATTGAGAGACTACAGGTTCACTAAGGAAATAAAGCAAAAGTCTACCAAATAAATCTGTTTCTACAGAAGTTGAGAAGGGCTTCACTTAATCTGAATCTAATGAAATTTAAGGTAGTAAACTGCTTATAAGGACAGAATTTAAAATAAAAACAACAAAACCTGTGTTCCTGCTAATAGTTGGGCTTAACCCTCAGAGTTTTTCAAGCATAATAAGGCATTAAATACTCTTAAAGGCGGGGAGGCCTGGGTGGCTCAGTGGTTGAGCATCTGCCTTTGGCTCAGGTCGTGATCCCAGGGTCCCGGGATCAAGTTCCGCTTCAGGCTCCCTACAGGGAGCCTGCTTCTCCTTCTGCCTGTCTCTATCTCTCTCTGTGTGTTTCTCATGAACACCGAAATAAAATATTCTTAAAAATACTCAGAGAATTATTCACAATGAATTAGATGTCTTCCTGTTATTATTTATGAAATACCAACCAAGAAATGCATTCTTCATCATTCCTCCAAAGAGCTAACAGTCAATAAACTATGCACTTGTTATAAAAATAGATACAAATATATGATGACAGTTTAAGAAAATCATCGAACTAAAAGAGAATAGTATGATTTGGAGGTATAATATATGTTTATAGATTACACAAAACAGATACAACATTTATAATCCTCTCCTTTTAGGAGTCATTCTGAACTTTGAAACTTGAGCACTTATACATACATGTAAAAATGCTGAAATTGGTGCAGTCAGTATGGAAAACTATATGGATGTCCATCAAAAAATTAGAAATAGAATATCATAAAATCCAGCAATTCCTATAGCCAATTCTGGCTATTTGAAGAAAACAAAAACACCAATTCAAAAAGATATATGCATCCCTGTGCTCGTCGCAGCACTATTTACAATAGTCAAGATATGGAAGCAACTTAAGTGTCTATCACTAGATGAAGTGGTGTGTACATACACAAACACAAACATACACACACACACACACATACACACAGGAGAATATTATTCAGCCATTAAGAAGTATAAAACTGGGATCCCTGGGTGGCGCTGCGGTTTGGCGCCTGCCTTCCGCCCGGGGCGCGATCCTGGAGACCCGGGATCGAATCCCACGTCGGGATCCCGGTGCATGGAGCCTGCTTCTCCCTCTGCCTGTGTCTCTGCCTCTCTCTCTCTCTCTCTCTCTCTCTCTGTGTGTGTGACTATCATGAATAAATAAATAAAAAATCTTTAAAAAAAAAAAAAAAAAAAAAAAAAAAAAGAAGTATAAAACTTTGGGGGACTTGGGTGGCTCAGTCAGTTAAGTGTCTGACTCAATCTCAGCTCAGGTCTTGATCTCAGTGAGTTCAAGCCCTGCACTGGCTTCACACTGGGCATGGAGCCTACTTAAAAAAAAATAAAAAATAAAAAATAAAAGGATAAAACTTTAACATTTGTGACAACGTGGTTAGACCTAGAGGGTATTATGCTAAGTTCAATAAGTCAAAGAAAGACAAATGCCATACAATTTCATTTACATGGAATTTAAAACAAAACAAAACAAAACAAAAAACAAAATAAAAACAGACCCACATATACAGGGAAAAAAAAATATCAGTAACCAGAAGGGGTAAGTGTAGCAGGGTTGGGGAGAGGGAGAGGGCAAGCAGATGAAGCAGGTGAAGGGGAGTAAGAAATACAAACTCTCAGTTATAAAATAAATAAGTCATGGGGATGCAATACATAGGATAGGGAATACAGTCAATTGTATCATAATAATTTGATTGCAGATGGTCCCTAGACTAATCATGGGGATCATTTCATAATGTATATAAATATCAAATCACTATGATTTACACCTGAAAGTGACCAGGTATTATGTCAATTATGCTTCAATAAAATTGTTTATAAATAAATAAATAAACTAACTAACCAATCTATTTTTAAATGTTAGAATATAGCCCTAAAATAATAGCTTATCTTTTGTGTTGAGGCAGAAACCAAAGAATGGACTGGTTTAGAATCAGACAGAACTGACTTGAGGTCTAGACTTATAACTCTGGGCGAATAACCTCACTAATCTAGGTTCCTTTTTCATTATCTGTGTCACAGAGAATGTAAAATGTTTTATGCAATATTTATGGAGGATTACCTATGATAACAGAGGAAAGGCATCTAGCATGATTTTGGACACTTGTTGGGCATTCAACAAATTACTGGCCTTCCTTTTAAAATCCAGACCTCCTAGCAAGATGAAAAGAAACACACACACACACACACACTATTTTAAAAACACATTTTTAAGTGATTGTCTTCTTGAATATCTAATCTTCAACTATCTCAACAGACATTTTAACACACATACATTTTAGAACTCATATCACATTCATTGCATGCTGGTTAACCATCAGGGAAGAGTTTATTAGATGAAAATAAGTCTGTTGTAAAAGATTTCCTTGCAATTACTTCACTGCCATTATCCTGGCCACACGCTTATGCAGCTTTTCAAATTAATATGCTTAGATTACTGAGCGAGTAATCAGAGCAGTGGAATTCTATGAGGAACTCAATTACTAAAGAAAATGATCACTCAAGCATTTGAGAAATTGGGGCTACATCTAATTTTGAATAGTGGATCATTATTGACATTATGGAAGTATTCAGTACAAACACTTGGACATGTAGCACCAGAATAGCATATCACTTTATATACATATGGTAAACAGAACTAGCTGCTTGCTAATATCTCTGTTAAATGTTATTGTGCTTAGCTGAAAAAAAAAGAAATAATATCAATCTTGAAATAAGTACTTTAAAAAAATAGGGAGCTGATTGCTTGATTGAATAAAAATTGGATTGTTAACTCACATTTAAAATAAACAATTCTAATTTTTCTACTTGAGATAGAGTAATCCTGTATAGTCTGGAAATACTTATCCAATGAACACAAATTTAAGGATTGCTTTCCATATATTTCCATATTAGAAAACCGCTTAGATACTTTCATCATTGCATTTTAATCATTTCACTATCATTTTAATCATTTTTTACTAAATGATTATATATAGATTCATGAACTATGTTTTTCCTTATTTAATAATTCTTAAATTGGAACTTTATTTTCCTCAAATTAGCCATTATCCTGAGCCCAGTTGCTCTTGACGAAAATTATTTAATTATGATTTCTTTTACTTAAGATTTAAAACAAAAACTATGTTAAGAACTTTGCTATATCTTTCAAAAAAACATATGAATCAGGAAAGGTAATATGGGAAATGGGTTGAAACTGTTGTTTATTGCTTTCTCTACTTTCTACTGAGGCAAGCAGTAAAGAAAAATCTTTCAATAGTGAGTGATAATTCTCAACAAACCCAGCAGTCATCAGCTGTGTGGCCTTGGAGAACTTACTGTATCTCTGAAAATATCATGATATACCATGATAATAGTGATGATGACAATGATGATGATGAGAATAATGTAGGTACCACTAGCCTAGCAAAAAACATTATTAGCACAAAAAAGTAATATTCAAAAAGTGAAAATGTTGCCAGAGAATATTATGATTAAGTCCCATTTTTAAAGCATTGTTTTTCAATTTAGTAGTCATGTATCACATTGAAAATATGTTAAACGATTTAGTGCCCCTTTCCCCAGAGAAATGAATTTATGCACAGATAAAAATATTAACAAAATTGCAGGAAATCAAGGCCTCTCTGGAGCCTATTCATTGACAACCAAAAAGAACTCCATTGTGACAGAAGTAGTTGACTGCCTGATCAGAAGCCATTCCCTCACATATCTCACACTTTATTTACATCTTCCACCTTTATCACAAAATCCTGAAATGTTCAAGTATCCATCAACTCACGTGATTCTCCTAAGTATATGGCATTCCTTGTGAAATAACGAATTGCAACTTATTTCCCCTCTCCTGTTGGACATGGAAATGGAAATGTGCTGTCATATTTGGTTTTGGTCACCTGCTTATGATCACAAAGATAACCAGAACTAAGTTTTGCAGCCAACACTGTGAATGGCAGGTAACAATGTCAAAACTGTGGAAAATAATCTGCATTACTCTGAACTTTCTATTGTATCAAATAATACATTTTCTTTACTCATCCCTGAAGTCTCAGTTCAGATATAATTTGCTTGGTGATGCTATCACAGACTGAACTAAGCAGGACTAGTCTGTCAAGCCTCCAATCTCAAAACATGTAGTGTAGATAAAGCTTGATTATTAAACTCTATCATTGTGTTTAACACCAGTATTAGAACAAAACCTAGAACAGCTTAAGGGCAGGGTTGTGTGGGTTTTTTTTTTCTTTTGTTTGGTTCATTATATTATTGAATTCACAGAATAGTATTGCACATAATGGAATTCTACATGTTTTTGGTAAATTAATGGACACCAGAATACAACTAATTTTATAAGACACAAATTAAAAAAAAAGATGGATCTTGTTTACATTTATCTAATTTCTATAACTAGGATTTTAATACTAACTGTACTTTCTTGTTATAAGAAGATTAGAATTCTTTGTAAAAGCACACGGGAGAGAATGTTCATAGCAAACATTGCAGAGTCCAAGAATTTACCGCTCCCCCTAACCCCTGAAGTTATGGTATAACTTTCATACAGAAAACTACACAAGTCTCAGTCATACAGCTTAGAATAAACTTAAAGTGACCAGGCCATGTGGCCACTACTCAAACCATGAAGCAAAATCTTACTAGCACCCCAAAAACCCATCTTAGGCCCTAACCTTTAGAGTAATGATAATGTTTGCAGTCCTTAGTAGAATGTAGTTTCTAAATTACTGAAAATGAATAATGAATAATTAATGTCTATGTATTTCATGTTAGAAACTTCATTTTTGGAAGATTTGTAGATTTTAAATCTGAAAAACATTCTCATACAGACTACATTTAAATTGTATTACTGATCTATTTGTCTGGTTCATCCCTAGAGTGAATGAATTCTCTCTCTGAAAAGTGAAAAAGGAATAAAAGGCTTTCCATTTAGAAGGATAAAACTGATGGAAATGAGAAACATAACAGTAAAACAGAGATTAAATCCTTCAGAAATTGGTTAATTGATTGCCTGACGATTACAACAGAAATGCTTTAAATCTGAAACTCATCAATTCCTGACTATGTTTTTCTTTTGTACTTAATTAGAAAAAAATAAAACATAAATGTATTCTTGTTTAGCTGGAACTTTGGGGAAATACGTAGGAAGCTGTAAGCAATAAAGTACCAGCTGCTTCTTTGTTGCTAAGTTTATCAGAGAGTTAGCAGTAAATGTGTTTTTATAATTTATCATTCCTGTGTATTAAAGTTTTATGACTAGCAGCTTAGGAGAGTCTGTAAGCAAAAGCCATCTTACCAAAACAGTTAAAATGCAGCACAGAGATAAAGGTGTGAAATGAAGTATCACTAACTAAAAGCACACATTTTGGGGGGTGATTGACAAACACATAGAAACAGTTTTCCCTATTATTTTCCAAATAAAGTTGTTTATCAATGATCTTATCAGCCTAATTATTTGGCAACAAAGAAGACATTCCAGGTGAAGCAGTCTGCCTGTACATCACAAAGTACCAAATAGGGCTCCCCAATAAAGCCTTGGATAGAGGAGAACAGAAGAAATGGAGGCCCAAACAGCCAGGGGTAATGTCTTGCTGGGTTTTTATCCACAGTAATGTAATTCAGGGACTGTGGACCACAAATTAGGATGCTTTTAGTATCCAGAGTAAGTTTGTGTTTTAAGACAATCACTGGCAAAGAAATATGTCCATAAAACATCCTCAGTCAAAAAGCAAAGGTTTACATACCATGATTCTTATTGTTATCTCATACTTATCATTCTGAAGATCACTGCTATTTTTCTCTAACAAGTCATTCTGAAATATGAAACATTTAAAAGTTAAAAGAGGATTTTAAATTTGTCTTCAAGCATACACAATAAGTTTTATAATAAACATCAAAAATATGCTCATTGCATATGGTAATTTAAGTAAAGTTTTTTTCTTTCTTCTGGCCAAATATTTGGTGAATTGCTTACAGTGATTCAATGATTAGGCTTCTTGGCTTAAAAAAAGAAAAAAGAAAAAAAAAAGCACTTCCATTTGCTATGTCAAAAAACTCTTTAAGACATCCTTGAGTCACCTATGGGAGACAGAATGTCTAATCATAGTGACTGGAATATTTCAGGGTCTCTAGTGAAATGCTGTTTTACATGACTAAAGACATTCTCTGACCCAATTCCAGAACCTTCTATGCCAATGTGATCATTGACTTTCACCCTCTCCAAAGTGGCTGCAGACTTTCTCAAGACACAAATGCACTTTTGTTCATCCATTCCTTCAGTGCTTATTAAGAAACTGCCATGTTAAAAAAAAAAGAAAGAAACTGCCATGTTTAAGATTCATGTTCATAGATTTAAGGGGTAGGGGTGTATGTGTGTGTGTGTGTGTGTGTGTGTGTGTGTGTTCCTCTCCAATAGCACAGACAGGGCAAGGATCTTTGGACTCCAAGGTATGCAGGTTCCTATATGTGTCTACTTTTATTCTATTGCTAGCCTTTATATTTCTTTAATCCCTGAGACTATTTAATTAGAGCTGGAAATAACCTTATGCATCACTTGGTTCAACACTTTCATTGACTCAACCCAGTCATACAACTAGTTAGTGTATGAACTGAACCTAGAATTTCTCAACTCTGCTTTCTCCAGTTAAGGGAATCTTGCAAACTGAGATTGTACACACACAAATGTGAACATGCTATAATAAAAACTTTTTTTTTTTTATATAATAAAAACTTTTAAAGTAAGTAAGCAACTTAGTGAAAACCTATTCATTCTCCTTTATTTTTTAGATTTCACAACTGGAGCACAGAGAAATTGAAAAGATACAATCTATTAAAGTAAATAACAGATTCCAATCAAGAACTTCTTTCCACTATATATTTTGGTTAGAGATAATCTTACTAAATTAAATCAAATTAGTGTAACTGATGAGAGCTTAACGCTCTTAGAGAAATTCAGGTTTTTAAATTCAATCCTCCTTTTGTTACCTATAAACTTGTTAAGGATAGGAATTTTTGCCATTTTTATATAGTTACTTACCTATAGTTGGTGCTAAGTAAGCATTTATTTGAGTAATAACAGAGTCTTAGATTTAATGACAGATACCAACCCAATATTTAAGCACAAATGATTTTATATTCTGCTGGAAATTATCTCAAAAAAAACTCACCCAATCATGTATCCTATTGCCTCAGGCCACCCACATATAAATTAGGATTAAACTACCTATGGCATTTTCCAGACAAATTAATAAATGTAAGCATAATTTGTCTCTTTAGAAAAGACTATTTAAATTGTTCTGAAAATATGCCTCTCTAAGCCTAAAGGCAAAAATCATGTCACCATTCTCCTTTAGTTCTTTCAAACCAAATATAGATTATTCTAAATTCATCTTATCTGTCCTGTTTTTTTAAACTCTATAATTAGTTAATATTATTAATGCCTTCATTATTATTTTATTATTCTTAGATAGGCCCTTTCCAAGATTTCTGGCATTATTCCCATGATACATACAGAAAAGGATAAAAAGAGTTCATTTTTTCTCTGAGTTGGAACTCAAATGGCTTCCTCAGTTACAAAGACTGGTGGTCTTTCTGATCTTGACACTTAGAGGAATAATTTAAAGTTAAAAAAAGTCAATAAAAAGAATGTCTATTTGGGTTTCTTTGTGGTAGGGTCCAAAAGAAAATCTAATCTTCCTTGCCAAAAATCATTGGAGTTGTTATGTTAAAGCATTGAAAGGTGAGTGATATTTTTTTTTTCCTTCTCAGAGATTCTGCAACAAAAGAGAAAGGCATGAGTCCAGAAAGAAATTGAATCAACCTGAGATCATGACTCTAGCTTCCTTGAAGAAATGCTAACAATCTCCAGAAATGATTCCTGTTAGGTGGTTAAAACGCACATTACACATATGAACACTTGCACACACACTTACGTTTGGCAGATCAGCATAAAGTACGATCAAAGTTCACTCATTCATTCAACAAGTAATTATTAAGTGCTTCACCATGTACCAGTCTATACCCTGGGAAAACCTGAGGTTTAGATATACATCCTTTTTTAATTAAGATTTTATTTATCTATTCATGAGAGACAGAGACAGAGAGAGTGAGAGAGAGGCAGAGATAGAGAGATAGAGGCAGAGACACAGGCAGAAGGAGAAGCAGGCTCCAAGCAGGGGTCCAGGATCAGGCCCTGGGCTGAAGGCAGGCACTAAACTGCTGAGCCACCCAGGGATCCCTAAGATATATATTCTGATTACTAGATTCAGAGCCCCAGTAAATGATTTTATTCACATCCTTTTCCAACCAAAATTCCTTGAACCTGGGTGGTCATAATTAATCACTCAGTAGTAGTTTAATTCTGTCCACACAACAGCATATTCTGGGTAGTTTAAAAAAATTACTGGGCACCTGGGTGGCTCAGTTGGTTAAGCGTCTGACTTGAGCTCAGGTAATGATCTCGTGGTCCTTGGATCAAGTCCTAAGTCAAGCTCCCTGCTCAATGGGGAGTCTGCTTGTCCCTCTCCCTTTGCCCCTCTTCCTTATTCATGCAGGAATCTCTCTCTCTCAAATAACTAAATAAAATCTTTAAAAAAAAGTTGTGTCCTAGGTCTACTGATACAACTAACAAATCAGAATCCCAGGAGGATGGGGCATCAGTAGTGTTTTTGTAGTTTTGGTTTGGTTTGGCTTGTTTGTATTTTAAACCCCAGCCATTTTACTGTAGCTTGTTTGTGGACCAGAATTTTGGAACCATTAATCTTGGGCTCACAAACCTTACTCCTAAGAAACCACCCCTGAATTATTCAGCTAAGGCACCTATTATGTAAATTAATTAGAATTACTGCTCCAAAGGAAATATTCCTTTTCTTATATTGGCATTGCAATGCCTATTAAAATTATAAGCAACTTGATTAGAAACTTAATATGGGGTATACTTTTCTTTTCAAGTAGTTTACTAGCATCCTCAAACTACATCCTCTTCCATCCATAGCTCTTAAAAACCTTAAAATATTGCTACCTTCAGAGTTGCACATAAAGGAAAATATTCACAAATGATTTAACTTTTTAGATTCTCTCAAATTAACGGTAAAGTTAGAATCCAATTTCATTTATTATTTAATACTGTTCATTTTCTCTCTCTCTCTCTCTCTCTCTCTCTCTCTCTCTCTCTCTTTCCCACATACTTTGCTCTACCTACTGAATTACTCCTTATCCTTCAATACTCATATTACTTATAAGGAATTTTTCTTCATAGATCTGGAATTTAATCTTCAGGGCAAAAGACATATTTGAAATTTTGTTTCCTTATGTATTCTCAGTGCCTGGCACAAAGTAGATGCTCAATAATTACATGCTGAATGAATGAATGAATGACTCAATCAATCAATCAATCTCAATTATTTCTATTCCTAAAGCATCAAGGTATTATTAAAGTGTACTTAAAAATGTACTTATTGGTCATTTAGCAATGGCTAATGATATTTAATATAACATTTATTTTAGCACTTGTCATATTACATTGTAATTGTTTGTTTCCCCGACTGACTCAAACTATGTCTTGTTTATATATGTCTCAATTTTCCTCAGTGCATGGCATACAATAGAATTCAATAAATGTTACGCAAATGAATAAAAGAACATGCTATCTCTCAAGATTCATATTTATTTCAAATCTCATATCAATGAATTTAGATTATTTAGACATGATTCAGACATAGTCATTTAAGTGTTCATTTTAATTCACGACAACATTCTCTATTGGTTGGGAAAACATAAATTCCAAAGAGACATAATAAATATGTCTGGGGAATATTATTCATTTCAGTACTCATATTTCATAATCAAGCAAATAAACAGTTCCTGAATAGATCACTTTATCAGGATTTATATTTGGATAAGCTCTTGTACAATAATATCTTAAAGAAAATACTGTCTTTTAATTTATCGTATTGCTTACCAGTTTTACTGTTACATTTCTGAATCTGAATGAGAGCTGTTCAGTAAGATGGAATCTAAATATTATCTATAGTGATAGCTACAAGTTCTGTAACTCTTTTAAAGTATCAATTATTATCAATGGACTAGGATGTTATACCTAATTTCCAAAGGTTCTAAAACTTTATAAATAAAACTATGTATTTAAAGGGCTTCAAAATAATTTAAAACCCTTATTATATAATGCAAAAATTACTTTTCACAATACAAAATTGATATGCTTTTATAAATGATATATTTTGGAACGGATCACTAATTTTACCTATGCAAGTTGTATGTGGGAGAAAAACAAATGGTGGCACAAGTACATCAGTAAAACATGTACTTTACTAATCCATAATAATATATTGGTATATTATGCTAAGTGAATTTTTTGAAATATTTTATTTATTCATTTATTTTAGCAAGAGAGAGCCTAAGTACATGAGCAGGGGGAGGAGGAGAGGGAGAGAGAGAGAGAGAAAATCTCCAGAAAGAGAATCTCCAGCCGACTCTGAGCTGAGCACAGAGCCTGACACAGGCTCAATCCCACAACCCTGAGATCATGACCTGACCCAAATCCAAGAGTTGGAAGCTTAACTGACTGAGCCACTCAGGTGCCCCAATGCCAAGTAAATTTAAATTTTTGTTATTCATCACCAAAAAAAAATTCATAAAATGTAAAAAAATAAATAAAATTGTTACAGATTAGCAAAAATGTACCCATATGAGAAGATGCCTATTGTTTGGATCTTTTAGGTAGCTTTAGGTACCATATGTATTTATTGCTACATAAACTTCAAAGAAAAGTGCATTATACTTACCACTCAACAAAAGTTTGAAATTTTGAATAACTAGAGCAAATGAAATGTGTTACATAACTCCCAATACAATATGGAATAAAGAAACTAATGGTTTGTAATTGAAAAAGAAAATTAGGGTACATTATTTTTTGGCATCCATGTCAAGTTCTTCAAGAATGAATATAAACAAAGGAAAAAACCTTTTTTTTTTTTTAAAGATACCCATGGTAAGATAAACTTCAGTTTGATTTTATCAATAACAGATATAAGGAGTATATTTAATGGATTAAAATGGAATAAACAAGCAAAATATTACTTAGAATTGCTCAGGAGGCAAAGTAATCAGAGTCTTGCGACTCTGTGGATTAGGATTAATCATGGTACATGTGAGCTAGAAATGTGAAACATGACTAGTAACCATGTGAGACCTGATTATGAAAAGAAGAAATGCTATAGTGAGGAAATAAGAGTATGACTTTCCCTTTTGTTTCCCAATTCCCCTTTCCTAACATGTTTAAAAACTAGTTTTAATTGATGTCTCATGAAAAAGAAGTTTTTCAGTTAACTTTTTGAAACCCCCAGATTGAGCAAAATTAAACAGTTCTCCCTATTAAAGTCTACACACAGCTTTTAATATATGATGCCTAACATACAATATATTAGTTATTCCATAAACATTTGTTCAATGAAAAGGGAACAAAATATGCAGTGTTACCCAAATATTCTGCTCCATAAAATCCCTTTGGAAGCAAGCAATTGGGGGCATTGGGAAATGCATAGGGAAGCACTAAGGTGCCACAGAATACTCTGGGAAATGCTGATCTAAAATGCTGAAATAAGGGGCACCTGGTTGGCTCATTGGTTGAGTGTCTGCTTTTGGCTTAGGGTGTGATCCTGGGGTACAGGGGTCCTGGAATTGAGTCCCACATCTGGCTCCCCACAGGGAAACTGCTTATCCCTCTGCCAATGTCTCTGCCTCTCTTTGTATCTCATGAATAAATAAATAAAATCTTAAAAAATAAATAAAAAATAAACTGCTGAAATAATGGACATAATTTGGAAAAAACTTATATTAAATCCATGTTTTATAATGTTTTGATTATATTCACTGTGATTTTGACTTATCTATAACTGTTTTTAATCAGCTTCCCTTTAATTGAAAAAATGACTAGATTTCTAACAATATTTATATAACCTATCTTCTTTCCATTAACATATTAAGCCATTCTTACAGACTAAAGATAATTTTATATTACATATTACATAATATATCTCATCTCTCTTCAGATTTAAGGATATCTCTTTGATTTTTTTTATTTTGCCTTTTCTTATGGCATTTATGTGAGTTATGTATTTTTCTTCCAGAAACATGATCTCTTGAAAGCTCATAGATAGAGAATGCACTCTGAACCAATACTGGTTTGTAGACACTTGATGCCAATGATCCAATTTTTTTACTACACTAAAATGTCATTTATGATAGAGAAGTACATTTCTAAATTTTTGCTTTGATAGCCTCAAATAACAGACAAAATTTCAGGCTACTGTGAGGGCACCACACTTCTCTGAACTACCTGAACTGCCAGTGAGATGCTTTTGCTTTTATAAAAGATGTTCTTGCAAGTACTTCAGGATCATAGCACAACTGAAATAAAGTGTTATCAATTGAATAATAATATTTTAGTAGACTCCTTCTAACTCTCCACTTTCTACAGTGATTTGGCTTCCCAAATACAAGCAAATTTTAGTCTGATCAGACACTTCTGCATGTAGAGCAGTGCTTCTTAAACTTTAATGCACCTATGAATGACTTTAAACACAGGTTCTGATCAAGGATGCCTGAAGTAGGACTGGAAATTCTGCATTTCTTTTTAAATTTTGCTATTGAAATATAGTAGTCATACAATGTTATGTAAGTTTCAAGCGTACAGCATAGTCATTTGACACTTCTATACATTATACAATGCTCCCATGGTAAGGATAGTTACCATCTGTCATCATATGTTATTTCAATACTGTAATATGACTATGTTTCCTTTGCTGTATTTTTCATGTCATACTTATTTAATAACTGGAATTTTATACCTCTTTATCTCCTTCATGTATTTTGTACATCTCCTCACCTTCCTCCCCCTGGCAACCACCAATTAGCTATTTGTTTTATAGGTCTGTTTCTGTGTTTTTATTTGATTGGAATCTAAAAAAAAAAAAAAAAAAAAACTAAAACAAACAACTGGATTTGCATTCCTTAGAAGTCAGCACTGCTCTCTGTGGACCACCTTTTGAATACCAAGGTTGAAGTGCATAGGGTGTCACTGTTGACTTGGACACAAATTCCCTCAGTTTCTATGAAATGTATTGCCAAATGTCCAGCATATCATAACTAAAATATTTTGAGTATATTATTTTTCTTGCCCTCCAATAAATTTGCATAAAGATTCCTATTTTAAGAAATCATATCCAAGTCTTTCCAAAGAGCTACAAATAACTTGGGTTACGTGTGTGTGTGTGTGTGTGTGTGTCTGTGTGTGTGTGTGTGTGATTTCTTTTATTCTGTTACTGTTAGTTATTAGATGATAATTTTTATTCTTATTTGGGGGGGGCGGTTACCTTTTTTTCCCCATTTGGGTTGGCACTTGGGTGGCTCAGGTAGCAATCCCGGGTCTTGGGATTCATGTCCCACACCAGGCTCCCCACAGGGAGGCTGCTTCCCTCCACCTATGTCTCTGCCTCTCTCTGTGTCTCTCATGAATAAATAAATAAATTTAAAAAAAAAATTAAAAGGAAGAACAACTTTTATGCAGCAAGAAATAGCTGTTCTTGATCTATCATAATCTTTCTATTATATTCAGGATATTATTAACCAATTTATAAAATGTAATGCAAAAATTAAAAATTAAAATCATCCAACACTAATGGGACAGCATTCAGATTCTTTATGTACTTGTTTGTAATTTATATTCAACCAATCCACTTTCATAAAATTTTAGGTGGCACCTGTTTCTTTCAAACTGCGGGCCCCTCTCTCATCTCTATTATAACAGTTCTTATACTCTGGTGTGAATAGGAATCATTGGGAAGATTATAATACTAATTCCATGTCCACCTTAGGAAAGTCTCATTCTGTAGGTATGGAGGGAGACCTAAGAATCTGCATTTCAGCAAATGCTTCTTGTATTTCTACTGTAACCAGAGAGTTTGAGAAACACTGCCTATGAGCAATCCTGACATCCTAAAGTTCCAACATCAATCCATCCCTGCTACTTAAATTCTGTTACTGCTCCTTAGCTCTCTGAGTTTTTGCACTGTTTCAAAGGCTCTGTTTTCAAACATACTTCTGATCTGCAACTGTTCCCTTTGATCATTGTTTTGATAATCTTTCTGGTTTTGCCATTAGTCTTTAGTCTTTGACTAAAGACTTTTAACTCACAAGTCTTATCCAGAAACTATAGTTTATTTTTCAAACAGGACAGTCTTGAGGGTGATAGAGTGTGCCACTAATAATATGCCAGGATACTTAACATAAACTGGAACTGTTTAGAGCAGACTTCATGTCATCCTGATTTTGAATCCCAAATCAGGGAAATCTTTGACCATACTTCAGACTGATGACAAATTGTGATCTACTTCTGGATTCTCCATCCCAAAACTATTCTCCAAAGAAACCTCCAAAGTATTTCCCATTAGACTTCTAGAATGCCACTTTTACTATCTTCATTGCCATACACTTCAGATACCCTGTTTTCTAGCCGAAATAAAACTTTCATAGTGTCTGCAGGTGAGTGAGACTGTTGTATTAGACCCTGCCCTACTGTGGCAGCAAGTGCATTCTCCAATAATCCCTCTTGGTACAGTTACGTGGTGCATGAAGGATTATATTTATGTATAGGACAACATGAATTCAAGGAGGATGCTTTAATTTAGTCATCTGTATTTGATAGAGGAACATCTTTAATGTCACATTATGATGAAAAACAACATCTTTAATGTCACATTATGATGGAAAATAGTAGTTAAGGGGCACCTGGATGGCTTAGTCAGTTAAGCATCCCACTCTTGATTTCAGCTCCAGTCATGATCTCAGGGTCTTGAGATCAAGCCCCATGCTAGGCTCTGCACAGAGCATAGAGCCTGCTTAATTCTCTTTCTCTCCCTCGGACTCTCCCCTGACTCGTTCTCTCAAAAAAAAAAAAAGTTAAAAATTATATTTTATTAAAGAAATGCCTTAAATATTCTAGCAATTTTCTCTTAATGTTTCTAAATGTGAAATATTGAATGCACTTCAGAGAAAAGAGAGAAGCACCAGGGTATAAAATCCTTTTCTACTCATTGACAGGTATGAAATGAAGCAACAGCCTTTTAGTTTAGGCATTGCATCAACATTGACTCATGTGCCTCTTCTCTAAGTATTGATTTATCTAGTCAATCACAGAAGAACATTCAGAAAAATAATAGTTTTCCATTTTAAAATGATTAAAGTGAAAAAAATAAAATGATTAAAGTGTATTTAAATGGATGTCCCACGTTCATATAAAAAACTGAGAACTCATACAATGTAACATGAGCTTAATTATGCAAAGAGCAAAGGAAAACAGACTCATACATTCTAAAGTCTACTTCAGCCTCCTGCCTATTATATTGGCATTTAATATTGGCATATTTCCAATTGGAATTTGGAAAGAGAAACAAGATGGAAATATCACCTTCAAAAAATGTTTCCAGTCATTAGTTTAGAAGAAAGCAATAAACTAAGGTGAAAGTTTTAAAATATAATGTATTATTAGTAAATCATATATCCAGGCTAACCTTACAGGTATGTGTTGTTTTTATAAATTAACTAAAACTAGTTTAACCCTAGGGTCAAGTTCAAGTGGTGTACACCAGCAATCAGATTACAACTTGATGCAAATTTTGTCTCATTAAAAAAGTCACACATACTCCACTACTTCATTTGCAAAATAATTATGTACCTGGCCAAGGTCAGAGGATTTTCTTTCTGTTTTTTGTCTTTTATTTTGTTTTGTGGTTTTTCACTAAAGGAACTCAGGTTTCTAAAATACAGCTAAACTGTGGGAAAGATTACCTATTTTATTTTCATTTGAGGAAAGAGTAAGGAGAAGCAAACTTCAAAAAACTCAGAAGTGGGGATCCCTGGGTGGCGCAGCGGTTTGGCGCCTGCCTTTGGCCCAGGGCGCGATCCTGGAGACCTGGGATCGAATCCCACGTCGGGCTCCCGGTGCATGGAGCCTGGTTCTCCCTCTGCCTGTGTCTCTGCCTCTCTCTCTCTCTCTCTCTGTATGAGTATCATAAAAAAAAAAAAATTAAAAAAATTAAAAAATTAAAAAAAAAAAACTCAGAAGTTTTTGTTTTTATCTACCTTTTAATTTTTTTTAAAGAAATAAGATAAAAAAAGAAATAAGATAAAAATCTGCTTACTTTAGATTTTGATAGGATATACTATAATATCTTAGTACAAAAAATTCTCATTCTGTAATTCCTAGGGGAAAAAGAGAAATTTTTCTTTTTTGTCTCTATTAGTGTTTCTCTAGTGTCCCTACTAGAATTTTTCTAGGTGAACTTTTATTGTATATATTCTATCTCAGCTAAGATTCTTAGATGGGGCACCTGCGTGGCTCAGTGGTTGAGTGTCTACCTTTGGCTCAGGGCATGATTCTGGGGTCCTGGATAGAGTCCCTCATCAGGCGCTCTATGGGGAGTTTGCTTCTCCCTCTGCCTATGTCTCTGCCTCTCTCTCTCTGTGTCTCTCACGAATAAATAAATAAAATATTAAGAAAAAAGATTCTTGATAATCACAACTGATTTAACCCATAACATTTATCAAGACCTTTAAAAATATATATTTTAAAATATTTAAAATATATATTGTATATTTTTAAATATAAATATTTCAAAAATATATATTTTTATCACTTAGGAGATAACTCACTGCCTTACATCAGGCGCTCTATGGGGAGTTGCTTCTCCCTCTGCCTATGTCTCTGCCTCTCTCTCTCTGTGTCTCTCACGAATAAATAAATAAAATATTAGAAAAAAGATTCTTGATAATCACAACTGATTTAAAACCCATAACATTTATCAAGACCTTTAAAAATATATATTTTAAAAATATTTTAAAATTTTTTATAGATAAAAAAAGAAATAAGATAAAAAAAGAAATAAGATAAAAAAAGAAATAAGATAAAAAAAGAAATAAGATAAAAAAAGAAATAAGATAAAAAAAGAAATAAGATAAAAAAAGAAATAAGATAAAAATCTGCTTACTTTAGATTTTGATAGGATACACTATAATATCTTAGTACAAAAAATTCTCATTCTGTAATTCCTAGGGGAAAAAGAGAAATTTTTCTTTTTTGTCTCTATTAGTGTTTCTCTAGTGTCCCTACTAGAATTTTTCTAGGTGACTTTTATTGTATATTTTTAAATATAAATATTTCAAAAAATATATATTTTTATCACTTAGGAGATACTCACTGCCTTACTATTATGTCTCCAAATTTGTTATTTAACACAGTATTTTTTTCATTTTGAATCTTTAAAAGTTTCTTCCATAAAAAATATGAAATATGTTACTGAAATCTTGCGGATCTTTTAAATAAAATAAAAGCTAGTATTTGCTAAAGGACTTTGAAATGAAACCTGCCAACGTATTGGCATTATATTAAAAAAAAAAAAAAAATTAAAAAAAAAAACTCAGAAGTTTTTGTTTTTATCTACCTTTTAATTTTTTTAAAGAAATAAGATAAAAAAAGAAATAAGATAAAAAAAGAAATAAGATAAAAAAAGAAATAAGATAAAAAAAGAAATAAGATAAAAAAAGAAATAAGATAAAAAAAGAAATAAGATAAAAAAAGAAATAAGATAAAAAAAGAAATAAGATAAAAAAAGAAATAAGATAAAAAAAGAAATAAGATAAAAAAAGAAATAAGATAAAAAAAGAAATAAGATAAAAAAAGAAATAAGATAAAAAAAGAAATAAGATAAAAATCTGCTTACTTTAGATTTTGATAGGATACACTATAATATCTTAGTACAAAAAATTCTCATTCTGTAATTCCTAGGGGAAAAAGAGAAATTTTTCTTTTTTGTCTCTATTAGTGTTTCTCTAGTGTCCCTACTAGAATTTTTATAAGGCAGATCTAAATCTCTTAAAGGACAGAGAGAGAGAAGGAAGGACAATTGGGTGGGAGAGTCTAAGACTGCTTTGTACTTAGAAAGTTCTAGAAGGTCAAAAGTGGTCCTTAAGCCAAAGTCTCCTGAAACAGGAGTCCCATGTCTCTCAAAAATGTTTGGATTAATACCTGTGCCATGTTCAATCATCTGCTGGGAACTATCACAGCAAGCGTAGCTTCAGGATTTTAGTGTTCAATAGTGACCAAGAAAAGGGAATTTTCCTGGCTGCTACAGCTATTGCACTAAGAAATTAATAAGCATTAGTGTCTATGATCACTTTTAAATTATTTTTGCATTATAAATTTTTATTCCTTAAACTCTGTTTATAGTGATTTCAAGTTCACATACAGCAGTTCATAAATAAATATTTCATGTTATTAATTTGTGCAGCCTCATAATGCCTGGCAGTTTATTTTCTAGAACATAATTGTCTTTTTCTGAATATCAGAATAGGTACAGATTTTCATTATTTTATTTTTTTAAAGATTTTACTTATTTATTCAGGAGAAGCACAGAGAAAGAGGCAGAGACACAGGCAGACGGAGAAGCAGGCTCCTTCAGGGGAGCCCCATGTCAAACTCGATCCCAGGACTCTGGGACCACGCCCTGGGCCAAAGGCAGAGGCTCAACCACTGAGCCTCAGGCATCCCTTGATTATTTTAATGTAGAGGGTTGTTTAATTGAAGAAATGCATAAAGTTTGGAGAGGCTACCTGTCATTCTTCAACCAAAAAGGCTTCCTTTTACACCTACTTTGTTTATTGAATATCCAGGTATAGTCTTGGGTAAGGGCTCTGTGTCTAACAAAAGTCTGAAATTTATTGTCTTTATTGCTTTTTGTCTTATTTTATGAAAATCACTGATTTTTTTTTTAATGATTGTGCTTATCCTAGTAATAAGAATCATGAATCATATAAATTTACTAAAAACCAAGACAAAGATGCTAAAAGTGTTGGATCTTTAGCTTCACCTTTATGAAAATAAAGCTGAATTTCTGGGTTTTCAATTATGAAGGGGGAATTAATGCCCCAACAATACTTATCCCTGCCTGATTGTTTCAAACATTACTTTAACAAGCAGAATGCTTTATTTTTTTTTTTACAAAAGGATTAAGGTTCCTAACTCTTTTATAACTTATGAATAGATTATATTGTAGGTTCTAAACAATGGCTTCCCATTATATGATACTAGAGTTTTCTAAACATATTTTTAAAATACCACTCTTCTTATTCATGTTTAGCTTCTAATCTATGAATAAAGAAGGCCCAAGCTTTCATGTCTTCTATTTATGGGCTCTCTTTTATTTATAACTAGTAAAATTATTCCATTAAGCTTTAATCCATGAATTTCTATTTTTTTTCTACTTGTCAAGTAACTCTCAATTCAAATTATCAACAATAAACCCCATAGTACCAACTTGAAATTATGGTCTTAATAATGTTATAGGTTCTATTTTTTCATTTCATCAGCCAAGTCATGAATGAATATATTTAATAATTCCACATGCCTTTGGAACATCATTTAAAATTCCCCTGACCTACCACTAAAACCCAGGCTGGCACCGAACCACTAATAATACTCTTGGGACTTTAATACTTTTCTACATGTGAATCTAAGTCTTAAATGATTTCTACCACACACTTCCAGTAAGAATATATCATATGGAAATAAAGTCAATGCTGAGAGAGAGAAGTAAAAACTATCTATTGCTTAATCTATGCTTGTCATTCTGTCACAATCCAGAGTATTCAAATGAAATTAAATTGTTATCTTTGTTCATTCATTTTGATCCTCAAGTGATAGGAACAACACATGATTTCCTTGTTGTAGTGATAAGGATGCTATAAATCACTATGTACTACCACATAAAATTCTAAATGCATTGAATGGAACAGAAACGTATAATGGGGTTTTACTGAATATGGAAGAAGGCCAAGAAAGCATAGATTTCTGATTTTTATAAGTAAAAGACCCTAGAAAGCAATCCCTGTCATCTCATTCTAAGCACATTGATTCAACAGAATTCATTGCAAAGACAATCCATAATATTAGTATTACACATAGTTATTTTCAAAGCTTTAATATTTTATGTCACATAAATACTGAAAAGTATCAAAGAGCTACACACATTTCATTAATCAGATTAAGTTATTTAAATTTAATTTTATGTATTAGTTTTCATGCTGAATTATTTTCTATGTTTACATTTACCAAATATTCAGAGTTATTCATATCATGCATAGCCATACTTGAGAATTCATTTCTTAAAATAGAGGATATATAAGGAATAAAATAATTCCAATACAAAATTAGTTTCAATTTTTCTATAATTGCTTTACCCTAAAACCAAAGACATCATTGTCTGTTTTCCAGAGGTTGGGGGAAAAATAAGGAATCATCTTAAAACTCTTGTGGAAATGTTACTAGTGGGGAAAACTTAAGAAAGAAAGAAATTGTGGTTATACATATAGAGCCACCTATTTGACTATCACAGAAGAGACTATTATATTCTAGTAGATTTTAAAGAAATACAAAGGGATAATAATCTCTAGGCTTAGTACTCAAAAATAAATAGTAAAGCAAGTTTCTCAACCTGTGCACTATTGATATGCTGGCAATGGATAATTCTTTGTCAGGTAGGCTATCCTGTACACTGTAGATTATTTAGCAGCCTCTCTAGCTTCTTTTTATGAGATGCCAGTAACAACTGTCATCCCCCACACCAGGTTGTGACAACCAGAAATGTCTGCAAACATTGTCAAATGCCCTTTGGAGGGTATAATTATCAACCATTGAGAAACAAGAGGTAAAATAAAAGAATATACACCTCAATAATGAATAACAATAAGGGATGCCTGGGTAGCTCAGTGGTTGGGTGTCTGCCCTCAGCTCAGCTCATGATCCCAGAATCCGGGATTGAGTCCTACTATGGGCTCCCTGTGAGGAGCCTGCTTCTCCCTCTGCCTATGTCTCTGCCTCTCTCTTTGTGTCTCTCATGAATAAACAAATAAATCTTTTAAAAAAAGGAATAACAATAATAATCACATAGTTAAATTTGATTACTCACTGCTAAATGCTAGGTGAAGTGCTAAGTACTTTAACAAGTATTATTTCATTTAGTTTTTACAAGCCTATGCAATTTCTACTATCATTATTTCATTCTACAGATAAGAAAAAAAGTCTCAGAATCTGAACATGTGCCCCAAATCCCACAACCAGTAATTGTCAAGATCAGATGTTTTTCCCAGAACTTTCTAATTCCAGAGCCAGAACTCTTAGCCAATCTACTATACAATCCCTAATTAATCATGGGGCAGTAAATTAAATGATGCCATCAACCTTAATTACATTTTTATATCGCATGAAAGTAGGATTTTCTAGGGTTCAAATAAGTGTGGTGCCTACTGCCTGATGAACTGGAAGAAAAAGAAATAAACTGTGTTTGTATTATGCAAACAGCAAGCTTTTCAGGCTTCAAGCTTTCAGAGGCCTTGCAATTGTCTCCACTTTACTTTTTTTGTAGCCATTCCTTATGCTTAAGAGTTCTTACCTGTCCTACCTGCATGGTAGGTAATTAGTAAACTTTTTCTTTGAGGCCAGAACCAGGCTACCATAATTACAATTCAAATCTATAACTATAGGGATCCCTGGGTGGCGCAGCGGTTTGGCGCCTGCCTTTGGCCCAGGGCGCGATCCTGGAGACCCGGGATCGAATCCCACATCGGGTTCCCGGTACATGGAGCCTGCTTCTCCCTCTGCCTATGTCTCTGCCTCTCTCTCTCTCTCTATCATAAATAAATAAAAAAAAATTAAAAAAAACAAACAAACAAATCTATAACTATAGTTATACCTTCTGTTGACCTGGAAGATTTAATGCCATTTTAAAAGCTATTCCTAACCATTGTGGATTTTATATACTATCCTCATTCCTGATTTCTAATGTTATAACCTTAATTTTTATTATTACAAAATAATGAGCAATGCTCTTCCTACATTAAGCTCTGGAAAATATAATAAATGTTTAATTTTTATTAGTTTTTTTCTACTTGTCTTCTCATCCACACTCAAAAAACAGATAAAAGGACATTAAAGTACTAATACAACTAGATTATTTCGGCAAGGGTCTGATCATTGTCCAAACTCAGAATTGTCACATACCTATGAAAATAATCTACTTGTCTCTCCCATACCCCTAGGGCCTAAAAGAATGAAGGAAAAAAGAACTAAAAATCAGCTAAACTTAATAAGTAATTCCTGATTTTAGGATTATATTTATTTGTAACATTTATTTATTTATTTGATAAACTGTCCCAAGGAGGCTTATAAACACCTCTAAGTTATAGTAAAGAAAAATATACAAATATTAAAGTAGTTGCAAAATTTTATGATGCAATTGGGAAACAAAATAGGTCAACATAGTCAGCAGGAAGAAGGCTGGTAAAATGTTGCATATGATGAAGCCCTAATCACTTGCTAGGATAACATATACTTTATTTGAACTCTTGTAGAGTTCATGATACACTCTCACTCTGATTATGTTTTAAGATCTATTTATGTTGCTTCATGTAACTTATTATATGATAAGCTGTATTATGCATATACCAAATTATAGTGGTATAAGCTACTGTGACAGTCACTTTGGCTGCTCCTAATTTCTCCTACCATAAACAGTGCTTCAATGGATATTTTCATACAGACCTCCTCTAAGACCTATGTGAGAGTTCTTCTGGTTTATGTCAGAGTAAGAAAGCGGGGTCACATGGTAGTGGCATATTTATTTACACCAAATAAAGTATGTTTTTCTAACAGCTACTACAATGAGGGGAAACCCATCAAATACGTAATCACAGGATTTGTTGAACCATAATTCTTTGCACTGTATTACCTGGAAAAGGAGCACCTGAGATGTTAATATGTGTTTTAGTGGAAAAGGTACCAAGGAAAAATTTATTTGCAAAATGTTCTCTTAACTAAAGAGTTTGCTCCACTCTAAACTGCTCAGTGTCTTCTAGAATGCTGATGCTCACTATAAATGTTCAAGGGGGGGGGGGGGGGGAGCCAATTTTCCCAAACATATTTGAGTCCAAACCATATTTTGGGGGACCTTCTTAGATACAGCTTCTGAGTTATTTAGTGATTTGTAGAATACAATTTAGAAAACACTATGTTGCATTAGGCAAAAATTACTTAGAGTTAAATGAATCCTGGGACACTTGTGTGGTACAGTCCGTTAAGCATCTGGCTCTTATTTTCATCTCATGTCATGATCCCCACATGAGTCATGAGCCCCACATGAGGCTTCACACTCAGGATGGAGTCTGCCTAAGATTCTCTTTCCCTCTCCCACTTCCCTTCCTACTCGTGCTCTTTCTCTCTTTCTAAAATAAATATTTAAATCTTAAAAAAAAATAACCATAATGAATCTTGATACTAACATCTAAAAGAGATATTCCTCTAGAGCCCACTTTAAAAAATGTTATTTAACATAATTATCTTTATCTTCAACAATCCTTAACAACATAGTTATATATTTCGTAAGGTTTTTCCTAACATAAAAAAAGTAAAGAAGACTTAGTAAAAAGCTAACCTATGGGTACTGACCAAAGATAGCTCAGATACATTGCTCTCTGACAGTGTGGCTCTATTTGGACAAAGTATAGAGGAATGGTTGAATTGCCTAGACTTTAACTAAAATGTATTAAATATCATATCTCTTAGATGATTAAGTTTTAGATAGTTACTGGGGGTTATGAGATAGATGCGTGGATAGATAGACTCTTGAGTAAATAACTACAGTTATATTTAAAGTTATATACCAGAGGAACCACATAAAGGGGATCAAGAAATTAGGTAAAATAAATGTTTTCATCTTCAAAACTGATTTTTATAAGTCTTCGATAAATATTATATGCAAATTTAAAATGTGAATCCTAAAGTCATTATTTTGACAGTGACAATGCATCTCAATCAACACACTAAAATTTGGGCTGACGAAAAATAATTGTTCAGTTCTGAGATCAATATAACTGGAAAGCAGAAGGAAAGGAACTTTATTTTAACTTTCTGGAAAAGATACACAAGAAATGCAAGGTATGTTTTCCACTATTTACCTATTAGGAAATTCAAGATTGCATTTGCACTTAAAATGTGTGTTCTTCCAGAAGTCTATTTAATGGAGAGTTTATTTAAGCTGATAAGTGAACTTTTCTTGAATATATTAGTTGTCTAGACAATTTAACTTCCATTTTAGAAACATACTCTTAGAGGTAGAGATAGCCAGTTCTTTGTCACAGCAGATAAAAGAAGCTTACAGCCAAGAATACCAGAGCACTATTTTTGTCAGGTACCTATCAACATTTATGTTGTCACCCTATAGAGGCAGAACATTTAAAAGATCTACTGTATCTACATTTCCTAATTATCTGATACCTATTTTTACATTTTCTCAGTGACTCTTCTCCCCTAAAACCCATAAACTATGAAATAAAAATGCTTTTTGAATGAATGCATAATGTCCAGATTCTTTATTTTTTTTAATAAAGTCTGTTCTAAAGCAAATAAAATTTCAAATTCAATTCACACTCATTTTTTTTATCTTGTTTCATATCAAGCACTGAAACATATATTTAAATGGATGTTACATAAACTCTTCCTCCTAAAAAAAAATGGTACAAAACATCAAATGACAAGTGAAAACAAACTGTAATGTCATATTTTGTAAATTGATTACTTTATAGCACTTTGTGCCTACCTCTATTATAGCACCCTTGTACTGTATCTTAACTATTGGATTCTGGACCTATCACGCAATACATGTTGAAACTTTAAAGCACAGGAAGTACCCTATCATTTGTAATTCTCAGCGCTGAGGAACTTAGGAAAGAATGGAAAGAATCAAAGGCAGTAGGAAAGAAATAATTAACAGACCCCAAAATGATTATTAGTTTTAGAAATACCAAACTCAATTTTTCTTTACATTAAAACAAATATTTTTCCAGCTACCTTTGCAACAACTCATTTTTTGGTTTTGACTCTTACCTCTAATTAATTAAATAAAATCAAGTGGTTTCTGATATATGAATTAGCTTGGCTTTGGAGTTAACAGAACATGAACTTCTCTGGCACAGCCTTATCTAAAAGAACCATATCAGATAAGCCTGAGTGCTAACACTGTAAGTCACAGCATTGGGAAACATACTTTGGCAAGCTTTCCAAATCCCTGACTCTCCTCATGGAAATAATAACAACTTTCATTTTTTAGAAGTCTGATAGGCAGATGATATATAAATACCAAAGGAGGAAAAATGTAGTTAACGCTTTGTATTTAATTCACAAAAACAACTTAATATATAAATTATGACCTACAAAACTGATGATAATTATTATAGGAGAGCTCATGTTTTTAAAGATTTCCATTATGTCCTTCAGAATTTTATTTTTTGATAATAAGTATAATTTTATTGTGATTTCAAGTTATTCCTAATTTTGTGATCAAAAAAAAAAAATAGGGCATCAGGAATCACTAGTGTATCCAAAATGAATCCTGAGAAAATAATAGATATTACAGAGCTTTGCAGAATGGAAGTAATGTTCTCTTATTATTTTTCTTTCCTGCCTCTTTCCTTTAAGATTTAAAGGATCCCTGAATGGCTCAGTGGGCCTTTGGCCCAGGGCACTATCCTGGAGTTCTGCATCGGGCTCCCTGCGTGGAGCCTGCTTCTCCCTCTGCCTGTGTCTCTGCCTCTCTTTGTCTCTCATGAATAAATAAATAAAATCTAAAAAAAAAAGATTTAAAAAAATAAAAATGGAAGAATTATTAATTTAACTTAAAAATTTAAGGAATTCAGAATACGAAATTTAAATAAGTCTCGGAGGTCTTTTAGGGCGAAAATATATGAGAATACCTAACATGTTATTATATAATATTTTAAAATACAGTTTAAAGGAGTATCCAGTGCATTCAGCTAGTTTTAGGCATTATGACAGTCAATCCTCATTCAGCACTTTCTATTATTATGTATTTCTGGACAGAATATTTTGTCAGTTCTCCTAAAAGCCAATAAAAGTACAACCTTTAATATCAAGAAACCATTTAGACTTTATAAATAAAATGAAATCATTATTTCACAAAGAACTCTTATCCAAAAAGGTCACAGGAAAAGAAAGAAATGGTGAAATTCTTTCAATGAAACTGAGCTCATACTCTGAAGTGAGACACCTGGGTGTTTCATTGCCAAATTTATATCTTTATGGCACTGAGGAACACACACAAAAAAATTTTCATCTACTTTTTGGAATGACAGCTGCATACAGAGGCAGATAGTCTCACATATGACCACTAGAAAGAGTGGCCATGATACCTCGAATCTCATTACTTTCCATTACGTTTTAAAAGGTTCTTCCAAGTCATTATAGGAAAATGAGAATGAAGTTAAAAACACAAATTGACTTACAGAAGATTATAAAGAAAAGAAAGGTCAGTGATATACTTAACAGCTAATAAGCTCTAGGAAAGACTGAATCTGAGTATCCAAAAACAAGATAAACTACTGTTTTAAAACTGAAAGTTTTAATACATCTTCACACTCTAACAAATAAGGAGTATCTGTTCCAGAATGTGAATAAATTGCTCCTAAAAAAAGTGAAAATAAAGGAAAATAAACATAAAATCTGGTGAACGGGTCTGGCTGGAGATAGTTCAAAGCATAGTGCCACGTACTATATATGAGTCTGTGGGAATACTGGGAGTCTGTATTTTTCTTCAGTGAGTTCAGACTGCCAGTTTGATCACTCAGTATTAAGTTCTTGCTTCCCCAGATCAAACCTGCTTTCAAAAGCTGATATAAAAATCAGTTTTTATATCTTTAATAACACTAATTGCTGGCAATAAAACATGTATAACAGTAATCCAAAACTTAGGCAAAAAATAGAGACTAACACTTGAATATTCAGAGAAATTTTTAACCAAAATTCTGCTAAATGTACATTACAAGTACAGGAGAGGCTATGAATAAGAGTAGCTACATGTGTGCTTCTATTCATGAACCCATGCTCACACAAGTAAGAGATTATCATCCAGAATTTATGAGAAGAGGACATAACAGTTTCAAAGGTTGTGTAACAAATATACATGTCATGAGATGATACATCATGAGCAGTATTCAAAGGATGTGGACATTAATTTGAAATCTTTGCAACAGAAAAATCAGGTTATTTTTTCCTCATGTCTTAGATCTGTGTTGTTCAATAGTTAGCCACAGGTGATACTGGTATTTATTTTTTAATGTGTTCATTAAAATGAAATAAATTAAGAATTCAGTTATGTAATCGCACTGGCCACATTTCAATCGTTCAATAGCTCCATGTGACTAGTGGTTACCATAATAGTATAGATATTAAACATTTCGATGTGGCAAAAAGTTTTCTTGGACAAGAGCTGTTATAGAATGTATGCAATCTGTAACAGGAATGTGTGTGGTATAAATAACAAACACTTAACTAAAAAAGATCCAAATAGAAATTCATTTTTCCGGCATAATAAAAAGTGCAGGGTGTGGGTATTTGCTGACATTAGTTTCATTGCTAATTAATGACAAAAAAGAAAGCTGACTATTTCTCTTCTACCACCCTTACAGGTTTTATAGGCTGTGAGCTTTGTCTTTACACTTTTCACCTCAGGATGCAACATGTCTCCTGCATATCCATATATCTTTCCACATTCAAAATGGGAACAAGTGTAGAAAACAAAGTAGAGGCTGGGCCTACCTGTTCCTTACTCAAGCAAACACTTTCCTAAAAATCCCCCACAAAATTCCACTTATACCTCCTTGACCAAAACTGTACCATATACCTGCCCTTAGTTGGACAGGATATATTTCCAAGAAGTCTGAGAGAGTAAACCTAGTGAAATGTGTCATTTAAAGAAAAATAGAATGTTTCAAAAAACAGTAAGATGTAGAAACTAAAATTATATTGCTGTCCAATCAGCTACCTTTTCTGGTAATATCAGAACGCTTTGAAGAAATACTGAATGCTTCAAATCTGACATGTGAGTTCTATGATCAGTAAAACACAAATATTTACCTATTTCATGAGTTTATAAAATTGAGGACCATTCTCAGGAAACACAATTTTTCAAGACAAAACACATCACAATGAAGCATAATAAATAAACCATAAATGATACAAATTTGAAATAAAGAACATAAAAGTTACTAAAAATATAATTATCACCACTTGCCCAAAAAAGGCTGAATTTTAAAATCTACATTTATTGTTTCTAATAAATACAAATATGATTCTAGTTTGAAATTAAAAGCAAACAAAGCAGAAATAGAAAATGCTGTGGATATACATGACCAGGGAAGTAGTAGATATAAAATGGAAGAGACAAATTGTTAGTTAGTGGGTGTTTCGGGTTAACTCAAATTCTCACAATGAAACCCTAACCCCCAATACTCAGTGTGTGATTGTATTTAGTGTTAGGGCCTTCAAAGAGGTGATCAAGTTAAAATAAGGTCAATAGGGGGGCAGCCCGGTGGCTCAGCAGTTTAGCGCCACCTTCAGCCCAGGGCCTGATCCTGGAGACCACGTCGGGCTCCCAGCATGGAGCCTGCTTCTCCCTCTGCCTGTGTCTCTGCGCCTCTCTCTCTCTTTCTCTGTCTCTCATGAATAAATAAATAAAACCTTTAAAAAAAAAAAGATCAATAGGGTTGGAACTGGTATTCTTATAAGAAGAGGAAATTTAGGGCAGCCCGGGTGGCTCAGTGGTTTAGCACTGCCTTCAGCCCAGGCGTGATCCTGGAGACCCCACATCAGGCTCCCTGCATGAAGCCTGCTTCTCCCTTTGCCTGTGTCTCTGCTTCTCTCTGTGTGTCTCTCATGAATAAATAAATAAAATATTTAAAAAAAAAGAGAAAGGAAATTTAGACACACAGACACCAAGGATGCACTGGGCGAGTGGAAAGACCACATGAGAACACAGAGAACGTGGCCATCTGCAAGCCAAGGGAAGAATCCTCAAGAAAAAGTATCCATGCTCCCACCTCAACCATGGAAAATTTTAGACTCCAGAACTGAGAAAATAAATTTCTGTTGTTTAAATCATCCACTCTGTGATATTTTGTTATGGCAGCCTTAGCAAACTAATATAAAGAGAATGAGTGACAGAAAGTGAATTTCTGATCTATTCCAAATAATATGTTTGGGAGGATGGTGATATTGATTTTTTGGATTAATTATTCCTTGCAAATATTTGAAGCAGTACTGACCAAATTTGGTACTAGCCACATGTGGGTATTCAAATTTAGATTAATCAAGATTAAATAAAATAAAAAAATTAGTTCCTTACCTATGCTGGCCACTTTTCAAGCACTTAAAAACCACAATAGATGTCACAATAAAATGTTCATTTTCCTTATTTTTCCCAATAACTAAACACATAATAAGACATGTATGAACACCTTGGTTGCTATGGATTATACCAACAGAGATAATCATGTTGCTAAAATCATACACCAGCAAATGACCCTCACATAAATGGATTAGCATTGAATCATCTTTCAAACAAAGAAAGTACTTTATAAAATAACGTTAATGGATGTACTAGATATGGAAAGAACAAGGAATATCAGACGTATATATATATATATATATATATATATATATATATATATATATATATATATATATATATATATATATATATATATATATATATATATATATATATATATATATATATATATATATATATATATATATATATATATATATATATATATATATATATATATATATATATATATATATATATATATATATATATATATATATATATATATATATATATATATATATATATATATATATATATATATATATATATATATATATATATATATATATATATATATATATATATATATATATATATATATATATATATATATATATATATATATATATATATATATATATATATATATATATATATATATATATATATATATATATATATATATATATATATATATATATATATATATATATATATATATATATATATATATATATATATATATATATATATATATATATATATATATATATATATATATATATATATATATATATATATATATATATATATATATATATATATATATATATATATATATATATATATATATATATATATATATATATATATATATATATATATATATATATATATATATATATATATATATATATATATATATATATATATATATATATATATATATATATATATATATATATATATATATATATATATATATATATATATATATATATATATATATATATATATATATATATATATATATATATATATATATATATATATATATATATATATATATATATATATATATATATATATATATATATATATATATATATATATATATATATATATATATATATATATATATATATATATATATATATATATATATATATATATATATATATATATATATATATATATATATATATATATATATATATATATATATATATATATATATATATATATATATATATATATATATATATATATATATATATATATATATATATATATATATAGACCCTTTCTATGAGAGAGAAATAAGCCTTCATTCCTTTAAGCTTTTGTTACTTTTCAGAACATATATATCACTGCAGGACTTATATATAACCTGGCTTATCCTGACCATGAAGTTTATTTTTTTTATTCTGCAAATATATTTGTAATTAGTCTGTTTTCCATATGCAGTTGGCTAATCAAAAGAATACAACTATTGTAGAGGTGAAATTTAAAGCAGCTGTCCCTAAGCAGTTTTATACAGATAAAGGTCTATACAGTTAGGAGCTAACATCAAGTTTAAACCTAGATCATGGAGATCCCTGGGTGGCTCAGTGGTTTGGCGCCTGCCTTTGGCCCAGGGCCTGATCCTGGAGACCCGGGATCGAGTCCCACGTCGGGCTCCCTGCATGGAGCCTGCATCTCCCTCTGCCTGTGTCTCTGCCTCTCTCTCTCTCTCTCTCATAAATAAATCAAATATGTTTATATATATATATATATATATATATATATATATATATATATATACATATGTATATATAAACATATGTATATGAGAAAACAACCTGAGTAGTACTCAGAGTCTCATTTTTTATACCAGCAATTTCACAAAAGAAAAGCTTTTTATCTTTAGACTCAAATCTCAAATCTGTTTATAGACATAGAGTGAGGTAGGGTTGCTCCTGAAAACCAGCATTGCCAGTATGGGGATATTCTGGAGTTAAGAGACTCTTTGATGCATTTGCAAAAAGAGAAATGAGAAGGTAACTGAAAAACAAAAGTGGGTATAAATCATTTAATATTTCCAAGTGGCTTTTACAAACTAGAGTTGGACTTGGGAACATTTATATATCTGTTCATTTTCTTTTCCTTTGTTTCATTTTGTTTTCGGGAAGTTTCTATTAACCATATGTTGAATGCAAAGAGTTGTTCTAGACTTAATGATCTAATGTTGAATAAGGCAGTAATTCCTGTCCCCAGAAAACAGTGTAAGAGGGAAATGAGACTATGATATTTAATTTGTGTATCTAAAAATTACTGTCTATTAAAATTAACTTGAATAATTTCACAAAAGGTGACTAGTCAGTATTTTAAAAACACAAGCTCTATTTTCAAGTTCAATTTTTTAATGACATCTTTAATTCATAAATTACATTGGCATTTGATTCTTCATGTATCATTTTACTATGTGTAGGCTCAGGTGTTCTTACATTTTATGGACAAGACCATTAGATCTTTGAGAAAATTCTGAAGAATAATAATGGCTTATTTTAAGAGGCTGAGGATTCTGTATTACAAAATCACAAGCAAACTATCAACGTTAAATAAACTTCAAAATGGGCCTCCTCATGGCTAGTACAAAACTGGTCTAAAATATGAAGTTTGCTTCCTTTTGAAAGAAAAAGAGCCCTGATCTACAAACCCATTAAAGTCCTTAAGTAGCCACTGAAGGTTGCTGAGTGGCATTTGTCTAGCTTTAGCTTAACAGCTATAGAAAAACTCAAGAGAGATAAGAAATTGCCATGCTAAAGCTGTAGGCCTAACAATGCTGCTGGTTAGTCTCATAATTGTGAGCCCATTTTTTTTCCCAGTTTCTCAAAAAAGACACTTTAAAATCTTATTATTATTACAATGTACTCCTAAATAGTCAACTTCTTAGTATGGAATTTATTACAGAATTTAAATAAAATCTAACTTTTAAAGGGTATATGTTATATTAACTATGATGGGATTAAATATAGTACAAGAAATCAAAATTTTATATTAATAAGCATGGCTAAAGCACTGCCAACTTACGTATCACCTGTTCCCACCTCAACTTCCAACCTTTTCTCAAGAAGTTAACCATGTCAATTGTAAGGGAAATTTATACTGTGCAGTTCAGGACCACTAGGGTTAAGGAAAAGCACCAAATAAAATTAAATTAATTCCCCTTTATGTACAATAATATGGTTCAAATAAACTCCCAGAAGTAAAAACAGTTCTTTTTTATTCTTACAACTATATCCAACTTTGAACGTAAAAGCTACCTGACCTTTTCTGTAAGAAGCTGATTCTGTTAACAAGTTCAGTATCTTTAAATAATATTTGTTGCTCTAAACTGCTCACTGCAGACTGTTTTAGCCAGTAATTTGAAGGGGGGCAGGCAACCATTTTGTTGCACTGATCCCCACAAACCACACAAATTACAAATATAACAAGAGAAGAAGACATCATTAATCAAGTTATACATATTTCCTTCCATCACTGGGGAGAAAGGCCAGTTAGTTTGTCCCAGATACATCACCCTAAATGGTTTTTTGTTCATGTTGGTTTACACAGAATAAAAAATCTAAAGGTTATACTGACGCTACAATTTGTTTCTTATTGCTCCTTCTCCTCCCAACAGTGAAATTATTTTAATCATCAAAAACACATTTCAAAAAAAGCATGTTAGTCACAATTTATCACTTAATATTTAAATCCTTGAAAGAAAAGTATAACTTTTTGTTGTATTCCATGCTTATCTAAATAACAATACATTTTAACAACTTATTTTTACAACTCCCTAGGCAAATTCTCTAGTTTTTAATCATAAACTCATAGCAAGCACACTTGCTTCCCAGATAGACAGATGGACCCACATGAAAAACATCCTTTGTTTGATAAATTGAACTTACCAACTTTACCTCAGCACTTTAAATGCTCATGCTGAGGCCAATTACTTGAACATTATCTATAATACTATTTTCTACCGGAAAATAAAATGAATTGCTTGGTTTTGCTATCTTTGTAATGTGTTCATAGAAACATCTTATTAAGATGTTTTTAGGGATCCCTGGGTGGCGCAGCGGTTTGGCGCCTGCCTTTGGCCCAGGGCGCGATCCTGGAGACCCGGGATCGAATCCCACGTCGGGCTCCCGGTGCATGGAGCCTGCTTCTCCCTCTGCCTGTGTCTCTGCCTCTCTCTCTATCTCCCTGTGACTATCATAAATAAATAAAAATTTAAAAAAACAAAAAGATGTTTTTAGATTCTAGGTTTTCTAAATCAAACATGAGTATATTTTGTTCTGTTAGCATCATTTAGAAGGACTTTGGTGACCTAGGCATTTAAACATGATAATTTGAATTCTAATATACATAAATAAAATGTCTCACAAATACTATGCATAATGGATGATATCAGTGTTTTATCTTTCAAAAATTAAATGGAGAAAGCTGATATTCCACAAGATAATTTGTCTCTCAGCTTTTGCTTCTTCCATTTCACTTTTGTTCACAACACAGATCCTTACCAATATTATTTCATTCAGAACAATGAATTTTAAAATAAAAAATGATTCGTTTTCTTTAAATATTTTGTCATTGCCTCTTTATAATAAATTATAAAGTTTCTTTTGATGGTGTCCTCCCACTCTTATGATAAATTGGTAAGATCAATTTAGCATACTTATCTATCTGTGAAGAAGGAATGAAATGAGAATATGCCTTTAAAAACAGTTACCGTGTGTGTGTGTGTGTGTGTGTGTGTGTGTGTGTTCACTTGTTAGAGATTAGTTGTGAAAAGCAGGCCAAAGATAGTTAAGAAGAAATTTATAATAAATCTTCTAGAGCTTCATTTCATCAAACTTAATACTTGGAAATACTTCATCTTTCCCTTTTCCCATCTTCATTTCAGGGAAATATGCACTTGCCCATAGTAAAGCCCAGGAACTGAAAATGGTTTCATAAACACGTCTGACATTTTCCTTTCACCAGACTCCTTTACAATTGCTTAACAATGAAGAGTGCAGAAATGTAGCTTTCTATCAAAGGTACTGTGTGCTGCCCTGCACTGTGTGAGAGACTTGAAATTGTTCAGACCTACGGTCACTTGGATACTACATTACACTGCAAGAATATAGTAGTAGGTAAGCACAGTGGGGGGGGACAAAGTATCCTTTCTGAGCTGTGAGGGTTTAGATAATGGACAAACAATGATGGTTTTCATGGTGATGGATTCATTTGATTTTCACTGGCTTCACCCAGAATCTCCATTAGATTACTCTTGAACATAGTGTACTCAATTCCTTTCTTATTTGTCAAAGTACATTTTCTAGGCCAATCTTGCTTTTGAGAATATTTCTAAATGGCTTTCTATAGATATCTTCAAGTTTCTAAAAAAAAATTTGCTTGACAATATTAATATTCAAACATACCAACTATTATTTATATGTCCATTTCTGAGTAGAGTCATATCTTTCTATAATATGAACATATTTCTTTAAAAAAAAACTATGTTAATCTTTCCAACAGGATGATTCATAAAATCTTTAAATGACTTGTTTATCCATGTTATCTTACTATTATTTTAAAATATTCTATATGCTTTTGTAGTTTTTCATAAGATCATTTTTTTCCCTACATATTCTACATTTGTAGCCAGCAGAGTATCTGTTACCAAATAATACAGTCAATCTTTAGCTTGACTCTGTCTGACAATATTCTGGTTTATCTCCTAAAATAGGGAAAAGTAAAGTACACTTGTAGAGCAAACAGTTTGTCTGAAAAATGTTCTGCTCAAGTAATAGAGGATTATAAATTTTAAAAAGGGAGTAAATTCTTATCATCTTATGTGGCATCTTAGCTAATTGTAACCTAGGTTTTTAATTTGAATCTCTTGGACTTTAAGACTATGTATTTTTTAATTACTGGAATTCTTTGCATATAGATACATACGCACACACACACACACACACATGTAGTCATTTTGTCTGAACTATGAACAATTTAAGTAATATGAAAGACTATAGTGTAGCATAGTCTTAATTGGACCAAAGATCACAGAAGTTAAATGCTGCCTGCCATTATCGACAATTTATTAAGAGTGAATTAAAGAAGTAAAAAAAAAATTCATACTTTAATAATGTCTTAAGCAATCATTCACCAAAATTAAACATTGGATTCTGAATCTAATTTCAGTTATGAACCCTTGGGGTCAAAAGATGTTTATAACACATGATAAAAAAAAAACTGCACTGAGTATAGATTAAGATAGTACACTGCCCTAACTTGTGGCATGAGCAATTGGTATAAATTATTCTATTTGTTACACTTTTGTACAAACCATTTAAAATTGCTTATGGGGGGTGCCTGGCTAGCTCAGTTGGTGGAACTCATGACTCCGGATCTTGGGGTTGTGAGTTTGAGCCCCATGTTGGGTGTAGGGGTGTTTGAGTTACATAAAAATTTAAAATTGCTTATGAGAATTCTTCCTCCGGAGATCCAGAGGATGGGGGGGGGAGGGCGAATAAAGCACTGCAAATCATATTTTGCCATGCAATTTCACCATAACTATTGTTCTAAAAACAACAAAGCCTTCCACCACAAGACCATTTTTAAAAGTCTTGACTGACAATACCACTCCCTATTTATTAACGTCACTATACATATTAAACCAGTTCTAAATCTGATGTGTGCCATCAAATCAGAAATAATTATTTAAAAACTTGGAGATATATATTTAAATATATTATACATTTTAATTACATTTTAAAATATATTTTTTTCTTTTATAGAAAATCAGATGATGTGTATTAAGAGAACAATTTTCTATTCTGCCTAAAGGTTTAGAAATGTATATGTCACAAAGTGGAAGGTTTGGAGGAGAGTCAACCAATAAAATCTATACCGAATTGCTGAACATGAATTTCCAGGGTTTTATTTTTGGCTAATGCATCCCTTTTTTCCTGGTTTCCAACCTCACAGAAAAGAAGAGCAGAGGGCTGGCAAACACTGGCTTAATTATCCCCATCAGTCTCAGAGACAAGGCGCTTAAGAGTTTTAGCTGCTGTAAACACTCCCCTGATAGCAGATAAGGAATCTGCTGAAAGGCGGTTTTGTCTGGGGAAAACCTTAGGGGCACAGCAGTTAATCATTAGTGCAATATTGTATATGCATTACTACATCAAAGGAAACAGAACCCAATATTCTATTGTGAAGATTTTCTGTGTTTTCTTAAAGGTAAGAAAACTCATGCTAACCAGAGAAAAGATTTTTAAAAATTACATTTGCTGCAGAAACAAAGCATATTCTACTCTTCTTTTTTTTTTTTTTTTCTTTTCCTCCAAGAGAGAATGTCATTATTGGTTTGGTTTGGTTTTGTTCTGCTTTAATATGTGCCCGCAGGGATATACAAAGTTTCCACTGAAGTCAAAGATGTAACTTTTGTCTCAAAAAGAATTTGCACCTTTGTATCTAAACGCACTGATTAGAACCCAGAATATCACATAACCTTATTTTATCAAGACACTAGAAGCAAGCCAATGTTCTTCTTCCGTATCAGCACTGTGTTAGTCTAGGATCTATTTGTGGAAAACTGACCCTTCACTATCCCTGACAAAGAACCTTTCTATCACTTCAAAATGAAGGCATCCACAATGACCTCCTATTTGTAAAACTTAATAGACTTTTCATAGTCCCACAATCAGAGAATCTTGGAGGCTTCCAAAGTGTTCATAATACCTTTCCAGAGCTAACTTCCAATCTTTCTCAGCCATTCTGCTACTGTGCACAAGTAAAACAAAACTTTTCGGTGTCATACACTCCTCGCCCTTTCCCATACCCTGGCCTCAATACATGACTTCTGATTGTGTATCTATCCTCCGGCCCCCATTTCTACAGGTCTACCTTTCCTGGAAACTCCAAGTTTCATATCTAAATCTCTTCACAAACCATCTGTTATTGCTTCCCTCTGGCAATTGGAAATAATCTCTTTTTTCTTTCCTTCAAACTCTTTAAGCAACTTTATGTCTTAGTAATAATATCTGTTCTAATATTTAGTACATTATGGGTCAGAAGTCAGTGTTGTTACATGACTGAACTTAGTAGACACTATTTTTGTTAATGACCATGGTATAAATATTTCGTAGGATTTTAAGAAGAGTAAGACAATTATTTTCCATCACAAAGTGGTCATCTTTAATATTTCTAAGTTTCTTAGAGAAGAAAAATAAACTAACATTTAATAGGGTATTTTAATATGCAGCACATACTTCTTGAATTGGCCATAATTTGAGTTGTAATCGAAAAATTTCCCCTGAGAAACAATTTCTAAACAAATAGCAGTTACTGAAGAGGTTAAGTCTGTTTGTTTAAACTGTTAAGTTTTACAAATGTGTCCTCTCAAATGTATCCCAGTGCCATCCTTAAACCCTATAAAGATTTTTTAAACTATGGAAAAGTTTCAATATAAACCAGCTTTTGTATAACAAAATTTTAATATGGTGCATATGATTAAATGAATAAAGTCTTAACTATCTTGATTTTAGGTCTTCAAGAAGATTCTGTATTATGTGGGTCAAATATATCACTTGTCTAGACATCACTGGTCAAATAGACGAGCCTTCAAGGAGGTTCTACATTAGTTGGGTCAAACGCACCACTTGTCTAGACATCACTAGTCAAACAGACTGAATAAATATTTCAGACTGAATGAGCATTGATTTCTCTCAGAAGGCTGACCTCAAGACAGAGTGGCTCTTTCTGAAGTTGGTATATTCAAGAGGAGATATTTTGAATATGGGCTGTAAAGCAAATATCATAACTGAAATTTTGACCTTCAAGAGCACACTGCACTTCAGAATATTATTATAAATCAACTCTTTCACTTGCATTCATATAATCAATAAAAAAAATTGGGCCAGACTTTCTATACGAGAAAACAAAATCCATAGTGCAGAGAATGCATGCTTAGAAGAAAGCTTTTCTATAGCTATTTTAGAATAATAGTTAGAGCAAGGGGTTTGTAGCTTGCCAGTCACTAATTTGATATATATTTCTGGCAACTGTAGCTATATTGCCTTAGGCAAATTATTTAACCACCATGATTCTCAATCACTTGTCCACAAAAAAGGATAATGATATCTATTGGGCAATGATTGGCCCATGGTTATCATAACATTATTTGATTAATATGGAAAAGCAGAAATATGAAAGTTTTTATATACCTTGAAAAGAGGAGTAGAACAGGATAACTAGCTTTTCTAACCCAAGATATTGAAGACGTGGGTAAAAGAGATAAACATAAATTATACTAAATCACAACAAAAAGGATCTGGATTCACTCTTTTTCTATATATACTAATAAAAGATTATGAAAATTAAAATTGAAATCAATAATATTAGGGAAATACACTTATTCAGGCATATACATTTGCACCATCAAATTGATTATATACTGTAATACTCTGATACTTATGGGTGTATCAACATTTTACATATAAGTGTATCTTTTACATGATCAATATATAATATCTTAATAAGCATTTTAATATATAGAATATGTACAATAAATTGTAGCCATAGAAGGCATACGATTGTATAGGCATAACAATTAAAAATAGTTTCATGTAGAAAATTTTTTCCAGGTTATAAAAATATTTGAGATAAATAATTGAACATTTCAAAGAGTTGTAAAAAAAAATCTCATTTTTAGCTACACATATTTTTCTACTTTGTTATTATAAAGTTTTTAATTCAATAGCTATGTTTCTGTTTTTCTTTACTGGTTGAATCTAGCAAAATCATGACTTCTAAATGTTTAACTAATTCCAACAATATACTAAAATAAAGGCTTAATTTGAAGTTGAAATAAGTTAAGCAAAGGAACAAGCCAACTCAGCTGCTAATTTTAAAGAAAAGATAATAGCACTTATAATATATGCTCTTATAGATCATCAACAATGTGTTTTGTTTTTTTAGGCATATACTCACATATCATTTCTATTTAGGTACAAATCCATTTTGATGTGCTATAAATTTGTTTCCGCTCTTTAAAAATTAATACAATCTGACTAGTAAAGAGAAAACATAAAACTGTCATTTAAGCTATTTAATATGATTTTTTCTCCTGATACTTATCCCTAATACACTCACAGACATTGATGAGTTACAATACCAAGTAATGCTATATCTCATTCTTAAACTTTAAAATGGCTTATGAATAGCCATATTTCCCAAATAGAAAACTTCATTAATATCATGACATAGTCACTGCCGACACAATCTTTAGTGTATAAGAAATAATTCAATAGAAATGTTAGATAAAATTTTGCAATTTTGATCTCAGAGCAACAAGAATTTAACTTAGAACACATATACAACTGTGTATCTATATATTCCTCTCATAGAAAAAGTTATACTTTTTAAAAGACCTGTAATTTAACAGGTCTAATTATAAAAATTGAAATTTAATTATGATATACAATTCCCAAATGTCATTTGCAGTCCATTTATCTGATTTTTTCCCATCTGAGCCATCATAATTAAAAAGATATTTTACATGCCTACAAACACATATAAACACTTGAATTCAAAACATGAAAAACTTTATTCACTGATTGCATATTATATGTGTTGGCTATAAAATGACTAACAGCAGATATTACATTTAACATTTTAAAATATATTCCATTATAATTAGAATACAAGGTATATACACCAGAGTCATACTTATGTGATGATAACCTATATTTTAAAAATTTAAATGTTGTTAGATAATATAATTTAAAAAGGTGTGTAATTTTCATAATTGTGCAATTAAATGGCATATGCAGACTTTTCTGCATAATATACAATATAAAATAATTTATTTTCATTATATCTGTTTAAGACATTACTATGGAAAAAATAATTTTGGTATAACTAAAGTTAGGTACTAAAATAAACAGATATTTGACTGATAATTGTTTTACCTCATTATCATTGGCAAAAGAAATACATTGTATATTCTTCATTGAAAAGTAAAATATATGGATGACAAATAAAAAACCTAATACAATCATTATTTTGCTGAATTATTAATATTTCAAATGTTATAGTCTCATTTATCATGAAACTTTCAAATCCAACAATAAACTTAGATAAGAATAAACCAAAGCCAGCTATCTATTTAAAAGACAAATTAAAATAATTTACACTTGAAAGCAAATATATTTAAGGCAACTGCATTTGTTGTTTCCTTAAAAAAAAACTTGCATATTTATTTGGAAAGCAGTTGCATAAACATTTGTCAGATGAATCAATTTATATAAGAATTTACACTGGAATACAATTTTGTTGCATTTTTCAATGCAAGAGAACAAATAAAAGTGTACATTTTATCTACTTGTGTAAACCAATACATGTAATAATATCACCTGTTTAGCTGTGCAAAGTAACTGATCTTTCATGTTTAAATGGACACATTAGTACCAAATAAGCATAGGCATAATCTATCAAGAGTTAAAAATATATATATTTAATTTCTCAGCTTTAGGATATGCACTTTATTTTCTTTTTCAACCTACTGTGAAATTATACCACAGCTAAACCTGCCTCTATGAAAGGTTATAAATTTTTAAATCTTTTTTTAAATCTTTTTAAATCTTTCTAGAACTACCAACTTCTTATTCTTCTTCTATAGATTTGAACTTGACTCACAGATATCACATAGGTAATGGGAAGGAGATCCAGGGTATAAGTAAGTATACTTATCGATGCTAATATGTTGAGTATTTTAAGAGAAATCATGAAACCCATGTAGTTGGCACTCTGGAATGGCACCATTCCACAAGTCTTAAAAAAAATATACTTGGCAGTTTATTGAAGAATCTAGACCTAGTAAAAATTCACTTCAAATGTGGAATACTGCATATCTCAATATTGAGCTACAACTTCTTACTTTGGTTTTGTTGAGTAGTTCTAATTCCTTCTGCAATTAGCCATTCTTTTGAATCAACCTAGCATACAGCTAGTTGATTGTTTAGGGAGATGAGAGGAAAGAGATGGGATAATACTCGGGAAGTGATTCAGAGCATGTATTGCCAAAATTTTTTACACTGTGCATGCTATGCTTTTCCAAGTTGTCCTGTGCCCAATTAGAATCTGTTTTTTTTTTCTTTCAAAAAAATGAATTTCTGTCTAAAGCCCCTTGACTCCTACTAGTGCTAATAAAGAATTCTCAGTCAGCAATTTGCAGAGTAGGGAAGCCAGGGATAATACAACTGGGCAGCCTTTACAAGCAAAACAAAACACCAAAGAAAGGGAATAAAAAGGCTGACAAACAATGTAAGCTCTCCCATAAGGTTCATACTTATTTTTCCCCGTTTAAATGTACCATTGAAAAGCTGAATCAGCTGTGACCATAATGATACAAAGTTTTGATTATTATGGCAAATTATACCTTCTCTATTCAGGAGAGGGCAAAAAAGTTTTGTGGCTCATCAAAAGAAGCTGGGAGTGAGAGCCAAGGCCACTGACACTTGTGGTTGCAGATTAAGCTGTGAGCAGACTCTAAATAAATTCCATTCTCCCCCATCCCCAAAATACACTATTCTGGCTATTAAGACTGACTTGCATTCTATGCATGCCAGTACTCTATCCATTCAGGATCACTTATTTCAGTGGGAGACAGGGAGGGCAGTCTTCTGAATTAGGAAGCTGTAACAGATTAGTTTTGTGTGTGTGTGCGTGTACGTGTGTGTGTATAACAGACTGCTAACTATGAATGATTACAGTCTCTGCTTCAAGCCTAAATAAATCACATAATTTGTGAAAGTCAAAATCTTTTTAAGTGAAAAAAAAAGGAATGAAAAAATATGTTTGCTTGTAATTTCTGAACCCGGAATTAGCCTTTCTGTCATCTAGAATACGTAACTAATATCATTCTTTGAGAATCACAAAATAAGATTTTCAAAGACATATAATTAAATTAGCCAAACAAAAATTTTCAAAGATATATAAGCTTACATAAGAATAAAACACCCAAATTATCCTGTGAACTCTTTGATTTTCTTGATTAAATGAAGTTTTCTTTTTGTGCTGATGAGGTTTTTTAAAAGCTGTTTTGGAAAATGTGTTCATTCTCATTTAGAGCAGAAATAAGAATACATAAATCATAAGACTTAGAGGAAAACATGAAGCAAAAAAGTTATAACAATGCAAAGAAAGCTGTAACAATTCTAAAATGAAATTATAGAAAATGGAACAATATTAAGGACCATAAACCAAGTATCATTGAAAGTATTGACAATCTATTGCAAATTCAGCACTATCACTCAAACTGAATTAACTACAAGTACAGAAAATAAAAACTTATAACTTCATTTCAAACTTAATTTTAATAAAAGTATTTTTCCATTACAAACAATTTTATGGGGTAAAAAACTAAAATAACAAGTGCATATAGGATAAAAATAGTCTTTGATAAGTCAGTAAAATCTGTTTCATATTTAATGATATCCTTGCACCATTTTATACATGTTTAACACTCTTCCATCTATATATCAAAATAATGTTTTCAAGCTAACTAGCACACAAAGAGCAAAAAATATGTTTAAATTTACTAAAATTTGTATAACCACAAGCATATGTTGATAAGAGTAGCTTTTTTTTCAAAGATTTTATTTATGTATTCATTAGAGACACACAGAGAGAAGCAGAGACACAGGCAGAAGAAGAAACAGGCTCCCTGCATCAGGAGCTTGATGTGGGACTTGATCCCAGGACCCTGGTATCACGGCCTGAGCTGAAGGTACACAGACACACTCAACCATGGAGCCACCCAAGTGTCCCAAGAATAGCTTCCTATTGAGGAAAACTGTCTTTACTCCGTTGTTTCTTTTTTTTTTTAATTTTATTATTTATGATAGAGAGAGAGAGAGAGAGAGAGAGAGAGGCAGAGACACAGGCAGAGGGAGAAGCAGGCTCCATGCACCGGGAGCCCGACGTGGGATTCGATCCCGGGTCTCCAGGATCGCGCCCTGGGTCAAAGGCAGGCGCCAAACCGCTGCGCCACCCAGGGATCCCTACTCCGTTGTTTCTTGAAGGCAAAAAGCCTGCCCAGTCACATCAGCCAAATTAACAATGGCAATTCAGTACATGACATACACAACCCCTTCAGATCCAAAAAATCCTCTACATATGTGTCACATGTCATTCAGTGGCAATGAGGTCAAGAAGGCAGGTATCACCATTTCAAGGCACAACTGTTCTAAAGAGACATAAATTTGATTGACAAAATCTGCTTAGACACCATTTACATACTATTTACAAAATAAGAATGAACTTGAAACAGGTATTCTAATACTAATTCTAATATTGTCTCTGATGCTCACTATGGTGTATCTGATATAAACCACAATTATATTAAAAATCTTGACAGTTTTCATTTTGTAGCTTGGTAAGACTGCAAATATCACTTTCTCACAAAGCAATAATGAAGTAAAATGACAATTAGGTTATTATCTCAGCTTCATTAAATAGCTTACCTCTCACAGAGGATATAGAAGTTATTGGGGGGGAGAAAGAACATTGACCTTGACCAGCTCTGTGGTACAAATTACACCTTTCAATGTTAAGGATATAAAGATTCTTTACAGGAAAGCTTGGGATCATGGAGTATACAGATTCGGTCAGCAAGGTCTACAGCTATCATATACCATACTGTTGAGCTCTTGGAAAAGGTTGTTATAAAAAGAGTAAATGAGAACAGATTTCTGTTAATATTTCTAAATTATTTTTTCAATAATGATACACATCTTGCTCACAAGAGTATCACTAATAAATATAAGGACACATAACTTAGAACATGTAGTATCCCTATTTGAATAATATAAAAATTGCTTTAAAATTTTTTTCTGCATTCAATTTTATGGATTAAAATCATATGAATAAAAAAGAACAGATGTTTGTTTAAATAGATTTCAACTGTTCCACAAAATTTTATCAAAGTCATGAAGGCATTCAATAGTATGTTTTTATTAATGATTATTAATTACAGTTGTATAAATTAACCTGAAATTAATAAAATCTCTCTGTAGTGGACTGAATTGGGTTCCTTAAAAATTTATATGTTGAAGGCCTAACCCCCAACATGATTGTATTTGGATATAGGGCCTTTAAGAAAATAACTAAGATTAAATGAAATCATAATGGTAGGACATCTAATAGGACTAGTTTCTTTATAAGAAGAAAAAGAAGGAAAATAAGGCAGAAGAAGAAGAAGAGGAGACACTAGAGATGTCTCTCTCAATCTCGTACACATAGGAAGACCCATATGTGGACACAAAGAGAAGACAGGCATTTAAAAGCCTAGCTGAGGGGCACCAGGGTGGCTCAAAGGGTTAAGAGTCTGCCTCAGGCTCAGGTCCTGATCCCAGGGTTCTGGGATAGAGCCCTGCATCAGCTTCCTATTCAGCAGGGAGCCTGTTTCTTCCTCTCCTCCCTCCTTGTGCTCTCTTGCTCTCACTCATAAATAAATAAATAAATAAATATAAATAAATAAATAAATAAATAAATAAATAAATAAATAAATAAATAAAATCTGACCAAAAAAAGTTAAACAAATAAAATAAAAGCCTACCAGGGGTGCCCAGGCAGCTCAATCAGTTAGGCATCTAACTCTTGATTGCAGCTCAGGTCATGTTAGGGTCCTGGGACCCATCCCTCTGGAGCTCCATGGTAAGTTGGGAGGAATCTGCTTGAGGATTCTCTCTTTCCCTGTCCTTCTGCCCTTTCCACTGCATTCTCTCTCCCTCCCTCTCTCTGAAATATATATATTTAATATATTTTTTTTATTAAAAAATAAAAATAAAGTAAATAAAATAAAAGCCTAGCAGAGACAACTCACAATAAAGCTGTGTGGCTGGTACCTTCACCTTAAAATTGCAATCTCCAGAACTATTAGAAAATAAATTTATGTGTCTAAGTCACTCTGCCTGTGGGATTCTGTTATGGCAGTGCAAGCATACTAATATAGTCTCCAGAAATACTAGTTTTTGTGGTGTAAACACTTAGATGTACAAGGCGGAGGAGTCATTTAAGCTCTCTGAACCTGTTTCTTTGTTTGTAAACTGAGAAGGCCAAATTAACTCAGGGATGGTGAATATAAGACACACATGACAGCACTCTTTTACTTTTTCCTCGCTCACAGTAGACAAACTATTCCTGGTAATCATTACCAGTCAATGGGAATTGTCTTCTGAGATGAGGCCAATCATCACACCCAGGTTGGAAGATGCATAAGGTCTGCTATAGGACTAGCACTACAGGACTCTACTCGTCAAAATGTGGCTCACAAACCAGCAGCAACAGCAGCAGTAGCACCTGAGAAGCTCATGAGAAATCCAGTCTCAGACCTGAGACCAACCTTCTGAACAAGATCTGCATTTTAACAATCTTTGCAATGGACATCAAAGTTTGCAAAGTACTGATCTAGGATTCAGAAGTTTCTAAAACGAAAGTTGCTAAATTACCCAGGCCACAAGCTAAACAAGGCCCGTTTTATATTTTGTTTGGCTTCTATGCTGTTTAAAATTCTCAAATTACTTGTAACACTTAAAAGTGGGGAGAGAGTTCATAAAAAGATATTAATTTCTTGATAAATTAGAAGCTCATGTAAAAATGGGCTAATATTTTTTGCATGGTACTAGCTGGAACCGAGTGGCATTGCCTCTTTCATGACAAGACATTACATTTTTCCCGTGACAGGGTTGATCATACCTCTCTTCATTGACTTATGTTATCTGTGTGGCCCTGTTATGCATTTGATTTTGTAATCCTTATACTTAAATTTCCTTTTCTTCCACATAGCATTGAAAGAAAACACAAAAAGGAAATATTTTAAAGTAAGAGATCTTAAAAGATACAAGTATCTATCCAAGATTAAAATTTTTTTGATAATTTTTAATTTTCTATTATTTTTCTTTACCAATATTAATTTTCTTTGATCTGAACCTTAACATTACTTTAATGATAAAATATGTTTTATAGTATGCATCTGATTAATCCATTGGAGATACTTTATTTAATCTAGATTTCTAGCAGTATAGATTTTTTTTTCTTGAAAGGAATATACTAATTTTGTTCAAAGTAGGTAGTATTTTTTTTCATGTCTTAGAAAACCATTTTTAAAATCCTACCTCTTGAAATCTTTTAGGAGCCTGAGAAATGTAGAAAATAAAATGAAGAATTAAAGAAATATATAGATAAAACAGATAAATTAATCAAATGATTAGTTGACCAAAGATTAAATGTAGAAGAGTATAAGACATCAGCCTGGAGAATGACACACATTTAGTCATGGTAACTCGCATTGATAGCTACTTGGAAATATAAGGGAATTAATCATAAGATATATCACTTTAAAGATATTTTTGTGGAAGTTTTAAAAAGTGATATATAAAATATCCTGGGCCTTGAATTTTAAACTTTTAGGGGTAATGAATTTCATTGAAATTAATGGAAATTAAGAAAATGTATAACATATTGGTAATATTATTCTCATTTTTACTTCCCATTACTTTAGGAATTTAATCTTCCTACTTTCAAACCCCAAATCTTATTAATATTTTAATGTTCAGAATCATGAAAGCCATTTACATTTCTGTTAAAAAAACATAACCCTTGAGCCTTGATTGCCTTAAATACTGTATGTATTTGTTCACATAGTTTCAACCATAATGTCAATAGCAACAAATGATACATTTTTATCAGTAGGTCTATTTATTCAAGTTCTTATTCTTCAACTTATCAAATGTCAAAAATTTGCACCAATAAGTTTCTGAATATACTGAATATACTTATTACCTAATTTTATTACCCCACATAACATTTTTTTTTTCTTAGCTGGCTGTTAATGTAATAAGCATTATAATCTTAAAAATCACTGTAGTGCCTGGGTGGCTCAGTTAGTTGAGTGCGACTTTTAATTCCAGTTTAGGTCATGAACTTCGGGTCTTGGGATTGAGCCCTGTGTCAGGCTCAGCGGGCGTCCGCTTGGGATTCTGTCTGTCTTCCCCTATCCCCTGCACTCTCTCGCTTTCCAAAAATAAATAAATAAATCCTTTTAAAAAAAAAATCACTGGAGACTAATTGAATATAAATTAGAAATAGGTTGCGACAGAGGCTGAGCAGTGAGGCCCAGCTCCCTGTAAGAACACTTTCGTACCCCTGTGGTTCATCACCACGCCCTCTGACCTGGCCAAGAAGGCAGCCAAAAAGAAGGAAGCTGCCAAAGCACAACAGCGGCCCAGAAAGGGACATGAAGAAAATGGAGATACTGTCACAGAACCACAGGTGGCAGAGGAGAAAAATGAGGAGGCCAATGGCCGAGAGACCACAGAAGTGGATTTTCTGACCAAGGAGCTAGAGGACTTTGAGATGAAGAAAGCTGCTGCTTGAGCTGTCACTGGTGTCCTTGCCTCTCACCCCAACAGTACTGCAGCCCACATTATCAACCTCACCCTCACCTTTCATAGTCAAGAGCTAATCAGTGACACCAAAAGGAATTAAACTCAGGCCATCATTATGGCCTCATTGGCTTACATGGAATTAGAGAGTCCATGCTGCTCTCTGCTATTGGGAAACGGGCAGTGCCCATCCCTGAGCACATTGACATCGACCATCTGACTCAGGAGATGCCCTCTAGTAACAAGACACCTTTGCAGTGTGTGATGGAAGTCAACACAGAGCAGGCCATGCTGGAGAGGGAGGCTGAGCAGCTGGCTCACGAGGATGCTGAGTGTGAGAAGCTCATGGAGCTCTACGAGTGACTGGCGGAGCTGGATGTTGACAAGGTGGAAATGAGGGCCTCCCAGATCTTGCATGGACTGGGTTTCTTCCTGCCATGCAGCGCAGGAAGCTGAAAGACTTCAGTGGGGGCTGGAGAATGAGGGTTGCCCTCGCCAGAGCCCTCTTCACTCAGCCCTTCATGCTGCTCCTGGACAAGCCCACCAACCACCTGGATCTCGAGGCTTCTGTGTGGTTGGAAGAAGAATTAAAGACTTTTAAGTGCATCCTGGTCCTCGTCTCCCATTCCCAGGACTTTCTGAATGGTGTCTGTACCAACATCATTCATATGCACAAAAAGAAACTGAAGCATAACACGGGTAATTATGACCAATATGTGAAGACACTGCTGGAGCTGGAGGAGAACTGGATGAAGAGGTTTCACTGGGAGCAAGATCAGATTGCACACATGAAGAACTACATTGCTAGATTTGGTCATGGCAGTGCCAAGCTGGCCCGGCAAGCCCAGAGCAAGGAGAAAACACTACAGAAAATGATGGCATCTAGACTGACAGAGAAGGTCGTGAGGGACAAAACACTGTCATTTTATTTCCCACCATGTGGCAAGATTCCTCCACCTGTCATTATGGTGCAAAATGTGAACTTCAAGTATACAAAAGATGGGCCTTGCATCTACAACAATCTAGAATTTGGTATCAATCTTGATAGATAAGTGGCTCTGGTGGGGCCCAATGGAGCAGGGAAGTCAACTCTTCTGAAGCTGCTAACTGGAGAGCTACTACCCACTGACAGAACCATCCAAAAACACTCTCATGCCAAGATAGGACATTACCATCAGCATTTACAAGAGCAGCGGGACTTAGACCTCTCATCTTTGGAGTACATGATGAAGTACTACCCAGAGATCAAGGAGAAGGAAGAAATGAGAAAGATCATTGGAAGATATGGTCTCACTGGGAAACAGCAAGTGAGCCAAATTCGGAACCTGTGTATGGGCAGAAGGGCCGAGTGTGTCTGTCCTGGCTGAGTGCCCACATGCTCTTCCTGGACGAGCCCACTAACCACCAGGATATCGAGACCATCGACGCCCTGGCCAATGCCATCAATGAGTTTGAGGTGGGTATGATGCTGGTCAGCCATGATTTCAGACTCATTCAGCAGGTTGCCCAGGAAATCTGGGTCTGTGAGAAGCAGACAATCACCAAGTGGCCTGGAGATATCCTGGCCTACAAGGAGCACCTCAAGTCCACGCTGGTGGGTGAAGAGCCCCAGCTCACCAGGAGGACCCACAATGTGTGAGCCTCTGCCTGGGCTGGGCCGGGCCTTTGGGGCCACACTCCTGCATTGCTGCAGTACTGCTCCCCAGCCCCTCCCCTGCCCCCACCTGCCTTAGCCACACTCTGGATCTTATCTACAGCTGGATAGTACCTGTCCGGCTCCTGTCCTTCCAGTTACTTTTGTCCATGTCTGGACTTGGCTGGCTGTTCTGTCAGCACCTTGCTGGTTACTGACCTGACAGGGATGCAGCCAGAGGCACCTGAGGGTCAGCCTAACGGCCCACATCCTGGGCTGGCCTGTGAAAGAGCTTCGGGTCCTCCTCTGGGCTTTGGTGATGTTGGAAGAATACCCCCCAGCCCACTGCCCCCATTCCTTTCTGCTTCTGGTTTGGAGCTCTGGACCAGGGCTTTAGTCCTGGTTGGTTTTTAAATACTTATTTAACAGTGTAACTTTTAGACCTGCGTGACATCCACAAAGTGTCCAATAAAGAAAGAAGAAGCCATAAACAAACAAACTAGAAATAGCAGAACATGTTACCAACTCCCAGCACTTTTTCAACGAATGCCTGCTTCCTATGTGCACATACTGCACATTTTCAACGTCCAGCCTCAATTGGCAAAGTTGCTCATGGTTGTCCCCCATCTTGCTGGACTTACCGGCACCTGCCTCTTAGAATCCTCCCATGTACTATTTCCAGATTCATCTTTACATATCACTATTACCATAACACTTTCCTATTTAAGCATCACTATCTGTTCCCTTACTACTTCAAGACAAGTTTAATGTGAGTTTTCTCCTTAGATTTTTTTTTTACATTTTTTTTTAATTTAAATAAAGTTAGCCAACATATAGCGTAGTAATGATTTCAGGAGTAAAATTTAGTGATTCATCACTTATATAAAACACCCAGTGATCACACCAACATGTGCCTTCCTTAATACCCATCACCCATTTAACATGTCCCTCCTCCCGTCCAGTATCCTCAAGTTTGTTCTCTATAGTAAAGAGTCTCTTATGGTTTGCTTCCCTCTCTGTTTTTATCTAATTTAATTTTTCCTTCTCTTCTCCTGTGTTCATCTGTTTTTAAAATTCTACATAGCAGTAAAATGATTTGTGTCTTTCTCTGATTTCTTTTAGCATAATATATGAGTTCCATTCACATTGTTGCAAATGGCAAAATTTCATTCTTTTTGATGGCTGAGTAATATTCCATTGTATATAATATATACCACATCTTTTTTATCCCCATTCATCAATCAATGGAAATTTGGGCTCTTTCTATAATTTGGATATCATTGATAGTGCTGCTATAAACATTGGGATGTGTGTGCCCCTTTGAACCAGCACTTTTGTATCCTTTGGATACAAATACCTAGTAGTGTATTGCTGGGTTGTAGGGTAGTCTATTTTTAACTTTTTGAGGAACCTCTATACTATTCTCCAAAGTAGTTGTACCAGTTTGCATTCCCACCAACAGTGGCAAAAGTGTTCCCCTTTCCCTGCATCCTTGCCAACATCTATTTTTTTCCTGAATTGTTAATTTTAGCCATTCTGACAGGCATGAGGTGATATCTCATCATGTTTTGGATTTGTATTTTCCTGATGATAAGTGACATTCAGCATTTTTCATTTGTTTGTTAGCCATATGTATGTCTTCTTTGTAGAATTCATGACTTCTGCCCATTTCTTAACTGGATTATTTATTTTTGAGGTGTTGAGTTTGATGAGTTCTTTATAGACTCTGGATACAAGCCCTTTATCTGATACTCAATTTGCTAATATCTTTTCCCATTCCATAGGTTGTCTCTCAGTTTTGTTGATCATGTCCTTCAAAGTGCAGAAGTTATCTTAATGAGATCCCAATAACTCATTTTTGCTTGTGTTTCCCTTGTCTCCAGAGATGTGTCTAGAAGGAGTTGCTGTCGGCAAGGTCAAAGAGGTTGTTGCCTGTGTTGTCCTCTAGGATTTTGGTGGTTTCTTATCTTACATTTAGGTCTTTCATCCACTTTTAAAAAATATTTTATTTATTTATTCATGAGAGACACAGAGAGAAAGGCAGAGACGTAGGCAGAGGGAGAAGCAGGCTTCACACAGGGAGCCCAATGTGGGCCTCGGTCCCACATCTCTGGGATCATGCCCTGAGCCAAAGGTAGACGCTCAACTGCTGAGCCACCCAGGCATCCCAAGTCTTTTATCCATTTTAAATTTAGTTTTGTGTATGGTATAAGTAGTCCAGTTTAATTCTTCTATAGGTTGCTGTCCAATTCTCCCAAATACAATTTGTTAAAGAGATTATTTCTTTTTCATCGGATGTTCCCTCCTGCTTTGTGGAAGACTAGTTGATAATTTGGTTGTGGGTTCATTTCTGGGCTCTCTGTTCTATCTCATTGTTCTATGTGTCTGTTTTTGTGCCAGTACTATACTGTCTTGATGATCACAGCTTTGTAATACAGCTTGAAGTCTGAGATTGTGATGCATATCACTTTGCTTTTCTTCTTAACGTTATTTTGCCTACAGGGTGTTTCCTGGTTCCATATAAATTTTAGGAATGTCTACTCTAGCTCTGTGAAATATGCTGTTGTTTTGATCAGGACTGCACTGAATGTGTAGATTGCTTTGGGTAGTATAAACATTTTAACAATATGTGTTCTTCCAATCCACAAGCATGGAATGTTTTCCCATTTCTTTATGTCTTCTTCAATTTCCATATGTATTCTATTGTTTTCAGCACATAGATCTCTTACCTCTTTGGTTACGTTCACTCCTAAGAATCTAATGGCTTTTGGTGCAATTGTAAATTGGATTAACTCCTTGATTTTTCTTTCTGCTGTTTCATTGTCAGTATACAGAAATGCAACAGATTTCTGTACTTTGATTTTATATCCTGCAACTTTGCTGAATTCATGTGTTGATTCTAACAGTTTTTTGGTGGAGTCTTTCAGGTTTTCTACTGAGTATCATGTTCTTTGTAAATAGTGAAAGTCTGACTCCTCTTCCTTGTTGATTTGTATGCCTTTTATTTCTTTCGTTGTCTGACTGCTGAGGCTAAGACAGCCAGTACTATGTTGAACAATAGTGGTGCCAGTGCACGTCCCTGTCATGTTCCTGGCATTAGTGGAAAAGCTCTCAATTTTTCCCCATTGAGGATGATATTAGTTATGAGTCTTTCATACATGGCATTTATGATGTTGAGGTGTATTTCTTCTATCCCTACTTTCTTGAGGGCTTTTATCAAGAAAATATTATTTTGTCAAATAATTTTTGACAGATTGGTAGATGTGAACCACCCCCACAGTCCAGGAATAACTCCCACTTGGTCATGGTGAATAATCAATGTATTAAATGAATTTTTACATTTAATATATTGTTGGATTTAATCAGCCAGTAACTTGCTGAGAAGTTTTGCATCCATGTTCATTAGGGATATAGGTCTTTAATTCTGTTTAGTGGTATCTTTACCTGTTCTTGGAACCAAGACAATGATGGCCTTACAGAATAAGCATGGAAATTTTCCTTCCATTTCTAGTTTTTTGGAACAGCTTCAGCAGATTAGGTATTTGGGAGCCCAGATGGTGTAGTTGGCTGAGCATCTGACTCTTGGTTTCAGCTCAGGTCATGGTCTCAGGGTTGTGAGATCCAACGTTGTGGCTCCAACAGAGCAGAGAGTCTGCTTGAGTTTCTCCCTTTCCCTCTGCCCTTCCCACCACTTACACACATACATGTAAATGCACTCTCTCTCTCCCTCTCTCTCTAAGAATAGATATTAATTTCTTTAAGTGCTTGGTAGAATTCCCCTGGGAAGCCATTTAGCCCTGGACTCTTGTTTCCTGGGAGATTTTTGATTACTGGTTCAATTTGTTTGCTGGTTATGTCTGTTCAAGTTTTCTGTTTCTTCCTATTCCAGGTAGTTTACATGTTTCTAGAAATTTATCCATTTATTCCAGATTGCCCAATTTGTTGGCATATAATTGCTCATAATATTCTCATAATTGTTTGTATTTTAGGGCAACAGGGTGATTCCATTGGTTAAGCATTCAACTCTTGGTTTTGGCTCAGGTAATGATCTCAGGGTTGTGTGATCAAGGCCCATGTGGCCCTGTGCTCAGTGGGGGTCTTCTTGAGATTCTCTCTCATTCTCTGCCCCTCCTCCCCTCAAATGAATAAATAAGTCTTTACAAAAAAAAAGCAGTCATTGTTTGTATTTCTACAATGTTGGTTGTTATCTTTCCTGCTTCAGTTGTGATTTTATTTATTGGGGTACTTTCTCTTTTCTTTTTGATAAGTCTGGCTAGCAGTTTACATATTTTGTTAATTCTTTAAAAGAACCAGCTGCTAGTTTTGCTGATCTGGTATGTATTTTTTTTATAACACTAATTTCTGTTCTACTCTTGTTTTCCTTCCTTGCTGTTTCTAGGCTTTATTTGCTGTTCTTTTTTCAGCTCCTTTAGATTTAAGGTTAGGTTGTATATTTGAGACTATTCTTGTTTCATAAGGAAGGCCTGTATTGCTATATGTTTCCCTCTTATGATCACCTTTGTTCCACCCCAGTTTTGAACTGTCTTGTTTTTTCATTTTGCTATTTTTTTATTCTTAATTTCCTGGTTAACTCATTCATAACCTCCCTGTATTTGTCGTCTTTCCAAAATTTTTCTTGTGGTTGATTTCAAGTTTCATAGTGTTGTGGTCTGAAAATATGCATTGTAGGATCTCAATCTTTTTGTACCTGTTGAAGTCTGATTTATGACCCAGTATGTGATCTATTCTGGAGAATGATTCATTTGCACTCAAAAATAATATGTATTCTGCTTTAGGATGAAATGCTCTGAATATATCTGTGAAGTCCATCTGGTTCAGTGTGTCATTCAAAGCCATTGTTTCCTTGTTGATCTTCTGTTTACATGATCTGTCCATTGCTGTGAGTGGGGTGTTAAAGTCCCCTACTATTATTGTATTATTTTCAATGATATTCTGTTTGCTATTAATTGATTTATAAATTTGACTGCTCCCAAGTTGGGGTGACAAATAGTTACAGTCTTTAGATTTTCTTTTTGGATAGACCCCTTTATTATGATACAGTGTCTTTCTTCATCTCTTAACAGTTTTTGACTTAAAATCTAGTTTCTCCAATAGAAGTATGGCTACTCCAGCTTTCTTTTGGTGTTCATTAGCAGGATAGATGGTTCTCCACCCCTTCAATTTCTTTTTTTTTTTTAATTTTTATTTATTTATGATAGTCACACACACACACACACACACACACAGAGAGAGAGAGAGAGAGAGAGAGAGGCAGAGACACAGGCAGAGGGAGAAGCAGGCTCCATGCACTGGGAGCCCAACGTGGGATTTGATCCCGGGTCTCCAGGATCGTGCCCTGGGCCAAAGGCAGGCGCTAAACTGCTGTGCCACCCAGGGATCCCCCCCCCCTTCAATTTCTATCTGGAGGTGTCTGGATCTAAAGTGAGTTTCTTATGAGCAATATATTTATGGATCTTACTGTTTTTTTTTTAATGCTTTATTTATTTATTTATTCATGAGAGACAGAGAGAGAGGCAGAGACAAGCAGAGGGAGAGACAGGCTCCATGCAGGAAGCCTGATGTGGGGTTCAATCCCAGGACTCTGGGATCATGCTCTGAGCCAGAGGCAGACACTAACCACTGAGCCCCAGGCGTCCCTGGGTCTTACTGTTTTAATCCATTTTGATACCCTGTGCCTTTTAATTGGAGCAATGAGTGCTTATATTCAGCGTAATTATCGATAAATATGAATTTAGTGTCACTGTATTACCTATAAAGTCACAGTTCCTATAGATTGTCTCCATTCCCTTCTAGTCTTTGTTGCTTTTGCTCTCTCTTTTCCACTCAAAGGGTCCCCTTTAATTTTTCTTGCAGAGCTGGTTTAGTCACTAACTCTTTTAGTTTTTATTTGTCTTGGAAACTCTTTATCTCTTCTCTATTCTGAATGAAAGCCTTGCTATAAATACAGTATACTTGGCTGCATGTTTTTCTCATTCAGCACGTAAAATATACCCTGCACTCTCTTCTGGCCTACCATGTTTTTGTGGACATGTCTACTGCTAATCTTAGGTGACTACCCTTGTAGGTTAAGGACCTTTAATCCCTAGCTAATTTCAGAATTCTCTCTTTATCTTTGGTATCTTACAAGTTTCACTATGATATATTTTGGTGTTGATCTGTTTTTGCTGATTTTGAGGGGAGTTCTCTGTGCCTCTTGGACTTAAATACTTGTTTCTTTCCCCAGATTAGGGAAGTTCTCAGCTATAATTTGTTCAAATAAATCTTCTGCCCCCTTTTCTCTTCTTCTACTGAGACTCCTATGATACAGATATTATTGCACTTTGTGGAATTGCTGAGTTCCCTAAATCTATATTATCTAATAGTTTTCTTCCCTCTTCTTTTCAGCTTCATTATTTTCCATAATTTTATCTTCTATATCATCTATTTGATCCTCTGCTTTTTCCATCCTTGAAGTGATTACATGCAATAAGTTTTGCATCGCAAGCATAGCCTTTGTTATTTTGGCCTGACTAGTGTTTAGGTGTTTATATCTCCAACAAGGGTTACTCTGGTGTCCCCTATGCTTCTTGCAAGCCCAGCTAGTAGTCTTATGACTACTGTTCTAAATTCTTTTTCAGATATGTTGCTTATATCTGTTTTGAGCAAATCCCTATCTGTAATTTCTTCTTGATTTTTCTTTTGGTGAGAATTCCTCCATTGTGTCATTCATTATATCTAGGTTTCTGTCTTATGCCGTATTATGAAAGCTTGTTATGTTTCCTATTCCTTACAGTAAAACTACAATAAGAAGGGGTCATACAATGTCTAAGGCCTGGCACTTCAAGAAATGTTTCTGTGTGCACTCTGCTGCTGTCTTTTGGCTGTTCTTTCCCATAGGTCAGTCCTCTACCATCCTTTAACTACTGTCCTTTGATTCAGATAAGTCAGATTAAAAGAACAAACAAAGAAAGGAGAAAAGAAAGAAAAGAAAAGGTTAAAAGAGGTCTGATCCAAGAAAAAAGCAAAAGGAATAAAAAAGCAAACAAACAAAAATTGTAAGCCTGATTCCACAGAAAAAGAAAGAAAAAAGAAAAACAATGAAGAAAAAAAGCCCGATCCAAAAAAAAATGAGAAAAGGAAACAAAGGAACAAAAAATTATGTCTGATTCCAAAGAAAATAATTTAAAAAAAATAAAATTAAATTAAAAATAAATTAAGATAAAGAAAGAAAGCCTGGTCCTATTTCCACCAGAACTGAAGCTGGTGCTTTGGAGTACTGACCAGTAGACTTGGTACATGTTGGGAGCCTGTGGTGGTCTTCTGAGGGAGAAGCCTGCTGCACTTGCTCAGTCACATCTGCCCTAGTAAAGATATCCCTATTAAGTGCAGGGATGGAGGTTTGGTGTAAATGACTCCAGTCTCCACTGGAAGCACTGTATTTCTCTCTGAAGTCCAACCATTCTGGTGGTCAGGGGGTGGAAGATGGTGTAACCCACCCTCTCCCTCCCTGGGGAGGGGAACTCATGGCAACTGCTATTCAGAAGACCCTCACAGAAAAGCAAACAATCTCCTCTCCTGTGTCCCAAGTTTTCATCAGATCCCTGCTCTCAACCTATCTATGCCTGCCTGAAGGTAGGCCCAGTGCCACAATTCTCCTGTGTTTTATCTCTGGCCAGAGGATAGGATTCAAAACTCCAAATCTTAAACGACCTGGCAAAGCACGGACCCACTACCCTCCCCCAGAGGAGAACCTCACAGCACTGCGCCTATCACTGTTCTGCCTCACAAAGCAGTTTCACACCTGTGTAGGTGTCTGGGGTCTATGATAAGGCAAAGCAAAAAGCTGGGACCAGGTTATTTGTCCTCTGCACACACCTCTGTCCCCTCCTGTTGAATGGCCTTTCAATAGTTCCCAGCAGGCCTTTTGTCCTCAAAGAGGCAAAATAACCTCTTCCAAATGTACTCTAGGGAGGGGACATTCTCCTCCAGTGCAACTCAGGAAATCCCCATTGACAGTGTCTTATTTGAAACCTACATGGTACTCTCTCTCTGACTTCTAAGAAAAGGGCTCCCTCCCCTTTGGAGCACCACAGCTTTTCTCTCCCCCAATTCATTTCTCCAAATCTTGTATCTGCCATGTTCTCTTCCTTCAATTGTGCAGATTAAATTCTTAATACTCAGATAAATTTCCTAGTTGTTCAAAATGATCTGATGTTGTTCTAACTGTGTTCAAGGGATGAGGCAAGCTGAGGGTCCCCCTTATACTCTGTCATCTAAATTCCTTCCCTTTCTCTTTAGCTTTTAAGGTCTTCAAAATCTGACTACACTCTTCCTAGCTATCTAAATATTCTCTGCTCTATGCAACCTAGTTTTCTTATTATCTCAAATACTTGCAAATGCTCAATCTGTGGTTTTTGCATATTCATTTTCCATTGCCTACACTCATCTTAATTTCCTTCTAACTACTTCATTTAATTAAACATAGATCACCCATTATATGTCATCTTTTAATGTCCAATACAAATTCTACTGTCTTCATCCAGTCTTTCCTGATTACACCAGTACTCACTCATTTGTGACCATCATTGCTGATAATTTCAATAACTACCCTTTTTGGAATGTCTATTATTGCCATGTGGCCAGTTAAACAATTTACATACATTATTCCTTTTCTTCTTCTCAACACTTCTGTGAGGTATTATAATTCCAATTATACAAATGATGAACCTGAATCTCAGAGCCCTCATAACATTTAGTTTAAAATACAGAAGTAGCACTAGATCTGTATTGACTTGTGTGGGTAACTATTACTCAGTGTCCGAAATTAGATTCTGAGTGCTTTAAGGACAGAAAACATGGCTTATTTTTCTGTTTCCCTTTAGTATTCAACATTATACTGAACACTAAAAGGTCATCAATCAAATTTAGTTGATTAATACATTAAATGTTCCAGAGTATAAAATTCTGGTTGCTTAGGCCATACAAGTCAGACTTTGCTACCACAAAAAGTCTCACTTTGAGCTAAGAGGTCCCTTCTCTTTACTCCACTTAGCAAGAAGGAAAAATAAATGCATGAAAGAGATAAAGTATTAAATGGGCAAAAAAATACAGTTTGTGTAAACAAAAGGAAACCTAAAACTTAGTAGCAAGGTGGTTTTACTATATATTTTCTTTACTATGAAATAAGATAGTAATAGTATATAAAATATATTAAAGGGGTTTTTTATCATTATTTTAGAGAGAGAGAGAGAGAGTGCAGGGGCGGGAGCAGAGGGAGAGAGGTAAGCAGACTCCACTAAGCACAGAGCTTGACATGGGGCTTGATCCAATGACCCTGATCATGACCTGAAAATCAAGAGTTAGATGCTTCACCGACTAAGCCATCCAAGCATCCTGACAATATTTAAAAATTATATTAAGCGTTGTAACTTTAAAACATTAGAAATGCAATATTGGTACAGACTAGAATACCTGGGCCTTCATCTGTGATGCTGGAGAGCCTGGAGCTTATGAGAACCAGATGGCAACAAGCCAAGTTTGAGCTGAATCCTCAACCACTCAATCCTCTCTTTGGTCCCCTTTCTCCTCACTTTATGAATAATATATTTGGTTAATAACAGGGAAAGCAGACATAAAAGATAGCTATGTCCTTTCTTTTCTGTCAATTATTTACAATCTTCAGAGGCTCATGGATGTAAATTGAATTTAAATTTGTCAGATTACCACTAAATCATTTGATTTTGTTATAAATAAAAGTGTGAAACTACAGCACAATCGATTTGATTCAATGTGTAGGACTTTACTGACAGAGAACAAAAAAACCACGTGTTGACCTTGATCCTATAGCAATCCTATAGCAAGTTTCCTTCACCTGGCTTCAATGGCCTGCTGTGTTAGGATGAGTGATGCATCTCTGCATCACTAGCATCACTCACTAGAGCTATGCTTGGCTACTTGCAGTTCTCTGTACACTACATCTTATTTTCTACCCCTACGGTACATGCTCACCCCTTGTCTAGAATGGCTTGTTCACCCAGTCACTGCTCAAGACACGTTTAGCTCTAAACTAAACAGCAAAACAAAAACAAAAACAGTAATTGATATTTACAGTAGCAGAAGAAGCCTCCAAAGTTAATGCTATTAAAACAATATTCTTTGGGCTGGATAATTACAAAGATGTAAATGATAGTGATGATAATTGCTGTTGACAATACTAAATAATATTTATTAAGTGATAGTATATCCCAGACTCCCTGTTGAAGGTCTTATTACATTACCTGATGTAACACCAAACACAGACACAGTAAGGTAGATATTATCTACTTTTTAGCAACTGGAAAATAAGAATAGTTTATGTAACTTGTTTAATTGTATACATCTAGTTAATGTAACAGAGCTCAACTTGAATTCAGTCACAACTAATTTAAATACTATAGCGTGAGGAGAGCACTATTCAAAATACTATACTCTACAATGCCTTTGTCACATTATTAATTAAATTATAGTAATGAATGTTTCTAGAAAGTGTCTTATTAATTTTTTCACAGTCAATAAACTGAGGATAAATCCACAATAGTAAATAATAACAGTTTTCATTATCAGTATATGCTGTTTTATTTACTCGAAAATGATTCCACGATTTTTATAGCACTTTTTAAAGATTAAACAAAATAATCAAGAATAAAAGTATTAAGAATAATTTTGTAGTAGTTTAAATATTTTTAAAGATTTTATTTATTTATTCATGAGACACAGAGGGAGAGAAAGGCAGAGACACAGGCAGAGGGAGAAGCAGGTTTCCATGGTACAGGGAGCCCAATGTGGAACTCAACTCCATGACCCCAGGACCACGCCCTTGAGCCGAAGGCAGATGTGCAACCACTGAGACACCCAGATGTCCCAGTAGTAGTTTAAATAATTTCAAAAGCTTAAAAGTTATAAAACAAGAATTGGCATTGTTCTATTTTTTAATGAGATGGATAAAAGCTGACTAAATCAATGGGTGTATATAAAATAACGCTAATCTGATTTAAATATGTGTAATTACTGCAAACACTGATGTTTACGCAAAAAAAATGAGGCAGATATACTTTTTCCAGTGACTAATTTTTAGAAAAACAAACATAATGCTATAAATCATATTACATCTTTGACTAAAGCATCTCTACAACTTAAAAGAGATTCTCTATGAAGGAAGCCAGTGATAAGTGTTAACAATTCTCAACAAAATACCGAAATGATTAAAGAGATGGCCAACATGGGTATAACAAAATAAAACAAAAAATAACATAAAGGGGTGCATGTATTACTTCCCATTATTTCTCTGTGAACACCTTACATGTTTGAACTTGTGTAAATGCAAATGTTTTGTGTCTGTTTTCTATTCAAACATTTCAAAGTTATCACTTTTCGTATCTCCTTCAGATTTTTGGAAGGCTTCAATTCTTAAGGCAACCTATCTGAAAATTTTGTGAGTGTAAAAGCATATACACATCACATACACACATTCGTAAAGAGGAAGAGCGAGTATAAGACAAGTGAGATAAATGACAAGGATGCTAGATGTTCTGTTGTTGACTTCCAGAAAGGTACCTATTAGTTTGTCTTTGTAGTCTGCCTTTAGAAATCAACAAGTTAAGGAAATATATTTGATTTGGGGCAATATAATTTCCTTCACGTAGTTATTTTGTGACAAAACCATAGTAGATAGTGCCTAAATTTACAGGTGAAAAGAACAAAGGCTTAATTTATAGATTTGAGGGACACCTGGGTGACTCAGCGATTGAGCATGTCTTTAGCTGAGAATGCGATCCTTGGTCAGGGATTGAATCCTGCATCAGGTTCTCCATGGGGAGCCTGCTTCTCCTTCTGCCTATGTCTGCGCCTCTCTCTGTGTGTCTCTCATGGATAAATAAAATCTTTTTAAAAATTAGGTATTTGCTGAGAAGATCTTTCGACATAAATTTGGGGGAAAAGGAGAAAATGTGATGATCTTCCTCCAGGCTGAGTTAATACATGAATGAAAGATTTGCTAATGATTATTTAATGCATCCCAATTGGAAGAATATGTTGATTTTCATCATGAAACTAACTCGAAATAAGATATCCTCTTATGGAAGAATCACTAACTTATTCCAATAAATCATATACACAAAGTGTATGTATATGCCAAGCCAGATGAATGTCACGTATATGACAAAATCTCACAGGAGTTCTCACTGTGAGTATGGGTAATAATCCTCTCCCAAATTAGCAGAGTTACTACCACAGTAATATTTTTGTGGCAATAAATATTATTAAGCTGTTATATCATCAACAATTTAAGGCCCAGGTTTAAAGAGTTACATATGTAATTTAACCAATGTGAAATTTATCTAATAGTCATTTGATAACTAATCTTGACCCTTTAACAACAAATAGAACCAGTACAAAATTTTACCATTTATATAATTTCTCTCACTAAAGCCCCTTATTATAAATATGGTTTGTGTTTTGCTGTTTTATCAATAGCAAGTTGCTGGACAGCTGTCTCTGAGAGAGCAAATGTAGCTTATTACCTTATTCTTGATGTTAAAGCTCTTAGAGGAAAGCAGCTTACATTATTTTTCTTTTACAAGTTCAAAGAAGAATATACAAGAAACATGCAAACCATTGGACAAATGCAACTTTTCTTCTCCCTCTCTTGTATCTACCTTCTGGGCTATAGACACAAAATTATTGGAGGAAATATGGAAGAAAATTTACTAAACTTTCTCCCCTGCCTGATTCATTGCACATGGTACTGTTTTGTTGACACTGACTTTGGTGTCACAGTTTAGAGGGTCCTTTAATTCTTCTATCAATGACAAAGACAAGACTTTGAGGGTTGTGAATAATCACATCATTCTTGAAATATTTAAATAATGCCAAAAATGCTACTTAGGGGATATGGAGGCTCTATGAATACATGTTAAAAATGTTGGATAATGAGGTTTTGGGAACATATTTTGATTTTTTGAAGATTGTATTTATTTATTCTTGAGAGACACACGGGGGTGGGGGGCAGAGACATAGGCAGAAGGAGAAGCAGGCTCCATGCAGGGAGCCCAACGTGGGACTCAATCCTGGGACTCCAGAATCACACCCTTAGCCAAAAGCAGATGCTCAACTGCTGAGCCACCCAGGTGTTCCATATTTTGATTTTTATTTTAATTTTATATAAATAGTTATCTTACATCTTTGCACTCTAAGTTGCATTGTCCTATACCTAGACTTTGTCATATAGTTTGGATTTCCTGTTGTTATCAGCATTATACAATGAATACAGATATTTTTTTCTCTCCTTGGTCAAATTCTCTCAACTTTGAACATTTCCCTTTAATCTTATTTATCTTTTTGATGGTCTTTGCATCTCCACAACTAATACTTTTCCAAAGTTTTGACAGTACTAACTGAATAGAGCATACTGTCGCACTATACATTTAGACTAGCATATGGTCTATACCAGATCAAAATTATATCTTATGCAATACCAAAGTATTAGCTAACAATTTGTAAAGTTCTGTATGGATATATAGTAATATTTTTGCTCATGATAAACTTTAATACTAATTAGGTATTTAGAAGCAAACATTTTAGTGTCATTTTGAAAGTGAAAAATTTAGGTATTTTAAAATATTATAATATAGTCAATGTTATGACTTTTCTTTTACAATCTGAGCTATCTTATAGTGTTATTACATTTATAGTAAATAAAATGAAAGTCTACATTAATTTATCATTCAGCATCAGGAGTGAATGGTTTAATTTTTGTGAATTCACACTTCAAATCTTCAAACCTTAGTTAACATTATCTAGCAAAATATTTTATTTGATTATCTAAAGAACTGAGGCAAATACTTAGTAAAGCACTACTAAACATAAGTGAATCTCATGGACTGGTTATCTTCAAAGTCATTATTAAGTTGCTCTATGCTTGTTCACTCATGTTTAAAAAATATTTCCTATTTCCACAGAACAATAAAATAGTTGTCGATATGCCAGTAACCATATAATGATAAGACAGCACAGCATGTGAAGTTCAGAAACAGCTTCTTTATTCAAATCTCTGTGGATTAAGGAATGAATGTAATGTATTATATCTAAATGCACCGGGATGAAAAGTTATCAATAGAAAGAAATAATGTACAAAAGCACTCAATATTTGTATTGACTATCTTTAATAACATCTGATCAGGAATAATCATTGAGAATTATCCCGAGCTAGAAAGAACTTTAAAGAGAAAAGTCTGTATCAATGTATTGCCAAGAAGGCCATCTTCACAGCTCTTTATCTTTAATAAGCTATTCTTGACAAAATGAGTAAAGAAATGAAAAAAAAATCAAATGGATATTTCTATAACAAGATAAAAATGACACAATGAAAAAGAACCTGAATTAATCCTTCTGCACTGATGTTTACAAAGAGAAAATTTAATTTTCCTTTCCTTTTTTCTTTCATAAACTCTTTATATTGGTTGTGTGTGTGTACATGCACACACATTTCTATAGTGGGCCATGAGAGGTTGAAAGCAGTGCAAGACAAAATACAGTAAGCATTTTTGAATGTTTAAAATAAAGCAAAAAATATCCTGCAAAGTCATATTTACCAGGTATTTGTTCTACCTTTAAAAATGCATAAAGTGCAAAAAATGACTCTGATAGTAGTGCTAAGAACAGTCTAAACTTGCCATCTAAATAACACTGTAAAATATTATCTTTTCTCTGCTTATGAAAATGGAAATGTAACACACACCAGCCACATATATAGGTTATATAGTAAGTAGCAACAGACTCATGATTAATGCGCTGCTTTGAGAAACTGACATTGGGAACATAATTCACTTATTTTAAGATAATACACTTGACAAAAATATATTTTGAAAGTACATATTTAAATTATAGTTACCCATTAATTTTTAAAAAATATATTTGGTTATATCAAATATATATATTTATATATATATATAAATTTTTATAATAAAAAATATAATTTTTATAATATATTTTTATAAATAAAAATTTATTTTTATAAATATATATATTTTTATTTTTATTGAACTATTTTTTATTATATATTTTTTAAAATTTTTATTTTATTTATCCATGAGAGACACAGAAAGAGAGAGGCAGAGACACAGGCAGAGGGAGAAGCAGGCTCCAAGCAGGGAGCCCAACGTGGGAGTCGATACTGCGTCTCCAGGATCAGGCCCTGGACTGAAGGCAGGGCTAAACCACTGAGCCACCTGGGCTGCCCAAATATATTTTATTTAAATACATAAACTACTAATCACATAATACTTTCCCTTCAGGAATTTTAGGCACTTTGAAAATGCATATATACCTTTACATTTGTAATTGTTACATTGCATCCTTTGTAAATAATTGATAAAATTACATTTGGAGTACTACAGTAATTGATGGACACTTGATTCTAAATAGATTGAATTAAATATTTTGTTTCTTTTAATTTTTGTGAAATTCCACACATACACTATTCTCAAAACTAAGAAAAGGTCTATTGTCCATCTCATAAAAAAAAGTCATATATTGATCAAAAATGAACCACTGTGAATTTCCTAAGTAAAACTATAGATGGGAGATAAAGGTTGTCTTTTTTTTTTTGTGGGCATTGTTTTGTTTAAAAGTTTTGTTTTTCTATAATTAAAAATATAATCTCAATAGCATTCTAGCTGCTCACTTTCTTTCCCAAAACATTGAGAACTTGGTATTTTACTTATCAACATTATAAGCTTCTTACATACAAATGGTATTATACTTCTGTATGTAAAGAAGTGTTTTTCTCCCCTACTTTACTGCTTTCTATATTAGGTTTTGACTTTTATGTGGCTAATAAAAACTGTCAACTTTTTCTATTGTGTGTAGGTTTAGAAAATCGTTATCAATCCAGATATCCAAATATAATAAATCATTTTTTTCCTTTTTCCATAGTTTGACTTTTAAAAAAAATTTTTCTAAATTTATTTATGATAGTCACACAGAGAGAGATAGAGGCAGAGACACAGGCAGAGGGAGAAGCAGGCTCCATGCACCAGGAACCCGACGTGGGATTCGATCCCGGGTCTCCAGGATCGCGCCCTGGGCCAATGGCAGGCGTCAAACCGCTGCGCCACCCAGGGATCCCCTTGGCTTTTTTTTTTTTAAGATTTTATTTATTTATTCGACAGAGAAAGAGAACACAAGCAAAGGGGACAGAAGTCAGAGGAAGAGGGTGAAGCAGGCTCCCGGTTGACCAGGGAGCCCAATGTAGGGCTCAAACTCAGGACCTGGGAATCATGACCCCAGCCGAAAGCAGATGCCCAACTGACTGAGACACCCAGGCACCCTGACATTATGAATAATCACAAATTAACATGGAATTTATGTCATTCCATACAATACAATAAAAACTTACTTCTTTCTCATAAGTGGCTTACCAATTAAACATCAACTGGTTTGACCCCATACAACTAGTTTATGATCAAAATCTCGTAATTGTTAAAAGCATAGTGACTAAATCTAAGAATATGGACACAGAATTTTTCCCTCCTCCATATTTTTGTAAAATATTCTTCTACTAATTAAAATTGTTGTGGGAAGGAAAAGGAAGGAAGGATGGAAGGGAGAGGAGAGGGGAAGGGTGGAGAGGAGGGGAGGGGAAGGGAAAGGTGGAGAGGAGAAAAGGAAGGAAGGAAGGAAGGAAGGAAGGAAGGACGGACGCACCGACAGATGAAAGATAGAAGGTAGGCTGGTTGTAGAGCTCTTCCTTGATTTGGAAAACATATGAACTCAGTGTTTTAGAGTACAGTCTATTGGCTATTAAATCTTTTTCCACAATTATTTATGCCTACCACCTTATTGGGAATTGTGGTGGAAACAAAGATAATTTTATTTTTATTTTAAAAAATATTTTATTTATTTATTTGAGAGAGATAGCAACAGGGCACAAGCTGGGGGGAGTAGCAGAGGGAGAGGGAGAAGCAGGCTCCCTGCTGAACAGGGAGCCCCATGTGGGGCTCAATCCCAGGACCTTGGGATCATGACCTGAGTAGAAGGCAGAAACTGAACCAACCAAGCCACCCAGGCTCCCCACAAAGATGATTTTAATATGCAGTGCTTGACCTCAAATGTTGAAATTCAACTCTGCAGACAAAAATTACCATTTAGGACTAAATCTGCTAGCTTTTAGGGATTCAAGGAAAGAAAAGAGTGTTGGGAAGAAAAACTAAGGAAATATTTGTGAAAGTAGTGAAGCTGAAGATTTTATAGCAGATGGGAAGCACATTCCAGGTTGAAGTAATAGCCAAGTACAAAGCATGTCTATAGTTATTTCTGTTATCTAAGAAAATTATTTCTATATTTACTATAATTACTTAAGCATATATCATGGCTTCCCAGTTGATCACAGATTGATGCTAAGAACCATAATTATACATTTTAAATGGTCTGCATAGCTGTAAGCACAATTGCTTTGCCTATTGTCATTCCTTAATCAACACTGTTAATTGCTTTTGATTTTATGTAAGTTTTCTTAAATATTGCCTACTCCTGACCACTATTCATTTTTCCAATATCCTTAAGTTGTATTTTAGAATAAAAGTGTCCCCAAATTTATGAGAGGCACCACTTTCTGGCCCCAGTGGCTAACTCTTAATGAACACAGAAGCTGCTTTTTCTTTCCTCAAGCGAAACATCATAAAAAGTAAGTGACAGCAATTGTGACCCTATCTGTGGAAGTTTATGAGACTGATTTGTGGACAGATTGAGTTACAATGTTATTGTAACACCTCATCAAAATTCTTGTCCAGAGTTTTAGCAATGACTTAAGACAAGTGGACTGGCCTGTAACGGCTGGGATCACTTCCAGCAATTTACCCAAGAGCACAAAATTACCCTTTTCATTTAACCCCAGTTAATTTCTCTCTCCTTGGGATGGCTGAGGAAAGGGATGGAGGTCCTAGTGGTCTAGGACAGGAAGGCAAAGAGCTCTAACATCTCTACTGTTCTGCTTCCAAAGAGACAAGAATCCTGAAATAACTATGACATTACATTAGCTCAGAAACTGATGAAAAGGTCATGTCCAAGCACTTTATTCGACTTTCTTTTATCAGCTTGACGCCATTTAATAGGTACAGTTTAATTTTCAAAGTATTTCAATATAACAGCATACATTGTATGAACGTATTAACCATATTTAAGCAGAAAATGGCGATAATTTGGGCTGGTATAATGACATAATTACAGCATTCATTTTCACCATTCATTTCCACCTAAAGTCAGTTTTATAAAAGTAATGTGAATTTTCTTAAGAAAACATCTGGCAGTTGAATTTCAGGAGTGAATTTCATTACAAGAAAACATTGTAAATGCAAAGAAAAAATAGAAACACTGTTCTTAAATTTCATGTTTGTGGAGCAAGAAAAAATACATATATAAATATACAAAACAACTAGTAAACTACAAGATGTTCCATATTATTTTTTTAATAGATAAAGAACTGTGTAGCTGAAAGTTCTATGCTTATAAAAGAAAAACCCAACAATGTAAACTAACTGGAAAATAACACTCAATGCTTATAAAAAAAAAAGCTACTTAAGTAAACTAATTGAACTGTGATTGATCTAGGGGATGACAAATTTAAAAACCGCACACATGGAAGTAAAAAAAAAAACCTTTTTATAAAATATACTTCAGTATATTGAATAATTATATCATACTTGTTAGGCTTATTTCTATACTTAAAATAAATCCTGTTAGGGTGGGGAGCTTGGTAAAGGAATTCCAATCTATAGTGTATAATGAATGCTTTTACCAAAGGATGCATAGGAGGAAACAGTTGGGCAAAGATGCTGAATATATTTCTTATCCATTTACAAAACAAGTTTTCCTTTCTAAACAAAATTAAAAAATCTTGTTTTCTATCTATATGAGTCAGCACTGAATCCATAGAATAAAACAAGCCCATATATGATCACTATTATTTTTATAAATTAAGCAATTCTCTTCTTGATATAAAACAAAATTAATTCAATGCAGTTCCTACCAAAATTCCAATGGGATTTTATACAGAAGTAGAAAAAATATCCCTAAAATTTATATGAAAAGAAAAAGAGCCCAAATAGACCAAAAAATCCTAAGAAGGAAGAACAAAGAGGCATCACACTTTCTGATTTGAAGATATACTACAAAGCTATAGTCACCAAAACAGTTGGTATTGGCATAAAAATAGACAAATAGACTAATGGAGCAGAATCGAGAGCCTAGAAATAAACCTAAGTATATATGGTCAACTAAAATTTGACATGGGAGCTAAGAATACTCAAAGGAGATGAGGCAGGCTCTTCAAAAAATTGTGCTGGGACAATTAGATATTCATATGTAAAAGAAAGAAATTAAATCCATATCTTACACTACTCTCATAACTTAATTCAAAATAAATTAAAGAATTAAATGTAAGACCTGAAACCATGAAATCTCTAAAAGGAAATACAGGAGTAAAGATCCTTGATACGGGTCTTGTTAACAGCTTTTTCAGATATTACATCTAAAGCACAAGTAACACAATAAAAAATAAGTGGGGTGACATCAAACTAAAAAGCTACTGCAGAGCAATCAAACCATCAACAAAGTGAAAAGACAGCTTACAGAAGAGGAAAAATATTTGTAAACTATATATCTGATATGGTATTAATATCCAAAATGTAAAGAACAGGAACACCTGGTTGGCTAAGTTGGTAGAGCAGGTGACTCTTGACCTCAAGGGTCATAAGTTCAAGCCCTATTTTGGACATGGAGCCTATCTTAAAAAAAATCCTCAAAGTATATAAAGAACTCATATAAATAGTAAAACAAAACAAAAAACACAAACAAAAAACAAACAAAAACAAAAAATCCAAATAACTCAATTTTTATAAATGGCTAAATTCATATAAAGGACATTTCCCCAAAGAAGACATAAAAGAAGTCAACAGGTACATGACAAGATGCTCATCATCACTAATACTTAGGGAAATGCAAATTAAAAGCACAATGACATACCACCTCACACCTGTTAGAATGGCCATCATCAGGAAGACATGAGAGAACAAATGCTGGTGTGGATACAGAGAAAAGGGAATCCTATGTAACTGTAAATATGTAGGGCCACTATGGAAAACAGTATGGAGAGTCCTTAAAAAAATAAGAAAACAGAACTATCAGTTGATCCAGCAATTCTGCTTCTGGGAATATATCCAAAGGAAAAGAAAATACTAACTCAAAAAGATACCTGCATTCCCATATTCATAGTAGCATTATTTACAACAGTCAAGATATGGAGACAGTGCAAATGTTCACCCGTGGATGAATGGATAAGAACTTGGGAGATATATATAGTGAAATATGATTCAGTCTTAAAAATGAGGAAATCCTACCATTGACAACAATATGAATGGACTTTGAAAGCATTACGCTAAGTGAAATAAATCAGAGAAAGACAAATACCTTACGACTGCACTTATATGTGGAATTTAAAACAAAACAAAAACAAAAACACAAACTCCTAGGAAAATAGATCAGACTTGTGATTACAAGAGGCAGAGAATAGGTGGAGGAAAAATTAGAGGAATGTTGTCAAATGGTACGTACTTCTAGTCACAAAATAAATTAAGTACTAGGTAGGCAATGTACAATATGAGGACTATACCTAACACTGCTTATGATATATAGGAAAGTTGCTTTTTTAAAGATTTTTAATTTATTCATTAAGCAGATGAGAGAGAGCGAGAGAGAGCCAGAGCATGAGCAGTGGGGAGGGGCAGAGAGAGAGGCTGAAGCAGACTCTCTGCTGAGCAGGGAGCCCAAGCTCTCACTCTCAGAACCAACACAAGGCTCCATTCCAGGACCCCAGGATGAAGACCTGAGCCGAAGGCAGACGTTTAACCAAAGGAGCCACCCAGGCACCCCTGATATACAGAAAAGTCTTAAGAAAGTAAATGTTAATAGTTCTTATCACAAGGAGAAACTTTTTTCCATTTTTCTTGTTTTCTTTCTTTTATTGTATCTGTAATAGAAGATAGATGTTAGCGGAACCTGCTGTGATCGTCATTTCACAATACATGTACATAAGATCATGTTCCTGTATGCCTTAAACATATACAGTGATGCATATCAAATTATCTTTCAATAACTGAAAAAAATGAAAACCATTGCTTTCAGTTATTTCATACTCATGAAATAATTTTGAGGACTAGTCTGGCTATTCCTTTTGGTTGCTATTTTCATTTTTCTTGTTGCTATTAATAGTAAAGTTGTAAATAAATCAGGAGAGAAAAAATAGTAATTTTTATCAGTTTCCAATATTAGTATAAGCTCAAGGAAAAAGAGTGAGGAAAAAACAGCAACTTACATTTAAGGAAAATGTAATTACTAAGAGATAAAACTTATAAAATTTATGTACTGAATATTTTTATTTGAAATTATCCCCCATCCAAGTTTGAGCAATGGTTTTATCCACACTTTTAAAAAATGCCTTAATTATGTATATTCTTTTCATAAAAATGATATTTTGCCTAATACCCTATATTCTATATTGGCTGAAGTGTTAAAACAAATGACCAGTAACCTTCTCTGTGTATATTCCTTACCCTTATATCCTTTCATACTGACCCTTAGGTTTCTATTTTTCATCTCATTTCACTTGGTTCCTTCTGCTTAGGTCTTTCTATCAACTCCCACTGAATCACCTTCTAGGTAAACACTTATTTCCAACCTTCTATATTTAGTCCATGCCTTTACTGCCATTATATATTTATATTCCAGCTTTTCTGATATCTCATAGGTACATCAAATATTCACTGATCACACATACCCTAGAATCATCCTTCCTTCCCTTCTCTTGGGTTGGGGTAGGGAATGACACAATCATTTACCCCTGTCCTTAGTACAGATGCTGAAAGTAACCATGCCCCCCCATCAGTTCATTTTCCCCCCATCAGTTCAGATCTGCCAAATAGATCTTGAGCTTACCCTACCCCTGACCCTATATGGACAACTAGAAAGCCTTCTGCTCGTTATCCATGTCACAAGGAGAATTATCTTTTATGAAATCAAATATGCTTCTTTCTCTAAAAATCCATTAACAACTTTGTCTTTCCCTAAAGGAAAATTTCTAAGCATGAAATGAAGGTATCTAGCCCTCGATTATACTTTATCTTGTATCATTTACTCCAACTTGCCTATTATTGCATATATCACTACTCTTCTAGCTGGAATATGCTCCCTACACCTCCCCCTGTCAACCCCAGTTCTTTTAGAATTAAGTCATCACTCTTTTTTCAAAGCTTTTTCCTTACACTGTTTTCCATAATACTAATATGTGGCTAGTGGGGTTATTAATTCATCTTGAAATTGTGTGCTTTACTGATTACCTACATACTACTCTTTTAGAAAAATGATTTTTGTCTTGTTCATTTGTATGTCTCTAGCATCTTGCATAGTATCTGTTGTAGATCTCAAAACTTCAATGAATCCTTAAGTAAATGATTGAATGAATGAAGCCCAATTATTTAAGAAGATAGTGAGAAATTCTAAAAATTCATCTTAGTTTTTTTTTCTATTTCAAGGTTTCAAAAAACAATTCGAACTTATCTGTTGCATAGTATCTGTTGTAGATCTTAAAACTTCAATGAATCCTTAAGTAAATGATTGAATGAATGAAGCCCAATTATTTAAGATAGTGAGAAATTCTAAAAATTCATCTTAGTTTTTTTTTTTTCTATTTCAAGGTTTCAAAAAACAATTCGAACTTATCAGGTTTAGAAATACCTCATTAGGTACAAAATGTGGGGCACCTGGATGGCTCAGCTGGTCAAGCACCCACCTCTTGATTTCAGCTCAGGTCATGATCTCAAGGTAGTGAGATCAAGCCCTGTGTCAGGCTCCATATTGGGTGTGGAGCCTAAAATTCTCTCTCTCCCTCTGTCCCACTCCCATCCCCAAGAGAAGGTACATAGTGTATATATTGATCTACAAAGTATACATTTCTCTATCTCCTTGGCTTGGTATACAGAACAAGGGAATATCTACCTTTTCTGTACAGAAAACCAGTAATAGATAAACCCCTTAGCCTTTTGCTGGGTTTTAGCTAGTATCAAACATAGCTTTAAAGTTGCCAGAAGCCATAACAAGCAGATAGCAAGATGTACAAAATTTATAGTGTTGAAAAAATTTGGTCTCATGTCTAGGATATGAAACAAAGAGATTTTTTTATGCCTTTATAGCCTCTATACTTTCTGCCTAGGATGAGCTCTTACTACTTTTGAAAGATAGTCTTTATATATAGAACTTTCATAAAAAAATCAGAGAGTAAACCATATGTAGATTAATTGATTTGTAATCTTTTCTGTGTAATAAAATGAAAATAATACTGCCAGATCTGGGCAGGAAAAGGGAACAAAACAGAAATTATAAAACTAAGTAAAATAAAACAAGCAAAAACTAAGGGGCCTTCTAAATGGCCTCAAAAATAGAAGTATATTAACCAGGGTTTTCTCTCTCAAATACAGTTTTACTTTGATACATCTGCCTCCTGCAGTTGGGAAACATCTGAATCTTTAACATTTTGAATGCACTTTATTCTGAAAATTTTCTCAGAGAAGTAAATGTTATATGTTTGTGCATATGCTTTCATTTCTTAACAGTACATATGCTTTAGCTAATGTGAACAACTCAGCAGCAGATATAATTACCCACAAACTGGTTGCATACATACTGTATGCAGAGCACTGTATAATTAACTAGGTGTATATAGATACCAAGCTTAAAACATGCTTTCTGATCCCTTGAGGCTCACCAGCTAGAAGTAATATCAATATTGAAATTACAACATATTGCAAGCAAATACCTTCTTGGATATGCCTTTAGAGGGGATATGATATAATGATGCCATTTAGCTATCTTGATATACCAAATGCGTGTTCAGTACTCAGTTGAGGAGTAATTAATAAGCACATGACTAATCTGATTGTACTAACTAGAGTTTAAAAGAAAAGATACAGACAATAAAGGGAAGAGTGAATTATTTCCTAATTCAATTGGAACTAAGTATAACTCAAAACTATTAATTGCTTGCTGCACTATTTGAAATAGACAAGCTCTGGACAGTTCTAGGCAAATTAGAGCTTGTAGCTTTCCTATTCAAAACTATCACAGTATTACTATGTACAAAATGACAATAAAATATTGTTGTATAAATAAATAAATGGGATAAATATGTTGCTGCCATTTATCGATGAACGAAATTCATACACTGGTATTTCACTATTGCAAATGATTGTGTACCAGTGTGGATTTGTACCCTTAGGCATTATGAAATGGTACAGTGTTACGGGGGCCAGTTTTGTGAGTCTCAGCATATTTTCCTAGCAATAATTTGCTGATGGGAAGAGATGTTTTTTTGTTTTTGTTTTTTTTGTTTTTGTTTTTTTTTTAATTCAAAAGAGAAGACAGTCAATGAATTCCTCTGATAACAGAGGAGATCTGGAGCTGGAAAAGGCCAAGTCTAACGAAACAAGGTATCTCTAAATACTATTTAACTTTTATTCTGCAATGTTTATCTGCTACACAACAGTAGCTTTTATAGGACTCTGTAAAATTACTGAAAATGGTATGGACCACAGATCAGGCAGGATGATCAGAACTACCCTGAAGCAGTCAAGATTTTAGGTGGTAATGCCACAAAGCAAGGGCTTAAATCTGATATTCTAGCATAATATAAGGAAACCCTCTTACGTTTTGGTAAATATGATGTAGTTATAAACTTATTTCCAATAATCTAAAAGAGGAAGCCTTGTGTGTATATATAGCACTCTCGTCACAAATTATCCTAGGGAGTTAAAGAATTTATTCATTCACTCACTCATTCATTTATTTGATCTTTTAGTAAATATACGGAATACTTTGTATTTGCTAAGCACTCTCCTCAGCAACGGGAAAACAGTGAATAAAACAGACAAGTCTCCATGGAACTTACTATGTTCTGATGTACAGTATAATAATAGTAAAACAACAACAACAACATTAGTAGCCATATAGGATATATATTATGTTATAGCCCTTGTACCAAAATGTTACCTCTTTTTGCATATAATCCCATGCAGAGCGTCACGTAATTGCTAACACTTAAAAACATACAACCAAAAAATAAAAAAATAAAAACATACAACCAAGAAGTTTACAAAAAAAAAGCTGAAATTCAGAACATGAAATTAAAATGATCCAATAATTCATGTGCAAAGCCATGAGTCAAACCCAAGTCGAACTCTAAAAACCATGCTCTTGACTCTGCTATGCTACCTATCTGTAGAGTAAAAGAAATAATTCAGTTTACCAGTAAGAATCAAGAGGTCCAGAGAGATTAACGGATTTTTCTCCTTACCACTTAAATGACTAAGTTGAAGAGGCTGAAATAAAATTTGTTATTTTAAATGAAGAAAAAGTATTAATGCATAATCTTAAATTACTAATCCATCTATAAGTTATAATGTAACATCTCAGGAATTTTCATTTAAAATTTTAAAATGTAGTCACATTACAAAAGGAATTTTCACTGTCATTGAATTTATTAAGGATTCTTACATTGTAGTTTTTCAGGGCACAGAACTCATTTATTAGTATTTTAAGTATTAGACAAGATTGTATAAATCCATTTAAGTAGGTTAAGAAGCATTTTAAATATAAAATTTTATTTAATTTTGTTTTTGCTTTTGTTGTTGTTATACATAAAATAATCCCCTTATTTTCTCTGGGGGAATTTGCACAAGGAAAGAAAAAAAAGAATCAACATATAAAATATTTCTAAACTCTGCCAAAATTTAAGTCCAGAACATCTATTCTTTTTTTTTTCCTTTGCTTCATTTATATTATTCAAATACCACTGCTGACCTAAATGCCAGAAAGGAAAGCTGTGCTATGTCCTTCAATATATAATGAAGGATTACAGAATGTAATTCACTGAAATGGAAGATTATAATATCTAATACATATGCATTTTTCTTCAAATGGATTTATGAACACTTTCTCTAGGACACTGTTCAAAAGACATTACATTTTCTTAATTTCTTTACTGGTATGGGATATTTTCCACAAGTCTTTTTTTTTTTCTTTGTCATTAAAGGTAATACTTTTGGATAGAAGAAAGGTTCAAGCTCAAGAAAAGGAGTACATTAATTGCTTTCTTGGTCCAAGACTCTTAAGTTATACATAAGACATTTGTGACATGAGTATTCTATGTAGAATTGGTTAAATAAAAATAGTTATCTTAATAGTTTTATAACAAGAATATTCAATTCTTTTGAAGTACATATTTAGATCTCTGCAGAGATTCTTAAAATATGTGAAACTAAGATAATGTATAACCTCATCAGTTCTCTTTTGCTGCTATCTTCACACTGTAAGGAAAGACCATCATCCATGGTCAAAACAGCTAATATTTCCATTACTTCAATACACACAACTTCAAGCTCATCAAGGTCTTATGCTTCACAAATAGAAAACAGACACTTAAAATGCATCAAGAGAATTCTTTCTTTTAGGCTACCTACTCATAACTCCAAAGAACTTAATGTGCAACAGTTGGATAATTAATAACTTGTATGAAATTTATTGATCAGCCATATGCTTAAGAGAAACATAAATTATATCAGCAGTAAACTGTATCTTTGAAGATAAGGTCTACTCTGGTCACCTTGGTATCAGCAATGCCTAGTTCAACACCTTATTCATATCTGATGCTTAATAAATGTTTGTTGAATAAGTAAGTTTTAATAATTTTAGTTTATGCCCTATCATTGAAACAAAACCTCATCAGTTCTCCAACTGCACTTTAACCTCTAAACCAAAATATTTATATCCTATGCATTGTATGTCCTAATATATATGTCACCAATAGCATTGTCTATAAAATTGGGGATTCATAAAAGTCCCTCTTACAGTAGTGTTGCTCAAAATAGGTTCTTGATATGCGGTATGACATAGGATATTAAAAAAATATGGAAAATAAATACAGTATTTGTATGTGATTATCTTTGCTCTACTTCATAAAGACAAAAGATATTCCCCTCAAATCAACAAAATAAAATAAGCAAAATTAGTTTTGAATAAAAAGTATCACTATAGTTCTACGATGTGGTTTTTAGTTATTTATAATGATCCAACAGAACTTGAAACATACACTGTCTTTACAGTTTTTATTGGCACATTTTATTGGTTACTACAGACACATAACCATCAGAAAGAATATAAAAATAAGGCTTTTAAGAGTGTCTATAAAATATTAAAAAAATAGTAAAAAAAAAAAAAAAGAGAGAGAGAGAGACATCCCTGCCTTTGCTAATCCATCAGACCACTTGGAGTCATTGTGGATTACTCAGACCAATGTCTTTACTTCCTTTATAGACATTTTAGCCATTAAATTATTGGGTCATGCCTCAAGGGTATGATCAGAAACTTGAAAATAATATGTTTTCTGTTACATGAAATGAAATCTAAAAAGAATGACTCAGAAAAATAACAAGAAGGCAATATAATATAGAAAAGAATGATAGCCAAGATTCCTGAACTTAAAATTTAGGGAAAGAAAAGGAATAGGAGATAGGAAGAGATAAGATTTGGAAATGGCTTAGAAATTTTATGACTTAACTCATTCAACAAACATTATGAATACTACTGTGCTAGGATCTATTAGTTAATGAATCCTGTTAGGTAACAAAGATATACAAAACTCATAGTATAGCAAACCCATACATTATCTGGGTAAAGATATACCAAATATGAACAAGTAAATAAAAAAATACTATGTGCTATATGATATAATTTAAGGTAGCACAGAGAATGAGTTCCTGGTTATGCTGTAAGACCCAGCTCAAATTTTCTTTTTTTTTTTTTTTATTTATTTATTTTTTTTTTATTTTTTTTTTCAAATTTTCTTTATAAATCATTTCTTCCTTTGTGCCAAAACTTTTTGTGCAACAATCACATATCACTTGTACTACGTATACTTTACATTCATATTACATTATTCATCAACATATCTGTAACTGTAAACTTTTGAGATTATTAAGAGCAGATATTATGTTATCTTTAACTTCCTAAATCATCACCTGTTCAAAACATGATCAATTATTACATATTCTAAAAAGGGCTTCTTAAGAGAGCAACTTACTCTTTCTTTCTATATGGAAAGACTTGACCCAACAGGTAAGTTTTGAACTGATAGGATTTGGGGATAAATAGACATTAACAAGAGAAGATGAAAAAAAGTAAGAAATATAAGTAATTTATTAAGTAGTGCAAAAGCCCTGAAGGTAAAGATCCTAGAATAACCAAGTAGTTATGCTTTGATTGCTTTGACTTGCAAACACCTCTCTTTGAATGGCATAGCTTGTACCAGTGATATATATCTCAGAAAGAGAGAAACATTCAAAACAAATGGATATTTTAAAAGGCCCAAATTGGAGCTATTTAGATGTAGATAGAAGGTAATAATCTCTCATACAGGTTAGCTACAGCAAGGACATAAATAAGAAAATCAGTAGAGTTGAAATTGGAAAGGTCTAAGAAGGCATGGTTAAAGAGAGAAAATCTTGAATTCATTAATGTGAATAGACATCATTTTCTCCTGCTCTGTATGCAGTAAATAGCTTTATGTGCTTTGTACAGGAATCACTGCCAGATTTTTAGAATGTTAGAACAATCTTATTTCATATAAATATATAATTCCTTAAGCCAAATCAGTTTAAATAGCTACTGGAGAATATGTGGCTAGAATAAATCCTAATACAAACCTCAACTAAAAAATGACATAAAATGAAATTATAAACAAAATTGCACAAGGACATTAGTCACCATACTGAGCTATAATGTAGGGGGAAAAAGAATGAAAGAAGAAAGGAACTATGAGCAGTTAATCCAGAAAGAAACAGAGAATGAGAATTTGTGGTTGTTTTTACATATTTATGAAGGATTGCTAAGGGAAAGAAAATTATACTTAAGATGATACCGAAACCAAAAAGGGAAATTCCAAAATTGGGTCTGAAGTTCAAATTAGATGAGTAGTTTTCCCGTAATTAGAGATACCTGAGAATGGGCTACAGCTTAAAGAAATAAGCTTCATTACTAAAATTATTTAGATAGAACTTGGATGTCCACCTACCTGGATCCTGAGGGGATTTCTACATTCAATTATAATAGAATCAGGCAGTAGCTTAACTCTTTTCCAAAACTAAGTTCTTAATTCCTAAAATTTACAACAGTGCAATTGTTACTTCTGCACAAAATAAGCCCTGACAAAGAGAAAAATCTCATTTACATGGCATCTTAATTATTTTAATTATTTCTGTTAAACACAAACAAAATGAGCAGACTCTAGAGAAGTAAAAGGTATGCTGACAATGATTTTTTATATCTATTACCTAATTGCCTGATATTAATATCCCTACATGCATAAGTGTAATTTACCTTATAAGTAAATAATTGTTTATAAGTTAATAATTGTGCCAGGAATTCATAAGGATTGCTCTTATGTTCCTAAACAGGAACATAGGGAAAAAAAGATTTTTTTTCTTCTGTGAGAATACAAGAATTAAGTAGTAAAATGCTTGCTATAAAATAGTTTAATAGTTTTTTATCCAAAGAAAATTAATTTTCTCATTTTATGAAATTTTTAGATTACAGAAAATTCTACTTTTCTGTTTGTTTTTTTTTCTTAAATAACTTTACTTCCTTTTCTCACTAATATCTTTTTTTTTACATTACATTAGCCTGATTTAGTGATTTTTTTAATCCAATCCAATGCCTTTTTGCCTTTTACTTAACTATATTGCTTCTAAGTCTACCAGGAAGTCTTGGTATCATGCACTAATGTTCAAACTAAAGCTGAACTTTAGGCAAGAATCCACACCTTCTTCAAAGTATGCTGAAATACTATGAGAAGTTAGGCTTACTAAATGAGTTCTCCATATTTTGTTAAAAAAGAAAAAACCTTAATTTATCAGTAGCCCTACATCATGACTGGAAGAATTTGACATTAGATGACTTAAATTTTACTTTACTTTTCACAAAAGCAAGACCCAACAGAAGGAATCTTAAAAATGTGTGAGTGGGTCTTTCCTCTGTCTGGTTTATTTAATGGACCCTAGATTCAATCATCAGAGATAATTCTCTTGGCTAGTAGTAACATGCTAATAGATATCTTGGTTTCACTGCATCCTTTACCTTCTATCAGTGATTTAAGTGCAAGCATAAAGCTTTGGTTCCCAAGAAATTAAGTTAGAGATAAACAACTTTTTCACTACCTTTGAGCAGTATTACAGAAGACCATGAATAAATTCTATCACTGCTTTTAACCATCTCAGCTTAAGTAGCCTCATTTTCTATTTTGGAATCAGTGTAATGAACTGAAAAAATATATTAATTTGTCATATTCAGAATTATAACTCTACTAATTTATCAGCTCATACTATAACTAATACAGATTGATTTAGGATGGCATCACCATTTTCTTAGGTGGCTGCTCATGTGTCTTTGTCAATTTGTGGCATTTGTGTTCCCTTACCACACAACATTTCCAGGTTTTAACGTCTTCCAGGACTGGCCAAAGAAAGCATTAAGAGACTCAATGAAGCTGTAACAGTCACCAGAGGAACTCATAGGCAAACTGATATAGCTCAAAACTCTTAGATTCTTCTTTTTTACTGTTAAAATTGCCTCTCTACTCTCTCCAAACCAGATCCTTCTTGGATCAGCTCATATTATTTCATAATCCATGTGACAGACTTTGCTCACCTATAAACTAAAGAAACTTGGATTTCTTTCTTAAAGCTTTGTTCTCCAAGGTTCCCATCTTCAAACCAAAATTTTAATAGAGAAGAAATTAGTTCTTTTCAGTTATCCCACATTCATTTTTTAAGGGGGCTTTCTGGAAACCACTCTTTAATTTCTAAGACAAAGTCTACTTCTATGAATTGAAACCACCGAACAGGGAGATATCCTTTTGTTGGCAGGTAGGCAAAAGGGTGTGTGTGTGTGTGTGTGTGTGTGTGTGTTTTTACGTGTAAAGATAGATAGATAGATATAGATATAGATATACATTTATACAGGATACACACACACAAATAATATTATATAATCGTTACTTAGCAACAATAAATCTACCATTTTGGACTGTACACCATTAGCCATGCACTATACTATGTACTTTATATGTATTACGTCATTTGGTTAATATAATAATCTTTGTAAAGGTAGGTGTGTGGATGTTCCTATGTTATAGATGTATACGTTACCAAGAAGTACATAATTACATAATGTACATAATTACATTACAAAGAGAAGGTAAGTACTCTTCCCAGGGTTACTCAGTTGTTAGGAGGAAAAGTAAAATTCTTGCATTAATTTTCCTTTATCACAAATTTTGAACAAAACTTCAAAATGGTGGTTACAACTCTTGAAGGATAGGAGAAAAAGGCAGGGGAAAGGACAGGGAGGAAGTTAGCTTTACACAAGTTATAATAATGCTTTAGGATTGGCTATGGATTTACAGGCATTCATTATATTGCAAAATAAATAAAAATAACAAGAAGTAGCAATGAAATATACAAAGGATCAATATTGATAATGAGTCATGATGATAAAATCATTATGTTCACCTAAGTTTGTAATTAACACACCACCATCTACCAAAAGAAAAAAAAAAGAAAAAAAGAAAAAAAAGAAAGAAACCAAACCAAACCAATAGTAAATAAGCCTGTGCAACATAAGTCATGTATTCACCCATTACAGGTACTTGTGAACATCTTTGGGTTCAAAGTGGAGTGCTTATGAGAGTCAGGGAAGAATAGTATTGGTCATGGTCTTCCCCCATGTGAACTCAGTAGATAACTATTGAGATTTTAAAGATGCTCTATGACAATTTTATACAGTAGTAGTGATTGTGTGTTAATTAGAGCTGATTTGTTTCATGTGGTTTGGTGTCTTTTAACACCTTTAAAATATGCTGCCTTCATTTCTACTTCTTAAACTGTGCTCAAAGAGTTGAAAAACCATTTGTCTAGAGGACCTTGGAAAGAATGGAATAGTCTAGTAATATAATCTTTAAAATGCTACAATGAACTCCAGAGTTGTCCTAAAAGATCTGGGTCAAATTTATATTTTTCTGGAGACTATTAAAATCCTATCCTAATCTAAAATTCAGAATAAATCCACAGGTGATACTCTAGAGTTCCTTAAATTGCTCAGACTTTTCAATGCCCAGCTTAAGAAGCAGTATAGTTTGGAGTCTAAAGCTAAACTGCCTGGATTCAAGTCCAAACTCAGCCACTCCTTCTGTGACAAGATGCCAACACTCTATTTGGCTTAGTTTCTTCTGAAAAATAGAAATAATCAATAAATCTATAGTATAGGGGTATTGTTTTTTGTTTTGTTTATGAATGAGGTATTTTGATGGAACTGGTTTGTTTCACAGTATTTACTTAAACCATAGTGAGACAAAACCAATGACTCTAATATATATATTTTGCTTCCAACTTAATAACAGTTTTTCAGAAAAAAATTTTTGAAAGAAATTTATTAAACATTCCTGAGTTGTGACATATACTCCTCAATCCACAGAAAAAGAGAAAGGTTAAAGATTTCTTTAAAGTTCTTAACATAATAATCTCCTTCTAAATTTTAACCAAATGAGTTTACACATAAAAATGAAAAATTATACTGTTTCATAACCTATTCTTTTTTTTTAATCTTTTTTTAAGATTTATTTTATTTATTTATTTATTTATGATAGACGGGGGGAGAGAGAGAGAGAGAGGGGAGAAAGAGAGAGAGAGAGGCAGAGACACAGGAGGAGGGAGAAGCAGGCTCCATGCCGGGAACCTGACGTGGGACTCGATCCCAGGACTCCAGGATCGCACCCTGGGCCAAAGGCAGGCGCTAAACCGCTGAGCCACCCAGGGATCCCTCATAACCTATTTTCAATTGACAATTAATATATATCATTCCATTTTATGACTGCATATTAATTAATTATATTCATATAGCATCACCCATTTAGCTAATTAATCCTGTAATTTATATTTTAAAAAGAAATCTGGGTGGCTCAGTGGTTGAGCATCTGCCTTTGGCTTAGGTCATGACCCCGGGGTCCATCAGGTTCCTCACAGGGAGCCTGCTTCTCCCTCTGCCTATATCTCTGCCTCCTCTGTCTCTCATGAATAAATAAAATCTTAAAAAAATACAAAAATACAAATAAAAATAAACTTTATTGTCAAGTTTTGTCCTATTATTTAAAAGCAAAACAAAACAATATAATTCCCCCCTCCTTTCTTTTATAGATGTTAGAATGTTTTCCTGGAATAAAGTTATAAAAATTGAAATGACTTAAGACTTATAATTTTTTATTGCTAAATTGTTTTCCAAATAGATTGGATTTTACAAGGTTGCATTCATACTAGCAGTTAGAAAACAGGCCTCTTTCCTATATTCTGACAATGAAGTGAGTCATTTTAAATTCTGCCGATCTCATGCCCAAAGAATATGGCAAAGTGTTGCTTCCATTTGGAATTATGTAATTAATGTTTATCATATTTTCCAAAAAAAATTATGAACAGCATATCCATGCTCATTTTCCTATCAGGGCATCTATTTTTCTTATTGATTTTGGAGAGCTTTTAATCCATTAAGGATATTAACTATTTGTCAAATGTTTCAACTAGCTTCCAGCCAGTCCTTTTTATCTTGTTTATGATGTTCATAGTGTTATTTTAAAATGAGACAAAAAGGTAACATTTTATTTATCAAAATTAGGAATATTAAACTTCACTATAATGCTATTTCCTATAACCATTTTTCTCCAAAACAGTTTTAAGAGTTACATGACAAGAAAAAATGTTCATGATAATAATATTTGAGATCTATATTTATTATGACCTCAAAGTTGAATGACAAGATGTAGATTTAAGATAGTAAAGATATGAAAAAAATATTAGCTGTTGTTATTCCTGGATGAAGGGGCTGTGACTGACTTTTATCATTCTTTGTATGCTTTTCTCTGAAGCATGTGGTTTTTAAAATTCAGAAAAAAAGCATTAGTAAAATCAAACTATCAGTGACAGCTTGAACCAAACATCCAACATAGAAAAAGCTGACACCACTTAAAGATTTCTGCACTTCTCTGTAAACATAATAAAATTCTACATCTATACAAGATAAATACCTTATCCCAACAAACACACTCATCCAAAATGCGAACATGATCATTGTAGCATTAATTACATTTTATTATGACAATAAGAATGGTGAGACTGCAGAATGAAATGCTGATTTAAAGATGAAGCTAAAGTGTTTTACAGCAAGATTTGATTATAGACAGAGCTAGCCATCTCAATTACATTTACATGTTTTTGTTATTAAAAATAGTATTTAAAAAATAGTATTTTTGAAAGACAGTGCATTTAAAAAATAATTTTATATGCCTCTACAATTTGATCATGTAATGACAGTGGTAAAAGGAAGCATTTAATGAGTAAACTCATGGAAAAGAAAATAGTTACATCAATCTATTGGTTCCAATTCAATTCTTCCAAAGCTTACAAGACCAAAGAAGATTGAACATTAAGGTATTAGTGTATTAATATAAACTTTTTCTGAAAGCATCTTCTGTTTCAAACTGTATGAGAATACCCATCTTGTTCATTCCTGATTTTCTATATACAGATCAGTATTCACTCATCCCAAGTATAGAAAGAAAAGATATAAGGCAAATATTTAATTATTCAATTATAATTATCTTTGAAGTCAAACTGATATGGATATAGAAGCACTAAGAGGTTATTTATATCAATACTTAAGATATAATAGAACTTTGTATAAGAGTGACCACTTAGAATTTTATCAATATATTCACCTTCAATCTAAGGGCTGCTAACAAGAACTCATACCTTTTCTTATCTAAAGAAATAGAAAAAGTTACGTAAATGCAGATTTTATTGCTTTGCTTATAACTTTAAGAGATATTTACTGAGACTGAGTTTGCTTCAGTAATTGTGCTAGAAGCAGCAACTCCAACACTGAATAGAGCTGGGTCCTGCCAAAGGACCTTGCAAGACAGTGGGGCAAGAACAGATACACAGCTTACATAGCATAAAATATTATCAACATTATGATGGAAAGAGTTCAGGGTGACCCTATGATCCAGCAATTGCACTACTAGGTATTTACCCAAAGGATACAAAAAATAGTGATTTAAATGGATATATGCTCCCTATTATCAACAATAGCCAAATTAGGAAGCCCAATGTCTGTATATCCATTGAATGATGAATGGATAAAGAAGATGTGGTATAAATACACACACATACACACAATGGAATATTACTCAGCCATAAAAAGAATGAAATCTTGCCATTTGCAAGAATGTGGACAGAGCTAAAGAGTATTCTCCTAAGTGAAATAAGTCAGAGAAAGAAAAATACCATATGATTTCACTCATATGTGGAGTATTGTATGTAATGAATCACTAAAGTGTACATCTGAAACGAATAATACACAGTATGTTGAATAATTGGGATTTAAATAAAAAATTAAAAAAAATAGTTCTGGATATTTTAAAAGCATTTGGGTGGGAGCCTGCCAGGAGGCTCCTGCCGTTGCTTGGTAAACTAAATAGGGTAATGGTGGAGCTCCTAGAAGAAGGGTTGAACTGGGAAGACATGTTAACAAGAAAATTCAGTGGGACTTGGCGAATGATCAAATGTGACAGTGAATGACAAGGAGGCTTCAAGAATATCAGATTGCCAGATTTGAGGTCCAAATCTTCATCTTTATAAAATATAGATAACTTCTGATCGACAGTCACTACAGATTACCTGATTTCCTAGAAAAGTTCTTTGGACTAAATGTTATGTAATTCCTTTCAGTCAGCAGGGAGAAACAATTTAAATTGTCCAAATTTCACAAGGAATACATTTGTTTTATTATGTGTTTTAGCATATATCAGGTAGTATTACAAAGAATATAAAAATGCCATCTTAAGATATATTGTTGCATTGTTTCTATTAGTTATTTTAACTTTTAAGAATTAAATATGCGATGCCTGAGAGGCTCAGTCAGTTAAGAATCCAACGCTTGATTTTGGCTCAGTCATAATCTGAGGGTTGTGGGATCAAGCCCCACATGGCACTGTGTGCTCAGCCCACAGTCTGCTTGTTCCTCTCCGTTTCTTCTTCCTCCTGCTAGAACTGGCTGTCTCTATCTCTAAAATAAATAAATAAAATCTTTAAAAAATGTAGGGTGTAGCTCAGTTGGTTAACTGGCCACTTTTAAAGGTCTCAGGTCACAATGTAGGGTTCTTGGGATAAGGCCCTGCATCTGGCTCCCTGCTCAGTGGGTAATCTGTTTCCCCCTCTCCCTCTGCTTCTCTCATCCTCACACACTTGCATGCTATCAAATAAATAAATACAATCTTTTTAAAAAATTAAATGTAATTTTTAAAGGCTATATCTGAGTGGAAGTGATATCATTTTAACAAAATCATAGGATTGGATTTCTGGAGCTCAGGCTATAAGACAAAGAATATTGAGCAAACAAAAATAACATTTTACAAACCCAACTTTACCTGATTACCTATAAACATAAGACATTCTCAAATGACCTGTTATATAAACAATTCACTCACTCTCTATCTCCAAACTTTAACAAAAAGGTACAACTCTTAAAAGATAAGCTGAAGAGACTCAGTTGGCTCAGTTCATTAAATGTTTGAGTCTTGGTTTCAGCTTAGGTCATGATTTCAGGGTCCTAAGATCAAGCACCGTGTTGGGCTCCACACTCATGGGGAAGTCTGCTTAGGGTTCTCTCTCCCCCTCCCTCTGCCATTCCCCCACCTCCTCAAATAAAAATAAATAAATCTAAAAAAATACATAAGCTGGCTATTCATCTACTTGAGTGTTAAGGTAACAGTTATTTTGTAAAATTATTAGCAGAGTCTTTTAAAAATTAAATTAACATTTGGGTGTGCCTAGTACAACCTAAAAAAAAAAAAAAACCTCTTCTATTAGTTCAATAAATGTTAGCTGAATCTAAAGTAATTGTGTTGCTAAAGAAAGTGAGAACTGAGTTGTTTTAGATCCTAAAGATACAGCATTTCACATCAACTTGAAACTAGTTATGAGCGTTCATCTGGTTAGCACTCATCTTAATTAATCATGGACTTCCTTATTTACTCAATGTCTTTGTACTCATTTCTGTTATCACTAGACACAGCACATTGGGATTAGACATCCTAGAAGTTCTACCATTATTGACTGAACATTCTTGGACAGGACTTAACCAGCAAATTAATCATAATTTCTTTATTTATAAAATACCATGTCTTCCTCACAGAACTATTGTGAGGATCAAGCAAGTTAATATATATAAAGTTGATATATATAAAGAGATAAAGCCCAACATAAATATGAGATTAGCTCACTTCATGATTGGAGGCTAAATAAGTTTGTTTGTTTTTTTTTTTTATCACATATACCCATTCTATAAAAACTGTGGTGTGAAAGCTCATATTGATTTGAAATACAAATGTTTTGTAAATACTTTTCTGGTTGCTTATACACTTACACCATTAAAATGTATCTACATTCATGTGTGGTATAATAATTTGTTTTGCGAGAGTTGTAAGAAATGACAACATACATACTAAAATAAATAATATATGCTTAGAGTATGAATTATTTATAATAAATTGCCCATCTCAGAGAAGAGTCCATTATATTTATCTATCCAAAGCTGTGATCCTTTTGTACAATAATCATATTATTATACAATTGTGTCGTCCTCCTTGTGGCAACATGTGAGTGTGGCTTAGAGTGTGAATTAAGGGTCTTTCCTTAGTAAAACTAAAAGACTACAAATGTACTTATTAAAAATCAATTATGTCACTATATACTTTTCAGAAAGGCTCAAATAAAAAAAAATAAGAGTACCAAATACCAGCAAGAATGTCGAGCACTCATATTTTACTGGTGGGTATGTGAAATGCAACAGCCACCCTGGAAAATAGTTTGGAAATTTCTAATAAAGCTAGGTATGTATCATACAACTTGGCAATTATACTCTTGGGCATTTATTTCAGAGATATGAAAGGCTTTGTTCACACAAAAGCTTACACACTGTAAAGTTCATATCAGCTTTATTTATAATGATGAAAAAATGACATCAGCCCAGATAACCTTCAATAGGTAAATGGTTAAATAAACTATGGTTTATACCATGAAATACTATTCAGCATCCAAAAGAAATGTACTGACACACACAACAACCTGGGTAAAACTCAAGAGAATCATGATGAGTAACAAAAAAAACAATCCAAAAAGATTCTACATTTTATGATTCTATTTATATAACATTTTAAAATTTCAGAAATGAAGAACAGACTGGTGTTGCCATTAGTTTGCAATGTGGCAGGCGTGAGAGGGAAGTGGGTGATGTTTTAAAAGGAGAACACAATGGATTCTTTGTGGTGTTAGAACTGTTCAGTATCCTGACAGTGACTTGTGGATACATGAACCAATACAGGTAATAAACTGTATAGAATTTACACACATACACACACACACACACACACACACACACAGTACAAGTAAAACCTGGGGAAACCTGAAAAAGACTAGTGGATTGAATCAATGTCAATAAATGATTATTATATTGGACTAGAGTTTTACAAAATGCTACCATTAGGTCAACTGAGTAAAGTATGAAGGGATTTCTGTGTATCACTGCTTATGAATGCATGTGAATGCACAATTATCTCAGTAAATTTTTTTAAAGGTTTATTTATTTAAAGATTTATTTAAAGATTTATTTATTTAAATATTTATTTATATGTTTGTTTGTTTGTTTGTTTATTTAGCCTGCGTGTGGGGCAGAGACACAGGCAGAAGGAGAAGCAGGCTCCATGCAGGGAGCCTGAGGTGGGACTCAATCCCGGGTCTCTGGAATCATGCCCTGGACTGAAGGTGGCGCTAAACCATTGAGCCACCCGGGCTCCTCTCAGTAAATTTTTAATTGATAAAAATTATTGATTTTGTATAATATGAAGGAAACAAAACTGCATATGTATAAATACTGGAGTTTATAAATTGACACATTATAAAACAGATTTTTGTTTTATTTTGTACATATTTTATACAAAAGAAATACTAGATGAAAATTTTATATCAATTCTATCTATAAATATCATACCAAAAAATAATTTTTAAGCACAGTTCATTAATTTCTCTTTGATATATTTCATTTTATTCAACTTTTATTTGATATCAACATATATATTTGTTTATAAATGGTTTCCCATGTGCTAATAAATGTCAGGGTTATAAGACCTGTTATTTATTCAGTTTAGAAATTAGAGAGATTTATAACTGAATTATAGCAATTACCTAACATATAGTTAGAATTAATTGACCCCACTAGAGTTAAATTTTAAAACAGAAGGGTGGTCTACTGGTTTTTATTACTATGTTTAGTAAAATAGATCATACAGATTTTGTTAAGATCTTAGAAATAAAATTTAATTATAACTAAGTTTACTTCTTTTTCTCCTAGGTTTTATTTCCTTGGCTACAAAAAGAGTAAATCTTGCAGTGAAAGTGTGCTGTTTGAATCCTTAGAAATTTTGGGAGTTCCTTTAATTTAAAACCAAAATAGTGCAGCTGCTATGGAAAACAATATGGGGACTCCTCAAAAATTTAAAACTAGAACAACTATATGATCAACTACCCTACTTCTATGTACTTATTCAAAAGAATTGAAATGAAAATCTCAAAATGATATTTACACTCTCATTTTCATTGAAGTACTATTTATAATAGTCAAGATGCAGAAACAATGTAAATGACCATGAATGGCTGAGTGGATAAAGAATATATATACAGTGGAATAATATTTAAAGTTAAAAATAAAGAAAATCTTGCAATATACCACATGGATAAACCCTGAGGGCATTACCCTAAGTGAAATCCAGTCAGAGGAGGATAAATACTGAATGTTTTGAGGTATATGAGGTACCTAAATACTCAAACTTATAGAAGTAGAGAGCAGAATGGTGGTTACAAGGGGTTGGGGGCAAAGGAGAAATAGGGAGTTAATAATCAATAAGTATAAAGTTTTAGTTATGCAAGATGAACAAATTCTAGACATCCGCTATACAGCACTGTGGCTATAGTTAACAATACTACATAGCACACTTAAAAATCTGTTAAGAGGGTAGGTTTCACTTGAAGTGTTCTTAGCACAATAAAATAAATTTTATAAAGAAAAATTTGAATTTATTTCTTATACATTTCCCTTAGGCCATTTTGCTAGCTATCCCTATTTCTGACATCTTCATAGTTAAGTTTAAGTAGCAAGTTTAAGCCATACTAGACTGAAATTTTCAGATGGCTTAAAATTATTAAATAAGAGTTATCATTTGTTCACCCTCTTCATAATAATTTTAGAGTTTCAGGAGTTAAAATGCAAAGATTATTCACATAAATCATGAGAGAGGATAGAAAAGTAGAATCCTGAAATGGAAGTGAAAAATAGTACAGCCCATCTGTTCCAGCAGAAGCTCAAATAGGTCATGCAGCAAGTTAACAGCTAGATGAAGACTACAATTCAAGATATCATTCTTTCTCCTCTTCTTCAATACACAGTAAAGATCTGTTTATTTTTCCTGACTTATTTCAACTGTCAAATGAATAAGGAAGATGTGGTATGCACACATAGACACACACACATATGCACACAATGGAATATTGTGCAGCAATCAAAAAGGATGAGATTGTGCTATGTGGAACAATATCAATGAACTTAGAGGATACTATGCTAAGTGAAATAAGTCAGACTGAGAAAGACAAATACCATATGACCGCACTCACAAATGAAACCTAGAAAAAACAAATGAGGGGACGCCTGGGTGGCTCAGCAGTTCACATCTGCCTTTAGCTCAGGGCGCAATCCCAGGATCCGGGATCAAATTCTGCATAGGGCTCCTTGTGGGAGCCTGCTTTTCCCTCTGCCCGCGTCTCTGCCTCTGTCTCTCTCTCTGAGTCTCTCATGAGTAAATAAATCTTTTTTAAAGAAGTTTAAAAATTAAAAAAACAAATGAGTAAACAAACAAAAGGCAGAATCAGGTCTATAAATAAGAGAACACATTGACGGTTGCCAAAAGGAAAGGGGTACAAGGATGGGCAAAATGAGTGGAGGGGAGTGAAAGATAAAGGTTTCCAGTTATAAAATGAATAAATCATGAGAATAAAAGGCACAGCAAAGAAAATGTAGTCAATTATATGTATCTAGTCAATGATATTTTAAAAGCATTGTATGGTGACAGATGGTAGCTATATTTTGGTGAGTATTGCATAATATACAGAGATGTTGAATCATTATGTTGTATACCTGAAGCTAACGTAATGGTATGTGTCAACTATACCTAAATTAAAAAATATATATATTAAAAGAAAGGGTGGGCATCCCAGGTGGCTCAGTGGTTTAGCGCTGCCTTCAGCAGGGCATGATCCTGGAGACCCAGGATTGAGTCCCACATCAGGCTCCCTGCATGGAGCCTGCTTCTCCCTCTGCCTGTGTCTCTGCCTCTCTCTCTGCATCTCTCTGTGTCTCTCATGGATAAATAAATAAAATATTAAAAAAAATAAAAGAAAGGGTTGTCAAATTCTTTTAATCCCACTTGGGCCACAGGCAGGTATACTTAATCTTTCTTCTGTCCCCAAAGTGTCCCTAATTATTGTTTCAACTCATTTATCCATTTATTCTTTCATTCAAAAGATATTTCTGAGCAACAACTACGTGTCCAACAAACACAGCAATGAAAAAAACAGAAAAAAAATTCACTGTTCTTATGAAGCTAACAATGGTATATGGGAAGACAGATAATAAAGTAGAATAAATATATATGATGTGTAATAGTATGTTAGATGATGAAAAATAGAAGAAAATTAGTAGAAAAAAGGGATACAAAGTATGCATTTGAAGATGATGTGTACAATTCTGCATAAGGACAGCCTAGGAAGGCCTCAGTAGGAAGAATAATATTTGACTAAAGTTCAGAAGGACATGAAAAAATGTCCTCATAATTAATAGTACTGATCTATTCCCCTCTATTAGGCCAAGATTTTCAAGGTTAAGAATCACACCTCAATCATTTTTGTAAGTCACCTTCTAGAACAAGAGCTGCCACACAGATGGGATTTCGTAAGTATATGCTGAATGAAAAACTTCAAGTTTTTAAACTTAAAGTTCAATCCTCTTTACTTCACATTTCTACTTCAGAAATATGATGTGGATCTAAATCAGGAGCACATCTAGAACTTCCCCCACACTCACTGCTGAACATCTGAATTTAATAAAGTATGACTTTCCCAATGTTATAGCCCAACATATTGAGGGTATAGAGAAGTTGAATCACAAAAATACTGAGGAACAAGCCCAAGATCATTCACAGTAATGGACTCCCTAAATCTATATTTTCACAACATAAAAAATAATGTCATATATATGACATTATATAAATTATATGCATATATGTATATGTATACATATATGTATATACATATATATGTAATGTCATATATATGACATTATACAAATTATATACATATATGTATAAACACACACATATGTGTATATATATATACATATGTGTGTGTATAAAATATCAGTTTCTATTTATCCCAATTCTGATTTTGTTACAGGTCTTACGGTTATTTTAAACATCCCCCAGTATGACTAATTTTATATTTAGTACTGCTGTCACTGATAGGAGCCTGAGGAGTTTGACACTAGCTACCTTGTACCTGTGGCTACTGACTAAGTTTAAGATGTTCTTGCCTTCAAATACCTGCCTGTAGTGATACGTCATGTCCCAGTATATCACTATACAAAGAACTCCCTGAGAGTCAAAAGGAAACCACAAAAGCAGGTTCACTTTTGACTGAAAATATAGCCATAGACCTGGAACAAGCATGACCACTCAGTCTGGAATGATGAAATGGCCAATTTCTTGGTGCAAAATGGGAACAGCATATATGGCTGAAAGCCATATTAGGGACAAAATTGCTACTACTTATGTGCTGTTACAGATTGTAGATAAAAGGTGATTACACATATTACAGTTATCTAGTTTTCATTATAAGCACTAAATGATTTAAGATTATAGAAAAGGCAGACTGAATGAAGAGTACAGCACAGGTACATTAATAAAAAACTTTACCTTTGTTGTTCACTGTTAAAAACCTTTCAGAGATTCATCATAGGCTGGGAACTGACTCTGGTTTGTCATGTGGGATAATGTATTCGTGAGTGCATTGATTATTGGTTTAAAAATACCAATACTTGCATTATGAATCCTTCAGTGATTATCCATTACTACCAAGAAAAAGTCCAAACTCCTTAGCAGAAGATACAAAGGTCTTTGTGGTCTGGCTCTTTTCTCCCTCTCTACACACTCCTCACCCCTCCCATTCTCAGGTCTCTACAAGTTTCCTGGATATGCTGTGCATTCAGAGCCCACTCTAATCTCTACATGTACTCCTCTTCCTGCACATGTACTCTCCTTCATCTCCTAACAGGGCAAATTCTCAGAAGCCATCCTGAACCCCACTCTCTATTCCCCTTGAGTTGGTACCTCTTTCCCCTCTAACTCCTATCACATTGAGTGTGTGTGTGTGTGTGTGTGTGTATGTATATATATATATACACACACACACGTGTGCGCCTTTATATTTGTGTGTATACATAAAAAATGACTTTTAAGAATGAGCTCTAGGGATCCCTGGGTGGCGCAGCGGTTTGGCGCCTGCCTTTGGCCCAGGGCGCGATCCTGGAGACCCAGGATCGAATCCCACGTCGGGCTCCCTGCATGGAGCCTGCTTCTCCCTCTGCCTGTGTCTCTGCCTCTCTCTCTCTCTCTGTGACTATCATGAATGAATAAATAAAATCTTTAAAAAAATAAAAATAAAAAAAAAAAAAAAAAAAAAAAAAAAGAATGAGCTCTGAACAGTAGTACAAATTAAGTTACTTCAGTGAATTAGAAGTTTAGACAGAAACCAACTTATATCCTAAAAAATTATATTTCCCCATTAATATATCATAACACTCTACTTAATAATTCACAAAATATAATATAAATGTACATAGATTGCTTTTTGTGTTATGCTGTGTATTGAGAAGATACATTTATTATCATGGTATGTGACATACTTATCACTACTAGATAACTTAGTAAAAAACTGAAAATTTATACACAGGCCCTCACCTCACTGTAAGATTAGGTCTGCAAAATACTTTTCTACATAAAAACAATTACCCAAGCAACTGTTTTATTCAGCAGAACAAAAATATATGCTTATAAATACATTAAACTTCTTTTTTCAATATTATTTTATATCCCAAAACTTTTTTTTGTTTTAATTCAGTATTTTCTATACCAGTGATTCCCAAACTTTGTTGCACACCAGAATCACCTGATGAGCTTTAAAAAACAACTGATGGTTGGACCAACAATACCCTCCATCTGCCCCTAGTGAGTTGTTCTAATACCTGAGTGTTAAGATTTGTTAAAAGCTCCCCAGATAATTCTAAGATGCAGAAAAAGTTTGAGAACCAGGATTCTATTGAACTTTACCTGAATTTACACTAAATTTTACTGGGATCTCTTCCATATCTCATTGAAAGCAATTCTGACAAATAAGATCATTCCAAATGATCATCCACTGAGCAATGCCAGAACTCAGTTTGTAGTTTCTGGTGCCATATTTATTACCTGGCTACTGCATTCTTCAAATATTATTTCTTTAAACGTGGCTAATTAGCTTTAAAAATAAAATAATAATAATAATAATAATAATAATTATTATTATTATTATTATTATTATTATTATTTCTATACTAAATCATTCAAGGACATAGTTAAATGTACTACCTAACCACCAAACTTAATTATGCAGAATTCCACTTCATTTTTATGCCGTATCAATCTCCATATACTTAAAACTGAAAAGCTTGTGGTTTAGACAAGAGGTTATTCAAAAGAAGGGAAGTTAGAATAAGGATAAAAATGCATAGAAACACAAACCCTACAGGATAGTTTCCCATCACATACTCCCTTCCCTATAACTACTTATCCATCCTAACCTGTTTATAGTCTTAAATACTGCCCCAAGTTAGAAGTGGCAATTACCAATAGTAACAGTAATTAGTATAATTGTAATAGGAACACTAATGTGCTACAATGGAGATACAGTCTTACAAAAGCTCTCTACCTACTTAAATATGAATACACTTAACATCTATAACTATAGCTATATTGATATTCAATATCTATAGCTATATTGATATTCAATATCTAATAGGCATTAAGATTACTGACAAATTTTTTATTCTTTCTTCTTTTGGACCCATGATAGAACTGTATTTCCTCTCACTATTAACTCAGGACCTATTTCGCTTCATTTGATCAAATAAATATAAATATCATGTGTCATTCATAAACAGAAGCTTCAAGAACTATTAAAACTTCTCTTTTGCTTCTGGCACAACAACCAACAAAATTCTAGATGAGTGACTACTCCATCAGCACAGGTTAAGAAGTAAGTGTATACAATAACAATATAAAGCAGAGCACCCAGTCATTCTTCCCTGGACCTTTGAAATGAGTGAGAAATAAATAAATCTTTGATGTTTCAAAGTACTTGAGATTTCCGGGTTACATTTTACTGTGATGTAATCTAGCCCACCCTCAACAAAATTCTATATTTACACATAATCCCAAATGTAAATATGTCTATTTCAGAAAAACATACATCACATGTATAAATGAATTTGTTGAAGATCTTTTAGTGTTCCACTCTACCACTGACACAATGTTTGTAAAAATATACCAAGGTAAACAGTGATGATTAGTCTATAAAGCATGATGACCAAAGAGTTTTGTTTATCACATGCTCATGCTGAGAATCCATTAAACATTTTTGCTATTAAATTTGTAGTATAAGTTGTTGGCTCCATTGTGCTGAACCATGAGTCACATTCATCAATCTCCAACATGATGTTAAATCACTGAATGATACAATGAAAATGTTGATCATTATGGTTCAGTAACAAATGTATGATTAAGTTTGTGCTTTCATAAGACATCACATCAAACACAAATTTCAAAGTGGAATGATTCTTCAGACTAAATACTGCAAGACTCTGAAGTCTAAATTTAGGTGTTCTAGTTATTGACATAAACACTGCATTGATTTGCAAATAAATAAATAAATAAATAAATAAATAAATAAATAAATAAATAAATAAAAATAGACTCGCAGATTATTAGATATGGAAAAAAACCCTCCTAAATTGGTTATAAAACTTGAAAAAAATAATTATCCTCCTTTTTAAATTTTCTGCAGAATGTGAGAATGGAAATCAGAGTACACCAGAATCTCTTTTTGGAAATCTTCTTCAATCTTTTCCTTAATTTTGGTAAAATGTTTAAGAATCCCAACTCTAGTTTTCCCCTTTGTTTCTTCTTCCAAATTGATTATGACAGTCTTATACTCTGGGATGCGGTTCCTATTGTTTTCAGGTCTCAGCTAAGACTTCCATTCCAAATGTATTCAATTACATATATAACTTGAAATGAGGTAACTTTGGTTTACAAAGCAGCTTAAAAAGCATTTCCATTTGATGTTAGTGCATTTGAAAAACAGATCATAAATTCAGTCATAAACATAATAAAATGTTCAGCCTCTTAATTGCCAAGTTTTGTAATCTACATCAGTCTGATAAATAGGATAATTCCCTCTGTACCATTTTGTGATATGTGAATACAGACTGAACTGAATAGTATTTTATCATGCTTTACGGAAGCAAACTCCTTATACCACTAGTCTCTCATTTACTCGTGATTTCAAATGAGTGAGAAAGCTAAATAATCATATATACATCTCGCTGTACATTAAAATAACTAAGAATAGTAAACAGTTATATTCCATTGACTTAAATGGATAAGCCATCTTTACCCCAGTGTAATTTAATTATGATGATCATAATTAATACTGGTTGGAAGTAATACAACTATAAAGCAGTCTATAGTTTGTATACCTTGCTTGTCTTACACTTGCTAATAGAAAGCATCTGGTTAATTTTTGAAGCAAGGAATGCAAACGATATGCAGACAGCATGGTACAGCAGAAAAAGCCCTGTGCTTAAAATCGTTATCCAGTTCAGGTCTGTCTTCCCATTTTTTCTTATTATTTAGATTAATAAGTATTACCAAAATTATTTTAAATTTAAAATTTAAAATACTCCTTTAAATTTTAAAAAATAATCTCTACATCCAACATGGGGCTTGAACTTACAATCCTAAAATCAAGAGTCACATGCTCTACTGACTGAGCCAGCAAGGTGCCCTGCATTTACTCTTATATGAATATATACACATGTGTGTGCATTCATAGACAGCCACATAATACTTCAGTTATCTTCTACTGATAATACATTATCTGTAGTGATTCTACTCCAGGAAAAAAAATCTTCAAAAACACCAAAACAAAACATGCACAGTATACTACAAGATATTTCATAGCTACAGGAATGAGGTAGGCTTACTTAATCTTTCAGATTCTTAGTTGCTTTTTTTTTTTAATCTTTAAAGAGATTTAAAAAGCTTTAATCTGTAAAAGAGGGATGAAATGCCAGTTTACTACTTCTCAGAGTTAATAAAATCTGATCATTTATGTTAAAATGCTCCTTAAAGAGGTATAAACATAAGGTGGTTCTATCATATTCCTAAACATACACATATGTACACATAAAGTTCCAAAACAACCTACAGAATCTCATGGGACTTTATCTCAGAAATTTCCTGACTGCTATAAGAGATCCTTTAAATTTCAACAGTAACATGCTTTATCACTAAATATCACCACTTAGAGTTCTTTATGTAGAGGAATGTTTTGTAAAACTTCTCATCTGGCAGATTCATTGCCTTATTAGTGAAAGGCTATAAAAATTATATTTTCATTCTATATTCTTTTAACTAAGAACTTTAAAAAATCAAAATGATTTAATATTTGCAATTTAGCAGGCTCAGTGCATTTAGTAGGTAGAGGTGTCTTGCATACCAGAAGTTCATCTACAATTTGGAAGGTGATCTTTCTCCTAGAATTCTGAAATGCTGTAAAAACTTTATATGGCACTGAACTGCTTCATTCCAAAAACTCAGCGCTTTCTAATATGACCAGTTTAAAGAAATTTCAAGGCTCCAATCTTACTATTTTAAATGAAATTGATAAGTTGGATACTTAAGTTTTTCTGATCCTAATAAAAGTATGAAGTTTAACAATTCCTTCCTTCAATATGTAATTGTACAATATGCACAAATTAGAAACGAGTACAGCACTTTTCCCCCCAGCTTTATTTCTGTTTCATATGAATCTAAACGAGAAAGCATATTGAACTGATTTAAATTGGAGCCCACAGAACGAAGCTGGCTAAAGACATGGAGGCTAACTCAGTCTGTGACCAGACTGGTTTGTCTAATGATGTAGTTGTTGTCACAATAAATGACTACATGCACAGATTTCTGTCTAGTTAGACATTTGGCTTGAAATAAACATTCAGAGAACTGAATCCAAACATCAACTAGGCCAAAAGTTGCCTTAAGCTCTGCCAACCTAGTGCTAATTCAACTAGGAGTAACATGCTTTTTTGTTTCACAATAAATGAGTCTTTGAATCTATTAAACTGAATTTGATGATAATTTCAGGAACATGACTGATGAAAACATTATCCAAGGGCAGTAGGTCTGGAGCCTAATTTTCCTGTCAAATGTCACTTACCTACTTTGGTATCTTACAAGTGGAAGAAATGATCCAAGAACTGAGAGAGGAAATACTTTGGCTGTAACTGGATTCAAGAAAAAGGCACATGTTAAACCATTTACTTTATTTTGTAATGCCTATTTTATAACTGGGTGTAGAGATTATTCTTTTGTCTAAAATTAGCTCTAGTTTACCTTCCTTAAGGCTTCATTAAAAACAAGACAAACTTGGGGTGCCTGGGCGGCTCAGTAAGTTGTGTGTCCAACTCTTGATTTCAGTTTAGGTCATGATCTCAAGGTTGTGAGATGGAGCCCCCCATCAGACTGTGCTCAGTGGGAGTCTGCTTGGAATTCATTCTCTCCTCTCCCTCTGCCCCACCTCCATGTGCACACACACACTCTCTCTCTCTCTCTAATATAAAATTTTTAAAAATCTTAAAAAAAAGACAAACCTAATGAAAGTAGTAGCATATGTAAAAACAATTTATATACATCTCTATTTAGTCTGTGTCACTTATCTTCAAATGCTGCATAATTGTATTTATAGATTTTTATCCCATACAGCTAAAGAGAATAACATCCAGAAACAGGGGGAAAATATTAGTAAATAATGGATAGTGATTGTAGCACAAAGTTATTTGGATGGAAAAAATATACTAAACAGGAAACTTTCCAAATTACTTGAAGGCTAAAACTGATATACTTGTCTAATCTACATTGAATGTATTACTTAGAAAACATTGATATACTGTGTATATCATGGATATATATTGATATTCTAGGACAAAATAAAAAAATTTGGTTCAATACAAGTATGAATGCCTGATTAAACAGCATCACATCAATTATTTTCCAAGCTGAGTTTCTAATGGTGTTTATATTCCCCTTGAATAATAAACTAAGTATTGATGTCAAATACAAATATGGCTCTATTTAGCAACATCCAAGAATTGAAGAATTCTTGTTTTTCATTCAACTTATGATATTAACTATGGAACCATAGAATACTTGTGGGGCTCAGTGCAAGATGAAAATGTGAGGTCTCTTATCCAAATCAAGAATTTCAACATGACAACAACAAATCATGGGGCCCTTATAAGCAGAGCCTTGCTTAACTTCACAGATTATAGACTCATGAAGCAGTCATGCATGGATCCATCACCAAAACTTTCTATTGACTTCCATTTGTTTGCTAATAGGATTGCAAAAGACATGAAAGGTAGTTGTTACTAAAGCATCAGCCCTTGCCAACTCAATCAATGGGAAGTTATCCTCCCACTGGGTCCACCCATACCTATTTATCTGCCATGTCAAAATGAACGGGCTGTAGAAAACATGGCAGCAAGGACAAGAAGTTGGGGAATTAAGACACACATCAAGCTCTCCAGTTTCCTGCCTCTGATAGAAATGCACAATAGCATACTGTTCACAATATCCTTTCATTCCTTTACTGGAGAGATCTGGCTCACACCACTGGAGACTTGTGAAAAGATGCAACTGTTAGGAAAGTGGTTCAGAAACATTTGTTCATTTTCAAGATCTTTTCCTCCTACATTCAAAAAGACAATACATATCTATAATATCTGAATTAAAACTCCTGAACTTCAAACTGCCTGTTCTTGAATCAAACTCACTTTATGCTTTCATATAAATTATGAATAAAGCCTTTAAAACCATGACCAGCTTAAATTAACTGATCTATATATATGAACTTCGTGAAACACCCAAGTTCAAATCTTACATCATTATTAGCAATGTTGCATATTACTGACATATACATGTAGTCTGGGGTCACTACAGAAATTGAGCAGGGAAATTCTTTAATGCAGTCTACAGGCACACTTGAGTAATAATGATTCCTTTATCTTTCACATATTGGCAGATTTTTTCACAGTGTTTCAAAGCCTGACTAATCCACAAGATAATATCAGCATATTTAAATCCTTAATTTCAAATCCAACCTTATTTGATGAGGATGTTTTCTACTTCCTTTCATCCAAACTCTCATGATGAGGCCTTTGATAAGATAGTATCATAAATTGATTTTCTATAGGAAATACACATCTAAGAAAAATACACTAACTAAAGAAGGGGAAGAAAATATTTATACTTTATGAAATTCTCAAAAATTAGCATTCAAGATAAAACAACCAGGAGATGGATTTTATCTTCATAATTTTTGAATTATACTCAGTCCAATTTAAAAGTTCATTTGAGGTTTATCTTGTGTATTTCTAGTCAAAGCAAATGTTAGATACATATTTTAATAATTACATACTTTTTAAATCATAAGAACTTGTGGCATATACAGCAACGTCTATTGATTTCTTAAAAGGAAAAAATCAAGATTGTCTACTTCACTTACTCCTACACTGCCTTAAATTAACAAAACAAGAACTTAATAAATCCATGGAAATAATAAGAAATAAGTAATGGAAAACTAAACTTAACAATTAACTTGGGTAGTGATAGCTAAGCTACATTCAAACTTTAATAAATCTCAATGGAAATTATTGCTCCCCTATATCTTTGAAACCTGATCTATCATTTCATCAGTTACTACACACTTATTATAATGGATCTTTCCTGAGGGCTACTTTGTCTTAATGACACAGAAATGAAATATACTTCAATTTAAATTGGCACTCCTCTGAAAAAAATATGAGAAAGCATGCTGATAATTTCCCACCATCTTAATATTAAATCATCAATGGTATGTGAAGAACTGCTTATTAGTGTTGTAAAACCTAGTTCCTGGCAATTTCTAGTATAATTCACTCAGTTAATAACATTTCTAGTGTTCTCCAAACTTACTACACTGTAATGCCTAAATATAGAGTATTATTTAAAACAGTCCAAATCAGTGTTTTCTCTACCAGCCAAGAGTCTAAATGTTCACACTAGTTTCAGATAGTAATTTTCAATCAAGAGAGTCTGCCTTTGTTAAAAAAATAAAATCAATATCTATATCATAATTGAAGTTCATAAATAAAAAGATTTGGTTTTCAACTATTAAGACATTAAGAAAAAAATAATGATATTAATAAAGGAGAAAAAAGGAATTAAACATTCTTTTCAAAAGTACTAAATTAGTAATTTGAAAAGTACTTCTTATTGAAATTAATTGTACCCCCGCTAATTAAATAAGCTCTAATTAGAGATATTTTCTTATTTATGAAACTTAAGTGATTTACTACACAAACTTCATAGCAACAAACTATTAGATTTTAATGTAAAGCAAGAATTACCTGGACACCTAGTGTTTCTGGTGTTTTTAACCTTGAATTGGCTCCATAATATAATCCTATACAGTTTGGTTTATTATAATTAAGTTTATTAAATATCAAATTTCAGTGCAAATACTAGAGCTTCAAAAAAAGAAGTACTTATATTTTCCTTTTGCAGAGGAACAAAAGGTTATACTCTTTGCTATACTCTTTGCCTATATTTTATTCAAGCAGTACCTAATAGTTTATTGTGTAAATAGTACTATAGATTCACATTTTTTTAGACTTTAAGAATGCATTCAAAATTCACTCTGCAACCCAAATTGCTATAGGAAAACCTGAACTGACCTTTCAAAATTACAGTGTCTTTCAGAGCAGACACGTAGGTGGTTTTCCAGTATCTGCAAATGACACTAAATGATATGAGTCACTGCAACTAGATACCAAGGAGGAGACCCTGAGTCAAGATTTGGTCTGCTTTTGGGAGTAGTGGAAATAAGCACACTAAACAGGAGAAACTGCAGGCACCTGCTCAACTGTGCATGTGGGTACCCAAAGACTGAACTTCTTTAGAATCATACTAAACATGGAAATAAGCGGAAAAAAAAAAACAATATGGATTTGACTGTGAATGGTTCTTCATCCTAAATTAGACATTGTAGGTCAGTTTGGGCCACCATTACAAAATACTCTAGGATAAGTGGCTTAAACAGCATTTATTTCTCACAGTTCTGGAAGCTGAGAGGTCCAAGATCAGGGTCCTGACAGATTCAGCTCTTGGTGACGACCCTCTTCCTAACTTGCAGATGGCCTTCTCAGTGAGAAGTACTCAAATGTCTTTTCTTTAGCACATGCACAGGGAGAGTGAAAGAGAGATTGTGCAAGCTCAACCAGGATCTCTTGCTTCTTCCTCTTCTTATGAGAGTTCTAATCCCGTCAGGAAGCTCTCCTGACTTCATCTACACCTCCCAAAGTCCCCAACACCAAATGCAAACACATTGGGGGTTAGAGCTTCAAAATATGAATTTTGAGGAAGACATAAACATTCAATTGTAACAGTCATACTACTTGTGATTTTAAGATACTATGTGCACATACAAATATACATGTAAATGTATGTATATATACTTGTCTTTAATGCATAGTATAATGTCTTCTTTTTAAAGAGTTCAAATTCATTAATAATTAAATTGATTCACTTATTCATTTTCCAATTGTTTACTTAATTTTTGAGGACTTCCTATGTATGAGGAGTGAAATGCATCTTTTCACTTTTATATAATTTATGCTTAAGGCACTTGAAAATATTAGGCAGTCATTCCATACCTAGAACTGAATTAATCAGTGTCCTAAAGTTAATAGAATCCAGAATATTGATTATATTTGCAATTCTGTGAAACTTAATGTATCAAGACACTATTACTAGCTGGTAAGAAACTTTATTGTGTTTTCTACTTGAAAATATAATGTCCACTTATTCACAATATTTTGCTCAACATATATCTTATATATATATGCTACACTAAAATTATTTTTTAATTTATTTCCCCTCTATGCTAAAATTAATTTGATCTAAGTGCAAAGTTATAAAAATTGTATGACTGAATGCATCAATGAAGCCTATAAGATCTAGTAAACTTGTAGAAAAGTTTTTTGAGACTATCAGATATTCATATCTTTCCTAAATATATAGATTACCATGATAGATATTTCTACTTTACAGCATTCCCATCTAAATTGAAATTTCAGAAATGTTATATACACCATTCACCAGCCAATTATGTCTCCTTATATATTAATGTATTTCTGAAAACTATTACAAGAAGTAAATTCAAGATTGCACAATTTAATTTTCCACTTATGAAACTAATGTTTGGTATGTAAGAAATGATAAGGTATAGCCAGCCCACCATTATGCTCAATATAAATGAAATTTAAATTTTAGGGAAATGCTTTATTTTTTCTCTACAAATACATTTATTAAATAATTGTAACTAATTTGGCAAGGTCATATATTTAATTCTTCAAATGTAAACATAATGTGCTTTAATTCTAGGAGAATGAGATCTATTTGCGTTTTCCCATTCAACAAATCAAAAGTCTGAATCATATCCACACAATCCTTTGTCTTTCCACTCAGCGTTTTTGCTTTTGTTATTTTAAGCATACCTTCTTATAGAAGTTCCATTCTGTATCTTACTCAGGAATACATTCTCATTATTTCTAAAGTGCTGCTCTAGACTTCTTAATAAACCATCTTTCCAGTATTATGAAGAATACAATGTAGTAACAATCAGCCTCCCTTCATGGCATCTCATACTTAATCATTACGTGCTCAATGGCTCTCTTTCTAGGCAGGTGACAAGCATTATGTAGACAGGAGATAGTCTATCGTAGGCACATGGCATAGTCCCTAAGTAAGTCTGCTAAAAGAATGGTTTGATAACAGTAATATTCTATTATATAATGTTTTTGTTTGCTTGTTTTTAGGGGTCTTTCTGATTTTTGCAAATGGACATTTCACTCCGAGCTAAGACTTCCAAGTCAAATATTTTTAATATGCTATAAAGATGAGTCACACAATTGGTCACATTTGTTGGCAGTTGTTAGTGATGGTTTTTACAACCTGTAGCTAGGAAGGCAAATATTCTTTAAAGCCTAAACAAAATTCAACGTTACCTTAATAGATATTTATTTCAAAGAATTTCAAGTGAGTTTGTGGGGTGTATGTTAAGAGAACACTTTTAAAAATTGCGTCTCATGACAGGTCACATTTATTTAACAGGAAATTCTATATATTTTTAGAGATTCTACTTACAAAACTGATATTGAAAGTTACTGGTCTGTACTGACTGCTCCTTCTGAAAAACCTCTTAGGATCACACGGACAGCTGCTAGTTTTCACATGAAAGGTTGTTTATCATAATGGGCTCCATACATATGTTAACCAATCATTCTAGAATATAATTCTTAATTAACCACAACTATTAATCATATTTAATACAATTTTATTTTTCCTCATCTTATTATTTTTAAATTTAATACAATTTTTTTATTTTTTATTTTTCCTCATCTTATTAAATACCTTTTGACAACTCATCTCAGAATTCTTTTTGTTTTTTTTTTTTTCTTGCCTGAGTCTCATGGGCATTTGGCCTCTCTATGATCAAAATGCCTAGTTATTGGAACCAAAAGGACAATCTTTGTTTTACTTTTAAACTTACAGATTGGTTATTCATTAAATAAATATTTAACAAACACTTCTCTGTATCTGGCACTGCCTAGACTATACAACAATGGCTCTTCATGACACTAGGGAGGACACACCAGTGAAATTCTGTGCTATCACTGTCGACTCTTCTTGTAATTACTGTTCATTTAGCTAAACCCACAAACATCCAAAAGAAATGAGTATAGCGCATCTATGGTCATAAAAGCCCACTTTCTTCCCACTTCCAAACAGAAGGGAACTTTTTTTTTTTTTTTTTTTTTTTAGGGAACAACTTTTTAAGGCTATATTAAAAAAGAGGGCCCTGTGATTTCCCAAAATGTATTTCCAATGACAAGCTGTAAATAATATGTATACTCAAATTTTGCTATACAAACAGTTGATTTGTTACTAAAACAATGAGTTTGCCTTCTGCTAATAACTATAGTTCATCTACTTATCAGATAAATTAGGTTGTCCTAGGTTAGCATACAGATCGTTTTTGGTAGAAGTGTTGCTGTGAGTTAAGAGTTGGAAAATTCAATTTGTACCTCTAGAAATCACATATACCTCATTTACTATGTCCATAATGAAAAAATCCTTTATTTGTCTTCAGAATGATAAAGTAAGCAGAAAGATAATTCATCAATTTGTCAATCACCTTATTCTACCAGAGACAGTGACCCATGTTCATTTCAGTTTTGATGTACAGAAAAATAACAGTATAGGTGATAGCTAACAATAGCTATGTACCCATGAAAAAATATTGTCCAGAAATATGAATATAGCCAAATCTGTCTTTTATAAATAACGTTTTAAAGATGTAAGCAGATTTCTTAAAGTATTCTTGAAAACGTCATTATAAAATATTTATAATATTAAGTTCAAGAATTTATTATAAATCCACCTCATTATTGATCTAGCTCAAATATTTTAAACCAATTAAAATTGGTTTTTAATAACCTTTAGTTTGATACTGACATTTACCCATATATTTTAAAAATCTAATTTTATTTACTAATGTGGAACAGCATTCATGTAACATCTTCATGTAACATCTTATAAAGCAAGGTACAACACAATTTGTAATATGTTATCATTTGTGTAAAGAAAATAAGAAAATATATCTATATATATATAGACTCGTATCAAGTATATAGATATTTGGGATATATATATACACACACACACATACATACACCCAAGGAGCTACTTGCATTGTCATTTCTAGAAACTAAAATTGGGTGACTGGAAGACAGAGGTAGAGGGAGAATTTCAATGAACATTCTTCTGTGCCTTTGAATTGTAAACAATATGAATGCCTTGACTATTGAAATTTTCTAATTGAAATTGAAATTTTAAAAAATCAACTTAGCACATATGTGTTTATATGTTTACGTGTGAATATATATATCCATCCTTGTACAATGTGTCCAAAAATCAATATGTTATTGTAAAGTAATTGTATACTTCTCCCAAACTCTTAAGCAATTGTTCTCTAAAAAATAACATCAAATAGCCTCCTCAAAAGGAAAATATATGTGCATTTTGGTCATACATATTATAGTATAAAAGTAATATTGATTCAGGGGGAAATATTCTTTGGATCTGAGGAAAATTAAATGTGCTAAGCAATTCATCACAATTCTACCTCTCCCTCTTTTTCCTGGTTATCTACGCTCCTTGATCATTTAACTATGTTTAAATTCATCTGTCAATGAATAAAACTTTTAACATCAGCGTCTATGTTTCATTTATCCTCTCCTAGTATTTTCTTGCTAGTTGATATCCATCATTTAAAACATAATTTGGAGGACAGAATAGTTTATACATTTTTCATTTCTTTGTCCCTGTCCACTAAATGTTTCAATAAACAAATTCTTGATATGTAGGATAAGTCAACTAATCATGTGAATTATCAGATTCTCAGTTCAATTATAAAGTTTTCTTCTGAATCAATTTTCACATATTGAAACAATTATCTTCAGAAATGTTTTGATATCAAAAATTACAATCTGAGACTTTTCATCATTGTTTTCACTTATACATTATCCAAGGTATTTTAGACTCTACCAACTTTGGAAATATACTATTTATGATTGTTCTCTACTTATAAGTGCAACTGTGACATCACTCTTCATAGAGGGCATAAATTAAATCAAATTAAATCTCAAACTGTAATTTCTGATTGTTGCGGTTATTTAATCGCATTTTATTGCCAAATGTATATTAAAATAATCATTTTAAAATATTTTTAAAATAATGTGGCTATAACTTATGCAAATTAGTCCTTCATAGTGCATTTTCTTCTAATTATGTATTTCAATGTGTTTTAATAATTTCATTCTATGGCTGAAACAAGGAAGCTGATATTTTAATTAGTCTTTCAAAAAATATCATCCATCTCTCTCCGCCTTTCTCTGCGCATGCACGTACACATATAGAGGACTTTGAACAATTTTTATATTAATGATGAATATATATGTATAAGTGTGTGTGTGTATAATACCGCTGATCTATAATGGATCTACTGAACTCTGATGATTCTCCAGAAGTAATAAGTTCATACCACCATCTTCACAATTTCCCCTTTTGAAGCCTACATTTCAAAAATACCATGCAGAATGTGAGTGCAGTTTAGGGTCACATAATAGAGCTAAAAGCTAACTAGCCCACCCACAATGTAAACAGGATTCAGGATTACCATATTACCATAGTCTAGCCAACTGGCACTGACAGACTTCAACAGATATAAACAACTGTTACACACTTTTGCCTGTACATGGAACAACAGTTTTCTGATAAATCTATATACTTTTGGATGCTTCATGTTACAGGATAATGTGTAAAGATGTCTTTTGTACTTATCTACATTACTTAATAGTATCTACTTGTAATAGATACCTGTTTTACACCATTTTAGTAGAGAATCAATTTGTCATTCCATTCCATTTCTAATGCAGTAGTCCAACCCAACCCAGAATGCATTATTGATATGGAAATGAGTGTAATTAGCAGCGTAAATGATCTGTTATTTATGATACGAGTCAAAGCAGTAAATCACCATTGGTTCACTATCATTACTATGCAAATAGAAGAAGGCAGTTAATGGTCCATGTGTTAAAAACAAGCCACTTGCTTGCTCATTTGCAAATGAAAGGCAAGGGTGAGAGTTTAAGGTAGAAATGACAGTTTATCATATTGTCAGTCCTGGTGCTTGGACTTAAGAAAACCAAGACACAAATAGTTGCACTAGTTTTAAAAGCTATCCTCTTTCTCTACTTCATATTCTGCCTTAAACCTATTCTAATGGCACCTTCAAATTTATCTCTTAGTAATCTGAACAACAGAAATTGGAATAACAGTGTTTGTAATAGGTTTTTGCAGTGTATGGATACTTTTAATATCAGCTAGGAAAAACCATAAAAACTATCGTGAAATAAAATGGCACTGATCATATAATACACTTCATTTTCCTACAAATATATTTCATTTTCTTTTAAGTAGGTAAACTAGCAATGATTTAAGGATCCAGAGACTAGAAGAATTATTAGTGAGCATTATTGGAAAGTACTCAGTACAGAAAGAAATTGTCCTTTCCTGCTTGGTCCCTTTTGTTTAATTTCCAGTGGGGGGACACTGAGTGCATTAGCTACAGGCCAATGCTTGCCTAGTGAAATGGGAATGATAGGATGCATGAAAAACTAGAGAGAGACTGCGGGCAATGGAAAATTCTATAAGCTTCACTTGTATGGATCTGACAATTTTTAAAATATTTGGAAGACTTACATAAATACAGAACTTAGAATAATACTATCTGTATGTTGTAAATCTACATATTAGATAGGATCTCAATCTCATTAAGATAAATTAGCTCCATCTTTGCAATTCTATAAATACAACTGGCAGATCACTTACAGAATCTTTTTTTTATTAATAATTGTATTATTTTATTAAGCTATTCATTCAAGAATTACAAACTGGGCAAGAATTTTATATATAGGAAATGATAATACTTTTAAATATAATAATATGGTAGAAAATATTTTACCAATTTTTTAAAAAAATTACATATAGGCAGTGATTAGACCTGTGTCTTAGTTCATGTTTTTAGGTATCAGTATATGTTTTATAAATACTGTATTTTTTCTTAATTCCAAGGAAATAGCTAGGTCATTGGGTTCCCTCACCTCACTTGTTTGCAAAACTCTTCCTGTTTTTTTGTTTGTTTGTTTTTTAAAACCATAGGAAAGATTACACCAGAGGGAGGGAAAAAGTTTTAGGGTGAGCCCACATTAGTATCAAGAAAAGAAGAGACCTGTGCCTGGGTGGCTCAGTTGGTTAAATGACAGCCTTCAGGTCAGGTCAGGTCCCCAGAGTCCTGGAATCAGCTCATATCAGGCTCCCTGCTCAGCAAGGAGTCTGCTTCTCCCTCTGCTCCTCTCCCCGCTCATGACCTCTCTCTCCCTCTCTTCATCTCTCAAATAGTAAAATATTAGAAGAAGAAGAAGAAGAAGAAGAAGAAGAAGAAGAAGAAGAAGAAGAAGAAGAAGAAGAAGAAGAAAAGAAAGAAAGAAGAAAGAAAGAAAGAAAGAAAGAAAGAAAGAAAGAAAAGAAAAAAGGAAGAAGAAGAAGAAGAAGAAGAAGAAGAAGAAGAAGAAGAAGAAGAAGAAGAAAGGAAGAAGAAAGAAGAAAGAAGCAGAAGCAGCAAAAACCTACCCACTAAATCTGAGAAGGGAAGAGAAGTCTCAGGCAAAATAGAGTAGCCCCATTCCAGTTCCCAGGTAGCACTTTTAAGAAATGGCTTACCTTCAGAGGACTAGTTGTTTATTCCTCAATTTATAAAAGCAACCAAGAGATGATACAAACAAATCAGAATAATTCAATAAAAGCTATTATGAACGTTAATTCATTTTAAAGTTGTTGGCAGTATAGGGAATAATAAGGGATAGTGTGAGAACAGGACCAACTCATCTGAGCTGGTGTCAGCCCTAGGCCCAACAGAACTAAAGCAAAGAAGAGGTGTACACAGCAAGGAGAATTTTGTAGAGTCAGCTCCCTTTACAGCAGCGATGACCTTCTGTTGAAGGATACAGATCAAGAAGATCTCACAGAGAGGAAACCAGGGAAACACATACCTAGCCTATCCTTTATCACTCTGATTTCCTGCTGTAGTTTCCCACATGGAACACTAGATAAACATAAACAAAACCTAGAAAGCAGAGGAGTCCATAATTATCCACACAACCAGCCTTCACAAAGTGGAATTACAAAGGCATAAGTTCTGAGGAAGTAGTGGAGACCGATGTCTTCAAAGCATCATACAGATTTGGATAGGCCAGCATACCACAGGTGATTGTCATGTGCTAAAAAAACTAACAGTCCTCCCTCACAATTTTGTAGGACATTTGTCCACATTTATTAAGCTCTTAATATGTCCTATGCATTGTAATAAACACTTTACATAAATTATCTTCTTTCCCCTTTACAGTATTTTCAGATAGGTCCTATTATTATTCTTATTTTATAGAACAGGAAACCAAGGCACAGAGAAGTAATTATCTTGCTAAAGAACACATAATAAAATTATGGCAGTTAAATTCAAACCTGTATGGGTTTGGTTCTAGAACTCATTAACAACCGTATTTAATATTTTCTAATATTTGACTAAAATATATTGACAAATTCCCAATTGTAGAATGTCATTAAAACAAACTACAAACCATTTAAATCCATTAGGTATAATATAAATCAAGAGGTTCTTATAATTAAAAACATTAGTAATTAACATAACATTAATATTTTAGTAATAATATTAAATATTAATAATTTTATCATAGCTTGTCTTTGACTCTGTACATTTATTGGAGAAGAATTGTAAGAATGAGATTCATACATTCAGAGAGTTGCACCATTGCTTTAAAATGAGATGAAGATGACAGAGCTACTTGGGTAAGTATACTCAGATTAAATCATCTGCTTTGCTAAAATCTAACAAGTTAAATATATATATTTAACATACCTTCACTAATAGGAAACTTAGTTTTTGAGGACCTGAAAGGAATTCCACTGAAATATTAAAAATATACATTGAAAAACAGTAATTTATAGAAAGTTCTTGAAGAACTGCCTTTTTTTTTGGTCACATTTCCACTTAATATCAAATGCTTGAAAAATTTCATTGACAGTGAAAATGAAACACTGTTTTCATTGACAATGAAAACAAAGGTAACTAAAAAGATAAACAGATGAATGGATGGATAGATGAATGAACAGACAGGCAGGATAGATGGATAAGGCTTGGTGTTGTTGAGGAATAAAGGCAGCTATTTGTTCCATACTGCATAAATTTATCTTGAGTTGCTACATAGTTGCTGGCTTCAAAGAAAATACATAAGACTTAAAATTTCTCAAAAATGAAGAATCACCTAAAGTCAGTTATGTCTCTCTGTAGGTTTTATTTACTTTGTATGCTCTTTTATATATGAAGATTTTCATTTTATGCCATAAATATAAAAAAATCAGCACATTTTATTTTATTATAAACAAAAATCACTCATGTTAAAATTATGATTTTTGGTCATCAGGATCATAAGTGTCATAAAATGCCAATGCTTAGTTAATACTATTAGCTATTAATCCTGTTATGTGCATTTTGAGATCATTCAACAATCTTCTTTAGCGTGAGGCAGCTAAGACAATGACTAAAAGAGTAGTTCTCCAAAAGGGTTCTATTTCATCTTGAGAAACCAAGAGGGAAAAGGCAGAAAGGATGGGGGTAGGGGTGGTGAATAGAAACAGAGATCTCTGAGACAGAAGCAGAGAGATTAAAAGACAGAGGCAGAGAGAGGCAGAAAAATGAGATAGAGATTGAAATTGAGGTGCTGAGTCATAATGACCTTCTCCTTCTGTCTCCAAATCTGGGCACAACGGTGTAAATGATAAAAGATAGGATTGCCTGCCCACATCATTGCCTTTGTTTGGGGGAAACTGTGGACTTCATTGCTTCTCATACTTGATGTCAACTGAATTTAAGGCTGTAAGTCTATATACTAAAGGCTCCCTGGACCTCTCCCTGGAACTCCAGGCTTGTATATTCAGCCGTCTATATAACATCTCTGGATGTCCAGTAGCATAATGAGCATAATGTGTCAAGGTGAACTCCTGATCTCCTGATCTCACACACTTAACTCAAAGAGATACTCTCACAGGCTCCTTCATCTCACTGTAGCTGATGACAGCTCTATCATTCCACATGCCCAGATCAAAATCCTTGAAATTATGTTTTGTTTCTTTTTTCCTTTGAAATGTCATCTCTTATTTCCCAGTAATCCTCCAGGCTCTACCTTTAAAGTGTATCCAGAATCCCATTCCTCATCACCTCCCTTGCTACTACTCTCAACTAAATCAACACAATCTCTAATCTGGATTACTGCCCTTTACCCCCTTCAATCTATTCTCAACCAAAGAGCCAGTGTATAGAAAGTATGTCAGATTAGGTCACTCAACTTTTCAGAACTCCCCAATAACTTTTTATATGCCTAAAAATAAAAAGCAGTCTATCACACGCCTTCCTTCCCCTGTTGTTTCTATTGCCCCACCACTAATGACGCTTACATTTTCTTATCTCACCATACACATAGTTCTTATAATATCTCCTTCAACACAGTCATCACAGGGCATTTGCACTTGCTATTCTCAGCCTGCACCACTCTTTACCAGCTTCACTTCCCTCGTCTTTGCTCAAATGCTACTTTTTCAGTAAGTCTTTCCCTGACCACCATATGTAAAATTACAATTTTAATTTTCCAACATTCATTTTCTTTCTCAATTTAGCATTCTCTATAATACTTATCTCTAGTGTCCATATAGTTTATTTATTTTGTCTCCTTAGACTCTACTAGGTCAATGATTTCATCAAGGAGTTTTAGCTCCTTTATCCATGATTTATTTCCAATGATTGAAACATTTGTTGAGTTGATTAAAAAGTCAGGGAAAGACAACACCTTACTATCTTGATGTAATCCAGGTAGTCTGTTTACTTTGATTGTCCTCTCTCTGTCAATATTACCCTGAGGGATGCTATCAGAGATATACCCTGATTAGTGTTAAATAACTTGGCTTCTATAAATATAATCTGAAATTTTATAATTTAAAGGCAAAATTCGACCTCACTATTTCTAAATGTCACCAGTAATAATTACCAGTTACATTAAATTACTGAGAATTAGTTGATAAGGATCCAATTAGATTTTTAAATTATCATAGCAAATTATTGAGGAAACATATTTTACATTATTAATAACCCAAAGCAGTTTGAAGGGCAAAATATTTTTTTAAGCATGACCTCTGAGAGACCAACATTTTGTTAGTCTCTTCACTGAAGAGAAACTCCTGTAATTAACTTGCCTCATCTCTTTCCTGAGTTATTCAGATGGACAGTAAGAAAGGGAAAGGCAGCTATAAACTCCTTTATAGGGATCATCTATAATCCTAATAATACAGCATTGTCCTCATGCAACACAGCACTGATTATTTGGTAGAAAATCTGGTTATAACATAGGTGTGTCCAATTCTATAGCAGGAAGTTATACTTTGTGTATTCTTAAAGCATAATATTTTAGAAATTTATAGTGCATGAGCTAAGTGACATCTCTTATAAACTAGTCTTCATATGATAATACTTTCTAAAATACTTTATAAAATTCCACTAACTAGGATTTTTATGACAGATACTTTATTCAAGCTCCAGTTTGCATTCACTACCAGTGTGGGAATTCATGCAGAAGCTTTATATAAAGTAAGATAAAGCTTTCTTTTTACTTTACTGTTAAATGTAGAATTTTTCCTAAGAATATTTTTCCTATGTATGTGTGTATACACACACACATTTATATTTAAACTTGAGAAACCACTGAAGTAAATTTAACAATTCTCACTCCCACTAGAAATTACATATGAATTCTGAAAAAGCTAACATATTCAACACTTGTGTTTCTATAGGCAAAAAAATCTACATATTTTAAAACTGGCAAACTACAAAAAGTTGTAAATTATACCTCCTCTTAATACACATTTCAGACTATTTTTTCCTCAATTCATATGCCGGGCCCTCAAAACAAAGAATTGACCTTAAAAAGGCCAGGGGGGTGGTAGTCTTTGACAGAAATCCTTTCCCGGAACAATTTTGATCCATGTACAAATCAATGGCAATGAAGAACACATACATATCTTGGAATATTAGAAAATATAATTTATTATTTCCTGGCTCTATAGTAAGTCAACAGGAAGACACAAATATTAAGATAACAAATCAAACACATTGAAATTCCTATACTTTGGAGTGATGAATGAATTATATGGGATGCTAGTATGCACTGTAACACAAAGCCTGTGTTTACTAAGGATTTTGTCACGTACTCTAGTTGAGTCATTACATGAAAGAGGAATGCCCAAAGAGATACTTTAAATTTGAGAATTATTTTTCTCTGCTCAACCGTTAAACTACCTCTCAGAAAACCAATAATTCACAAAGTGAAATTAAGCAAGGTGACTCAATTATGTAGCTTTATGTTCCAGTTCCTGTACATGCTTTAAAAATGCATGTTAAAAATCATTTTACTTCTTAGTAGTCAGCAAGAGAATAACCGATCCACAATGGAATTCTGTGGTGTGGATTCATAGTCATGTAATCTGAATTGTGCCCTCTGGAGTTCCAGGAATCACTGACAGCTACATCACTGTGGTTACGATGAATTCTGCAATCTCGTGACTTCATGAATGCAAATTTGATCTCATGTGACTGACATGAAATTTGAGAGGTGCTAGAATTCATCGTAGGTGCTAGACCTTAAAAGAACAGATTTGAAATTGAGGAATGACCAGAGGAAAGTATGAACAAGATAATTTTGACGACCCTCCCGGTACCTTCCTATTTTCAGGGGCCATTTCCTACTATTCCCCCTAATTCCTGGGTGAAAGCTTCCCTTTCTGGGTGGCCCATTACACCCACAGATCTTTTGGGCGACATTTACATAGGCAAGGGAAATTTTGCAGTAGAGCACTCACTTATTTCAAATACATAATGTTCCCTTTCCCTGAAATTCTAAATTGGTGATATCAAAAGTCCTCCTCCGGGGATCCCTGGGTGGCGCAGCGGTTTGGCGCCTGCCTTTGGCCCAGGGCGCGATCCTGGAGACCCGGGATCGAATCCCACATCGGGCTCCCGGTGCATGGAGCCTGCTTCTCCCTCTGCCTGTGTCTCTGCCTCTCTCTCTCTCTCTCTCTGTGACTATCATAAATAAATAAAAATTAAAAAAAAAAGTCCTCCTCCCTTTGAACTTAGAAAGCTTAACATAAATATTATTAATATTTCCATTATGTGAAAATATAATAAATGAAGGACATAATTATAAGAAATCTTTACTTGCAAGAATAAAAATATGCATAAAGCTAATGATAAAAGATCAAGCGCATACTCAATTCTAGGCTCTAGACAAGATTGCTGTACATTTCCTCATTTACTCATATTTGTCCCTAGGATAGATAGATATTAGTATTTAGACAAGAATAGAAAGTCTTAAAATTCTACCTGGCCTAAGCTCCAGAGCTAGGTTTTGATCTCATGCCTCTCTGATCTCAAAGTTACAGCTCCTGCAATACCAGATGCATTGCTTCAACACTTATAAGTTTATGTTTAAGTATACTAGTGAAAGAAAGGGAAAATAATAATGCTCTGTTGGCATGTTTCAGAAATTTCCCAGATATGTTAGGGCCTAGAAATGATTTTCTCTTGAGAATCTTGCTCAATGAATAGGAAATTTAATACATAGCCCAAGACAACAAAGTAATTATAATCATAAAAGCAGGGAGAAGATGTGCCATAAAAATTTGTCAATCATTGTATATAATGTAGAGAAGATCAGAAATTGATGAATAAATTAGTACACGTAATCTCTAGAAAGGGTTTCTAGTCAGCACTGGCAGCACTATAAATAGGCCATGGTAAATTTAAAAAAAAAAAAAACACAGAAAAAGCAATCACTAAGATCCTAAAAACAAACTGAATCAGTTAATTTAGAAATTAAAAATTTTATATCAATTATAAATCATATATTGAAAGAAATAAATAGGACATCATTCTACAAATAAAAGACAGAAAATTTAGAAAGCCACATTATCTCCAAGGAGCCATAGCTGACATTCACCAAATATGATAAGAAAATATATTACAGTAATTAAAAGATTCAGCCAGCTTACATTGATAGGTGATTCTATCTCCAGGAGAAATGCACTAATACTCTCTCAAGAGAAAAAAGAATGAATAAAAGAAATAGCTACTAAGTAGCAATGTGACCTTGTGTCAACCTCTCAGAGATTTCATTCTCCCTGGGCCTCCTTTTCTCTACATTCTATTCAAGTCTTAAATACCATAGTTTTATTGAATATTCTTTGCCTCTTTCGACACATAGGGAGATAATATACAAGTAAATTTTATCTTTTCAGCACAAATAACAACAAAAGTTAAGGTTGACATAGTAAGACTTAAATTGTATTTGTCGATTTTTAAGGAGCAGTGTGACATAGTTGGAATGACCAAACCTTTCTCAAACAAAAGAGGCTTTAACACATTAAGACTTACAATGGATGATCTGAATGCCTTATTATTAATGACAGTAGGCAAAGACTAGAGGTAGGCAGGCACACCAGAGACAAGAATAGGTTGGAGGTCATTTAAACCAGAGGTTACACTAGAATAAGGCTAGAGACCCCAGATCCACGTAAAAGCTAGAGACCAGTTGTGAAGCAACTCATGTGATCTCATGGTAAGATAAAGGAGCACTCTTGCTAAAACCTCCTACGTATCCCCTATTGTCTACACCACAGAATAATGTTCAAATGCCTTTGAAGGTCACAAAAGCCCCCTATGATCTGTTTAGTGTCTATCTGCTAAGCCTGATTCTGTAGTCAATTCTGTCTTGCTCTTCATGTCTTGGAAATACCATCCTATGTGTAGTCTCTACACATTTCTGGGCTTCATGCATTTTCTTCTGTGGTTCCCTTTAATTGGAAAATCTCATTTTCTACTTTATCTGATTATTTTATTTATCCTTTGAAGCTTACCTAAAATATCAACTCCTTCAGGATGCTACCCTGCTATTTCACCATCAGGAATTCCTGGTTCATTTGTAGACCAATCTACTCACTAGTTCTGCTTACATAATATTCTAGCCACAAACTTAGCGCTGCATTCTGTATTATTTTGTGAATATCTATTTGCACCTCTTCAGAGTTTTATGTCTGTGAAGCCAACATGAAAGTGACTACTTATTTTCTTCTAGAATAGAGTCACAATTCAGATAAAACCCACCAGGTAAATTTAATGCATTTATACATCAATAAGGACAGGTATGATGTAGCATTGAGTACTGGGGGGAAAATGGGTTTTTAAACCAGACTTAGATTTTACTCCTAACGCTATTACTTGCTATAAAAACTTTGGTAAATTTACAAGCATTTTCAGTTTTTTTTCACACCCATAAATATAGGAGAAAAATATTATTACCATGGGTTGTAGGATATATAACAAAGGGAAAGGGAGAAGGAGAATCTCAAGCAGACTCCCTTGCTGAGCATGGAGCCTGACATGGGGCTCGATCTCAGGACACCAAGATTATGACCTAGGCTGAAATCAAGAGTCCAATGATTAACCAAGTGAGCCATCCAGGCACCCCCTAGAGAACAAACGTTATTGATCATTTCCTTTCAGCTGTAAAGGAAGATAAAGGATGATGACTTGTATTTTTAAAAGATATTCAAAAGGAAGAATGATGTGTAATATAACAAGGGTATCTTAGATGTTTGTTGAATGAATAAACACATATATAAAATATATAATTGGTAAATTATGTTTCTATAATCTCAAGCTCTTAAACAATATTTCCTAATTAATGTTGGCTAGAAGAAAATGTTTAATAGTTCATATAAAACTTAATTAGGACATGGTTGGGAAAAAAAAAAGTCTAAAGGCATTAAATAAATCAAATACCTTCTTGCTTACACAGGATTTCTCAGAAACTCCTCACTTGCATTTCTATTCCTTATCCTACGTTAACTGTTCTGACAAAATTAAGATACTTAATATATCATGCCAAAACCAAAAGAACTGTAAGTTCCAAAAACCTGATCAAAATATACATAAATGAAATAATTCTATAAATATTATCTACAAGCTCTTCTTATTGTGCTTCGCTTTACTATGCTTGCAAATACTGTGATTTCACAAATTGAAGGTTTGTGGCAATCCTGTGCTCCTCAAGCCTGTTGGTGCCATTTTTCCAACAGCATTTGCTCAATTCATGACTCCACATTACATTTTAGTAATTCTTACAATATTTTAGACTTTCTTATTATTATTACATTTGTTATGATCATCTGTGATCAGTGATTACAACTTGCAGAAAGCTCAGGTGATGATAAGCATTTTTTAGCAATAAAGTATTTTTTAATTCAAATATGTACTTTATAAAGAAGTAAATGCTATTGTAGACTTACAACATAGTATAGTGTAAACATAACTTTCATATGCACTGGAAAACCAAAAAACTCATTTGACTCACTTTTTTGAGATAGTCAATTATTATGGCAATAGTCTGGAACCAAACGCACTTTATCTCTGAGGTGCCTATAATTTCAACATCTTTCATATTTTTTCCCTCACCATTTTTGTCCATATTCACACATAAATTTACTATCCTATAGATACCATTTATGTGTTCTTTTTTGCATGTCATATTAATTTTCTGTTTATGTGCAATTTCTCAAAAACTTTGTTAAACGCAACAAAATATTACATTGATGTGTGTACCAAATTTATCTAAATACTTCCCTATCAGCAGACATTTCATAAGTAACAGTGCAATGAACATAAATTATTCACTCTGAATCACCTTTTTATGGAGGATAAAAAAATCCTGCCTTTTATATCATGTAATTTTGTTTAGGAGAGAGAGAATGGTAACCATGGTTTGCTAACCCTTCATGCACTTTTGCTATGTACTTCTTTGTTGTTTTAAAAAGTAGAGTTGGAATAACTATAATTCAATATGGAATTAATTAAGATTACTTATTAACCATGCTATAACTGTTTCAATCACTTGTCATGTTTCAAAACATTTAAACAAAAAACTTATGAGAGAGGTGTGCAATGATTTTATGATGCAACTGTAAAACTTTTCTGGAAATAGCATATATTGGAAAGTAAAGTATTCAAATAGATTTTTAAAAATTATTTAATAAATTTAAAAGACAGTATTATAAAATTATAGAATGGCTACATTTAATGAATTCCTACTATGTGTCAGGTTTTTATATTGATTATTACCAATGTTTACCATGGTCCTGCAGGATATTAACATCCCTGTATCATACATAATACGTGAAGTTCAGTTCCTCCAAAATACAAATAAATATTGAAAATAAAGAATAAAATCATTTATAGTTATGATCATCCACATAGATATTAACTGAAAAACTATTAGAACATAATTTTCCATATATTTGCCAGAAAAAAATGTAAGTGTATAAAAATCAATAGCTCTCTATTTCCAAAGCAAGAAATAAAAAATCATATTCTAATATAAAAAAGCCATATACTTCCTTCCCAGCATAAGCTTGAAAGGTGAAAAACTCTAACAAATAAATCTATAAATTTTACTGAATGAATAGAAGCAGACCTGAATAAATAGAACATCAAATTTCTAAATACAATATTGTAAATATGTCGGTTATCCTCCTGTTTAACCTTCACATTTAATATAATTGCAATCAAAATCGTAATTTGATGTGTGGTAGTTTTGAGGAGAGATAAAATTTGAGAGATATTATCCTTAAACAAAAAAAGGCAACCATAGAAAAATAGTCATTAAATTTTCTGCAATGAACTCTGTGAGAAAAACTGGATGTCCATTTGATATTCACAGAGATCACCTAACAGACACAGGGTCATAGTTAGAAAGTATAGTACGTAGACACCAGATTTGAAAGGTAAAGAATGAATACACTTCCAACACTGTGCTTCACTACTTCTCAAAGTCCACTTTAGCTACCTTACACAAATTCTTGCTGAACTAGGGGGCTTAATTTTTCAGAGGAGTAAGATGAAATCAGAATAGGTAAGGCTACCTCTTAAGGTTACCCTGTCTAATAGTGGTACGGCTAGAACAATACCTTTAATTCCTAGCTCATTCACAGTCAAAATTAAATATTCAACCTCCTTGCTAAATTTGCCATGTGTTTCTACCTCTAATTTCCAGAGTGTTCCATTAATTCAGTCAAATGGTTTGATCTTTGAGAATCCCTGTTAATAACACGTATGCATCTATGACCTACATAAAAATGTGTCATCCTCAAACCTACAATAAGGCATTTATGGGTGGTAAATTCATAGATTTTGAGATGTGCCTTCCTCTCCTTCAAAATATCTCCTTTTTAGATCACTAGGGTATGAAATTCTGCTGCTACGGTTTCAGCTCTTTAAAGCTGTTCTCCACTGTTAAAATGCACTTTCTTAAAGCATAAACTTTGCATAATATTGCTCAGTTATGATTGTGAAGGAAACAATAATATGACAGAGTTTCTAGTGAAAAGGGGAGGAGAAAGTTTTTTGGTTTAATGAGAATAATTAGGAAAGTATTTTTTTTTCCTTTTTAGGAAAGACCTTCTTGAGGAAGTGATATTATAATGTTTATTCTAAGAAGATTCAGGTAGCTATCTCAAGATCTGAAGAAAGTTCAAAAATTTAAATATTATGTGTGTGTATGTATATATATATGTGTGTGTGTGTGTGTGTGTGTGTGTGTGTGTGTGTGTGTGTGTATTTTTTTCAAATATAAAAGCCCTGGAGTTTATAAAGAATAGGCTTATTTCAAATTTGAAAGGAAAAAAAGTTAATAAAATAGTATGGTAAGTTGCCCATGGGACGATGTACCAGAATACCATACTATCAGAGAGGTAGCCAAGGACTGGATTATTTAGTGCCATATAGAATAAAACAATGAGTTTGCAACTTAAATAAAACTGAAAGAAACCAAATATGCAAGCCATATTTTTAAAAAAACATTTATTTTGGAGCGACAGCATGAGCATGAGCCACAGGAGCAGGGAGGGGCATAAGGAGGGGGAAGGAGAGAATCTCCAACAAATGCCCTGTTGAATACAGAGCCCTAGGCAGGGCTGGATCTCAACCCTGAGATAGTGACCTAAACCATAAGCAAGAGTTGGATGCCCAACCAACTGAGTCACCCAGGCACCCATCAAACCATATATTTTTTTAAAGATTTTATGTATTTATTCATCACAGGCAGAGAGAGAGAGAGAGAGAGAGAGAGAGAGGCAGAGACAGAAGCATGCAGGGAGCCTGACATGGGACTTGATCCCAAGTCTCCAAAATCACACCCTGGGCTAAAGGCAGTGTTAAACTGCTGGGCCACCGGGGCTGCCCCTCAAACCATATTTAACGGAAATACAACACCATCCCTAACTTCTCCAAAGAGAAGGATGTCCTAAAGTAGAGTAGATGAAAACCTAGCTTATCCTTCATTTTAAAGAAGAGGTTCAGCAGACTTAGGCTTCATGTACTTCACCAACTTATAAAATCTAGCAAGTTTACATTGGAGTAAACATGATTTAAAGTTAGGTAATCCTGAAGTGCAAATATTGAATGGAACTGAGAAATAATGTGTCTAAACCACACCTCTCTATCTAATATATTTAAAGAGTCATTGAGAGTTAATAGGAGAAAATAGTTTGATCAATTATTTCCTCAGGAAAGGAAGTTCATATAAAAGAAAGTGAACTAATTGGTATCAAATTTTTCAAAAGGTGAAATAATACATGCCACCTAAAGTTTCTAGCTACTTCCTCTAATTTGTTCTCCAAAGACCTATTCTTTTTCTTTTTTAAAAAACTGACTTATTAAAAAAAACTGACTTATTATACTAATGAAGACTATTAATTGCATTTCTCTTGAAATATTGTCAACACGTCTTCTTTTTTTTAAATTATTATTATTATGGCTGTTCTCTATACCAAAGAAAATGTGTTCCATAAATATCATCTTTGAATTTCTTTAAAAAGTTAGTGTCACTCCTGAATATCTTGCCTTTCATTTGTATAGATTTAATCCAATTTTTAAAGGAGGAATAAAACTAATAAGCACTATACAGAGATTTAAGGGTTATAACATAAGAAAATGAGTATTTTAATACACATTCCAATACTGAGCCAATACAAGTAAAAGCTAATTTTTTGTCATTTACATAATACACTAAGAAGCTAAATCTTGAGAAAAAAAAATCACATACACATTCAACATCCATGTAGGTGTTTCACAGTGTTTCTACTTGTTGTAAATATTTGTTTCTTCCATGTTGGCTTTTAAACTGCCAAAAATCCTACACTGTCTTATTTTCATATACTTATCTGAGATCTTTCACAGAAGAATTAAGTGTTTCAGAAATTATTATTGAATAAAATCACACTATCATTTGTCATAAAACAGAATTCAGTATCACATGGAATCTGGTATTAAGCTGTCTTGTTTCAAACTCAAATCCAGTGGCTTAAGAGGTATTGGTCACTGTTATTATTCTAAAGATTCCATTATGAAAAAGTTTAATTAAAATATGGCCCTTTTTTATGATCTCTAAGATAAGACTATCATGATGTTATTGTTTGTAGGCATACTTGTAAGGGATACTTTCATGCAAAAAAAACAATAATTTTAATGCATTTGTAAAGATTAAAGATAAAAGATTTCTTCCTGTTTTGAATACTCAACAGAGCTGACTTCTAAGGGGGAATTTTGGAAGAGATACGTATGTAAATTGAGTATTGTAATGTCGATATAATTAAGAAAACCAAACTGTTTCTAAACAGCTGTTAAAAGATTATTTTGACCTTACATTTGCTAATCATACAAGATACTACAGAATACCAGCATTTTTTTTTTAATCAGAAAGCAAAAGAACAAATGAATGAACTGTATCTGGCCATGTGTATAATCTTCCCTCAGCTGATCCTCGGTGCATTGTACCATAGTGGGAGTGAGGCTTTTCCTGCCTCTTCTCTGTAACATATAAAAGGTATTAACATTCACTTAAAAAGAAAATAATGAAAGAAAAACAGCTTTTGTTTATACATAAACACCAGGCATGGAGATTCTATACTGCATCCTAGGAGAAAGCAGGGAGCCAAAATAATGAGCTTACAACCTCAGAAATCTATGTCTATGATTCTTTTACTTGAAAGCAGTTACTAAATAATCTCCTACATGATACTAGCATATTTTCCTTTGTAACATGAGCTACTTTGTTTTATCCACCCCAAAGCTGTTCCTTTATTTTAATTGCTATTAGCTCTTTGCCCAAGGTTTTATAGTTTCACCCTCTGATACTCCCAGATTCCCTTTCTCTTTTGGTTTTGTAGCTATGTGGTCACTGAGGTTACATTCACTTTTCCTCTTTTATGTTTAGCCTCATTGCCTCAAACTTTTCTTTCCACTCAATGCATATGAGGTCATTCATCTCTTCATATTTCTATTCAGTCTAAGTGCTGATTTTGTGTGTGAGTTTTTGTGAGGTATTTTTGCCTTAAAAAACTGTGGCTTCTCTCATTTTCCCCTAACTCATTAAAACAACCAGATTCCTTTTTCCTAGTGCTTATTTCTTTTTTATTATGGATAGCACAGAGCATCACCACTATGTATTTAAAGGGATTTACTCATCAATTTATTGTATCTTTGAAATGCATTGCCAGTGTTATGAAATCAGATATGCAAAAATCATCTCAAGTGTCACTTGCAAAATTATGTTATGGCTAATAGTAAATATCAGCCGACTTCTGAAATATTGATGGTGGGAAAAGGTACAAAATAGACACAAATCACTGTTAGTTATTTGCAATGAAAAAATGTAATTTCTATAATAAAATTTATTGAAAGAAAAAGCTAATTAAATCAAATGTGCATTTTTGGTTAAAATAATTAAGACTATAATTATACATAGCTTTCCCTAATGAGATGATGATGACAAATATCACCCCAAGTTACACTTGCTACTATGTATTTTCTGGACTGGTTTTAATATATTTAATACTATCATTTTTTATTATTGCTTTTATTTTAATTGTCATCATTTGCATCATTTGCATCATTGTAATTATTTACCTAAGCCTTTTGTAGACCATCTTCACAGTGCATTAACTTTGGCACTATTCACAGTACATTAACTTTTGGCCCTCAAAAGCAAATAGTATCAAATAGTGTCCACTGATCCATGACCAACATGAAAATGACATTCACAGGTATAAATATTCTCAGGCAGGTATAGGGCTAGGCGTACAGCCCACTGTCACAAATTTTATAATTATAATAATTCATAATTATGGCTAAGAATTTCTAATATATATACAATAGACACTTACTGTAGATTTGGGGTATGTATTTTGTTTGCAAGTATAATACCCACCTCTTTTTTTCTCCCATTTAAGAAACCATTAGCAGAATGAGAATAAGCCATGTAAATAATCTTGCCTATACTCTATTTAAAGGGAGGTAAATGTGTGTGTATGTGTGTGTTTTAAGGCACTTAAAACTATCCCTAGTTACAGATTACTTGGGATGCACTTCAGAGGTGAACATAAGTACCGTGTGTCTTATTAGCCTGGGAATTGCTAACCTAGGGCTTCATTTCAAGCCAAACAGAAGTCAAGGGAGAAATGGTAACAATAATCTAAATGGTAACAACAGTGAAAGTCTGGCTATATCAAGCAAAATTCTTGTGGCAGGCAGAATAATGACTTCCAGAGACATCCATGCCCTAATCTCTGTTAATATGTTATATTTACATGGCAAAAGGGATTTTGCAGATGTGATAAAATTAAGGTGCTTGAGATAGGAAGTTATACTGAATTACCTGGTGGGCCAATCAAAAGGGGGCTTACAAGGAAAAGAGAAGGGCAGGAAGCTCAGAATTAGAGAAGGAGATATGAAGAAGGAAGCAGAGGCTGGGGTGATGAGACTGCTGGCTGAAGGCCATAAATTAAGGAATGCAGACAGTAGAAACTGGAGAAGACTAAACACCTTCCTTAGAGCCTCCACAATAAATGCAACATTGGTGAGACCTTGATTTTAGCATAATGAGACCTATTCTGGACTTCTGACTTCCAGAACTCTAAGATACTAAGTCTGTGTTGTTTTAAGCTACTAAATTTGTGGTAATTTATTAGCATAGCAGTAACAACAATCTTGAAACAGTTAAGGCATATTAGTATACTCTGAATATGTCTCCTTAAGCATCTGACTCATTGCCTAAAAAGAACTTAGTTAACAGGGACTCAAACGTAGTGCTAATTCAGAAAGATGTCAGCCAAGAAAAAAGCAAGACAACCTAAAAATCTTGAGAAAATAATATACAAGTAGGGCTTAGATAGATGGAGATATAACCGACTACTTCCTTCACCATATCCAAACTATCCATTTGTTTTTTCTTCCTGTTTTCCCCTACCACTGAAAACAGAAACAAAAAACCTTAATGAATGAGAATACATGAAAATTTTGGCAGTTTAGAAGGGAATAAATAAATACAAATAATTGATATTATTTTCCTTAGGAATAAAGCTAATCACAGTCTTAGTTACATTAACTTTATCTACATAGTAATTTTGACTTAATTAATTATATCTATTTCCACAGTGATTATCACTTCTACAGAAAACTATATCTGTTTAATGAAAATGACTATTTCCAATTTTTCAGATAAAGATCAATCTCACAGTTACAGTCTTCCATTTTTAATAAGTATGGATTCTTCTACTTTAGTTCTAAACTATAAATTATTCACTATATAATCATTCAGATGAAACATAAAGCATTAGCAGAGAAAGTGCTTCCCAAACAGTTAGTTGGATACATGACATACTTTTCCACTTACAAAATAGCATATTATATTCCTGTTGCAGTTCTCCCCAGGAATTGTTAAATCAACAGACACATTTTAAAAAGAGAAAATGTTGTTATGTATGATGTAATATACTGGCTGCATATTATTCATATAATACAATATATCTCTTAATAAACAACCCTATTTTGTATATGTTAAAGGAAACAACAGAGGGCAAATTGTGGTTGCTACATGGTTCTTATATATTGGCTGACCAACAGAGGTAGGAATGATCTTTCCCTTATGATACTAGACAAATATTCAAAAGGCATTATAAAACATTTTCCAAATGCTAAGGAAATGTCACTAGACTGAGGCCTATTTCTCTTTTTAGGAGAAAGCTAAATGGACTTGAATACTTAATATTACATAATTTTAATATTCATATTTAAAATATAAGAAATAAAAATGAATGGTAGTCACCCTATAGCCTATGTCTGCATTAAACTAAGCAAAAGCACTTTTGCTTTGATAAAATTATCAGATACCAATCCATTAAAGGTTTGTGAATCGGGCATCCTGGGTGGCTCAGTGGTTTAGCGCCTGCCTTCGACCCAGGATCCTGGATCCCCGAGATCGAGTCCCACGTCGGGCTCCCTGCATGGAGCCTGCTTCTCCCTCTGCCTGTGTCTCTGCCTCTCTCTCTCTCTCTCTCTCTCTCAAGAATAAATAAATAAAATCTTTAAAAAAATAAAGGTTAGCGAATCAATCAACAAATATTAATTTGAGTGATTAGTATATCCTAAGCACTAAGATATGCAGTGGAAAGTCAAGAATTAAAAATATTTTTTTTAAAAAGAGACTATTTTAAATAAAAGAATAAGAGAAGGATCCAGTCTTTTCAACAGTCCAGTTGTTGAGGATGCCATGAATAAAAATCTATCGATACAGTTGCTCAGAACTATGATAAATATTTTGTATAAGAATAAACTACTGATTTTCTGTAATGGTGTTCAAAAATATTTCAAAGGAAAGCGGATATTTGAGCTATGACTACAGAAGTTTAAAAAATTCTGTCTCAACTACTTATTTATACTCTGATATAAAATAGAATGAAGTGATTTAAAATATCCCCCAATGGAATTGCCTGCATTGATATAAACACAGCCTATTCCTAAGGAACGACCTCCTTATCTTCAGCTAATACCACCTATCATATATTTTGATGAAATACAAAACAAATTACGTAGTGATATAAATATACTGGGAGTTAGAGTAGCTTTTTTTTCTTCTCATTAGCTCATTAGTTAATAAATTTTAACTTAGTATTAAAATGAACACACACTCCGTTTATTTGTAATAGTTTTATTTTTAATAACCCAACTGTGCTATATAAAGAAGTTAAAGCAAAAATAGAAATCACATACTTAAGAAATGTCACCAAGTTCACCAAAAATCATTAACTCTAGCATTTGAAGCAATTCCCCCAATATTTTCCAACATTTCACTACAGCTGAACTTCAACCATGCAGTAAAATACTATAGTTTAGACTTAAGCATACATTCCTTTCATTTCTGTCTAGTTGCTACAGGGCACAGCTATTCATATCTACAAAGCCTGTTGGATTTACATGTGAGGGGAGAATGGGTTGAAATGAAGGTTGCATCACAAATGAAAGCATGAAGCACAATAGAAAAGAACAAGAGAATGATTGTCTGAGGCACCTCTTTCGTACATTGCATGGATTGTGAGTGTCCAGTTCTTTTTCAGATATTTATCAGGGGCAGTTAACTATCATTCTTTTTGTTGTAGAAAATAAATGGATAGGGGTGGGGAAAGATGTCATGAGTAGGGCAGAAAGTTATGCGTGGAATGAAGGGGGAGGATGATGGGAGGGAATAACTTACCAAGGTCCTTTAAATCATGCAAGCTTAATGACCTTGCACATTTTATTCACACATACATTTCCAACCTCCAGAGAGACTTAACTTGTGACAATATCAGAGCCTTCTGAAAAGATTAAGTCTAATATCTCTTAAACTCAAAATTTAAAACATGTAAAAATAAAATGTAACAGTCTTTTGATACCTCTGTATAGGAAATATGAAAACAATAGTACAAATTTGGTTTCAAAATTACAAATGTTTTACCAACCACCACATGCATCCAAATGTGTAAGTGAAAATCGCCAAGAAATGGAGAATATATTTAGTTTAACTGCTCAATGTATAAGTCAGTGAAATTTAACAATGGCTCAGGACATATTTTTTGGAACGCACAGGAGGATGTTACTTGGAAAAATTAATATTTATTTGGAGAGTAGAGCTAAAATTTGTTATCATATTAACACATTCACACTTACATGTTTACATATACACTTTAATATGTGCACATATACCAACACATACAAAGTTTAGAATCAATGTTTGAAACTGTCTCTTAGAATATAAACTACTTACTCAGAGTTTGCAAACATTTAAGTAATTAATTCCTTTCAGTAAGACATATCTACATACTAGAAATACTAAGATAGAGATAAAATATTAAAAATTGGAGATCCCTGGGTGGCTCAGTGGTTTAGCACCTGCCTTCGGCCCAGGGCGTGATCCTGGAGTCCCGGGATTGAGTCCCACTTCGGGCTACCTACACGGGGCCTGCTTCTCCCTCTGCCTCTCTCTCTCTCTCTCTCTCTCATGAATAAAATCTTTAAAAAAAAAAAAAAGATTAAAAATTGTCTTTGAAACCTAAATATTTCAGAACAAATCACAACTATTTATACTCAAGAAAATGTACAATCTAGTGCTACTTAGTTCTCAAAACTAATTTTTAATTGAAAATTTTAGCTCTCCATTGTTATTTATCTTATTAAATAAAACAACCTCAGATATTGTACAATAACACTATGCTAAAATTCTAGCTTTAATATTGCCTATCTGGATAACTTGGATCAAATCATTTCATTATCAGAGCTATGTACTTTTAGCCTGAAAACAAGGATGATATCTAGCTACAGTATTTTGTGAGGATTATATAACTATATATGATGTTCTACAATTAGGTAAGGTATCAAACATGTAATCTATAGCTGTTAGTGCTGACATCTTTCCCTCACGCCTCCACCCCCTTCATAAAGACTCAAATCCTGAAAATCAAACTTGAAAAGAATCAATACCAATTCTCCATTTCAGATCTATGGGACAATAACCTGTGTCCAAAGGACTTCAGTCTAAGATAAAAGTTATACAAAGTCTTCTGCTTTCAATAATTGAGGGGTTTTGGAAATGCTCAAAGAGCTATGTCTACCAATGGCACTCATTAATAGGGCAAGCAAGACAATTTCCTAAAACAGATAACATTAATATTCTACTTGTTAAGTTCAGCATTTGTTGTTGTTGTTAATGGGGTCCTTATTTAAATATATTTATTTCATTGATATCCACCAAATTTTGATATTAGCTCAGTGATAAGTAATTTATCACTTCTTTATAATTCTGGATATGATTTTTAATGTTTCTGTATGATTATAATTATTGGTATCAGGGTCTTTTTCTCAATTGTCATTTTAAAGTTTAAACATACTTTTACCTAGCTATTAGAGATACATATGTACAGAAAAAAAGGGATGACAATGTAAAAGAATTAATGGACTTTATTCAAATTTAGGATATTTAAACCTAAATTTATCAAGCCTTCAGACATCTTTGGCAGAGTATCAGAGAAACTATTTTTGCTTTCTCTCCAAAATCACGGGGTCTATGAAGTGCAGAGCTTCTATATGTTAACAGATACAACACTATATATTTCTTAACTTCTTTAACTTACTGTGGTGAGGCAGTAGGGATCTGACAATTTGTCTTCTTTTCCACTGAGAAGACAGACTAATTTAAGATGATTTCTCTTTCATATAACCCAAAACATGCTGTCAGACTGAAAACCTCAATGACTGCTTAGCATGAAAACATCAATTTGAAAAGCTAGCTATTATCTGAGAGGTTTTGTTTCCCCTCTACACTGATTTCAGAGAAAAATATTTATGCATAAAACACATACATTGTTATAATCTGTATAAGAATATGAAAACTTTTGATTTGTAAGCTTCTGTAGGAAGGTGGATATTATTCCTGCAATAAATAATACTTTATCTGTTTTAAAATATCTTAATGATCCCCATGAGACTATTATGAGAAATGTTTGTTAATCAAAACTTTTACTTCTGTTAAATATAACCACAATCTATTAACTACTTTAATTTCCTCTAGCATTAGCTGCTGGAGCAAATCAGCAGAGGAGCAATGTTATGGCCACTACAGAATAGCACACTAACTCATTCTATAATTTTTGTAAGTCGTTTTTACTGTCAAGGTCTCTTGTTAAGTCAACAAACTGAAACAGACTCAATTTTTTTTTAAAGATTTTATTTTTAAGTAATCTCTATTCAATGTGGAGCTCAAACTCACAAACCTGAGATCAAGAGTTGCATGTTCTATCAACTGAGCCAGCCAGGTACCCGAAGACTCAATTTTTCTTAAGAACTGTTTTGGTTCTACGATTCTCTGAGTCAGTTTTTCTTTCTTTCTCTCTCTCATTCTCAATCTCTCTAATATAAAACTTCTGAAAATATTACCACAATCTCAGAACTCATTTTAGGGAGAATAATATATGCTATACATTCTTTTTAAAAAAAAAAAGATTTTATTTATTTATTCATGAGAGACAGAGAGAGAGACAGAGACACAGGCAGAGGTGAGAAGCAGGCTCTGATGGAGCAGGGAGCCTGATGTGGAACCCCATCCCTGGACCCGAGATCATGCCCTGAGCCAAAGACAGATGCTCAACAGCTGAGCAACCCAGGCATCCCTGTATGTTATACATTCTAAAACAGAATGTAAATGCCAAAATTAAAATGCTAAGAAATAATATTAATTTAGCTAATAATTTGATAATTTGATCCAAGTTACGAAAAATTCTTGATCCTCCTTCATTTGAGGGTTAAGACATAACTTAATGAACCTTACTGCTGTATTTGACCCTGAGGACCTCACTTATCTTTTTCTATTCATTAAAAAAATCTTTGTTTAATGCTATTTTCTTATTTTTCTCTTACCTCTGTGAAAAATATCACTTTTAAGGGACTATTCTCTTGCACTCAGATCTGTTTCCCTAGATGTGTTGTTTCAATCATCTATTATGCTTCTTTCCATTCCTTCATTAGGTGAATTTATGTGTTCTCTTGGTTTTAATTATCACCCATGACCTGATGATTCCTAAATCCATATCTCAGGCCCTGACCTCTACCCTAAATTATAGATTCTTGCCTACCTGGTTAACCAAAGACATCTGAAACTCAGTATGAGAAATTTGTATCACCTTCCCAATTCTACTCTTACTCCCATTTTTTCCATCTCTATGGAAGGCAAGAGTCTCTAGCATTGAGACATCCAACAAAATTTCCACAATGATGAAAATATTCTATACATGCACTGTCTAGGATGATAGCTACTAGCCACATATGGCTGATGAGCATTTGAAATGTAGCAAGTGAGGAACAAAATGAGGAACTGAATATTTAATTCTGGCATTTTAAATTCCATCACTTAAGGGCACCCCCGGTGGCGCAGCGGTTTAGCGCCGCCTGCAGCCCGGGGTCTGATCCTGGAGACCCAGGATCGAGTCCTACGTCAGGCTCCCTGCATGGAGCCCGCTTCTCCCTCTGCCTGTGTCTCTGCCTCTCAGTCTCTCTCTCTCTCTGAATAAATAAATTAAAAAAATATATACTTATTTAAAAAAATAAAAATAGGGATTCCTGGGTGGCGCAGGGGTTTGGCGCCTGCCTTTGGCCCAGGGCGCGATCCTGGAGACCCGGGATCGAATCCCACATCAGGCTCCCGGTGCATGGAGCCTGCTTCTCCCTCTGCCTGTGTCTCTGCCTCTCTCTCTCTCTCTGTGTGTGTGTGACTATCATAAATAAATAAAAAAATTTAAAAAAAATAAAAATAAAAAAATATAAATAAAATAAAAATAAAAAAATAAAAATAAAAATAAATTCCATCACTTAAAAAAATGTTTTGGTATATACTAAATTTCTGCAGGTTTCCATTACCAAAGATGGGAGAGAAAGAAAAAGACTGGATAAAACATAAATCACAGTAAAGAAAAAATTCTAAACCTCAGGTGCAATTTATTTTTTATTTTATTGGATAGAAAAATGAGTGAAAAAAGTATTAGTTTTATAAACTTTAGCTACAAAGCAATAGAGATTACCAGTGTGGATCTTATCCCATAAGAGTAAAATAAGTATAAAACAATGTATTGTTAAAAGAATAACACACTGATTATTTGACAAATATTTATTGACCACTTACTATGTTCAAGGCACTGTGCTAGGTGCTAGAAAATAGGCATCAAGTCCTCAAACATCTTTAATGTAGTAAATTCATTCCTAAGCTCCATTTTTGGGGAGGTGTAGGGTAAGAAATTCAAGTTTACTTCAACCTTAAAGGAGAATTGGGAAAAGAGAATCTGTGAAAAATAAATATAAATATTTTTTCTTCTGAGGATATAATGCTTTATAATATAAACTGCAGTACACATTTTCTTTAGAGCAGTATTTTGTTTTTATTAAAACTGTTTTTTATAGCAACCTTTTGGGATGAAAGAAAATGTAATTTCAAGAAACAGCTTCAAAAGAATTATTCCAACTACCTAACATAAGATGAAATTGTTGAAAAAAAATGACAATGAAATATACATTAAGAACAATCAATGTAGATATATGTTTCGTCTCAAAATCCTACAAAACTATATTACGGTTGTCAGAAAATATGGCATGCCTTAAATAAATGTAAAATATTTTTGGAGGACAAATACTGATGGGATAAATATGGTACAAGATCAAATGACAGGTAGAAGAAACAGAAATCTGTAAGAGCTGATTAATTATTACGGAATTATACTCTCAACTGATTGTTCTTCTTAAGTAGAAAAAGACTGAGTCTGCTGTTTATAAATACCATAGTGCTTCTTTCATTAGTTATCATCTTCTCTTTAAAAAAAAAAAAAAAAAAGGATGCTGGGTTAATTGTGAAGGTTAAGAAACATTCTGCTATAAGGTTTTTAATGCAGAACTTATTATTTAAATAACAAAAAAAGCATAGTGTCATTTATACTTAAGGGACATAATTTTTGCAGGGTGTTTAAGGACAAGAAATGTATTCTTTCAGTTTGTCAAAACATATGAAAATAGGGCAGCCCCAGTGGCGCAGCAGTTTACCACCACCTGCAGCCCAGGGTATAACCCTAGAGACCCAGAATCGAGTCCCACATTGGGCTCCCTGCATAGAGCCTCCTTCTCCCTCTGCCTGTGTCTCTCTCCCTCTCTCTCTCTCTCTCTCTCTCGAATAAATAAATAAATATTTTTTTAAAAAGTATGAAAACAGATCTATATCCACAAAATTAAAGGACAATCATTGGCAGTATGTTCTACAATGTGTTATCAAAAAGTAATCAAGAGAGTGTGGTATTGGCACAAAACAGATACATCAATGGAACAGAAAAGAGAACCCAGAAATGGGCCCTCAACTCTATGGTCAACTAATATTCGACAAAGCAGGAAAGACTATCCACTGGAAAAAGGATAGTCTCTTCAATAAATGGTGTTGGGAAAACTGGACAGCCACATGCAGGAGAATGAAACTAGACCATTCTCTTACCAGACACAAAAACAAACTCAAAATGGATGAAGATCTAAATGTGAGACAAGAATCCATCAAAATCCTAGAGGAGATCACAGGCAACACCCTTTTTGAACTTGGCCACAGCAACTTCTTGCAAGATACATCCATGAAGGCAAGGGAAACAAAAGCAAAATGAATTATTGGGACTTCATCAAGATCAAAAGCTTCTGCACAGCAAAAGAAACAGTCACAAAACTAAAAGACAACCTACAGAATGGGAGAAGATATTTGCAAATGACGTATCAGATAAAGGGCTTGTACCCAAGATCTATAAAGAACTTATGAAACCCAACAGCAGAGAAACAAACAATCCAATCATGAAATGGGCAAAAGACATGAACAGAAATTTCACCAAAGAACACATACACATGGCCAACAAGCACATGAGAAAATGCTCCGCATCACTGGCCATCAGGGAAATACAAATCAAAACCACAATGAGATACCACCTCACACCAGTGAGAATGGGGAAAATTAACAAGGCAGGAAACCACAAATGTTGGAGAGGATGTGGAGAAAGGGGAATCTTCTTGCACTGTTGGTGGGAATGTGAACTGGTGCAGCCACTCTGGAAAACTGTGGAGGTTCCTCAAAGAGTTAAGAATAGAACTGCCCTATGATCCAGCAATTGCACTGCTGGGGATTCACCCCAAAGATATAGATGCAGTGAATGCCAGGACACCTGCACCTCAAAGTTTATAGCAGCAATGTCCACAATAGCCAAACTGTGGAAGGAGCCTCGGTGTCCACTGAAAGACGAATGGATAAAGAAGCTGTGGTCTACGTATACAATGGAATATTACTCAGCAATTAGAAACGACAAATACCCACCATTTGCTTCAATGTGGATGGAACTGGAGGGTATTATGCTGAGTGAAGTAAGTCCATCAGAGAAGGACAAACATTATATGGTCTCATTCGTTTGGGGAATATAAAAAATAGTGAAAGGGAATAAAAGGGAAAGGAGAGAAAATGAGTGGGAAATATCAGAAAGGGAGACAGAACATGAGGGACTCCTAACTCTGGGAAACGAACAAGCGGTGGTGGAAGGGGAGGTGGGCGGGGGGTTGGGGTGACTGGGTGACTGGCACTGCGGGGGGGCACTTGACGGGATGAGCACTGGGTAATATCCTAAATGTTGACAAATTGAACTCCAATAAAAAAATAAAAAAAGTAATTGTTGGGGTGGCTGGGTGACTTAGCTGGACATCTACCTTAAGCTCAGGTCATGATCCCATGGTCCTGGTATCAAGCTCCATCCCTGCTCAGCTTCTGCCTGCCTCTCTAGCTCTCCCTGTTTGTTCTCTCTCTCTCCGGCTGTCAAATAAATAAATCTTTAAGAAAAATGAAAGTAATTGTTAACTATACTTTTCTACTAAGTAGAAAACAAAATTGATTGTAATGGTACTCTTCCACTGAAGCTAAAAGCTCCATATTTTACATATTCTACTATACATAAGTTAATGTTTTATTATAACTGTGCCCCAGAATCTGCATAGTTCATCCACTGCAATATTATTCTCATAAGTATTCCAGTGGAAATTTCAAAGAAATGTACAATAATTTCATTATACCAACTATGACTATGGAGTACCTCAACATACCCTTACTAATTTTAATGAGCCATCACAGAATAAATATTTTTTTAATTTTTTTCTATTTATTTAACAGAGTAAATATTTTTATTTATTTAAAGATTTTTATTTTATTTATTCATGAGACACACACAGAGAGAGAGAGAGAGAGAGAGAGAGAGGCAGAGACCCAGGCAGAGGGAGAAGCAGGCTCCATGCAGGTAGCCCAATGTGGGACTCGATATCCCGGGGCTCCAGGATCACACCCCGGGCTGAAGGCAGCACTAAACCGCTGAGCCACCCAGGCTGCCCAAGTAAATATTTTTAAATGTCTATACAAGTAATTCCTAAAACTATTAACTGTCTCAGATGAATGGTGTCTTTATTTTTTAGGGCTCTAAATACATTAGAATTTATTTTCAATGTGTAAAACATGAGTAAATAAAATTCTTAAAGATTTTAAAGTCTTCTGATTATATCACACTTCTTTATTCTTCTTTCCATGTGAACATTTTGTGGTTTCATCTTTATGCAGCACCTGCACTATCTTTTAAATCACTTTAACTCCTTTCTGGACTACAAAGAGTTTTGTCAGGTCTTCTGCGATATATTACTACACGGAGTATTCTCTCAGAAATGGATACCCAAAGCTTTACACAAAGATGATGATGAATTTTATTCCATTTTAAGAGCTTTCTTCAAGACTGTCCTTTGATATCCTTAGAATTAATGCCATTAAATCACTATGTATCAACCTATTGGCATAATATGGCTTAATTATCTCTAAATCTTTAATTTTATTTATTTATTTTTTAAATCTTTTTTTTAAATCTTTAATTTTAATACCCAACAGTATAATTCATGCAATTTTTTCAATTCAATTTTTCCCTTGAATTCCTTCTTTTTTTTTTCCTTTTTCTTTAACTAGAAGCATTTGAGGTGACAGAAGTCTTGATCTTGAGGGTGATTTTTAAAATAGGATGTTGGTAATATCTATGTTTCCATAGGGCACTCCAGGAATACTACTATTTTTTTTATCATTCAAATGTAATAATATCATCATATATGCTATGTGAAGGATCTACTACATAATTTTCTCCTATTTTAAGTCATAAAGTAGTGGGAACTTATCAGCAACTGTTCTTGCCTTGGCTCCCAAAGCCATTTTTTCACAGTTGATTTCAACAAATATTGGATGCCTTCTGTGTGACACGTAACACTGCCATGTACTGAATAGATAAGATAAAACAAACATTCAGAAATCAAGTGAGTGTGAGCAAGAGAGAAAGGCCACAACAAAAAACTGTAATATTGTAACATGTTTTGAAAGTACCATACACGTCAGCAAAGGCAACGATTCATTTACTTCAGGGAGTGGGGAATCAGAAAAAACCGATGACAAGCATTTTATCTGAAGCTGGGCTTTGAGATTTATGTAGGAATTTGTAAGAAATACCTGGTGAAGCAAGGTGAAATAAGAGGAATTGCAGAAAGGGTACACAGATAAGAAAGTGTATCATTTGTTAAAGAAAAATGAGTAACCCACTGTGGCAATAATAACGGAATCGGGTATACATGTAGAGGAAGATAATCTCCAAAAAGAATGCAGAGAGGCTATGAAGGACCTTCTGGATTGTGCCTAAAAGTTTCAACTTGATTCTCTAGGCAGAGAAGATTTTTGGTGCAAGAGTCTATGGTAAGGTTTATGTTGGAAAAAGATCACTCAAACATACTCCAAGATTGATTTAAGAGGGAGTCTGGAAGGACCAATTTGGAGACAGTGGACTATTATAACCGTTCCAGATAGAAATGGCTAAGGGCAAAAAGTAAAGCAGCGGGAGTTAGGAGGACAAGAAGCAGCTGAGAAGAGGAGGAAAATGTTAGGAAATAGAAATTAATAAAACTTAGAGATACAAGGAAGACATGAAAAATCAAGTATGACTTAGAGCTTCCAGTTTAAGTAACAAGTTAACTAGGATAGAAAAAACAGGAAAACAAATGAATAAGTTTCATGAATGTCTTAAACGGTGGAACATATTCTGTTCATTTTTGGATCTCTTATTTAGAACAAGCACATTGCAGGCATTTCAATGGTTGTGAATTAACGAATAAATTACATTCATTTTTGCGGTCATTTATTGCAATCTACATTATTTTCAACCACAAATCTGTTTTTCTAGATAACCAAGGTAGGAAAATGCTACAAACATAATCAAATACTTGACAGGTAAATTTGTACAGGATGGAGTTTGGGGTCATTTATCATAATGCCTTGATCTCCATATATAAAGACATTAGTTTGTGTCCTTTGAGTCACTGTTTTTTGAACACTGCTAGATTTGCACAGAATATTTCCATAATCTCACTTCTAGGCAATTCTTCTCCCATAATATACAACTCTAAGTTGTTAAAGGAACTTAGGGTGATAATCTTTGTAATTAAATCATATATATATTAAATATGTGTAATTATATACATACGTACCCTATAGAAATTATCATTGGCATACTTTTATGATTATGAGCATTAATTTACTTCATCTGCTATAGAATTTCTAAATTATTTCTAGATGTTAAGCTTTATATACACGGATAGGCTTGACAGGGGAAAAAATTCCAAAATGTTATTCTGCATTAATGTTTTCACATGTGTAAAATGATATAATATTCCAATGCCAACAATCTAAGAGGCACAAACTATTTTGTGTATGTCACCAACCAGCTTCATTCAATTAGCTGCATGACTCAGTTCAAAAGGTGATTAATTGGCTTCTGTTTCATACTGCAAAAACTACCATCCCATCTATGATACATGCAAAAACATTGAGAAATTTTAAATTTAAGCTTAATCACCTTGTCTAAATATTAAACATAGAGAAGTAAGAGGAAAGGTAATTGACATTCAGACCTTCCCTGAGGTAGAACAATTTTCCACTTGCTCTTACCCAATGATAAACTCTGTACACAATACTCGTCTATCAGCAGTCAACACCTCTGGAGGTGGAATACAGAAACTGCCTTCTCTGCTTAACTAGTTGGAGTGAGTTTGACAAGGATTAGTTATGCATGAGAGGGTATCAGTAAGCCCAGAAAGTCTCAAAATAATGACTCTCCTTATCCTGCAATCCAATCATTTTAGCTAGAAGTGGATTGAAATATGTAATTATTACTGGGAAATCAAGTAGGCTATTTTGTTGTACTTTTTTTTCACTATTGTGTTACATTTTAAAGTAGATTTTTTATAGCCTCCACAAAAAATGTTAGTATATTTCTACATCTAACTAGATGTATATATTAAACTAAAGCCTCTCTTTCCTCTCTTTTTATGGGTGGATGAATATTTCCAAGAAAAGTTATATTCCAGCAGTCATTTTGCAGTAATTTCTGGATTGTCATTGTTCTACATATCTGTAAACTGGTAACAATGTGGTTTTTTCCATCACCCCACCCACTTTTCAGATTAATAATTTCACATTTCAGCATGAAAGTATAGCTTAGCAGTTTGAGAATCAATGGTGGAACTTAATTTCCTATACTCATTTTCACATTTTAAGGCTTATATTTTTAAAGGAGTTCAAATTCAATAGTTTCAATTGCTCTCAAGTGTTAATTCAATCCGTACAGAAGTACATTATAGATTATGGTCAACTACGTCAGTTTCCTAGAAGGATATTTTGAGTCTATTAGCCCAAAATAATTTTTTCAATTACCTACAGAACTTTCAATATTTCTTTCCTCCCAAAACACAAGGTGGTCAATTAATAATGACCTTGGCAAACAGCAAGATTTTACACAGAGTGGGCGCTCAAAGATGTTTAAGTTAGTAAATGTTCACCAAGGTATTGAGATCCATTTAGAAAAGGCAATGTGTGGTTAAGAAAACAAACTTAGAAAGTGACAAACTAATGCAATTGAGTGAGAGTCCACAAACTATTGGAAATAGCATTAGAATGGCAGTTAGGTTCTTACTTAGTTCCACCATGACCTACCTTTGTGATATTATAAAAGTCTCATGCTTAAAATAAATGTAAAAGTGAAGTGTTATTACAATAATGAAGAATGAACACAGTGAGGCTAGGAAATATGCCTTGGTTTGCATTTAGCATTTATACTGACCTGTGCAAACTTGTTTCCTCACTTTAAAATGAGAGTTAAACTATATGACTTCCCAGTTCCTTTTCATCTCCAGAAGGTTACATTTTCATGAAAGGCATCAAAAGTAACAGCAAGATCAAAACTGCTTAGGTTAACCCCTGAAAACTTCCTAAGTTTGGTTTTATCTGAAATTTCCTAAAGAAGGCAAATTTGAATAATAGAAAGCAAGAAGCAATAGTCACAGCACTGATGTTTGCTGAATGAATTAATGAGGAAGTAGAAATAGAACAAATTATATTTATACCTTTATAACTTACAAAGTGTTTTCCAACAAGTTATGCATGTACCCATTACATCCTAAAAAGAATCCTTTGAAAAATGAAGTACATCATCCAGGATCATAAAAATATATAAAAAGTGGAGCCATGTTTCAAGGCAAAGCATTTGGAATCTAACAACCTGACCCAATCAGTATCTTCTCTACTTCCTATTTTCCTGCTTCTCCAGGCTTCATTCATCACTTCCCTATTCAATAACCCTTTTGTGCTTTTTACCACTTATATTTCAATTAGTATCCTCTGGCTTTGTGTCTCAGATAAATATATACATCCTTTTATCTTTTTTTTCCCCTGCCATTCTTTTTTCTAGCCTAGTTTGCTACAGATATTTTTTATTCATTTTAAATTTCACATCTCACCTAAAAAAGATATAGTATTATTATAATTTCAATGTAAAATGGTGACAAGACTTGAATTCCCTGAGTAGAAAAAAACATTTAAACCACATAAACAAAGCCACTCAGTCTGCGGTGTTTTGTTACGGCAACCTGAGCAGAAATACATAAGATGTGAGGCCAGCTTGGAAGTTCCAGGTCTAGCCAAGCTCCCAAGTGAATGGAAACACATGAAAAAACCCAACTGAGACCAGCAGAAAATTGCCCACCTGAGCTCTGGCCAACTACTTGACCCGCACAATCATGAAGAGATTAATAAATCATTGTTCTAAGCCAAAAAAAAAAAATATATAGTGAACTTATTTCATGAACAAAAGTAAAACTTACCTTAGGTTATTTCTTGTAAATGCCTCTGAAAATCATAAAAGAAACTTAAATCATCTTCCTAAATGTGGTCTGAGATAATCACATTTAACCCACCCCTTGCCATCTGACAATCCCCGTTTCAATAACCAACCACTGTGAAAGTTAACAGCTTCCTCATTTTTACTTTATAAGCTATCCTATAACTTCATAACCCTGAGCTTCATATCAGCATTTATTTTTGAAAGCTCCCAGTTTACAAATGGTTCTTATATGTACAATTAGCTCTTAATAAAAACTACGTCTTACTTTGGTGGTGTAATTTTGATATTTCTGTATTTTTGACAATAGCTAATAAGCTCAGTTATTGTATCTAAGAGAAGAGAAAATGATAACCACAAAATTTAAGTGAAATTAGATATAAGAATTGGAGCTATAAACTTCTACCACCCCTGGAAATGTTTAAAGTACTCTCCAAAATTCCCAAAAGTCTTTTTTTTTTGCTTTAAACAAAATCATTTTGGGACACCTGGGTGGCTCAGCAGTTGAGCGTCTGCCTTTGACCCAGGCCGTGATCCCGGAGTTCTGGGATCAAGTCCCACGTCAGGCTCCCTGCATGGAGCCTGCTTCTCCCTCTGCCTGTGTCTCTCTGCCTCTCTCTCTGTGTCTCTCATGAATAAATAAATACAATCTTTTTAAAAAATTAAAAATAAACAAAATTTTATAATAATATTCAAGAAATTATTACACAATTTAGGAATTTAAAAATTTCTATTACAATTGAAATTTCAACAATAGTGGTTGTTTTGTTGGCCTTTGAAATTATACTATTTCATCTGCATTAGATATTTTTTTTTCTTTTGAGGGCAGGATGCAATATCAGTTTAAAAGGTAGTTAAAAGCACTGAAAATAATTTAAAATTCAACATAACCATTGGGACATAATAGATTTCCTTTTTAACTTGTCATATTACCAATTGAAAAAAAAAATGTTCAATGGTTACAACTGTTTTTTCTTAGAAAAAAATTATTTTCTATTTTATCAGGGAGCTGATGCTGATTTTGTAGACTGCTAGAGAGATCAACTAAATCCTATTTTTCCAAAATGTTAACTATTTAAATATTTATTTTTAAGAAGATTAATCAAAAGAAATAAAATATCAAAAAATAGATTTATGTCACTTATTTAAAAAGTGCTTCTTAAAAATCTACATATAACATTAGTAATGATATTTTTCAACTAACATCTCATTACAAATAGAATCTTCTTTTTATAAATGTAGTATAAAATAATGTTTTCAATGTTTTGAGTCAAAAATAATTCAGTTTTTCCCCCAAAATGAAACTACTACAAAATTTCTACACATGCATCTTTTCTTAAAATAACATTGTTTCAAAGAATTAGGTATTTGGAAGCACTTCAGGACAAAGTTACATGAAGTTATATCCCTAAAGCAATTGTAAATTTCCTTCCAATATGTTTGTACCAAAGATATGTCTACTACATATATATTACTGCCATTCTTTGGTGACAATTGTAACTTCAGAGCAAAGTGACTGCCACTTATTAATTATAGTTCTGAAAAATGTTAATATGTCTTGGGTTCCAACTGTGCTTAGCACTATAAAAGCTTTTCAGATTTTCTTTTCCTGGTTACTGCTTTCTAAAGATAATCATTACACAGGCAAATCTTTTACAGCTATTCATTACATATGGTGTTAATATTTTTGAATTTTTTGGAGAGAACTACCTCATATTGAGATCATTGCAGTGATTTGTATATATGTGTTTTTAATACTGTGTATACATTCAGATGTTTTCAATGTCTTCCATAACCTAGTCTCATCAAATATATTGAACCTTTTTCTTCCTCAATCTCTTCCAATCCTTCAAGGAATCAGCCTCATGGCTTTTGGTACATCCTGGGCTTATTTCTGTTCTTAATATATTCCCTGTGCTGTGCTCTTCTTTCTAGATGGAACACCAACTTTTTTTTTTTAGCTCTATTTATTAATCCTGCATCTTTATAAGTAAACCAAACTGAATTCTCAAAATCTTTAGAAACCTACAGCACATACTGATCCTGGCATTCTCTGAAATTCAACTGCATATAATCTACAATAAATTCACAACAGTTTGTTCTTTGTTTTAGGATTTGTTATAGCTCTACAAGCAGAACGCAAATTTCTTATGAATAAAGGTCAAGTCTGTTATTTTATTATTTGTGTTACCCACTCCAAACCAAGATATAATCAGCTGCAAGCCCTTATACTGTTCCAAAGGAAGCAAAAATACTTTTTGGACAGCACATCTAGCCAGGAAATAGTACCAATTTCTCTGTGTTTCACCCAGTCACAAGCCTGTCATCATCAACTCCATCATGGAACGGTGTTTACCTTATTTGGAGGACCTATTTTTTAGTTACTCCAACTATGTGATTCAACTGAGGGTTGCCTATCAGATCCTTCTAGACATAGAATTTTTAAAATAATGAGACCTGGGTCAATCAGAGACATTCCTTGAGGATTTTCCAATTAAAAAAAAAAGAGGACTTTATTCTATGAACAGCAAAATTTCGAAGATAAAGAGCTAGAAGATGTTGGCAGCTACATTTTTCCATAAAAAATTAATCTGGGAAAATGACACAGATAGATGAAGATCAAGAGGAATTGTTCCTAGCATTGATCTAGTTCCTGATCCATTATCTGAGGCTCAAATATGTCCCTGCTCTTCCAACAGATGAGCATTCTGGAACTCTTTTGTAGATATACATCCAAAGGATAACAACATATATGGAACTTATTATTTCAATGCCCTCCTCTTTTCGTATGGACATGTTCTAAATTTAGCTCAAGGAACAAATATCATTTCTGTAAAAGATAAAAATAAAAGCTGACCTTTAAGATGTAAATTATGTTACAATTTATTAGTAAAATAATGCACTAGATCAGATTACTATCCTTAGTCTCTCCTGTAAGTAATCATAAAACACAAAAATTTTGAGAAAATATCACATTTGGCCTAGACCAAGAACATCTTCAACATTGATATGAATGTAAGGTATAACTCAAACACGGGAGACAATGAGAGCAGTTTACCTTTAATATGTTTTGCCTAAAAACATATTTCACAAAAATAGTTGAAAGAGTACTTTCATCTCTAACTTTCATATTCTACTTGAATCACAATTAGTATTTTATCATTCATTTCTAAATTTGAGGATCTTCCAAGTAGTTTTGAGAAATATATAAGATAATGGTATCATTCCACTCTGTGTTCATTAACATAAAATCTAAGAAAGAGATTCTTTCACGGGGTCATTAGGCTTTAGTCTTAAGCCACAGTTACCCTTCACTCAAAAAATAGCTATTTATAAATGCCTATGTATATTTTAGGTACAGTCTCATATTTCCAAACTACATATATAATAAAATACCACTGTATCACAGTTCACTATTAGAGATGTTTGTATATGGCACAGGTTATATTATACTAAATATATTATACTTAAATTTCAGTACCAAAGATGAGAATATTATTTAAATCTGAAAATCTGTAAACAAGTGTTAGTTCCATATTTTTATAGGTAAAGGAGCATTTTAATATTTACCTATAAATTTAGCACTATTAACACAAAGAAGTGTGTATTCATATTTAGTGAAACTGATTATAAAGGGGGAAGTAGGCTAATATTTAACTTTAACATGAAGTTACTATAAGTAAACTTGAAATAGTTCTATTAAGCAGATGATTTAAACTGAATGGAATTCCAGTTTCACATTGTTAGCATATATAAACATTATAGGTTTCCAAAGAATGGCAAAGAGATATCTACACTCTCATATTGACCACAGCATCATTCACAATAGCCACGATATAGAAACAACCAAAATGTCCATCAAGTAAGTTTACCTTGGGGACACCTGAGTGGCTCAGTCTGTTAAGCATCCAACTCTTGGTTTCAGCTCAGGACAAGATCTCATGGGTCATAATATCAAGCCCCGCTGTAGGCTCCATGGACAGCGGAGGGTCGGCTTGAAGATTTTTTCCCTTTGCCCCCTCTCCTAAAATAAATAAGTCTTATAAAAAGAAAAAAAAACAAAATTTCCATCAATGAATGTGTGGATAAAGATGTGGTATGTGTGTTAGTGTGTGTGTGTATGTAGACACACAATGGAATATTACTCAGCCATCAGAAGGAAGGAATCACTGCCATTTGTGAAAACATGGATGAACCTTGAGAGTATTGTGTTAAGTAAAATAAGCCAGATAGATAAATAGAAATACTGTATGGTATAACTTACATGTGGAATCTTAAGAAAGAGGAAGAGGAGGAGGAGGAGGGGAAGGAGGAAAAGAAGGAGGAGGGGAAGAAGGGGAAAAGGAAAAGAAGGTCCAACTTCTAGAGACAGTGGAAAAATGATTGGTAGGAGCTGACAAGTGGGGGGGGGGGAAGAGAGGTTGATAAAGTATACAAACTTGTAGCTATAAGATGAATAAGGTCTGAGTATCTAGTATAAAATACAGTGGCCATAATTCATAACACTGTATTACATAACCAAAATTTGCTAAGAGAATGGAACTTAAATGTTCTCACACACTTTTTTTTTTTAAATGCTTGAAGTGATGGATGCATTAATTAACTCCATGGTGGAAATCCTTTGAGTATATGTGTGTGTGTGTGTGTGTGTTCACACACACACACACACACACATATATATATGTGTATATACACACATAATATATTTAGCACCATAACCACAAGGTATTCCTTAAATACCTTGTAATTTTGTCAATTATACTGTAATAAAAAAAAACCCATCTGGTCTTTCCCAGTTAAAATATTATTTTGGATATAAGGACCAGATTTTTTTTTAAATCTGGTTTAATATAATGGTAATATAAATGAAAAATGTAGCCACTTTCTAAAATCTTTCTATACCTCTTATTGCTTTTTGTCATTGTTATTTTATCTGGGACAGAAATCATAAAAGAGATTCAAAATCCATTTTGCATAAATAGATCCTTTTACTGGTATTTTACTAATGTTAACACTGCTAGAGTATATTTAATAATTATACATATTCTAGCAGTATTATTCTTATTGACAGATTACCAATTACTACAATTATTTTGTTTTGATGACAGCCAGAAGTAAATCTAAATCACATTTACCCAATTATCCAAAAAGTTAAAAGAGATAAAAAAGAGATTTTAACACCTGTTGTCATCATTTCTTCCCAAATTAGAGATTATTTTACTAGCACTTGAGGATGTCTACTACTTTAAGTGATGAAAGTTTATATCTGTCAAAAAAAAAGAAGTCCATTCGTATGTCAAATATCTATTATTTTATAACTACACATAATTTGCTAAATATTTAATAATTGCATATATAACATGCCAATCAAATATATGCAAAATAAATTACTAGTATTCAAGCTTATCAACTGTGGTTTAATAAATAGGTATAGCATATTATAAAAGATATATGCATAAAAGTATTTTTTATTCAACTCGCTTACCAAAAAGAAAGGACAGGTTGAGAGATGGAGCTAAAATGCACTGAAAAATAAAATATATTGACACAATAATGCTCTGATATAGATTCTACTATCTCTATTTACAGTTAAGGAAACAGGCTCAGAAAGTGCAAAAACACTGCACAGCTAGAAAGTGGTATGCAGCTCATTTAAACCCAAATCTGCTTGGCTCTAAAGTCTTTCTTTTCCTTTTCACTATTACTTCTTGACTTCTCTTACTCACCCTAAACAAATGTGTAGAAAATGAAGAATAAAGATGAAAATACTAAGTATTTGAGATGTCTGGAGTTCCATAAAAACGCCTATATCTTAGGTAATTTTAAAAAGATTTTATTTATTTTATTTTGAGAGAGAGACAGCAAGAGTATGAGCATGGGTGGAGGGGCAGAGGGAGGAGAATCTTAAGCAGCTCCATGCCCAGTGGGGAGCCTGATGCGGGGCTTGATCTCACCACCCTGAGATCATAAGCTGAGCTAAAATCAAGAGTCCATACTTACCTGACTGCACCACCCAGGTGTCCCACCTTAGAAAATTTTTAACAAATGCAAATTCTGATAGAAAGTATATAACTGGAGAAAGCACTGCTTCTCAAACTACCTACAGTGAAGGAATAGGTTTTTGTTTCAGTTTCTAACTGCCACTTACAATACTTGTAAAAATACATGATTACCAGAAAAAAAGTACCAGAAAAATGATCATGTGCTTGGATTTCACAGCAATGTCAGATTGATATAAAAACTTCTAAATACTTTGTGTGCCTGGGTGGCTCAGTCGGTTAAGCATCCAACTCATGATTTCAAGCTCCGGTCATAACCTCAGGATTGTCATGCTCCATGGAAAATCAGCTTGAGATTCTCTAACCCTCTTCCCTCTGCTTTCCCCACCTCCTGCACACACTCTGAAAATAAAATTTTCAGATCTTTAAAAATTCTAAATGCTTATTCTCAATTTTTGTGCTTTTCTTAAAAAACAGCACCAGTCTATGGATCATGCTTTGAGTAAAATTGAGCTAGAGGACCGGTTTATCACAGGTTATGCAAATGAATTTAACATGTTAATTTATATATTAGAAAATATATTAACTATATTTTATTAAAGTCTATTCCCAATTTCTTGCAAAATCTTGATACTTAAGTTGCTTTTCACGCTAGTTTAGTAAAAAATAAAATAAAGTGCTACTTAAGAAAGATTAAAAGTTGAAAATTGAATAAAATATATAATGTCTTACTGAAGCAGGTAGATAGTAAAGCATAAACCTATCAACTCAGCATTCATTTTTGTTCTGTGTGTGTATGTACATAAAATTGTTATTAAGGATCAACATGCAACATTGCTAATTACTTTTGAATATGGTAATTATTATTCTGTGGTTAAAATTATTTCATCTTCTTTCTGACAGACTCAGGGGATGTGATTTGTTCTTACTGAATATATTGATAATCACAGCAATGGGAAAACAAGATGACTAATGTCATGTTTATCCTTTCTGTCAAAGCTGGCAGAAAAAAACAGGTTTCCACACTTGCCATTTTCCTAAATGTGGCAGCAGTTCATAATAGATCCCTAAATGCATTTTGACAAAGTGAAAATTTGTTTTACATCATGAGATCTGGGCAATGATTCTAGAAAAATGTGATAATTAAATTCAGAAAACAAGAAACATGAAATAGATTTTTCCCACAGCATAGTAAGTAGCTTTGTGTAACACACTATATAATGACATTGTTACTTAGTTTTTTTTATTTTCTTTTTCAAATGTTACTAACCATGGAGTACACTTAAGCACAATGGATGGGGTAATAAGATTAGTATTTACTGATGAAATAATTATCAACTTTTCATCTTATTTTCACTTACTTTGATGAAATAATTATCAACAAAAAATTTTTTTTTTTGTAATTGGAGAATAAAACTATCTTACTAATTTTGGTATATGGATAAAACTATAACTAATTTTGGAATTTTCATTTGTAAAGCATTTCTTTTCTTAGAGTGTATAAAAATGTCTAATAAGAGTTTATGGTAAAGTTATAAATTAAACAAATAGCATTATAGTCTATGCAGAGTTATTACTGTGGTGAAAAACAAGACTTTCATGACATCATGATACTGAAGTGTTTTAATATTCACACTAATTCTGAATAAAAAAAGAGGTTGCTTTGATAAGCCATTTATAATAGCTAATAAAAGTCAGAAAATTCCAGAAATTATGCTTTAATATTTAACAAAGTATACAAGACAGTTTGAAAGGTGTAAAATACAAAATAATCATTTTCCAATAATTATATTAAGTGTATAGTTTCCATTTAATTGCCGTACATAGAGAATATAATTAGAGAGAGGTAATGTGAAAACCAATTAATCACCCAATATGCCTCAGAAGATAAGGGAAAATAGTGATTTATTAGAGTATTTGTTCAGTGATGTCACAAATAGGTGTGTTTGCAAATAGTCACTCAGTAAATGATTGTTTAATTAAAACATATTAATATAAGAGGCATACAAGAGTAATAAGGTTCAAAGTAGCAATTTCCTGGTTTTACTGAAATAACACTGTGTGTCTCACACTGGGATTAACTTCATATTGTGTTGGCAGAGAAAAGCTTTAATTCATGCTAGTAATCATTGGAATGGTCATCATGGTATGGTATTAGTATCTCTCAGCTGCCAAAGAAATAACCTGCGACAAAGCAATAACTCATCCTGAACCTCAGCAGGGGCATGTGCTTTGGAGGACCGTGCTGTGCATTAAAGATTTACATGGCTAATCTTTCTGAAAATGTTGGGTTTCTTGAGCATCCTATCTTTGGCCTGCTGCTCTTCTCAGTCTTCTTGATTAACTCACCTACTGTCATAATTTCAACACCCACAAAGCTCTCTAGTTTTGCCTTCTCTCAAGATATTCATGTTCTTATATTCAGTTGCCTACTAAGTATTTTTTAAGTATTTTTTTATAGAAGATTCCACAGATACCTTAAATTCAACTTGCCAAAATGTAAACCACTCCCTAATACCTGGCCATTCTCCTTCTTACAGTCTCTGTTTCTGTTAGTAGCATCAACACCTCTCAAGCACTTAAAGTAGAAGATTTGGGAGTCTTCTTAATTCTTGCTTCTCCTTTATCACTTACATTCCTAACTTTCTTCTAGCACCTCCAATTTTTCAGCCTCATAGGCATGCAACCAATGAAGTCAAACAAGAGTCACTTGTCCAGAAGAGTCCCAAGCTTCTCTACTCATTATGAATAATTTTTGAACAAGGAGCTTTGCATTTTTTCCAGTGGGTTCTGTAAATTATGTAGCCAGTTCTAACACCCAGGCCCCTTGGCCCCTGTAAAATCTCTGTTATAGCTTCTAAACACTCTATGAAATTTCATACTTTCTTGTCTTTGTTCCCATTTTCCCTCTGCTGGGAATGTCTCCCTTACTGATCAAATCCTCAAATAATCATTTCTGGTGCCACCACCCCCTCAAAGATTTCCCTGTATAATTAAGGCTAGGTTAAATACTCCTCTCCTAATGCTACTTGAATAACACTTTATTTCAAATACAAGATTGTATTATTACCTGTTTTTGTATCTCTTATGTTCCCTAAGCTCACAGAAAGTTGGACTTACTTTTCAAATAACACAGTAATACACAGAAAACACACATCAAGTTTTACTGTATGAATGATAACATGATGCAAAAAAAAGTATAATAAGAAACCCTGCTTTTGAGTTTTATGAATTAGTGTTTTCAGAATAAAAAGCTATTGGAGTTTTTATATTTTAATCAAATGAATAAAATAAGACTTGCGTTATCAATTCTACTTCCTAAACAGTTTTTGAATCTCTAACACTTCTCACTAGTTTCTTCTTCATCCTCACTCAGCATGATACCTTTTGTTTCTGGCTTGAATTTATTGTATGGGCTCTCTTGCCTTTCCCCAATCCATTTTCAATGATGAAGAGAGAAGAATCTTTAAAATAAAATTCAGACTGCGTATGCATAACATTTATTATTTGCCTACATCCTCCAGATTTCAGGTTAAATATTACTTTGTTAGTGATATTTAGAAAAATTATTTGGTCCATAAATTAAAACAAGTTACCCCTTCCCAAACACACACACAAACATACATTACACACAGAGGGACATATACACACCTTCAATATCTCTCACTGTACTATTTTTTTTAAGCAGTTAGCTGAGTTTGTGATTCATGACTTGGTAAGATGATTTAATAAAGTTTGTCTCCCTCACTAGCTTGAAAACTTCTAGTTAGGGATTATGCTCACTTCGCTCCACATTGTGTCAGCAGTGTGCCTGTCAGATAGTAGGTATCCAAACAGAATTTGTGAAATTAATGTTGATAGCAGTATCTTGTAAACATATGATGTGGGAACTTCAAAAACTCAAATGTATATATCCTAATGACAAATACTATTCTCATTCTCCTCTGCCCTCTTTAATACAACAGGCTGTATGGGTTGCCTAACTTATGGTTCTTCATTACACTTTCTTAAACTACAAATATGTAGGTATCTCTACAGATTGCTAAGAAGCATATCATAGTTCCTTTGTTTAGTTTGTATATCTGAGTTCTTCCCCGAAGACCCTACTGAAGATCTGAGAACTCGAGAAAAATGATGCAGAAGGTCCACAAACCTTGCGAAGAATATAACGCCACTTTCCTCACTTATGCACATTAACACAAATTAGCCAGTTTTATAAATATGTAACTAGGAACTATAAAAAAAATTCCTATCTCTGACCCAAGGGATTCAAACAGTATTTTAAGTAAGTCCCTTGAAGACTACCACAAGTCCATAAAATAACTCTCGGAAAATGATTTCTTCATGAAACACAACCTAAGGATGACACCACTTCAGAAGTCTATATTCATCATGAGAATTCCATTTAACCATTTCTCTGCCCCTGCTTGTGCTTTCAGAATGGCTTTTGAAGCAGTGATTCTTACATATTCTAAGCCTCAAGCCTCAGTTTCCTTGCCTATAAAATGGTATAGCAAAGATATCACTACTATAATGTAATTATAGTAATGAAATGATCTATGTATATATACTGTTTATCAATTTAAGAATATACAATAAATCTTAGCTAAAAATAGTAAATACCCAAAACTTTTTTTAAGAGTCTGGAAACCACAGAAATATGAATAAAAATGACAGAGCACTACAAAGTTTTAACTAGAAGGCAAAAACCAAAGCTAGAAGATTGTGTCTGTCAAACGTTTGATTGGTTCTCATTAGCTCTTCTCTGGCACTTAGTTTTTTCTCTATACTTCTACTACTTTGATAGCTATGCAAAATTACACCTCCAATGTAATCAGATAAAGAATCCAAAAGGAACCGTTACAATTAATTTGAACGAGAACGAGGCATGGAAGATAAACGTGCAGTACACCCTCAGGACCACAAACACTTTACATTTATCTCTATTTATCCACATGTCAATTAATGAACCAACTGACTATAAGTCTTTAATAAGAAGTAATCATTTCCAACTAAAGTCACCAAATTCCTATAATTCAAATCTGCATTCTGTGGACTTTTAAATGAAAAGAAAACATGTTTTTAAAAGCAATGTTCCTTTCTTGAATATTTCCACTTTATTGCTTTTGAATCGCCCAAGTTCAAATGAGACAATTAAATGCTGGGTCTTTTTTTGTAGTTATTCAGAGGCAAGATGAAGGTAATTTGCTGCTTCATGCATCTGTTTCCTCATCAACACAGTGAGGACTAAGCTAATTAGGGGATGAAAACAATATGGTCATATGGATAGGCCAGATTGCTTGTCACTCAGTTTTTCAATATGTGGGTTCTGTTTGGAGGACAGGAAACAGATAATGATCCTCTGGCTTCTCTCTTGCAATGCGTGAAAAGAAAGAATTGTGAAGTGTTCAGATGTTTACCTGCTTATTTTTAGCTTTCATCCTAGGAATAATCTTACTAGGCTGTGTCATTTGTTTTGTTTTTTGTTTTTTTATAAAATATTCTTTATTAGAAAGCTTCAACCAAGTCTACTAACTTCCATCAAGAACACAGAAATCCAAACAACTTATTCGAGTTCAATTCATTATTCTAAAGTACGTTAGGGGCCAGGAAAATAAGTCCAAAGACAGGCGAATATACACCATTTTCAAACATTCTAATTTAATGAAATTGATACAGTAGGGAAAAATTAATATTTAAAAATGTAAGAATAATTCTAGAGTTTCCACCAGATATGTTTTCTGGTGCCAGTCTGTCCTCAATCACTTTGCAGGCAGAATTCAGACACAAGAATGTCCGTCCAGTCACGGGCCTGGTTTGGAAATGTGAGCTAGTACAATTAGATCTTCTCCCTCAGACTCCTAAACTAGGAAATGCCAAAAGAAAGAGTGGAAAGGGAAGTTGAGAACATGCAAGAAGTTGAGAACATGCTTAATTTCACAATTAAGCATAAGGAAACGTTATAAATAAATATAAGAGCAAGAAAGAGTAGCTGGATGATCAAGACAGAAGTATGGAACCAATACACAGAGAAAAACAGAGATAAAATGAAAGTGTGTGTGCACATGCTTCAAGAGAGACACACGAATAAAGGGAAGCACTGGTTTCAAATCCCGAGAGCTCCAGGATCCTATTCCCCTGAAAGTTTCAGATTCCTAGTGCCCAAAGTCTGCAGGTATCAGTTATAACAGAGTCTGAACATTTTGCATATCCTATCTTTGGCTTTTCATCCAATCTACCATCTCTTTTATTAATGTTATAAGCTAAATATTATCAAGACCTCCAAATGGACTAGGTCATCAGTTTTTTTTTTAAGATTTTATTTATTTATTCATGAGAGAAACACACACACACACACACACAGAGAGAGAGAGAGAGAGAGAAAGAAAGAGAGAGAGAGGCGGAGACACAGGCAGAGGGAGAAGCAGGCTCCATACAGGGAGCCCGAGTGGGACTCGACCCTGGACTCAAGATCACATTCTAAGCCAAGGGCAGATGCTCAACCACTGAACCACCCAGGCATCTGGACAGTCATCAGTTTTCTAAGAGATAAGTACAAACTGAAATAATTTGATCTCAAATATTATCAGAAATCCTACCTCTCTCCCAAAACCTCCAAAGATCAATTTGAGGGTAAAAATGGTGACTTACTGTCCCTCCTCACTGAGTTCCCACTTCTGCATTCTCTATCTTAACCCTAAAGGCATTGAGTTTTTTTTTTTTTCTGCATCATGATTTTCCAGCGGGCATTACCTCAATCTTTTTATTCCTCAAAATGAAACACAAAGGTGTTTATAAGGCCAACTTTACTAAAATGTAAAACAAGAAGTGCTACATTACAGCAAATAACTTAAATAGAAGGCATCCCTATTCTTACAGTCCCTCAGTCATTTTTTTATCATAAAGGAATTCTACTTAGCATCTTCTAATAAAAGTCCTGTGGTTGTTTTGGGGATTTTTGTTTTGTTTTCTTGGTTTTTTGCTGTATTGCTAGATTCCCTTTGACCCCCAATTCCCTCCTCAACCCCCCAAATCCTTAAAATCTCTAGGAGCTACCCCTTTCTCTGACCTTAGCCACCCAGACAAAGACCAGGGAATCTTATCCCCATTACCCATTAAATATGCCAATGAAACCACACTCCAAAAGACAGTCCCTTTTCGCCTCAAGAATCCTGAAGCTGCAAGTTAGGAAAAGCAACTTTTTATGAAAACAAGAGCACCCAAGATTGAGTAGTCACTGTGTGCCAAGTACTAAACTTAAGAGTCATCAACGCACCTAATTCTTATATTTCCCTTATGTTGAAGGTTCTATTCACATCCCTATTTTAGTGACAAAGAAACTTGCCTCAGGCCTACGATGCTAGAAAGTATAATAGAGCCTGAACTAGAACTAGGACCCCTTCTAGAGTCCTAGAACTAGGACTCACACCAATACAATTCTGTCTCTGCCATGTTGCCTTGTATAGAACCTTACAGTAAGTAAAGCTGGTATGCTGATGATAGAAAATACACTTAAAATTCCTCTGGGATATGTTCTGCGGAGACTATCAGCTCTAGAACTAGTGAAACTCGAATAGGAAATAGTAGCACATACAGAAGTTTTGATGAAAGTGAAGGTCATTTAACAGAGGACTTTATGATGATTTCTGCCTAACAGCAGGTCATGGTGTCACACAGGAAATCTCCAGTGAAGCTTCATATGTTATTACAAAGTCATCCCTGCATTTATGGAAGTTCTATTTTTTTTATTCTATCATGTTTACAAGCAAAGAAAATTTCTAAAAGTATTTCTACATATTTAGGCTTTTCAATTAAATAAAAGCACTATTAAATTCTCACTTTTTAAGTTTTATGGACATTATTACTTAGGTGAAGACCTTATTTTCAACATGCCTCTAGGCAAGCGGACATCAAAGGAAGGTAACACATTTAAAATACCTTCTAATACTTTAGGAAAAATAATGTGCTTCATCTATTCAATAAAATATGACATTTCATTGGATATCTATGTTAAAGCAAAGGCTCCTAATGCATATGAAATTAGACCTTATTAATGTAGGCATATTTTACTGGGAAAGCACAGTATATAAAAAGCTTGGCACACTGGAAAAACCCAGAGGCCAGTGTTGCTAGACCATAGAGAATAATAGCAAAAGAAAAGAAAGATAAGAAAACACTATATTGTGCAGGGTTTTCTCAGCCAAGGAAGATGGTTTGGATTTTGTTTAAAGAGAAATGAGAAATCTTTAAGATAACTGCGTAATATTCTCCAGGTGTCTTGAAATAAGAACTAAAGATCTACTCTATTCTTATTGCAACCTTTAAATATACTGCCTCATTATATAATACATGTGTGTCATGAAGTACATATGTAAATATCATGCCTGTGAATTGAACTGCGGTGTGCTGTTGCCTTGCCAATATCAGAGAGACACCACAGAGATGCAAGCAAGCAAGCCATATGTGCTCCTGGCATCGCTGACACACTGTGCAGTAATGGCATATGCCTTGAGTATCTTAAAAGTATGTTGTTACTAGTTTTAGTATATTTGATTATATATTCAAGTTTATTTGGAGGCTTTTAAAAAGAAATTACTTCTTACTTATGAAGTTAGCAACTAATAACAATGTACTATTTGCTCAAAGGAATATACATTTGTAGCCAAGTTTCCTGAAGTAGTTTTTAAATTTACATAAATGTAATTGCCTTCTCAATTTTTAAGGCTTTAAAAAAATTTGCATTTTTGAGTAAAATTTAGTATGATTACATCTATTCTAAAACCTTTCCTAATTTTATATACATGCATACACACACGCATACATGCAAGTTATACATATCATATATATATACCTTGTTTATATTACATTATATTACACAAATTGAGGTTTACCAATTACACATATATAAATTATATGTGTATAATACAAATTACATGGTATGTTATATATGTCAGTTATATATATATATCTTATAAATTATAGTTCTGTAAGTCATTTATTACAAATACGTGTGTGTGCATATATCAAATCTTTCTGAGAGCAGATTTTAATGAATACCTAAGACTTTTTGCAAGGTACAAATTGTTCATCATTTGATAATGAAAATCATTATGTGCAAATTTTATGCCATACAAATTAGGAACTCTAAAATAGATAACACAAGAAAAGAGGGATGCTTTTTAAAACCAGCATAGATAGGTTCTAGATAGAAACTTTCTGTCTTTGCCAAAGAGGACAAAAAAACTCTAAAAGAAGGCATTTACCCTGGAATCAAATTCCTGTTCTTCTAGTATCAAATGTGTGACCAATGGAAAACCTGCCCAATTTGGGTCCTAATCTATTCAACTCTAAAATAGCAGTGTACTTTGCAAAGCTGCAGCAAGATCAAAAGACATAATACTTGATACCTAGGAGAAAGTCAACATCTATTTCTTCCCCATGTCTTTTGGAAAATTACTTCAGCAGCATGCCATGAAAGAAAGTATTCACAGTAATGTTTCCCAAAGATGAAGTATCGACAAAAAATTGCTGCAAACTGTTGAAGCTGTGAAGTATTTAAAGAAAGCTAGAAAAAAAATAACATTTCTATTAAAATGTTTCTAGATTCAGGCATGTTTAAAAAAGTATTGGTGAATTGTACTTAGATATTTAGTTATTATTCTGTAAGTCTTTTCTATACATCAGGCCTGGGGATGGTAAGCATCAATCAAACCTTTTGAACCCAAAATACAAACTTAAGAAGAGAATAGTATACATCACACTTCTCAATAAACAGTCTGGAGATGTACTCTTAAGTTTAGAGCAGTTCTTCTAACATTTACAGTTCATTTTAAATAGTGTTGACACTGACACTCCAAGGTTTCAATTCATAAGCATATTCATGAATTAGATGAACTAGATGTGTTTCACTTGGAAATAGCTATATACTGCCTAGGCTGAATTTTAAAACAAAACCAGAAATAAACAAACCAAAAATCCCACCAAGCCTTCTGACTGAGTGCATTCAAGATTGCAGAAATAAAACCACAATTGTCTTAGGCTTTCTAAAGAAATTTTCTTAGGAAAAGGGATATTTCTCCTTCAGCAAGTGCAAACATATGAATAAGAGTTTGAAGGAGAAATGTGGCATAATAATCAGTGTTAACTTTGATTATTCTGATAGCATTTTAGAACTTATTTTAAAATCCTTAATCTTATTTGATTCTTAAAAATAACTTGAAATAAAGTTTGTTATTTTACAGATGAAAACACTGAAACTCCAAAAGGTTTATAACATTTCAAGTGATCACACAAGGCAAACCTTGAAAGATATTCAGCAATATGCTTGCAGCTAGAGGGAAGTAAGACATTTAACGCAATTTCCTTGTTGATATTTTTTAAGAACATAAAGACTTGATTAACATCGGATAGCTAGGATCAGTCAGGTACTAGAGTGAATATCTTTTATTCCCTAGCCTAATACTCTTGTCACTAAACCATTCTGCCTTATGTGTAGGTGAACAGGACAGGGTGAGTGCCTGGGACCAATCATTTCACTGCTCTCAGTGAACCTAAAGCAAAAAGACAGGTACCCACAGAGTGACTACTTAACCCACGCTACTCTCAGAGCAAAGGTTGTACCATCTGCTGAGCTCCTATCCCCATCTTTCTGTGAAATTAACTGGAACAGATGACTGACATGATGTTCTCTGTACTCATTTTTGCAGGAAGAAAATTAAAAGTTAAGAACAATCAGGGATTAATAAGGACCATCGATGATATTTTAGAGGTGAAATCATTTCTATCAGGTGTGATCCTTATTGAATTTCCCCTGTTAGAATATTTCTAATCTGAAGAAAGATTCTTCTGAGTATATTTTCCTAATGCTAAGTTTTTTGGATTTTGGATAATTTTTTATTTACAGTTTTTTAAACCTCATGAGTTCTAAAGATACATCCTAAATTGCATATGTACTTATTATCTAATGAATAAAGTTCTTTTTTTTTTTTTTAAGGATTTTTTTGGTTGATTGTGAGCTCACATGACAGCAAGAGCCAGCACAAGTGAGGTGGGTGAGGGAGGGGAGGCGCAAGAGGAAAGGGAGAAAGAATCCTAACCAGACTCCACCCTGAGTGCAGAGCCCCACAAGGGGCTCAATCCAAAGACCCTGAGATCATGATTTAAGTCAAAATCAAGAGTCAGACACTTAACTGACTGAGCTACCCAGGTGCTCCTCAAGTTCTCAACCAAAATGCTTTCAGGCCCAATAGCCAATTCCCTACATTTTTCCATATATCTCCATAGAAAAACGGTCTACAGTTTAGACATTAAATGTGTCTCCTCTTTGTCTCAAGACACTGTCCTAACTTAGACCCTCATCTCCTCTTCATAGACTCCTGCAAAGCCTCTGGTCTCATTTTTGCCATTATTTTCAAAAGCACAGAATCTAATCTTGCCTTTGTGCTCCTTCACTATAGTTGTCTCTGGAGTAATATTAACATTCTATTTCTTGATATGGGTGCTATTTATACAGATGTGCTAACTTTGTGAGAATGTAGCAATCTGCACACCGATGATATGTGCACTTTTCATTAGGTGTGCTATAATTTAATTTAAAAAGACTCAGAGTTCTAAATGTCAGTTGTGACTTCTGGACTGCACTTGAAATTTTCTGTAAACCACTTCACTCAAATAAAGGTACTAAAATGGAATGGAATTGAAACTACTGTGCCCTAAATTCAAAGAAATATTTGTCCATGAACAGAACATCCTCTCCTTGCATGATCTAAGTTTCTAGTGTTTCCTCCCATATTTTTATAAGTTATCTTTCCAAATATGTAATGGAGTGTATAAAATATATAATATTCATCACAAGGCAAATATGTGATTGTCAGAAAACACTGATATTTTGAAGTTACTAAGCTTTTTAATGAGAGAAATTTAGTTTTCATTATATTTTATTTTTCTTCAGCTTCTCAGCTCTTTTCTGTTTTTTTTCAGGTAAAATCATTTCAAGAAAGGAAAGCCGTAAGGTAATATAGCACATAATAAATAAATAAATATATATATATATATATATATATTTGAATTAAAAAAAAACCTCAGTGTCTCCACCTAGAGGACAAAAGAAAACTGGGCTGTTTCGCTTCAAAACTATCTTTACTTTTCCCATCTCCATCTCTGTATCTCTTCCACTCACATCTTACACACACCTCATGTATTCTGGTCACACTAACACATTTGGTATTTCTTAAACTTCACTTTCTCTCCTCTCAGCGCTCATCTACTTCACATGTTGTCTATGCTGACTGAATGGTGTGGTGGCCACTCTTTTCCCAGGGCTCTTTAAACCCACAACTCCCCAGAAATGATTAAATTGGACAGTAACTACAGTGTGCACTCTCTGGCCACAATGACTACCTGGACATGAGCATATCACCAAAGTGCAACCACTGGAAATAAATATATATATTTATGTGTATACATATTCATGTATATAAATTATGTACATGTATATATATTTATGTGTGTGTATATATATGTGAACATATATATATATATACATACATACACATACATAATTTATTTTTTTTCTGGAACAAATAAGTAAGCTGTAGGTAGTGATTTCATTATGGAAAAGCCAGAGATAATGAAGATGAGCCAGAAAGTAACAGAAATGAAACAGAGAAGATTTTGGTAGTATCAAGTTTCTGATTTCCAACACGGAAATTCCAGAAAATCCCCAATTCCTACAGTTCTTTCTTTGATTCTATCAGTTCCAACATCACCTATTCTGTGAAGTCCTTTCTGAAAATCTCTATGTGGAGTTCTTTACAGAGGTAAAAATAAGTCCGTACCTGCTCTAAACCACCATGCGTCTACGATAAATAGCACTAACCAAAGTTACTTGTTTTACTTGTCTGCATTCCCAACCAGAACTATAAACTCTTAGAAGGTATGAATTTATATCAGGTATAATGTCCCCTTTGTGCTTAATGCACAAGAAAAGATTAAACACCTACTGAATTTTAAAAATGGACTACTCAGAAAAAGAAAATAGAAACTAAGTGAGAGTAGTTTTAAAGACAGCAAGGAGTTTTTTTTTAATAAAGATTTTATTTATTCATGAGAGACACAAAGAGAGAGGCAGAGACACAGGCAAAGGGAGAAGCAGGCTCCCTGTGGAGTGCCCAATGAGGGACTCAATCTCAGGATCCCAGGATCAGGCCCTGAGCCGAAGGCAGATGCTCAACCGCTGAGCCACCTAGGCGTCCCATGGGGGAGTTTTAAGTACTCCAATGCAAGTATGTCAGGAATATCTTAGTGCTATTTAAAAAATTAAATATTGTTAATAGCTAAGATGAGTTTTATTTTAAAAGCACATGATGTTAAGTAACAGGCTAGTAGCATCCCACTTTTCAAGCAAGATTCATCCTTAAAAACTTCGCAAAGGACAGACTGCCAATCTGGAAACCTAATAAGGATGGTGGAAAACAGAAGATAACAGAAAAAAATGCAAACAAAATATGGGAGGAATAATAAGGGGATGAAAATAAGACCTAAGAACATTAAGGAAACCAACAGTATATAATGTGAAAAAATGGAAGGTAGAATGAGGGATAAACAGAAACCTAAAATGTGTAGCGTTGAAACACCTAACATAAAAATGAGGAAAATCTGATGTAGTATTTTATTAAAACTACAGTACAATCTTGTGGTTGTCATAGATATTATATAGGTTACCCAAAATATCATACATTAGTATTTCCCAAACAAGACTACATGAGTTTTTCAGTAAAAATAATTTTGTAGTTTTTGTTTTCAAAACAATCTGAATGATCAATAACATCATGTTGTGCCCCATACTTCAGGGACTGAGTTTGCATTGCCATCACCCTGTCACCATATAGCACTTGATCTACTGTCATGGGCTAATGATAATGAGTAAAGAAAACTGAGGGATTTCAAATAGGGATGGATTAGTACTAAGTGAAAATGAACTGATGGTGAAGGTGATCATTATGAAATATGTGAACCATTTTAGATGGAGAAAGTGGTAAAAGGATGCAGTCCTGTTAAGGCAGGCAAAAGTACCAATAGGTGAAGTGCAAAGACTCTGCCTATAAGAGTTAGGACCACAGTTACACTGTGAGCAGAAATGTGATCTTGGAAAAATAACACTATTGCTTTAAAGTAATGATGTTCAGTTAACATTTCATTGGTTTTACTATTTTGTTTCTATTAACTCATTTTATTTTTCAGTTTTACAGTTAGAAATAAGCTATAATATTATGGTTTACAATTAACATTTTAGGTTACACTACGTTAAAATATTTCTTGAAAACACTAGAATTTTTTTTAAAGATTTTTTATTTATTTATTCATGAGAGACACACAGAGAGAGAGAGAGAGAGAGAGAGAGAGAGAGAGAGGAGCAGAGGGAGAAGCAGGCTCCATGCAGGGAATCCGATGTGGGACTCGATCCCACGTCTCCAGGATCAGGCCCTGGGCCAAAGGCAGCGCAAAACCGCTAAGCCACCAGGGATGCCCTGAAAACACTAGAATTTTAAATAGCAGTAGTTGAGAAGGAATAACTCCCTACTTTGGCTTTCCACATGTTTTTTTTTCCTTTTAAAGGTGTTGCTAGTATTTATATTTGCAAAAAATTACTGGTAAGCATCTTAAGAATTTATTTATTTGACAGAGAGAGCACACACACAAACAGGGGAAGAAGCAGAGGAAGAGGGAGAAGCAGACTTCCCATTGAGCAGGGAGACTGACATGGGACTCGATTCCAGCACCCTGAGTTTATGACCTGAACTGAAGGCAGATGCTTAACTGACCAAGCCACCTAGGTGTCCCAGTTTAAAAAAAAAAAAAAAAAAGCATGGGTGGGGCACCTGGGTAGCATAGTCAGTTAAGGGTCCAACTTTTGCTTTCAGCTTGGGTCATGATCTTAGGGTTGTGAGATCGAGCCCTACATCAGACTCCATGCTCAGTTTGGAGTCTGAGAATCTCTCACCCCCTCCCTCTGCCCCTCCTGCTCCCACTCTCTCTCAAATAAATAAATCTTGGAAAGGAAAGGAAAGGGGAAGGGGAAGGGGCAGGGGAAGGGGAAGGCGGAAGGGGAAGGGGAAGGGGAAGGGGAAGGGAAGGGAAGGGAAGGGAAGGGAAGGGAAGGGAAGGGAAGGGAAGGGAAGGGAAGGAAGAAGGGAAGGGAAGGAAGAAGGGAAGGAAGAAGGGAAGGAAGAAGGGAAGGAAGAAGGGAAGGAAGAAGGGAAGGAAGAAGGAAGGAAAGGAAGAAGGAAGGAAAGGAAGAAGGAAGGAAAGGAAAGGAAAGGAAAGGAAAGGAAAGGAAAGGAAAGGAAAGGAAAGGAAAGGAAAGGAAAGGAAAGGAAAGGAAAGGAAAGGAAAGGAGAAAGGAAAGGAAAGGAAAGGAAAGGAGAAAAGGAAAGGAAAGGAGAAAAGGAAAGGAAAGGAGAAAAGGAAAGGAAAGGAGAAAAGGAAAGGAAAGAAGAAAAGAGAAGGGAAGAAGAAAAGAGAAGGGAAGAAGAAAAGAGAAGGGAAGAAGAAAAGGGAAGGGAAGGGAAGGGAAGGGAAGGGAAGGGAAGGGAAGGGAAGGGAAGGGAAGGGAAGGGAAGGGAAGGGAAGAAAAGAAAGAAAAACAGCATGGGCTGGGGGGTAATTACCAAATAAGATAATCTTTCGATATATCTTATAATTCTCTTACTCTACAATGATAAAGACAGTAGTGTACGAGAAATATTTGGTTTGCTTTATTTGGGGAGAAAGAAGGAAGGGTTATAAGAGCATTAAACATGCTCTTTAAAGCTATAATTCAGTAATATAAAGCATATCCTACTTATCATCATATTTCTATTTATCAAATATTGCCTCCCATGGCTATTTCCCTTATGGTTGTAATAAATGGAAAGTAAATTTTATGTATTACTTCATGGAAAAGCATTTTAAAATCCTTATTGGAATGTATAATTGACTTTGGCAAACTTTTCTTCTACAGAGATGAAACACTTTAGAGAAGAAGAAACTAATATTTACTACATTCTCACTAGGATAGGTATTCATTTATTTATTTATTCATTTATTAATATTCCAAGGGCTGGAATACAAATGTGGGTATAATCCATATTACGTACCATGAAAGAGGTCAGAGTTTAGAGGAGGAACTAGAGAAATAGCAAGTGTCAACTACCGTGATAGCATAGAAGATGGGGAGCCTAAAATATCAATCACCAAGCTTAGCCAACATTACCTCTATCTTCATAGACACCATGAGATGTGGCTACCATTATTCCAGTTTTACCAATGAGAAAACTAGGTATGATTCAGAGAAATAATTTGTTTCAACTCATGGTTTTTCTCCACTTTCTAGTTTCTTTGAGTTTTCTGCGTGTTGTGTCCCTAAGTGACGGTTTCTTAATTTTCCAAATTATTCCCTTCTTAGGCTTTTGGTAGAGTTTATCAGAAAAGGAATCTGCATTGATTTTGTCAAGTTGCTCACTGCCAAATCAATCATCTGAAATGTGGTTTCTAACCCTGCCATTTTACCTTCATAGTTCTAGTTCATTGAAAACCTTCAACCTGCCAAACTGGTTAATTTCTAATTTTAATTCTTATTTGACACTTTTATCGCTCTTTTCATGAAATTGTTTTGTTTTGTTTGTAACCTTCCTTTGCTTTTCCTTTTACTTGTTTTCAGTTTTTACTCAGTCTCCTCACTAGGATCTCTTTTGCCTGTATATTAAAAGCCACCCAAGGAAGACAACTGGGGGTACCCCATTTTGTACTTACTCGCTTTGTAATTCTGAAATAATCCCTGTAGGTCTTGAATTCCTCTCTCTCCTGCTAATCCTCATCACCATTTATGAGTTCAAATCCTCATTCTCTCCCACCTGAACAATTACAATAGCCTTTCAATTATGTTCATCCCTGTAGCTTTCACTTCTACTGTTTCATCCATACTGTTGCCCAAGTGATTTTTCTAACTCACAAATCCGATCTGGTCACTTGTTCATTTAAGCTTGGGAAGAGTTTATAGTGTAACAGAAATAATTTATAGTCTCTTCCAATCACACTAGCAAACTGTACAATCAGGATCTATGTTACAAAAGACAGAAACTGGTTAACGTGAGCAGAGAAGAATTTATTAAAATTTTGCCAAATAAGTCACTAAATTAACAGAAAGTTTGGAAAGCTAACGTGAGCAGAGAATAATTTATTAAAATTTTACCAAATAAGTCACTGAATCAACAGAAAGGCTCCAACAAGATGTAAAGAAGGCAAGGCTCATACAAATTCCCACCACCGAAATACTCTTCATGTAATTCCACCACTATCATAATGGACACTGGGCACTAACTTGTGAATACACATTCACTCCCCTCATCCCTGAACTTTTAAATTCATATAAAATACTTGAAAAATCTTTACTGATCCTTCCCATTTGTGTCACTCCCCCAAATCTAAGTCTTGAGCAGAAGTAACTGATTGATCACGCATAAGTCAGGGACAAAGAGAGAGTACAACTCCTTGCTATCAATTTTTCTTAAGATGCAACCTTAAAAGTAGATGAATGGTAAATCCCAATTCATACTCCATATGGCTACACTGAATTAAGTTCTCTAAAGCTAAAGAAAAAAAACAAAACAAAACAGGGCATTATAAGTTTACAAGAATAATTATTAGGTGTAATGGACAGAATTAGAATTGGTACAAACAGGGCAGCCCTGGTGGATCAGCAGTTTAGCGCCACCTTCAGCCCAGGGCGTGATCCTGGAGACCAGGGATCCAGTCCCATGTTGGGCTCCCCGCATGGAGCCTGCTTCTTCCTCTGCCTGTGTCTCTGCCTCTATCTCTCTTCTCTGTGTCTCTCGTGAATAAATAAATAAAATCTTTAATAAATAATAACTGGCACAAATTATCCTTCCCTCTTATATCCCCAAAATGTATCTGTCTCTCATGATTAAAGGTATTTTCCAAAAAAAAAAAAAAAAGTATTTTCCTGAAAGTTAAATATGACTAGATATGAATATCACATTAATAACCCAACACGACTTGCTCTTCCCTGGGAGCTCATTTGCAATTTCCTTCCTTTTCCTCATAGATGACAAGGTTAAGGCTGAGGTGAGGTAAAGCTAAATCTAAATTAAGTGGGACACTCACTCAAATCCCTTGTATTACTCTCCTATAGCCCCTCCCACAAACTCTGGGCTATACAACAAGATTACTTAACAGTAATATTAACAGTATATTAACAGCATATTAAATACTTTTCTTCAAATCTATTAAATCAGAAATAAGATAGAAGATGGCTATCTCTTTCTTTGGGTCATCAACTTTATCTACAGGAAAGGTTTATCAAAATCAGAAATCAAAACATTCATCTGGCCAGATCATGATAGCCAATAAAAATCAATTATATTATTCATTTAAATAAAAATATAATTATATCTAAACCTCAAAGATCTGTATAGCTAAGACTCCTCTTCTTCAGAATAAAGGCAAAACATATTCTCTAGAACAGTAATTCTGTATGGTTTTTACCTGCCATATGTTTTTATTTTTAATTCATCTTTCTAAGGTCAGCTACTCATAAACAGAACTTTAAGAAAATATAAATATAAAACTTCCTCTATAACTTAAGACCAAATCTCATTACTTTGTCATGCTCCCTTAAATGGTCAGAATGCTGTCACAAACATTCTAGATTCTTCTTTTATCATATCCTTCATTTTTTCTCCCAATTTATTTCTAAGAACATTATGTTCTAAGAACACTGAACTACTTATAGATATCCCTTAAACCAAAGACAGCATTTCTAGTCCCATCTCTTAAATCTTCTAACTCTTAAATATTTTACAAAAGCATTTTTGTGAAGTTTTGTTACCTGTCCCCAGATGAAGGGCATAATCATTCACTTCATTCTATCTCTATTTCACAAACACATTTGTATTAGCTTACGTGCCATATTTTGTCATAACAGTTGAAGTCTATACTTGATTATTACATCTCCAGCTTCTAGCACAGTGTCTGGCACATGGTGAACAATCAAATATATAAGAAAAAAAAAATACAGATGAAATACAGATTTAACAGCATCTCTTACTGTTTCTCCTTTTCTCTGCTTTTCATTCCTCTTACTAGTTTCACTTCGACATCTCAGGGCCACACTGTCTATTTCTGCCTCCTATTCTATCCAGAGAGTTAATCTGAAATTTCACATCTGTTTCTTATTAGTAAAAATATAACTTTTGACCAGCCAGAGTGTTTTCTATTTACTGACAGTTTTGGAAGGTAGTTTCAATGCAAATTCAAAGTGAATTTTTTTTAAAATAATGTACTCTATACAATCTGCACAGCATACAAAAGATATTTTCTATAAACAATTTGATTTGTACATGTGATAGTGCTCTAAAACATAAAAAGCAGCCCAAAAGTTCTGGAAATACAATGAAGTTCAACAGTATTCAGGATTTGCAGGTAAATTTTTTCTTGCTGATTAACTTTGGGCTTCAAGTAGTCTGTTACTTTTTTTTTATGTTAAGAAACAGCCAAAAAGTAGCTTTTCTTTCTAGTCATCAGTAATTGATTTTAAGTCCTGCATTAAACCAGATAACCTTCTACTACAGTTTCTAAAAATAAAATGTTAGAAAATCTTGGTACCCTTGAAAGTTAGTATTATTTTGGTTTTTTTAAATAGACACAGTTTCTTTTTGTTTTAGGATCAGTCTAAATTTCACTCTGATTTTATTTTTTTTCCCTACAGCTGCTGCTATACTATCTTCTTCCCTTTTAGAAGATAGTCAAGTATTAAAAGGGAGGTGATACAGCATATTCTGGGACCTAAATGAGGTTGGCTCTCTACTTAAATGAGAAGGAATAGTCATCAGCAAAAGAAAAGATGCAAATATCTGCATTGTTTTAGCCCTAGAACACGAGAGGTTTGCAAATCAGTTATTTCCAAGAACATCTAGAACCTGTTTTATATGAGAATCGATCATATATCAACTTTTTTTTAAAAAGTAATAAAAAGTTATCATTTTGATTTCTGGATTCTTTTTATTTTATTAATATTTAACTTCACAGAAACAAATTTAGGGATAACCACAAAGTCAGAACCTTTATAACTCTGGATCCCCAGCACCTTGAAGGTGGCAGGTTCTTCTTATAGGTATAATAACACGTTGCTTAATTTGTATTTTTCTCTTTGGCAGCATATAAAGAAAGGAAGTTATTTCATAGAGGTTAAAGATGCAATTTACTACTTTAAAAACTCTGAAAAACATTATGCTTGGACTAGGACTATCTTGGTAGATAATAATTTCAGTGGAGCTTTCAATTTCTCTACACGGAGAAAGTAGATTACTATGTTTCATTAATTTGCCATCTACAATTTTCTTCTTTTGGAATTAAAGTCTAGAAAGTTATTTTTATTCCTACTACATAGAATCTACTATTTTTGACAAACTCATTATTCAGTTTCTATAATATCTTCTACTTTACAAACTTAGATGTGATGTTTTATTTCTTCTGTCACTCTAGCAATATGAGCATTCATAAGTATTGACATTCCAAAGAACACATAAAATCTAGATTACATAAATTTTCTGACCCTAGTCGTCCATTTCACATCATTCCTGAATACTCTCCTTGTCACAAGAACAAATATTCTTTGTTGTATACAAATGTTGCACACAAAGACATTTTCAAGCAGATTACTGAAGGACTACTTAATATTTTTTTTTGGCATGCTCATATAGAGACAAATAGACATATATTGGAGATTCAGTAGTAGGAAGCAAAGATAATGTAAATTTTGTGTGATCAAAAAATAGATTTTATGAAAACAAATAGGAATCTCAAAAAAAATGTATTAAGGTAAAGAAAGCAATAGGTTAGGAGGTTAAAAGCCATACACCTAAACAAAGATTATCTATATCTTCACTGAAATGTGTATATCTAAATGAGAGTAATATATTGGATTTTAAGTAATGGATTTTCAAAGTAACAGACCAAAATATAACACAACAGTAGTTGATGACAATAAAAAGAGAATTTTACTTGAATTTCTGAATACCTATCACAACATTAATTGCATTATGGTCACAAACCTAAAAAATTTTTCAAATAATAATTTAAAAACTCCATAAAAATTTAATCCTATACATCCTTGTATCAAATGCTCTTCCAGAAAGAAAGAAAGTTAACTACCTAATTTTAATATTATTACTAATTTTATAAGTAGGTACTGGTTTACGCGTAGTTGAGAAGAGTGTGACTATGTCTTTATGTGCAAAAGCACTAAACAAGTGAAATTTAAAGGCATCCCAACGTAGCTACTAATACTATGTTCCATCTAGGAAATGCAGGAACAGATAAAGGTGTCAGGTTTAGAGAAAGAAAACCTATGCTTCAGGCTTACTTCTCAATTTATTAATTTTAGAACCTTAAATAGGTCATTTAATTTCAATGGTTTGAGTCAGCCATTTACTGAAAACCGAATAACTTTCTTTAGCACAAAAGAGCTAAGGCAGAGCTAAGGCATATAAAAGCACTTCACAGACTGTACAACACAGAATATAAGGAAATAAGCTGTTAGTATGAAGTAGAGGTGACTATTTTCTTCTATAGAGTAGTTTTTACTATAATAGCTAGTTCCAAATAAAATTATTACTGATTATTGCTAGCTTTTTTCAATTTTAACTTTAATGTCGAATTATTTTAATGAATGTATGGTGTTAAATACACCTTGATTATTTTTGTATTTCTTAAAATTTAGGTCTACCCACACTTGTAAAAATAAAGAGCCAAAGCAATTAGTTAAGTCAACAATAAAGAAGGAGCACAAAATCTGCAAAGCTAGGGACACCTGGGTGGCTCAGCGGTTTGGCCTCTGCCTTCGGCCCAGGGCGTAATCCTAGAGACCTAGAATTGAGTCCCGAGTCCAGAGTGGGACTCCCTGCATGGAGCCTGCTTCTCTCTCTCTCTGCCTCCCTCTCTGTATCTCTCATAAATAAAATCTTAAAAAAAAAAAAAAAAAGAACCTGCAAAGCTCAAATACCGAGGAATGGTCACATAGCAAAGTTCAGGAAACCTATTACCTGTATTACCTCATTCTCCAGTCTAGAGAAGCTTGGAGTTTATGTATAATATGGCTTTCTTATTGGAAGTTATTTTTATAAAAGTCTAGTTATATATACATACTTACACACCCCACACATGCTATTCCTCAGTGTCTTTTATAATGAAAGTATCCTATAATACTCAGATTATAGTTACTAATAGTTAATGCAGAGAAATAGACAAGTATTACATTATTATAATATTCATTTTGTCACTTCCAGGACTTCTAAACATACTAATTATTACAAAATGGAAATTGTAAGCATTGCATAGTCTGAATAAATTTATAAATATATCAATTATTTTACTTACAATAAAAAATAACCTCAATATCATATTTAAGGGTACTTAGCAATTACTTTATTTTTATTATATATTATTATTATTTAAAACATTTTAAAAGATAGGTATTTAAGAGACAGCATGTGTGCATGAGTGGTGGGGGGAAGGGAGGAAAGAGAGGGAGGGAGTGCAAACAAGGGAGGGAGAGAGTCACAGCCCCCGCTGAGTATGGAACCCAAGGGACAGGGGCTGGATCCTTCTGAGATCATGACCTGAGGCACAATCAAGAGTTTGACATTTAACCAACTGAGCCACCTGGGGACCCCTAGCAATTACTTTTTACATACACAGTTCAAATTTGCTACCAAATTTACTATTAACATTTTAAAATTTATGTTCTTTAAAGCCAAAGATTAGTATTAAAATTCACTAAATCTAATCAGTAGAATTATTTCTGTCATGACACAAGCAAATTTTGTATTGACATTCATTAAAACTTTTTTCTTGTAACTCTAGGCCTCTTCATTTCTTTATAATATCTTCCTTAAAAAAAGAATTTTATTTTTTTAATATTTTATTTATTTATTCATGAGAGACCCACAGAGAGAGAGGCAGAGAAACAGGCAGAGGGAGAAGCAGGCTCCACATAGGGAGCCTGATGTGGGACTCGATCCTGAGACCTGAGGATCACGCCAAAGGCAGGCACTAAGCTGCTGAGACACCCAGACATCCCACAAAATAGGATTTTAAGTGGTAATGTTAGAATTTTTGTTAATTGATTGTCCTGTTAGTCTGAATAAACCTATTTAATTTCCGACTTTTCGAGGAAAGCAGAAATTAGTAACACATTAACAGAAACAAAGAAATTGGTATTATTGTTAGAATATACCATTAACAGAAACACAGGGAAAATTTTATTAAGAAAAAATATGTGATGATAAAATTATTGGCCAATAAGTTAATATATATATTGAATAAAAATATTATTTAAAAAAAAATATTATTTATAGATAACTAATTGAAAAGACAATTTTTTCCAGGCTTAACCATTGTAAAAAGTAGATTACTTCCATGAAGATAGGAATCAATGAGGTCATCAAATAGGCTCCATAATAAGTATATAAGTATCACAGGTATATTCCCCACCCATTGAGTGTTTACATTCAAAAGGAGGAAACTTTGAAATGGACATTCACGAAAGACTCCATAGATTTCTACCATTACTGGATACCTTTCAAGAAAACACAAATGTACTAGAATTAATATTAAAATAATTGAATACATTTTTCTTCTTACTACAAAAAAAAATGACCTAAGTTAAAATAAATTCCTAGAGATTAGTGACCAACTGAGGTTAATGGCCTGAAACTATACTTTAGGCAATTAACTCCACCCATCCATTCATTAATCCCCAGGAAATACCCAGGTCTACAATTGTTACTGCTTAATTATAACCCGAATGGAACCATGAGAGATGAGAGCGGCAATGTGATTGGCTAATGTACAAAAATTAAGTTCTCCATGAATGCCTTGTACATATCAATTAAAACTGCATCACCTTTAAAAAAAATCCATATGCCTATATTTCTTTCCCATTTTCAGTTCATAATAGCAATAATGACTTTGATGCTGGGCATTTTCTGAGAATTAATAGCCAGCGGATGTTAATGGTCCTTGGCTGTACCTTGAACCATTCACTCCTCCCTGTTAGTCATTAATTCCTATGAAATGCCCAGCTATTGCTTAATTAACTTTACAATGCAGTTAATGCAGATATGACATGATAGAAAGATTTTTATTTATAAGCTTCCAAAAAACAAACCTGCAGCTCAAAAAAGCCTTGCAAATATACAGTTTCAGATTTCTGAAATGTACACTGAAAATTAAGAATGGAGAGGTGATGTCAGCAAGAAGGAAGACTAGGAGATCCCAATGCTCTCTCCCCACCAAAAATAACTAAAGCAATAAATAACCTCAAATTGGAGAAAATAGCTCAGGAAAAGCTCTGGATTACAATGAAGCAGCAGCACAAAACCTGCAAAGCTCAAATACTGAGGAATGGCAACATAGCAAAGTTCAGGAAGCCTCTTATCTGTATTACCTCATCCTCCAGTCTAGAGAAGCTTGGGGTCAGGAGGAATAGCCTTAGAGGAATTGCACCCCATGGGGAAATGGAGAGCAGGAGAATCCCAATAGGCCTCACCACCGTGGACACTTCCAGCCTGTGCTACAAGAGGTTTCCCAGTGTTTACTGATGCCTATCCCAGCTGACAGAGCTGCCTACAGATACTCTCCTGTATCTATACCCTGTAGGTAAAGCTGTTGCTGTGAGGAGACCTGGTGCAGGGAGCTCAGTCACTGATATGTCCTGCTATCAGAACACCATAGTGTTTTACCATATAGGGGATCACAGCATGCCCCATATGTTATGTGCCCCACCACCAAGGCTCAGGTCTTGGCTCTGAACCCTCACTGTCAAGGCCACAATGCCACTGCTCTGAGCCCCACCCCCAACCCAGATCAGGACTGACCTGTCTTGGCCAGGAAGTGCTACCATTACTCTAAGCCCAGCTCTACTATGAAAAACTATATGCTAACAAACTACATAACCCAAGAAATGAATACATTCTAGAAGCCAAAACAGAATCATGAAGAAAGAGAAAATCTGAACAGAATAATGAGTAAGGAGACTGAATCAGTAATCAAAACCTTCCCACCACAGAAAAGCCCAGGAATAGATGGTTTTAGAGGTGAATTCTACCAAATATTTAAAGAATTAATGCCAATCCTTCTCAAAACTTCCAAAAAACTGAAGAGTAGGGAACACTCCCAAACTCATTTAACAAGGCCAGCCAGCAATGTTTTGGTACCAAAGCCAAATAAGGACACTATAAGAAAAGAAAATCATAAATCAATATCCTTGATAAATATTGATGAAATAATTCTCAACCAAATATTAGCACACTGATCTTAGCAGCACATGAAAAGAAATCACTCACAATGCTCAAGTGGGATTTACCCTTGGGATGCAAGGATGGGACAACATATGCAAATTAACAAATGTGATACACCATATTAATAGAATGAAAAATAAAAATCATGATCATATCATTACATGTATAAAAAAAACATCTGGCAAATTATAACATAAAACCCTTTCATGATACAAATACTTAATAAAGTGGATACAGAGGAAAATACCTCAACATAATAAGGTTATATATAACAAAACCACAGCTAATATCATATTCAAGTGAAAGGATGAAAGCTTTTTCTGAATGATCAGGAATAAGACAAGGGTGCCCACTTTCACCTCTCTTAGTCAACATAGTATAGAAGTCCTAGCTAGAGCAACTAGGCAGATTAAATAGATAAAAGACATCCAAATTAGGGATGCCTGGGTGGCTTCCATGGTGGAGCATCTGCCTGCAGTTCAGTGTGTGATCCCTGAGTCCCGAATCAAGGGATAGAGTTTGCTTTGGGCTCCTGCAGAGGACCTGCTTCTCCCTCTGCCTGTGTCTCTGCCTCTCTCTGTGTCTTTCATAAATGAATAAAATCTTTTTTAAAAAATGGTATCCAAATTGGAATTAATGAAGTAATTTTTTTGTTATTTGCAGATGAAATTATCTTCTATCTAGGAAACATTAAAGACTCCAACAAAACACTATTAAAACTAATAAAAAAAGTTCAGTAAAGTTGCAAGTTACCAAATCAACATACTGAAATCAGTTGCATTTCTACACCAATGCTGAATTATCTGAAAGAAAAATTAAAAAGCAATTTCATTTATAGTAGCATTGAAAATAATAAAATCCTTAGGAATAAATTCAACCAAGAAGATGAAAAATCTGTTCACTAAAAACCACAAGACGTTGATGAAAGAGACTGAAGACACAAATAAATAGAAAGATAATCAGTATTCTTCGAAGACCTAATGTGGTGAAAATATCCACTTTATCTAGAGTGATCTACAGATTCAAAGCAATTCCAATCAAAATTCCAATGGCATTTTTTCACAAAAATAGAAAAAAAGCATTCAAAAAATCATGTGGAAACACAAAAGTCCCCAAATAGCTAAAGCAATCTTGAGAAATAAGAACAAAGATGGAAGCATCACAATACCCAATTTCAACTATATTACAAAGCAACAGTAATTGAAACAGTATAGCACTGACATAAAAACAGGCACATAGAGCAGCAGAACAGAGCAGAGAGCCCAGATATAAATCTACACATATGGGGTACCTGGGTGGCTCAGTTGGTTAAGCATCTGCCTTCAGCTGAGTCATAATCTCAGGGTCCTGGGATGGAGCCCTACGTCAGGCTCCCTACTTAGTAGAGAGTCTGCTTTTCCCTCTCTCTCTGACTCTACCCCTGCTTTTGTGCTCGGTCTCTCTCTCACTTGTTCTCACTCTCTCAAATAAATAAATACAATCTTTAAATAAATGAATAAATCTATACATGTGGATTTTAACACAAGTGCCAAGAACACACAATGGAGAAAGGACAGTCTCTTTAATAAATGGTACTTGGAATACTGGACATCCACATGTCAAAGAATGAAATCAAGCCCCTATCCTACATCCCTCACAAAAATTAACTCAAAACATATTAAGGATTTAAACATAAGACCTGAAATCATAAAACTACAACAACACACAGGAAAAAAAGCCTTAACATTGGTTTTGACAGCAATTTCTTGGACAAGACACCGAAAGCACAGGCAACAAAAGCTAAAATAAAAGAATGAGACCAGATTAAAGTGTTTCTCAGAAAAGAAAACAAGAAGTTACAAAGGCAACCTATAGAATGGGAAAAAATACTTGCAAACCATATATACGATAATGAGTTAAATCCAAAGTATATAAATAACTCCTATAACTCAACAGCAAAAAACCAAATGATCCAATTAAAAAAAATGGGCAAAGGATCTGAATATTTTTCTAAGGAAAACATACAAATAGCCAACAAATATGTGAAAAAGTATTCAATAAAACTAATCATCAGAGAAATGAGAATCAAAACCAAAGTGAGATATCGTATCATACCTATTAGAATGGCTATTATAAAAAAGACAAGGGGTAACGAATGTTGGTGAAGATGTGGAGAAAAGAGAACCCTTATAAATTGTCGCAGGGATGTGAAATGTTACAGCCATTATGGAAAAAATTACGGCAGTTCCTCAAAAAATCAACATCTAAACTACCATATGATCTAGCTATCCTACCTCTGAGTGTATATCTGAAGGAATTAAAATAGTAGCTCAAAGAGATACCTGCATGCCTAAGTTCATTGCAGCATTATTTACAATAGTCAACATATGGAAACAAACAAAACGTCCTTTGATGGATAAATGGATATGGAAAATGTCTCATAAAACACACACACATATATGCACACACAGAGGAATATTATTCAACCATAAAAAGGAAATCCTGCCATTCAGGGATCAATCTAGAGATTAGGCTAAGTGAAATTAACCTTAAAAATGAAAAATATTAAATGGTATCACCTCTATACAGAATCTTTAAAAAAAATCTGACTTTATAGAAATAAGAATAGAATGGTGGTTGCCAGGGGCTGGGAAGCAGGAGAAATGAGGTAATATATGTCAAAAGATACAAATTTTCAATCGTAAGAAAAAATAAATTCTGAGGACCTAATGTACAACATGGTAACTATAGTCAATATAATATTACATACTTGAAATTTGCTGAGAATGTCTTGAGCATTCTTGTCACATATAGAATGGAGTTATCTATGTTAGCTACGTAGGATTATAGATGTGTTAATTATCTTGGTCTTGGTAATCATCCTACAACGTATATGTAATATCAAATAACCATGTTTTATACTTTAAATATATAGAACTATATTTGTCAATTATTTCCCAACAAAGATAAACATAAAGACAAATTCATTTCTAATCATGGGACTATAAAAAGGTATAGTTTAATTATGTCAACTTATAATAAAGAATTATACTATACTGAAAAGTGAAATAATTATGCTAAAATAGTAGGGTTGTATTTTCTTTCTTTTTTCCAAATTTTAGTAGAAAAAAATTTGCTAAGATGCAGTTATTTTATTTGTGGCTTTGAGGATCATAAAAATACAATGTTTTCGGTTTTATATATATGTGGAAAGTGTAGAATTAGAACTTTAAAAAATCTTGATCTGGAAAGAAGCTAGACATTATTTAACCCAATGCCTGTTTTACACAGATGAAGAAGTGAGACATTCTGAGAAGCAAAGGAACTAGCTTGAGTCATGTGGTCACTGAAGAACAAAAGGCAGGTCTTCTGTTTCCTCTCTCACAGGTTAGAGACCTTTTGCCATCCTTTGACATTTTGGATGCATGGGCTGCATTTCTTTTGGGGTTTATGACAACAGCTATACTTCTAATCTTGCCAAATGAGCAAAGTTTCTTGAACCTACGGCTAATAAGTTGTCAATTTTTTCTCTTTCAGGGAGTTATGTTGAGCTAGGTTAAAAATAACTGATTTTAAAAATTCTTACATTACAAATTACATGGAATCTTAATATTCTAGCAAGACTTTTAAAGTTATATGTATATATACCTATATATAGTGAAAAACATATATACATATATATAGCTTTCATGTGGTAAGTACATTTTAGGAGAACCCAAGTAGGAAATGTGTTCAAGTTAATACACTATAACAATGTGTGTTTTTCTGTTGTATTATTGAAGCAAAATGTATATTTAAAGCATTCAAAATTGATTTAAACTGTAATAAAATCTTACCAGTGATTTTTTCTCCTTGAAAATCATACTTTTGTTTTACCTTGAATGTTGAAATTAATAAAACCAGATTCATATAAAAATTTAAGAATGGAAAGATTTGTGGGAAATGATGTGTAATATAACCTCAAACTGCCTTGAAAGAAGGAGATCTAGCCCATGGTAAAGATTATTCTAATTTCCCCAATTAGTTATTCTGATACTTATTTAACATCATTATGTTCGTTAACCTATTTTTCCTCATTAAAACCCTACTAAAATAAAAACAAGAAACCGTACTGTTTTTATGTAAGAACTATTAAAAAAAATACTCCTCCTCTCACCCTTGTGCCTTTTTTGTGCCTTTTTTCTATGCCCTATGACTCAGAGTTTGCAAACAAGTTTCCTGAGTGGGAATCACTTACTCGTTTCAGAGTAGATTAAACTTGGCAAATTTTAGCACCCATTCTTTCTCAAGGAAAAAAAAAAGAAGTAGTTATCTTAAATTGTAACCCTACCATTTTATCAGCCTATTGGGGGGCATTTTTCAACCCTACTAGCAGCTAATTAAAGGAACATAGTATCTGTCTCAAACCATCTGGCCTACTAGATGCTGTTGACAAACGTAGCAGTTTTCATGCTGCATATAGTGAAACTATTTAAGTTAATAAATTACTTAGCCATGGTAGAAAACCACCTGACTGATCATGTGTTATGCCTCACCTGACAGCACTTGTGAGAGCCCTACTGAAGCCTAACATTAGCCATAGCTTGTAATTACAGCTTTCAGTAAAGATCAGCTCCAGCATATACTATCTTTCCTACAAAATCAAGATCCCTTATATTACTTATGGTTGTGTCACACAGGTACACAAATGGAAAGTTAGCATTTAGTTTTTACCTGTAAAGCATATGGTTTGTAAATGTAATAGTATAATATAAATTACTACCTATTGCATTTATTTACACAGATCTGGTTTGTTGCTGATTTCCCTCATAAAAATAAGAGCCAAAGATCTGAGTTACAATTTTTACAATTATAGGACTTAAAACTATGTATAAAAATGAATGTAGTCAAAAAACTAATGTTTCTCTGAATATTGGTGTCTTGGAACATGAGATTCAGATGCCTAATTTATGATAGGGATACAGGGAATGTTAAACACACAAAATTGATGGATTTATTTTTTCACTTTAAATATTTTAGGATGGTTGAAAATTTTCTGAACAGACAACCAGAATAGAAGTCTGAAAATGGAAAAGATAAAATATACCTCTTGTCAGTTCATTCTGTCAAAAAGTAGGTACATATTATATTCTACATGCATGTGTGTGAGGACACATGCAGAAACGCACATGCATACACAGGCACCAATCAACTTAAGAGTTCTCTAGGATCTTAAATGCATCATATCACTATTTGCAAATATTAACTTTGCTAGTTGGTAAAAGTATCAGAAAATCAAATCGTAATAGAAACTCACTTGCCTATATACAGAGTGAGATATCTGTAAAGCCAAAATTTTGATGAACTATATAGCTCAAAGTATTTTTCAAGTCTTCCCAACACACTATAATGGGAGACTATTAGATAAAATTCTATCCTCATGTAACCTTGATGATTTATTTTTTTAAACGCTGATAAGTATTTGATATAGGTTTCATTACCCCAAACTTTAAACAATTTACTTACCTCCCCAAATGCTCAAAATATTTATCTCCATGATGACTTTATAAAATCACTTAAATAAAAAACAACATAGTTTAAACAATCTACTAAAATGTTTTCCTAATTTGCTTAAATTCTATCTCCTGCACTTTCACTTTTTTTTTTTTTTACATCACAGGTAACAAATACTTTGTTTTTTAAAAATAACTATATTTAGAGATATCTGTTTGAGTATGACCCTATATTTTAAATACTGATTTTTTTTAATCAAAATGAGACTCAATCCAAACTGAGAATTCGTATACTTGAACTCAAAAATTTCTGTTCATTAATCTAGACATGAACTCCTTACGACATAACATGTATAAATAATTTAGTGTACAAAAATAAGCATGTAAATGCTAGAGATGGATTCAAAGTGCGGCATTTTTGACCAAAGCTTTTTGACAATGATACATCTAGATGTGGTTCAAGAATGCCAACCACTCTAGTTTCAATATGCTTTTAGTATGTACAAGCTGTTTGTCCCAGCTCTATTTCACAAAGGAACTATTTCTCTAACAAAGTTGACTGAAATTATCAATAAAGGGGGGAAAATATCTTTTAAGAAAAAAAGAAAGAATGGCTAGAAAACTTGTGAAAGTTTTTTTTTTTTAGACTTTATTTATTCATGAGAGAGAGGCACAGAGACCCAGGCAGAGGGATAAGCAAGCTCCACACAGGTAGCCTGACTTGGGACTCGATCCCCGGTCTCCAGGATCACGCCCTGAGCTGAAGGTGGCGCTAAACCGCTGAGCCACCCTGGGCTGCCCTAAAAAAGATCCTTAGATATACATGATTCCATGTATATCTAAGGGTATGATATAGCAGATTGAAAATTGAAGGCCAGTGACGAAACTCACCAGAAACCATGCTATTTCTCCTGCATAAAATTAAAAATTAAGTCATGAACACTTTAAAGTTGGGTATATTTACATAAAATTTAATATTCCTAAATATTTTTAAATTAATAAGACCACAACAATTCATTTGGAACTGTGTAAAGTCATCCCCTTTAGATAGGACCTGTACTCTCGAGTCCCTAATGCTCCCTGTTGCCTCCTTAAGTTCTTGCACTCAGCCAATCATTCTATTCTACAGGGAAACAAATTCCTTCATAATTTTGGTGTATGTGTGCGTGCACTTGCACAATGAGAATTCTGATGATTATAATAAGGATTTCATGATATCCTCCTTTCCCAACTTCCTGCACATATCTTTTCGAACCTCCAGTGTCTCAAATAAAAATAATCAAAAATCAAAAGAGCTACAGTTTTACTAAGTCAAGATAGGGGATTAATTCGTTTTGCTTCTTTATTGTTGGAGAATGTCATGTTTCTCAATTTATTCATTTACCATTATATTTAAGCTATTTGAATCCTAAAACCTATCAGAATACACTATAGCCAATATAAAGAAATATGAATTCCTTTTAATCTCTAAATGACTCTCCAAGGAATTCAGATGTACTCTTTTACAAAAAACAGTTCAATATTTTTAGTTGACTTCTATTATTTTCACATATATATGTGTGCGTGTGTGTGTGTATATGTGTGTGTGTGTATGTATACACACACACACAGTCCATTTTAGGGCCAAGAGTTTCACCATGACTAATATATTTAGTCTAAGCTATTATGATTAATTATATTCTTTTTAGTCATGGAGTCACCCAAGATATAGTGAGATAGTATTTTTAAAAAATATTTAATTTATTTATTCATGAGAGACAGACAGACATAGGCAGAGGGAGAAGCAGGCTCCCTGAAAGGAGCCCGTTGTGGAACTCGATCCCAGGACCCCAGGATCACGCCCTGAGCCGAAGGCAGAAGCTCAACCACTGAGCCACCGAGGCGTCCCATGAGATAGTATTTTTATGATAATGCATTAATATTTAAATTTCTGGAAATCCATCAAGATACTTGAGAGTCCTCTAAAAACTACATTTCGTAACCTTGACAGTTCTACTTACTTCACTTACAAAACACACACACACATTTTTTTCTATAGTTTGAGATCTTAATTAGTAGTGGTAACTAATCAAGGTATATGGAACAAAGTACATAAAATGTTGTAAGTCCCTAAAACTGACTAAGTATCAGAATCACCTGGGCCCTTAAAAAAATACATGGCTAGGCTGTATCTTTGGGGATTCTGATCAAGGGAATTTGAGTAAATCAATAAATCAGAATCTCTCAGAACAGGGCTCTGTCAATGGTATTTTATTTAAAATTCTCCATGTGATTTTAATTTTCAGTAGGATTGAGAGCCATTAGCCCAGATAAAAGCAATAACCTTAAAAAAAAGTCTTCTCCTGAATTATTTGGATATTTAAACAGAATTGCTTAGTTCACTTATATAACTTTTAGTTGGTTATGAAAAAATTATATCAAATGCCATAGTGAATTCCTAAGAAATTTTCTCCATCTTCAATAAGTCTATAATTAATGAAAGGGGATTTAATATACATGAAATATTAAAAAGTATATCAGCCATTTGCTATTATATAATTGATACTTTCCTATGAGTTAGTATCAAAGTACTAAAGGTCTTAAAACTGAGGCAGAATAGTTTATGTATTTTATAATTGACATAAGAGTCAATCAAATATATTTTTAAGTGAAGGAATTGAAATTGTTTGTAAACCCAGTGTTTTCTTTTCAAAGGATTATTAAGGGGAATGAGAATATTTGATCAGCAAAGGCTACTGCAGTACCTTACATGTGAGCCCTAAGTCTGGATAGGAATGATGACAGAGGTACTAGCTTAAGACGTTTTTCAAAGCATGACTGACAAAAAAGGGAAGATGATTGCTAGAATCAATAACTATAACCATTCACGTCTGAAGGAATGTTAAAGTAATGTTCCTTTAGCAGAGACAAAAACACAGAAGTTTGAGAAAGAACCCTGTTTGGAGAAGAAATAGGATGGGTTTCGATTTCTTGAAGTTCACTTGACGGGAAACACTTAACTGGAAATATTCAGAGGTTAACTGAAGATTTAGAAAAGGAATTTGAGTAAAAAAGCTGAAGATAAGCAAAAAAGAGAAAAACAGGTATTCATTCATATTATATTTTCTGCCTCAAGTCTCAGCTATATTTTGGGGGCAAAGGTCACTCTACAAGTGACTTCTCATAATGAGACAATAATATATCAAAATATTTGAATACAACAGTATTTAACGTGCTGATACTGATTGCTAACATATACTTCCTTTCCTCTGGATTTATTATTTTTTTTCTTACAGTCACAATATCTAGTTCACAAACAGCTAGTTTAGCATTTTAAACTCACTCTTCACTGATCAAATGAGTAAGGGAATATAAACTGCCTCAGGTAAATTATCTACCATTTCACTGAAAGGTTCTTTGCATGGCCTTTATTTATTTTATGGGTTTGCATAATAAGGATTCACACACACGGTTTAGTTCTCCTTCCTCCAGGCTGGTTACCTAGCTGTCCTAATTACCCAGTAATTAAAATAAAACCACTCCAGATAATTGGCAGTCTTCTCTAGTTGAAAACTGGGTAGATAATCATTGGCCTAAGGAAATGCCCCATTCTCATACTGTAATATGAACTACCATCTGTCTATTAAATTAGTCATTGTAAAATATTAACATATAAATGACTACAGTTTAGGCATTATAAAAGTGGTCCTAGCATTTAATATTTTTTTTCCATTTTGTTGACTTACCAACCAATTTCTTTCTAGGAAACAGTACGGAAATGTATTCAAGGGTTGATGAGGGAGGGGGTAATAACTTTTGCCACCCAACACAGACATAGTTATATTGATAACGTCCACCCTAGCTATACAAAGTATTTGCTCTCCAGTAAATAACATAAACATTGAACCAAGGAGCTAGAACAAATTACATAAGAATATTTATTAATCCATCCATAGAGCTGAGAAGTCCCAAATTTGCCATGTAACACAATACATTGACTTCTGGGAAAGTAGAAGTAAAAGGAAAAAAAATTAAGTTAAAAAAAGCAACCTGGATTCTTAGTACCTGTCCAGTGGGCTAGAAAATCCTTAAAGTACACCTGTTTATATTGAGGAAAGATCCTAACTTTGTCCTTCCTGAAAGGGTCATTGTATTTAAATGAGAAAAGAGAAAGAAAGTTCTTAAATATCAACAGATCTTGAAAAGAACACCAGTAGACATTATGGAAGGGGGTAATCTGATTTTGTGCTCTGTATAAAGTCTTGCTGCAATACTATCTGTGTAAACATTCTTATAACATACAAGTAATAGCTACAGTATTTTTAATTAGAAAAAAACAAAGATACACAGTCACACATCTAATCAAAGTAGACAAAAATAGCATGAACACATACTCCTTTCCCAAAGCCATTCCTTTTTCTTTCTTTTTTTTTTTTTTTTTTTAGATTTTATGTATTTATTCATGAGAGAGACACAGAGAGAGGCAGAGACACAGGCAGAGGGGGAAGCAGGCTCCATGCAGTGAGCCGGATGTGGGACTCAATCCTGGGACCCTGGGGTCAGGCCCTGGGCTGAAGGGGCGCTAAACCACTGAGCCACCTGGGCTGCCCCAAAGCCATTCCTAGAACTAAAAGAATGACACTCCTCCTCCCTGCCAAATCCTTGATGTTGACTTATTCTGACATCTCAGGGATGAGTGGTTTATCTATTTGCTGGCATGCAGTAGGTCTTATTAAATGTATGACTGAATTTAAATGTGGACTGATGATGTCCTAGGCAAGGTCAAACCTTGATCCATGTAAATGCTCATCAACTGATTAGGTAGAAATTACTTATGATACCTGATAAGTCAAACTAGCTCTATAGCTACCTACCAAATTAAGGGAAAAACAGAATTGCAATGAATGTGTGTGTGTGTGGGGGGGGGGAACGGGACATACCTCCCAATCACATACTTCTTTGACAATCACAGGAAATAAGATATTTTCAGAATTTTAGATTTAGTATGCATGTCTCTGTAACAAGAATAAGACCTCACTCTGAAAGCCATACCAATCTTGAAACACTTGCCTCAGTCTTAAGATGGAAGAATCACTTTTCCTAAACCCTATTAAATCACTGCCCAGTACAATGAAAAGATCAAGCTCAATCTTACTTATTTTTGTCACAGAACCTGATATAAACTGTAGAGTATTTTAGAGACTTAGTGATGACACGATGTTTTTATGTTCAAATGCAAAGAAAAACTACTTAAGAAGCCATTTTGTGAAGCAAGATGAAGGGAAAGTTTTTAATATATAGATAGAACTATAAATGAATGATCTAAAAACATAAGTGGCTAAGGGTCTGGGGTCTCTGAAAGAGAAATATAAATTTATTTTATTATTAAAAGTGTAGTATACTTTAATACTTAGTCTTAACATTTTTTTCTCTTCTACAGTCTTTTATGTACAAAGAAGAGTAGCATGTAAATCACACTATTTCTGTCAATTAATCGAAAACTATACTTGTTCTAAAAGTGGATTTCTCATGGATTATTTACACTGTAAGTCCCATGACACTCAAGTATGTGGTCCACTTTTCTTCTTTATGAATGTATATTAGATTTTAAATGACTTGAATATATGATACAAAAATACTAAAATTATAAGAAATACATGACCATAGGGTAGATGTTACAAAACAACAGGGAATCTCCCTCTCTGTGTGTGTATACATACATATAGATATATATGCATACACACATATATACACTTATACATATACTACAGACCCTATGTTTGTGTTCCCTCAAATTCATAGGTTGAAACCTAACCCCTAATGTGATAGTATGGGGAGACAGGGACTTTGGGAGGTGATTAGGTCACAAGGGTGGAGCCCTCATGAATAGGATCAATGCCCTTATAAGAGACCCTAGAAAGCTCCCTTGCCCCTTCTGCCATGTAAGGACACAATGAGAAAATGGACTTCTATGAACAAGTGGGCTTTCAACCAGACACCAAATCTATGGCACCTTCATCTTGGGTCTTCATAGCCTGTGTAACTATGAGAAATATTTGGTGCTTAAGCCACCCAGTCTATGATATTCTGTTATAATAGCCCAAATGGACTAACACACATACACACACACACACACTTTTACACTTTTAACAATTCTAAAAGTTTACAATTTCTTTCCTTAACAAATTCAACCATGAAGCAAAGTTGTTCCATTAAAACTTTCAGAATTAGCATCTACTGCCTGCAAAGAAAACCAATTATATGTTGAGTTTATGTCCTATCTGCCCCCAAATTAGGTCTGCTGAATAAATATTTATGTTTTCATTTGATTTGGACAGCTGCTAAAGTGCACAATTTTCTGGAACAATCCAGAAATCTTATCATACATAAAAATAATTCCACTTTGAAAAATCACTTTGTTATTAACTAAGCTAATGTCAGATGGAATCATATTTATTATGGATCATCACAGAATAAACAGCATTACTTAACAACAGTAATAAAAACTATCATTTTCAAGTGTGTATAATTTTCCCTACATTGTGCTAGGCACTTTACACACATTATATCACTTAATCTTTATACTAGTTTTCTGAGGTAGGTGTTATTTTCCTATTCTATAATTTATGGTACTGTAGCAAACAGATGAATAATTAGCCCAGGGTTACACAGCTCATAAATGCCTGAGCTATATTTTTTATCTTAAGCCTTCCTGACCTCAAATTTAAATCTCCACTATTACAGTACATCTCCCCATTAAGTTTCTGAGAGCAGAGTCTGCTATTTACCAAACCCACTTCTAAGCATACAGCTTGAACGTATTTCCCTTGGAGTTGGGTACATCAATGAATTAAATTCTAGCCAAAAAGAATATGGACAAAATAGTGTTGTCACTTCTAGGCTTAGCTCATAGAAACTTGCCACATGTAACCTTCCAGTTTATTTTCACCTCTCTGGCTGCAGTCATCCGCCAGCCTACAGTAAGAATTACATGAAACTGGTAGGACCTTAGACAGAAGTTCAAGCAGACATACCTGCACTGAACTGTTATATCCTGGGAAATAAGCCCTAGTAGTTTAATCCACTGTAATACAAGGATTCTATGTGCTATTGGCTGGTATTAGCCTATAAAACTTATGTCACCTGATAGTTATCAAGTCAAAATAGGACTCTGGTGCATTTTTAATTGAAATTTTCAATTTAAAGTTAAAATTATTTCTCTAACAGTCTAAACTTTGTCCTGAAAACATCCAGGGAGAATATGACCTCTTCTCCTACTGGGAAACACAGATCTTAAGTAAAAATGGTAACTAAAAGACAGAAAATCCAAATGAATTATATTTTTATCACTTCAAAAGCAAACAGCATCTAAATGTAGTTTTGAAGTGATGTCTAGATACTTTCTTTTAGCAAATCCAGGTGTTGAGGATAATAAATGAATGATTTATTTGATTCACCTAGTACTTTAAAGAAATCTGTGCAAGCCCCCAAAGGAAAGAAAAAGTAACAGCATACTCAGAAGTATTTCATCATTTGAAGATGATATAACAATGCTGACAAGTACAAAAGGTAACTACTTTGTTCTGTCATGCTGTGTTGCAGAAAACACAAAGCATTATGTGACCTTTAGAGAAAAGCCAAAAAGTAGCTTGCTTTGTGGTGCTTAATGTGGGTATTTTTTGATATTTGAAGGTCTTGATTTTTGTTAGTTGTGGCCAAATTTACATCTTGAGAGATCTCAGGCACCCTGAGAAAAGAATGCTGATGCCGTAAACAAGTTTAAGGGGAAAGATTGAAAGAAAACTCGGAAAACAAACTAGTTGTTAGGCATCTCTGTATATTCAGGCACCTCGGAAATTGCCATCTATTAAATATTAGCTCCACAACTGACCTGTATGTGTGTGTATTGGTCATGGTTGTCATTAGACCATAAGGAGACTATCTCCTAATCCATTAATTGTTTTAAACTCCTATTTCAACTACTTTAATGTTCTTCCCCGATTGACTAGAGACTTGCACTGCAATCAACCCAAATTCTAGTCCTATCAAATTTCAGGAAAGTATACAGTCCTCAGAGATAGGAAGATAGTACATATGAGTGATAAATTGCTATTAAGTCTTATTTTTAAATATATTTACTGCTTCCAAAAAAACACAATTATATTTTTATTACAGTTCATTCCTTAAATAGAAAATTTCAGCCCTTAAAGTAAATTCATATCTAATATGCATTAGAATTTCCTGAATATAAATATTTTAATCTCCAAAGTCAGCATTAAAAATAATATAAAAAGTTATGCCAAAAAGAAAACTATAGAGAATATATAATAGACTAATAAGGACAATAATAATACGGCATAAGTAATAAAGCCCTTTGTTTCTGACCCAAGTCTCATTTCTTCTGACACCATTTATGATATAGTAGAAAGCTACTTATTAGCATGTAAGCAAGGTAAAAATCAAACCCCAGACCAAACATACATTATTATTATACAGAAATTAAGTATGGTTAACTTTAATGTCATTAAAATGACTGGTTAATATATAAGTACAAACTTTTACACATAATTTACTTACGAGCTTATGCATGGTGCCATAATTTAACAGTCACATTTCATAGGTCAATTAGCTAGATAATTTTTTTTTAATTTTCTGATTTCTTGAACAAATTCAAAGCTCTCTAGAGAGAAGCTCATTTACAATATATACATGTATGTTGTACACCTTAAATCTTATAATGTTATATGTCAGCTAATTCAGTGAAGCTGGAAAAAATGAATACAAAGAAGTTAAACTCATATTTGAAGACATAAGGTTCTTTATATACTTAAATAATCACAGAGTTCACAAACAATGGAATGCTATCAGACAACCATAAATTTAATCTCTTAAATGATGTATGAAATCTAGGAGCATTTAAATATATATATGTTTAAATATATATATAGGTATCACAATGGATAATGATACTAATTTCATCATTCTAGGACATTTTCTTTGGTAGTCTTTATAAAAGGCTCTTAAAATTCACCATGGCAATTATATGGTCTTCCCTCAAGCATTTTCTTGAGCTTTAAAAAATGAGTATATTTCTGAGATTTTTCCAGTATTGCTTTCATTGCATCTCCAAATTTCTTCTTTGTCACCTGCCAATTTCAATAATCAACTGCTTCTGCACTTCTGAAGTCTGCCAAGAACCTCTGAAAAACTGTCTTTCAATTAAAGTGACAATTATTTATTTTCTATATTCTTAGACCTTGCATCATTATATCTTTTTATATATTCTGAAATTTTAGTTTCTTCTTCCAGAATGTTTCCCTAAAAGTAGAAGCTAGGATCTACCTACATAAAACTTTGCTCGTAATATTTTGCCAATCCCTTTGGAAATGATGATGAATAAGTAATTGCCTTAAAACTCTATTACCTGAGCATGACAAGTCAAAGGCAAATAATATTTTTTCAAAATCTCAGAATGAAAATAGAGATTTACTATACCATTTCATAACATATTACAATTTCTCTTTTATTATAACTCTTGTATTCATTTAATGTGTTTTTTTATAAAACTGCTTTATTTCCTTTTTAAAGATTTTATTTATTTATTCATGAGAGACAGAGAGAGAGAGAGGCAGAGACACAGGCAGAGGGAGAAGCAGGCTCCATGCAGGGAGCCTGACCTGTGACTCAATCCCAGACCTCCAGGATCATGCCCTGGGCCGGAAGGCAGGTGCTAAACTGCTGAGCCACCCAGGGATCCTGAAAAATGCTTTCTGATATAAATAATACTAAGATCTTAATAGCAACAAGATCAAATTTTATTGATGTTATTACTGGTCAACATTCAAATATTTTCCTCAGTCTGGCATCACAAGAAATTAAAACTTTAACATGCTTCTTTAATTTTGTATAAAAATCAGTAAACAGTGTTCTGTGGCTTATCATCATGTCATCACTGTTAGGATTACTTGTAAATAATTTACTTTAAATAAATTTATGTTCCACATTCCCAATATTCAGTGTTACAATGGGAAGAAACCTATCTAGCTTTGGAGTCAAGCCAACATGAATTTAAATAATGCCTCTACTGTTTCCTAGCTAGGTAAGCTTAAGTAAATTATTGTCTTCTAAATATCCTCATCTCTTCATTGGTAGCATGCGAATAAAAGTTCCTACTATGCAGGATATTTTTCATATTCTCATGAAATATTCTACATAAAGCATCCATCACAGAGCCTGACATATAGTATGCATTTTAGGAACAACAGGGAGAACTATTATTAATGATACTACAAACTGATTATTAGGTAAGTTAGAAGTTGTTGATATATGCAGTACAGGCTTTATTTTCATTAGAGCTTATCTGATCCTAATGAAGTAATTTACTAATTATAGGACTGTTAGAATACTTTCAATGAGTAATTAACAATGAACTATCCCAAGAATTCACTACCAAATATCAGCATGTAGCATGCATTTATAGAAACATTTAAATGTAATATTAAATAAACATTTAGCATTTCTATTAGAAACATTTTAAATCTGAAAAGCCATGACATAAACTATTTCAGTTCACTTTACTCTCAAATATATTTATTTACATAACTCGTAATGACTAGACATGACACAAAAGCATAAAAATTTAGCTACAGATATGATGATTATATAACTACGCTCATCTAATAGATTTGGATAATGATATTTTGGGTACATTCCAATACAACTAGTGTGTAATATAAATAAAACTGAAGTGTACATAAGTCTACATATTAATGTAAACTATAAACTGGTTTGACAAGGTACAGGAGGAAAGTCTATAGTTTTTTCCATTTTTTAAATTTATATTCAATTAACATATAGTGTATTATGAGAGGCTGTATTCATATGTATTATGAACTCAGAGGCAGAGTTCAGTGATTTATCAGTTGTATATAACACCCAGTACTCATTACATTATGTGCCCTTCTTAATGCATGTCACCCAATTACCCCAATCCCACCCACTTCCCCTCCAGCAACCCTCAGTTTGTTTCCTATAGGTAAGTCTCTGATGATTTGTCTCCCTCTCTAATTTCATTTTATTTTAGAAAAGTCTATAGTTTTAAAATATTTTAAAGACTAAGATCTTAGTGACCTTTTCACCTCACATCTGGTCCTAACTCACAAATAGGTTTTGATCTAAAGGTTTTTCATAATCAGTGACACTATTTGTTAAAACATTAGAAAAATTATAGAAGAAACAGATTTTAAATAATATTATGGCATATTAGGAACAAAATGAATTATCAGACTATGGAATCCCTTAATAGGAGACCACATAATTACAGTAGGTAGACTATCAGGGCAATTCATATTTTTTAGATTATATTTATCTGATTGAAAAGCCTAAAATCATATGTCAGTCTTCAATATTTTAAGTGGGACATTTGTTAACATGGCATGACACTCATTCATATTCCACTAGAAAAATATCTATCTGGAAAAATAATATCTGGAAGAAGCTGATAGTCATTAGTCATAGCAGTTCAATGCCTATTAATTGAGAATTGGAGTAAAATTATTTTCCAAGTATATGTGGAATAACCAGTAGTATCAAATGACTTTATTATTTTGACTCTCTGATTTATAGCCAATGAAATAATAACAAACTACTAGCAAGAAAACATTAAATGTAATGCAATAACTAAGTATCAAGGATTAGTCCAGTTTCTTGTTTATGGCAGGGTTTTACAGATAGTTTTAAGAGGGAAGAAAATAGTTGACCTTCCTCCAAATTCAATATTTCTACCTGAAAATATATTAAACAGTTTGACTTAACATAGACATAGAACCAAAGATGCCACCTTAGGGTTATTTTTTTTTTAATGTATCCTCTCAAACTTCTGCAAACAGTGTGCTCTTTCTCTGAAAGCTGGTAAACATTCTATTCTGGACTTCCAAAGGCAACACTTTGTGGGAGGCAAAAATACTTCTACCCTAAACACAAAATGTTCATGAGAATTAAATAACCTTAAAGTTTAAGTGTTTAGGTAATAATGGATACTTACGGATACTATTTCTCTTATAACTATTACAAAATTTACCACAAATTTAAAACACTGAAATTTTGCAATTATCTATACAATAGATATTTAGAATTTATAACTGTGTTCCTAACAACTCTGAGGAAACCTCCTTTTTGTTGTCAGTCACCATTCTCACATCTCTTTCAGACCTGGATTATACCACTGGTAGACAATTTTTTAAGTGGGCCCATGCCCAGCATGGAGCCCAATATAGAACTTGAACTCACAACCCTAAGATCAAGACCTGAGCTGACATTGAGAGTTGGACACTTAACCAGCTGAACCACCCAGGTGCCCCTAGTAGACACCTAATTTTTCCTTCAAATTTTACCTATTTATTCCTAATGCCTACAAAGAGAAACTCAAAGCAAAGAAGACATTTGAATGAATCTGCTACTTACATAATGGAATAAGTCAGTCTGGTTTTTGTATTTAAAGATTTAGGTCTTGTACCAATTAAAATAGCTGGGCTATAAATGGGACCTAAAAAATAAAGGACTTAATTTCTTGCATATAGAAGGTCCAGAGATAGAGATAGTTCAGGGTTGGTTCAGGGATTCAACCAGGTTATGGAAAATCCAAGTGTTTTCTGTCTTTCCACTCTACCTTTCTTGGGTTGTCACTGATATCTTCACCTGGGACAATGGAATGGATTGCCACAGTTCCAAGTGTCACATGGTGACATAATGATGTCTAGCCAAAAATATGAATGCTTCCCCTGAGTATCCCTTTTCATTAGTGGAAACCTTTTTCTTGAAGCCTGTCATAACTTCCCCCCTCATTTCCCCCTCACTATCCCATTTTCAGTAAGTGAATCAAGCACTAGGATGGGAAATGAAATGATAATTAAACTAATTATGATCCTCCCCTCAGGAATGGGGGACAACTCAACTAAATGTTATTCTGTTAGTAAGAAATAAGTAGAAGAAGTCACTATTGAAATACCAACTATTAATTTCTACCTCATGCCTTTGGAGTTAGGGAAAATTTGACTTAAATCCCTACTTTGTAGCTTACAAACTTTTAAACTTTATATAATTATTTCACCTATTTTAAGAGATAAGCATAGATGTGGATATGTAAGAGATACAGATACAGGTACATGGGTGGCTCAGTAGGTTAAGTGTCTACCTTAGGCACAGGTCATGATCCCAGCGTCCTGGGACTGAGTCCTTCATAGGGCTCCTCACTCTCCCTGCTTCTCCCTCTCCTTCTGTCCCTCCCCCTGCCTCTGTTCTCTTCTAATAAAATCTTAAAAAATACCGATACGAATACAGATATAATATAGATATTTTAAATAGGTCTGTGTTATCAGAAATATAGAGATAATTTATATGAAAGTAGCTGGCACAGGGCCTGATATACAGTGTAGGCCAAAAAATATTTTAATGTTTCCTTTGATCTCAATGCCCTCCCTCACTTCCTTCCATCCTATAAACAAAGTCCAGTAGCTTTCCAAGACACATAACCTAAATTTGATTCTGTCTTCAAAATTTTCAAGTTTAAAGGTCTTTTACTTGGCATTTACTTGACTATTTCATTCTATGTATACTACTGTATCTAAATATCAGAGTTGCCAAATACTATTCATTTGAACAGTGGGTCATGTACCCATGATTCATAATCATACATACACACTTTTTAATTACATAATAAATTCTGTAAATCAAACCACCACATAAACCTCATCAATTATTACAAAAACAAACAAGCAGGCATTCCCCTAATTAGAGATAAAAGATTCCTAATGACCTCTTTCTACATTTCAGTCTCATCCTTTGTCCATCCCTGACATTTATTCTTTAATCACACTACACTTTCCATTATAATTTCCAGATCCTTTAAGTCTGTGGTAGACTCCTCTATTTGGGACACCCTCCTCACCTTTCTACATTTGAATAATTCTTATTTATCTTCATGACTCATTTCAGAAAACATCTCTCCTCAAAAATCTTTCCAACTTTGAAGCTGGGCTAAATGCTCTTTTTTTTTTTTTTTCATCCCAGAGTACTGTCTGCATACCATTATCATAAAATACTGAGAGTAACTATTTTTACATCTGCCTTATTCACTAGATTCTTTGACATGTGCCTGATTCTACTCCTGGAACAGAGGATATACTCCTCAATAAATGTGTATTAAATGAAATAAATTTTGTTTTGTATATTCAGTATTCTGAAATGGAATACTAAAGACAAAGCACCTTCTATAAATTAACATAATAGTTTTTAAAAGAGCATTAAAAGTAATTATCTGAAAAAGATCTTGATTATAAAAATATAGTAATATTTCTCGAGTACTTACCATGAGCCAAATGTCATGCTAAGTGCTTTATATACATTTTTCTATGTAATCATCCAAACAATCCCAGAAGTAGGGGTGTATTTTCTCTCATTTAAAAGATGAAGATACTAAGACACAGAGAAGTTAAATTTTCCAAGATCACACAGCTAGTAACTCCCAAACCTAGTCCCTAAGGTTCCTATTTTAGTTATTATATCCTGGAACAGACAATTCTCCATATGTTACCTGATCTGTTATCCATTCTTAATTGGAAATGGTTTCAGAAAACTCTAAGACAACTAAACTTTATAGGAATTTTTTAAAAACCATTTCTAGGGACGCCTAGGTGGCTCAGTGGTTGAGCATCTGTCTTCAGCTCAGGGCGCGATCTGGGGTCCAGGGATTGAGTCCCACAATGGGGTCTCTGCAGGGAGCTGCTTCTCCCTCTATGTCTCTGCCTCTCGCTCTGTGTCTCTCATGATTAAATGACATTTTTAAAAAATTATTTCTACAGACACGAAAAGACAATAGCATTTTATTCCAACTTTGTTCTCTCTTTATTGAAATCCATGTTTGTTCACCATCAGGAGCACCTGTGTTGATCTTCTACATTGAAATTGTGGAAATACAGTTGACCCTTGAAGACTGTGGGAGTTAGGAGACTGACCTCTACTACAATCAGAAATCTGCTTATAACTTTTGACTCCCTGCAAATTTAACCTGTAATAGTTTCTTCCAATGCCTGGATGCTTATAATTACTCTGAGTCCTAAATTCATTTTCTGTTAAATAACTGGAAAAAAATGATTTTAAGAATTCTTCTTGTAAACAATTTCAAGTCATGTATATTAGAAACAGAGCAAACATTAAAATGTATTTAATATTACAATAGCCAAAGTAATCTGCAACCTCACTAGAATGTGCTGGATTTATTTGCTTATTTTTTTTATTTGCTTATTAATAAAAATTACCCAGAGGTTCTCCATATATCAAGTGGCATCATTACTGATGTTCTTTCCTGGATGGCAAATATGTTAAAGTCCTGTAGTCCCAACTTTTTATGTAGATTGAAATAGTCTAATTGTGAAGCCAGGCTCAAATATTTTTAGCCTTGGTCTTTGTGTATCAGGCTGTTTGATTCCACTGCTGGGCAATGTCTGTTAGGCGCTGGACAATATGAGTGGCAGGATGCATAAATAATTGCAATGGACTGAATCTCATTGAAGTTTATGCTTGCATGATTTCCATAAATTTTAATGTGAGACAAGTTTGAGCCAAGGCTTTAAATTTAGGCCCCCAATTACTGCATATATTATACTGCCTGTATAATATCGATTAAGGAATCTAAAAATAACTAAATGCGAATCACAATATAAAATTCAAAATCAACAAATCTTTCAAAATTTCACTAAGAAAAAAAAGTAATCATTTGAGTTTGTTCTATAGCATATGGCTTATTTTTCTTTGTAATATTAAACACTTCAAAATGCTAACAATTAATGACACTTTTTAGAGAGATTTGAGGACAATGTGAAAGAAATGATATTATCACGTCTTGAATTAGAAAAGCTTAAACATGGACTGTCACCCTTGTTCAAAAACTATTTGCAGTCACCGCATCATTATGTTCAATCAATGAAATTTTTTCAGTTCAATATTTTGCCAACTGATGAAAAGTTAACAGAAAAACATACCGAATTCAGGGAAAGAGACTGTTTATATCCTCCACATCATTATTATCAATAACTTTCCAAATCCTCAGTATCCAGGGGTATTTACTGTGCATTGAGTGGTGAATTCAACCTAGTAAAAATAGTCTGTATAAACTCCCCCTTGTTAACATGAGAGTAACTGCAATCCAAGGTCGGTTCTTTTCTTTCATTCTCTTCTTTCCTTTTCTCTCTCCAGCCATGGAAAGAGAGCTCAGTTATTTCTGCATGGATGCAAGGTGAATGAGGCTGTTGCTTCTCCTTGCAGTGCTATTTATTACAGGTCACTGACACAATACAGCTATATTTTAAATGAAAAAAAGTTATATAGCATTATCTCACTTACTCGGGTATTTGAAAGGAATGTGCAGGGTGTTATTTATTTATACAGAAATCTGCTAACCAAGAGGCATCATCTTGCTTTGAAGGGCCTCCTGCTGGCAAACTGAACAACCCTGTTATTATAAGAATTAAAACATTGCACAATGTATGAAAGAAAACATAACACAATCCTACAGTGCAGAACTGTTTCGATTTTCGACCTGTGAAAATACATTAATACATTATTCCAATAAGGAAAAACTTAGGAAAGAAAACTTAAAAGTGTATCACTAACTGAGAATATCTATGCAGTTTTCATTGTTCTCTGCTACATTATACATAACATGTATAAATCATATGATATAGAGATATATATACACATGCACAATTTGTTTAATAGTTTTGGGGGACAATATCACTGACCAATTTTGCCCATAAATCAGTCTAATGTGATAATAAATTAATTGATAAGCAATTGATTTTCTAGATAAGCACATCTCAGTTTATAGTTTTCAAGGAATAAAAAGAGTCCGTGCCTGGAAAAATAATTTGAGAAAACGTAATTCTCATCATTGCCTCTGATCTCAACCAGAGATATGGCATCAAATAGGTCTTCCTTCTACTCAAGAATTAATGTTATTTCTCAATTACAAATTATTTAATTTCATCTCAGAATTTCCTAAGACCCACCTAAAAATCTCAGAAAATAACTGGACATTTTATAGTGTCAGGGCTATTAAATATACTTCAATGTTTGCATACTTGTAAAAACTATACAGCATAACATAATGTGCTAAGAGAATTGCAGTGATGCATGAAACCACTACGAATCAAAATATTTGTATAAAAATAAAACATTTCTGGCACTATAAGCCCCTGCTAGGTATAATTTTGATCCTTGTGAAGGACAACTTTGGCAATCCACTTAGACTTAATTTCTAAATATGCTAGAGAATAGAGAGCTAAAACTGTTCATTAACCTTGTTCATAAAAAAAATAATAAAAAATAAACTTGTTCATAGGAATAGGAGGGAGAACTGGTAAAGGGAATAATGACCGTTCTGACGTAATAACATGTTAGCCCAGCCTCTAACTCCACATCAAACTCCTGCTGGAGAAGCAGTGATCAGGGGAGAGCGTGGGGGATAAATGTGAAGTCTTAGGACGTGAATAGTTGCATGTCAGGCAATAATCCTAGAGAAGATATCTTTCACAAGTTCTGGGACTATTCCAAACGGGGATCACAGTCAAAGGGACAGCTGCTTATAACCTCCTCTGAAAATAGTTATTTGGGACCTACCACTGCTGTCATTCTTCATGTGTGTTCCCAGAATCATATGCACTGGTGTTCCTAATCAAGACTTCCAGTAGAGAAGAATGGAAAACCTATGAAGTGTAAACTGCTTTTCTAAACTTTATTTCTCCAAGTGTTTGCTACTATTCTTCTTAGCAATATACTGTATTATAGATCATTCATCCCTAATTTTTTTAAAAAGGACAATAAATTCTACTTAACTGGAATAATTTAAAATATTAGAAATGTGAGAAATATTATTTATTCTATGAGTTACAAGGAGTCTGATGTAACATAAATATGCCAAACTGTAATCATATAATACATACAACTTTCTCTCTTTTTGGAAAAAATTACAAATCACCATGTTTTTAGGAACATATTGATGGTGTTAGTGACCTTGATGATATTAAAGAATCTGCCTGAAATGATAAAGGGTAAATGAAATGGCTATTTGAAATTGGCCTCACTAACATCCAAGGAAAATAATTAATTTAAAAATCAATAATTTAAAAAAAAATCAATAATTTTATTGATTTATATTCATTTCAGGCAGATATTTCTATAGACAATCCACTTTAGTATCTTTGTGAAAACTAAATAAGGGTACAAAATAATTTGAAATAAAATTAAACATCAAAGTTAAAAATCCAAAGTGCTACACATAGATTAAGACCACATATCAAATCATAAGTGACACAATTACCACTTTTGTAAATACCCCTAAATGTACAAGTCAGTAAGAAGAATATTCGATGTTTGGTATTAAGGGCTGGGACTGGGTGTTAGCTCATAGGGAACCCTAACAAATGCCATAGTACTTTAAAATTATATGATGTTTTAAATAAGAAAATCAAAATTTGTAACAAAACTAAAAACTCTTTCTAATGGAAAAGGCACTCTCTAGACTGGTTCTTAAGTAGGATATTGACTGGCAGTGAAAGATTAAGACTGCTTTGTAAGAACAGAATGAGTTGGTTCCTGATTCATGGATCCAATTAGAACCACTCAGGGGTGGCGGACAATAGGATCTAAAAGGAAAGCCAGCATGGAGTGAGATAAAGGGAGGCTGGCTGAATGTTATGTGGTGGTCATTTCATTTCTAGCAGCCTAATTTACCCTGTTCAATATCCCTGCTTCTCTCATAAACTCAGCACATCGTCTTTTTTAGAAACTCAAGCCTTGATTATTAATTACTCTTATTTCGATTACCTCATGACCCTGTTGGTAGAATAGAACTAATCCAAATTATACCACCAAATACTTGGTTAAGGGTTACCATAGGAACTACCATTGTCATTTACAAAATGCATTCATCTGCTCATAGTATCTTTGCTTAAAATATATCAGGATATCTTCATTGGGTAAGTACCTTTTTAAATTATTTGTATTCGAATATGCAGATAACACATCTGTCCTCTAAATTTGTGACCAATCATAGGTTAAAGAGAATGTCATATTAATGATAAATAACAAAATCAATGGAGGAAAATTAGTGATATTGGCTTGACTTATGGTTTAATATTCCAGGTTACTGGTTTGCATTTAAGTAAAAAGTATAGTTTAGCTATAGGAGATCTTGGTCATAGCAAAAGTCAACACCTGTACCTAATAAGCAACTGCTATATTAAAAGGTCTTTATTTCAAGGGTATAATTCATAGTTGGTTTGTCCCAGAAACTCTGATAGAAAACTAATCATACATTCTTACTACCCATATTATTCTGAAGTATCACCTGTCAGCTGAATAAGATAACATGTAATGGAGCTTTGTAAGCTAAATTTCAACCTACCCCTTACTCTAAAGGTGACAGCCTAAATACAAATATTTTTTTTTTTTTTGTCAAAATGGGCAATTCATAGCATCCCTGAAAATTTCCAAATGGGTAAATAGAAAAGATAACTATTTTCCTGATTGAACTCAATGGTTGTGGGAAGTTTGCAGTTATTGCAAGAAAGCAAGCAGTCAACTTTAGAAGAGCAAAAACTGCCCTTCCCATTAGTAATAGTCTTTCTCAGTATGTAAGGTTTTGAGGTGTTCCAGTGTTAATCAGTGAGTGAGCACTATTAGCATAGCCCTGTGAATTAAACACTTTATGATGACATGCATAGCCCTTGCCTGATTCTATAATTATCTAAATAAATGTGTCCAAACTATGATAGAGGGAAAACATTTAATAATCACAACTTAAAGACTTTCTTCTATGTGGCAAAATCTGTTCAGTATTTGTATACAGATCTTGAAGATTTTGCTCTAGCTTGCAGAATTTTTTTTCTCCAAAAATGCATTCAGTCATACATTATACTAGTTGTGGCCTATCTTGAAAAGTTTAAATGCCTATAAAATATAACATAAAAAGTTATCTCATGAATTTGATTAAAAACCATTTTCTCTTGAAAGCACTTTAAAAAACAATAAGGATGAAAGGACAGAGGATTTGAGTTTGCCAGGTAAACATAAATCTTTGAAACAAAACTGTCTCTGTAAGCTCTTTTTTTTAATACCAAAACTATAAAAACAGAATATGAAGGAAAAATGATTTGAGAAAACTGTCCCTCAGAGAGAACCAAATTCTTTCCCAAATAGTCTATTTATAGTGCTCATGCCTGTCCATATATATATATATATATATATATATATATACACACACACACACAATGATTCTGTGAACCAAAATTGCATACCTGTTTATAAACATAGGGCACAGAACTTAAATAATGAGAAAGTCTTAGAAAATCCATGGTATTCCCATGTTTAACATTTTGTAACTTTAAATTTGTGAGGTTTTTTTTTTTTTTGCTTTAACTGCCTTAGGTATCATACTATTAATATCAGAATAGTATACAAAATATAGTTACCATTTATTGAGCATTTACTGTATCGCTAATACTGCTTTAAATGTACTGTCTCATTTAATCCTCACAACGAGGTTGATACTAGTATTATAGTTTCATATGAGAAAACCAAAGTAATTAACCCATCTTTACATGGTTAGGATTCAAGCCTGGGCTATTTAATTCTTAAGTTCCTCTATTAAACCTCTGTAATATTTTACTTAATATTATCATTTTTAAAAATAGGCTAAACTGGTCACCCTTGTTTAAATACTATAAGTGTACTTATATAATCATGTGACAATATTAGAAATTTTACGTGAATTATAGAGATTATAATCTGACAATAGAAAAGTAGCATATTGTGTTAAAATATCTGATCTTGTTTCTAAGTATGAAATATTCACAAATACACCTGGTTATTAATAACTATTATGGACACTAAATAAAATTGTAGACGGCCTGAAATAGTTAACAAACTAATCCATACTGTCAAGATCCTTAGAAGTTTTATTTTCATATATAAAATACTGGTATTCGGACCATGTGAATATAATAGGAGCTTAGGCATCACAGATCCATCACCTACACATGTATGTGCCACTTGGCAAACTACTTCATCTCACTAATCTTCTGTTTCCTTGCCTGTAAAATGAGGACAGTAGTGTCCATGTTGTACACATTAGGTGAGATATTGTAGGAGATGTGCTTAGCATACTTCCTGGCATATAGGCCTTTAACAAAGGTTAGATATTATGATTCCTTGGCTTCTCACAAATGAAGAGTTAAGTGTGTTGTGTGTATGTGTGTTTTTTAATGTATACCAATTAAGGAAAGCATACTAAACTGTGAAAAGAAAAAAGTAAAATATTGGACAGCTTGAGTTGGAGACACTATGATATATCCAAGTGAAGATACTCAGCAGACAATAATGACAGGAAGGCCTGGAGCTGTGAGAGAGACATAAGAGCTCAAAATAATCTACACAGTAGTGAGACAGAGGAAGCAATCAAGTAACCAAGACAAAAAAAGTGATTAAGAGGACCATGACTGGATATAAGTTTAAGAAAAACTTATTTTTGTTGAGCATATTGTCTTCACTCATCGTCTCAAGATAGGTAACCAAAATCTAAGTCTTAAGTGTTCTCCATAATATTTAAGTGTATTATTTAGAACACCGCCTCTGCTGAGAAGTGGGTTTGTGATTTTGGCCAATTATGTAATGAATCTTAGTTTCCTCATCTACAAAATAGAGTGTATATCACCTACCATGCAAGTTTTGGAGAACACTGAAGATAATGCCTTAAGAGTACCAGCAGTCGGTGCTTGGTGCAGAGAAGGCGTTATAATTGATACAGACTGCCGGTAGTGAAGAGAGGTGGTAAATCAAAACAACATAAGGCAGAAGGTAGTATATGATAGTAGTACAGTTTTCCTACCAGGAAAGCTTAAAAGAATGTTAAAAGAATGGCACAAAAGAAAAAAATGAAAATTGTATTTAGCTTGTGTCTTACAGTATGGATCTAAAAGAGGTAGCAAAAGAGATTGAAATGTCAAAGGTCTTGAAGTAAAACATTTCCTAAGCTAATAAAGATCTACTTTATTTGTAACTAAGTGAGGCACGCACGTGAAACTTCATCTTTTTGCCACCTTTTGATTTTCAATCCCTTTAGGAAAGTGCTTATCTTTTGCTGCTATTTCTCAACACTACATCTTCCACTCACAACTGGAGGTACAGATTTCTCACTCCCTGCACTGCCTATGCCCCCACCCGCTTATTTCTCCCTCTGGTCTAGTTAGACACAGTCTTGTAAATACCTGCTGGCATAAAACCAGGAGTACAAGGAAATATATATAATTGTAAGTGTGTATACTTTTATTCTACATTGTGCAATTTTAAAATAGAGAATTATCTGTGATAGTACATTGGTTAGAAGTATGAGTGCCTAATACAGAGGCTGCTGAGAAAAAACAAAAGCAAAAAATCTTATATGTAAGAAAATCTATCTTTAAAAGATCCTTCACAAATCCACCCTTCTATGAATGGTAGGTAGGATGGTAAAAAAGCATTTCAGTGGGATTCCCGGCCACAGAAACATGGAATTTGGGTTTCATTGGTTCTATTTTTCAGAGACCCAGAAAGGATATCTGGGCATAGTGTACTTTCCTACCTTATAGGTGGAAAGGGCTCTCAGAAGTCACTGAACCGAAGCCTCACCCCCCAACATCACTGACCAGTTGTTCAGTGCCTCAGCTGCCTCGTTCATTCCTTATCATAGAAGGTTTAATCAGAGCTCACCACCCCTCACATGAAGGAACTCACTACCTCCCCAGGACAGACCATTCCAACACTGGGAAGCTCTAACTGTGAGAAACTCCTTGATGGTGTTCAATCGAAATCTGATGCCTTACAATTTCAAACAGCTGTTAATGTTTCTGTTCTCCAAGGCTACACAGAACAGTGCTAATCCCTGTACTATGTAACAGCCCTCTAACTTTTGAAGATAGTTATCATGCCCTCTTCCCAAGCCTCCTCTTTTCCATACTTGGCATCTCCTTCTTTCTTTAATCACTCTTCAAGGGGAATGGTACTCCACTATTCTGTTCTAATAGTTTTCTTTGCAAAAAATAAATAAATCACATGTCCAAATCTAAGTTACCAAGAGTATTGTAATTAAGTTGATATTCACAGTTTCTTTCATGATATTACATTTTAATTGTGTAAATATAAAATTTTAAATTGGGTGTTTTCTTCTCCTTATCCACCAGAAATGAAGAAAGTATGTTATGGTGCCACCAAGGGATAGTCCCATGTCTTAAGTGGGACAGATGACACCTTGCCAGATAACTATTCATTCTGATTAATAATATAAGCATGTAGTATGGATATTATCACATAAATTATGGCAATCACAACTTTGAATTGCTGTGATTCTTAAGCAGCCCAATTTATAGACACATATGACACAATCTCATCCACATCCATTCTCAGGAAAAAAAAAATCATAGTACCCACTTTATTTGAATCCTTTGGCCTTCCCTTGTAAGATTTTGTCCTAGGTGAATTCAATATTTGGACAAATGACATCTTGTCTATCATTTGTAAGCCTCTTCTTTTCAAACTTCGAGTCAAATAAGAAAAGTACCCATGCTATTATATACTTAACTTGGAAACATGCCTTCTTTCAACTGGCTAATACTTAATTCTGGGAAAGTTAGTATGATTCTATTCATATACCATTATTCTAAAAACTTATGGCAAAACTTTTGTAATGTGTAAGGGTAACATTTAAAGTATTTAGTGACTATAATGGCAAAAAGGAACATCAGAATAGATCATAGCATATGCCAGAAGAGAGATGTGCAGGCCCATTATTGTGCTACATATTTATTCTTTGGTTGATCTGGGAAGTCTAAGAAAGGGGTGCCAGAGGGGGTGGGGGTTGGACCTAGGAAAGCCAATCAAGTAAGAATGAATTTCAATATTTTAACAATCAGTAAAATTGTAAGGAATATAGCATTTGAATATTAGTTCTAGTAACGATAAATACTTTTCTGTTCATACTCTTAAAGGATACAAGGAGTTCTAGGATTTTTAAAATGCCGAACAAAAGCCTCCACATTCTAGGCTGAAATTAAGAATAAACTTTTAAAGTTATTTTTCATATATGTGAGTAGGAAGCACTGAAAATCATTTGATCTTGACTTGGTATGAAATCAAAGATGTCTTTAGTTTAAAACCTTCATGTGCTATATCAGCACATATACAATTACTACAGACTTTAATCAAGAGAGAAGCTGTCTGAAAAAAATTAACCTTGAAATAACCACTGGAAATATGATGAGATGAACAATTCATGAATATGACAATTATTCTCTATAGTGAGCTTGATTATGGAGAATGTAGTCTTGAACCATGACAAAGCTCTAGCAGATATATAAATAACATTATAACCTTCAGATATCTTATAATTCACTGTGCTACAAAAGACTTTCAGAAATGTTTGAGATAGCCCCAATTATGGATATCATTGTACAAACTCCTGGCTTTTCCCAGAATGTTTCCATCAAGTGTAACACATTTTGTGACATTTTTTCATACAAATTAGCCAATAAACTTCACTGAAATTTATTTTCTTCTGCATAATGGTACTTTTTTTTTTTTATAAAGAACAGGTTGGGTTTCTTGTTTTGTTTTATAACCACTTCCTGATAATTACAGTGGATCCTATCCTGTTGGCTTATATAGCAGATGAATGACTAGTTCCAGAATATGAGTCTCACCACATGCCAGATTCAAATCACAAAATTACCATAAAATAACGGGACTTCTTACTCACACGTAGTCAAAATCCTTGAATACCCAAAACTCTCTATATATGCCCTTGAAACAAAGATATTTTGGATGTCTTGACATATTTCATTCTTTGGAGACCTGGAACAATTGAAATGTTTTTGTTTTTCCGTTTTCTTTGTTTTGTTTTGTTTTCATTTATAAATCTACCTTCACAGTGCTCCTTCTGCCAGTGAGAAATATGGTACTTACAGAAATTTATTTTTATAGAGCCTATAAATATTGAGTGAAAGCTGTTAAAACTGTGGGAGACAAACTTCAACTGCACCTTTCAAAGAGTGACTGAATCAGTTTGTAGGAGTGAAATAGCATGTATCAGATCTAAATTTGCTAAACAAAATTAGCTGCATGCCATTGTTTGTCTTATCTCTTTTTCTGGCTCATGGTGTGCTAATTCTGGCCACAAGCTATATAGTAAGCACAGAAATAACGAATGCCCCTTTCACCAACAGTTGCATAAAATGTTTTGTCTAGTTCAATTTATCTTAGAGCTTTTTATACTTTCAAATTTCATCCTGTACTTAAAAAAAAAAAAGGCGGGGGGGGGGGTGAGTCCACTAAAGAATGATACGGGAACACCAATCACTTCAGTTTCCGTTAATTCTATGTACACTCTTAGAGGTTTTGATGTATCACCAGGGATAATGGGCTGCTAAATTTGAAGTTTAAGCAACTGGGAAATATTATTAACCGTTCAATTGATATTTTTACATAGTAAGAGTGTAACTTGAAACACAAATCCTGTTTTTGTTACTTAAGTGTGTTAATAGTCAAAATATTACCATATATACTGATTTTAAGTTAGATGCACTGTTTCATTCATAGTTAGTAATGATGGCTACTATAGTTAAAATGGCCACTTTTAACTTAGCCAGAGGGTAAAAGTCAAATAGAGATTGTTACCCATGCTAAATAACAAACAATAAAAAATTCAATGAGCTATAGATTTCAAGGGATAGGGCCTTAGTAATACAACTTTTACATAACTTCAAGATTCCTTTAGATCACACATTATAAGCTATATAACTGTCTAAGAGACAGCATTACATGACCCATATGATATCAAGAAAATATATCCCTGAATTTGGCATGGTCATATTTAGAGAAAAATATTCTAAAAATTGTCTTTATGTAGTACATATGTTCACCAAAAGATATACTGAAGTGCGTTAAAGTGTGAGCTTACTCCATAGTTTTTCTTTTCTTGAAGCAATGTGTTCTTCTACATGAATAGTGGACACCAATTACATGTAGTAGAAAAACATTGAAATTACACAATGACACTCAAAAGTTCTCCGTGAAAGAAGAATGATGTTATTTCTTAAAATAGGTAATTTTTAAACATAGGTGAGATTTACCTTAAAGTCCTTTTTTTTTTTTTTTTAAAGGCTTCAGCTTCAAAGCCTCTGTCTTACATTGATGCATTCCAAGGCTCCATTCTTAACTCATATTTCTATTTCTGAATTGTTTTTAAAGAAGTTCCCAAAATTGTGTAAGTGCAGGACCAAAATTTTGGATATACCTCTGCTTTAGACCTTTTTTTCAAGATGACAAAGTGTACATGATTGTTTTCTTTAATATACCAAATAAAAAGAACTATGATGAATACAATGGAGGAGGAAAAATATAATATAACCTAAAGGAAGACTCCTTATATGATAGATTTATTGGACAGGTTTCTTCACATGGCTACAGAGAAAGCAAAAAGAGCTGCTGACTGAAGACAGAAGGATCTGGTGTGCTAAGCATCCCTTTCTCACACAGTGGGGTAAGTACACTGGAAGAGTCATGCTTTTGAGAGGCAACCCTATCTTCTGTCACTTAAGCAGAAGAGCGAGCCAGCTGGTTATCAGGACAGGGCAGACAAGTAACTGTAAGGGGACTAAGGCACTAGTCAAGCTTTACCCTTACATACTACTTCTTTATGTCTCTACTTCCTCATCTACAAAGTAGGAAAAATAACCCCTGATTCAAACTCTCTTCTCATGAATTCTTAGAGGAAGAACAATCAAGAAAGTTGTAAAATAAGTCAGACACAAGTGCTAATGTCTTCATGTCCAATTCTCTCATTAATAGATTACTCTGAAGACTGTTAGATAATTTTAATAGTTATATTAACTCCTTCAAGCCATTATAAACTAAGGTACAATTAAGGCACTGCAGTGACCTAGAAAGGCTGACTTTCTTAGAACCTGGTAATTGAAGAAAAAATGTCTAGAAGAACATCTTTCATTCATAGAATCTGACTCTATAAATACTATCATTTCATCCATTTTCAGAACACAGAATGGATCATGTATCTAAAAGAGCAGCTAAGAGAATCCTAGTCACCTCTCAGTTTAGTTGTGCTGAAGTGCTTTCTTTCTAGGACACTTTTTAAATGGTAGGCATATATCTAGCCTAAGATACTAAGACGTCTCAGTTATAACAAAGTTGTATTATCACATATATCTAGGAGTAGAAAATATCACATCTGCTCTGGAACCCTTTTTTCATGAAATACTTATTAGCATCTCTCTGGAAGCAAACGCGTTGGTTTCATCTATCCCTCTTTAAAAGAACGGAGAAAAACATCACCTTGAACATCTTATAGGTCCTCCTGTTCCTAACATTATCCTGAAATACACTGATGAATCAGTACATGCTTATTGCTTAAAAACTTATTAAAATTTTAAATGGGAGATAAGAAATAGCAATGTAATGACACATAAAAAAAGAGTGGGCAACTAAAACAGTTACATTTAAGAATGGTATTCACATATATTTAACTCACCAAAAATAAAACCAACAGAAATACTTTGTACCATATTATGAACAGACTCTAGAAATGAGAATGGGGACAAATGATATATTCTTGGAAACAATCCATTGAAAGAAATATCCTAGGAAGCTCAAGAAAGCAACTAGAGAAATTCCCAGGGTAAACATGCCTAATATCTATTATTAAGAATTCTATAATTATGTTTTTAGAACAGCTTACTTTGTGCACTATATGGTTTAATTACAAATAACAGCCATCCATGAATGAGCTTAAAATTGTTTCAGCAAATATATGCTATTTTTTCCCTTAAAAATATTTTTAAAGAGCTTACTATATATGTGGCACTGCATTAGTCTCAGCAGGGGCTTAGAAACTCCTGCTCTTAAAATGTTAAAACTATTCTATGGATTAAGATTAAAGGCCAGATAAGAGGTATAGATAAAGATTATAGGCTAATCGGTGAAAAAAAAAAAAAGTAATGAAGAGGTATGAGTTAATGTAAAATTGAAAAGATTCCATGGTTTGAACAAGCAGAGGCACCAAGTGAGCCATGAATTCCAGGGAAGGGGGTAAGCAAATGCGGAGACAACAAGCAAGGCATAGTTATGAAATACTGACTAGGTTAGTGTGGTTCTTAGAGTACATCTTAAGAAAACTCTTAAGAATGGATTTTTTAAAATCTGAACTATTTTAGTAGGATTTGAACTTTATAATGGGAACCCATTGAAGGTTTCAAAATGGAAAGTAAGAATAATAAAAGTATTATATTAGAATGAGCATCTGGCAATAAGAAGGAAGTCTTGGAGGCAGAGGGCATCTACAAGGGGACCAGTACAGTGGATCTTGCAATAGCCCTGCTCTGAGGTTTTTAAACACTAGATGAAGTTAATAAAAATCTTAGGGAGTAAACTTTGATAAGCTACGTAGTTGAATTCCCTTTTAAAAACACAAAAGCATGTTTAACTGCTTTAGCTCTAGACAAAATGAGAGGACGAAAGGAACTCCTGAAAATGAAGTGTGTGACTAAAAGAAATACTGTTCTGTTTTATTTTTATTTGGTTTTCATAGGTCCCTATAGAAAGAAACTCATAGTCTCATATTCTCTAAGCCTATAGGGAAGAATAGAAAATAATGACAAAGACAGATTTTAGTAAAAGGAGAGCTCACCCAAAGCAAAATAGTCACTACCATCCATGACCTGTTTCAGGCATTCCCCTGCTAGTGATGGCAATCCATTCTGAAATAGAGAATTGTATTTATTACTCAAGCTATAACCACACTAGATTTAGTCACAGAACCTGGACAGTGGGAAAAAAAATTTTTTTTGGCAGTCCTAACCAGCCTAGCCATGAGATATCCTTAGTAGACCATAGATGACCAGCAGATGCATCTATTTAAAGCAGGTTTACAATTCCCACTTGTATCCTTAAGGTTTAAAATCTGAATGTCCACCTATACCAGATGTATATGGGATAAGTCATCAGTAAAGGACAAAAGAGTAGTAAAAGTTTAGGTGAAACTGATTATTTGCAAGTCTGATCATTCTGGGAAACAAGCATAATGCTTATTGCACCATTCATTGTCTTTTCTTTAAACAACCTTAGACTATGTCTCAAATGAAATACGTATAAACATTCCTACAGCCTTGATACCTATTCCTTTAACTTCCTAGATTCAGAAACTAAGTCTTGCATATTCTTACTGGTGTTTAGTATGCTTCACTAACCCCTACAATATTGGAAATAACGTGATTAGCAGTAATGACCCCAAGCTATTTCTCATGGGAGAAGTTTAATGATGTTGCACAGGAAGTTTCATGGTGTGTCTATGTTAATGTTTTACAGGGGAGAAAGGGGGGGTCCATTTTCATCTCAAATTCCTAACAGGAAGTGACTCTTCCTGCCAAGACAAGTTTCTAACCTCCCTTCTGTCACTATGGCCCATAAGAATGCTGATCAAAAAAATAAAAAAAAAATAAAAAAAAAAAAAAAGAATGCTGATCAAATCCCAGAAAGCTCTGTTGCTGAACACAAGACGATGAGAAAGAGTTAAGGGTAAATCAACAACACTGTGAAGTAACAAGGCACACAGGCAGCATCTTACAGAAGGCAACTAGAGGGAGGCAAATGTGCCACAGAAACACATTTATAAAGTCTTAGTGCTTAAAGCTTAGCTTATGGACTTCAAAGACTGTAACTGTGATCTTAGTAGAGATGTGAAGAAAGGTGGCCCAGCATAGGCAGTGGAAAAGATAAAGAACCTTGGGTCAAGGATGGGGCTGGGAGAATCTGAAGTATTCCCATGGATTTGCTGGCTAAGGGTCCCCACCAACTAACTGGTAATGAATAACTCATTGTTTATTCCTGGTAAGCCATTTTTATTTAAGCTTGTATATTACTTACAACAGAATAAAGATATAACCATTCCCTACTTATTGGTCATCTTCATAAAGTCCCAGGTAAAAGAAAATCTTGAAGGTGCTTATTGTACACAGATAGTAATATGGACTGCTCTTATCTGACGTTCAGGGTCAATATCATTCATATATATATATATATATATATATATATATATATATACACATATATATAGCAAGCTATAAACGCAATCAATGATTACTTCTGGAATATAAATTAAGCATGATGATGATGATCCCACGGTCTTCCCCTTGAATAGTACTTCACAGTATGATAGGCCTATCGTTCCAATCCATTTGTTCTCTTTCCAACTTTGCAATTCACTTTTAAAGCAATACAGCCCTGTACTTGTTTCTTTTCTTTTTTTTAAGTGTCTGCAACTTTTTAAGTACTTCTGTGTGCATTAAGGAAAATGATATTGGTGTCACAAGCTGCCAACTAATTTATATCATCTCACTTCTCCGTGCTTCCAGTTTCCTCACTTAAGAAATGATAGGATTGCACTAGATCAGTAGCTTCTAACTAGTGCTAGATTTCTGTGAAGGAAGCACAGGAGAGTGGAGGCAAGAGTGAAAGGAAAGTGGGGGAGCACAAAGCTGGCATCTAGCTGCAGCTTTAACAGAAGCAGCTCTCCTCTCGCCTTTTGAGATGCCAGGGTTACACACATGACTTCATTTGAGAAGAGATTCACAAACAAAATCAATTAAAAACCAAAGGATTCCTCTAAAAGATCTAAACATTGTTTTCCTGTTTAACTGAATCATTTTTAAAATTCAAGATGTTAGTCATTTAGAGATACAGAAAATTGAGACACAGAGCAGGAAGTCTAACTCGAGATCACATAGAAAATGACTGTATGCCCAGAATCCAATTCTTCTAACTTTTATTCTGGTGCTTGATTCTGTAGCATCACACAACAGCAGGGCTGCTGCACTGCTACCCACAGCTCAGGTGTGCACCATTCCCATTAAATTCTATGTGGCTGCTGCCCCCTGGATTTGTGCAAAGCAACGGGCCTGCAGAGCAATCACTTAAAATGAAAACTACTGTAAAACAATTACTATATGTTCAAAAAACACTTTATAATTAGGCCTCATATATTTCACCTGTGTCATAAAAGTGCAACCGTTCCCTTCCCCCTTGAAAAATTAATACAAATAGGAACCACTAAGTTTAAGTGTCAAATACGAAAACAAGAGATTGGCTTTAAAGCTTTGATTAAGGATTTGGAGAATAAATCAATTTATGTAATAAATATGTCAGAATTATCAACAATTCAGAAAGAGAGAAAAAGCCACACACAAATGAAATCTAAAAAGTCCACAGGGCAATTGAGAAAAGTAGTATTTTGGGAAAATGGCCTTCAAGTACAAACACTTTGGTTTAATAACCAAAAGGTGTTCTTCCATAGAGACAGTCTGCTGAAAGTTTAACATTATGGTTACTTATGAACATATGTGTACACTTTTAAATTTATCAATTAACTTGTTACTGGAATGTATCTCGCTCAATATTACAGAAGACTTTAAAGCCATTTTTCAGAAAAATGCTAGACAGTGGAGAAATAGAGTATATTACATGCATTTTCCCCTCAGGCACAGAAGCCAAGTCACAAAGACATGGAGTAAGTTGCTCAAGGTATTAACAGGAGACTAGAGGAATTTGTCCCCACAATGTAGAAATCCTGATTTAAAACACTTAGCTGTGTCCTATGTCACACTTAACCACAAAATAGGCAGTTGTGTCTCCTTCAAATTAGGTAGCACAGCTCCAGGTCCAAGAAATATTGATTTAGGACCTTTTAATTAAAAAATAATAATAAAGAAAATTAAGGAATTGTCAGTATAAACTGTAAACTTCAGTCAACAACTGTGTCAGAAAGCATGAAAAGTAAGGCTTTACTCTAACTGCCCAATATTTAAAATAATTCAGAAAATGAGTTTTAGATATAAGATGCAATTTTGTTCCATATGGTCAAATGTAACATAGAACATTCCTAAAATGATATAACCTGAAGAAAAGTTTATAATATAATTAGATTCTGCCCTGAAAACACACTCAGATCATTGTAAAAGATAACAGTGGAATATGCTTGACAATTTCTGTAGAACAGCTGTAGGCTTGAACATGTATAAGCTAATTTTAATGTAAACATTAACATCTTTATAAAGCAGTATCTCTCAAAAGGGTGAAATCAAACAGTGCCAACATGGTTGCAGGTAACAACATCTTTTTTGATCATTTGCTTCATTTATGTTTTGAGCACTTGCAAATTACAAAAAGATATCCAACAGCAGCAGAACGCTGTAAAATAAAGCAAAAACTTGTTGCTATTTTTAATATGTTAAATTTTCTTAATAACTGGCCTGAAATAATCTAAACATAGCACCACTCTAAAGCACTGTAATGTTGAAGGCACTCTAATTCAATTTATTGTCTAAAATGTGCACCTTGCATAGTCATTAATCTAAGGTAGCTCTAATCACAAGGCTTCAGAGAATGTTTAGAGCATAATTCCTTGCATCCCTGGTAATTTTTTAAATGGGAGTAGTCTACCTCCCAGCCTTGGTCAAGAGGGGAACGAGGGAAAGAGATAGGGAAAAAGGGACTTCTCTGTGGAAAGATCTGGCCTTGGAGTCAGGGTTTCTGAGATGTGCTAGTGATCTTGGATCGATGCCTTTTTATTTTCTTTCAGGAATAAATCTGCGCAATGGAATGGCTTGCAATTGTCCGGCCAACCAGCCATATCAGATTTATCAGAAAGAAAGAATGAAAACTGGCTCAGAGGACTCCTGCAGTGGCTGAGTGGCAGATTGCTGGGAAAGGCACACACCAAAAAGAATACACTTAGTAGTGGGGGGGGGGGGAAAAAATATATATATATATATATATTCACATGTGTAAATTCAAATAATAAAATGTAAAGGAATAATCTATAGTAATGGAAAGGGTGAATGCCTAAGACAGATGATAAATAGTACTTCTATTTAAGAACTAAAAGCATGAAAGCTCATGAATGCTAAATATTTGAATCTACTTTAAGAAGGAAATATGATTTTTCCCTCAAGTGAATGCAAACTCTAAAAATCAGCCAATGCAAACTTACTGTGTTCAGGTTAGTGTAAAAAAAATACATAAATCTTCCATGAAGCGCATGCCCTGGTAAATATTCTAATGTAATTTCTTAATTAAGACACATTTCCAGTGACTAAATGAAAAAATATATAAAGGATTAAGTATTGATTTTCAAAAAACTTTGACTTTATATGCATGAATGATTAAAATAAAAGCAGTTTAGTTTAAGAGGGAAAAATCAGAAGATGAGGAATTTTGACACAACCAACCATTCAATTTTATCGTAACAGTCCATACTATAGTATTTAAGTTATTTACAGTTATAATGAGTATAAACTTGTTTAGAAGCATTCTGAAGAAAAAAATGCCTTCCCCTAAAAAGATCCTTTTGACATATATAAGAATTTCAAAAAAAAAAAAAAAAAAAAAAGGTGTATCCTGTGGGTGTGCTTACAGTAAACACATGTAGGAAAGATTTTTTTTAATGTATTGAACATCTTTTTATCGTCTACCTAAGTTTTATTAACTTTTTCCTTCTCAGATGTACAAAACAAAAGCCCAACCCTAAGTCTGAAGATACATCTTAATATGTAGGAAAAAACGTATGTTATTCTATAGCATGAAAAGCAGAATTAAGTTACTTGCAAATAAGAAATGGAACCTGAACTTATTCATCCCATATCTATTGAGGTATGTAAGAGCATCACTTCAATATTATATATTGTAATTAAATACAAAGGTGATACTATTTTTAAATCATGCCAGGAAAACAGAAATTTTGAAATTATCCCTTTTGGTAGAAAAGGCTTTATAACAGCCATATAAAGGGCCTTTGGCTATATACTATATATATAGTATTTCTGGATAAAATGAATTACTGGAAATGAGACAAAGTCCTGAAGACGTATTTAAAAATTGTTTTCTCTAAAGCTGATTTTTTTCCCAAGCAAGGGGAAAAAAAAAAAAAACAACAGGTCCTTTCCCATTATAATCATTTTAATAAATATCTTAGATCTATACAACAGAATCCTCCCTCCACCCATATCTTTATTCTGTTCACATAGAGCAGTAAATAAGGTGCATTCCTTCTGCTTCTTAAGAAATTAGCATTTCAAAAATATGCCACTTTCCCCTGAACTCCAAGCGTGTCTAATAATGCGAGAAGCAGATTGTCTTCCCTCGTTTCCTTAATTTGTTTCATCTAAAAGCAATTCACTCAACATCTTGTCGCCCTCTGGCAGCTTAGTTTACTTATCCGCACTTAATTTCTCATTTGGACCAAAACAAACTCCTCCAAACTGCTACTGACTGCTAACCGCGAGAGGGGAGACACGCAGTACGTATTTACTTGGGAACATACAGCCCCACAGACACAGACGCACACAGCCTCACTCACACTCCACACAGTCCCTGGGTTTGGTAAAAGCTCTCTATTAAAACCAGCTGAACTTTCCCTGCCAGGTGCGGCAGGGGTGGGGTGGGGGGGGGGGGGGGTGAGGATGCAGAATAGGGTGAAAAAAGAAGTCCCCGGGGGCATTTACAGTTCCCAGTGCATCACCTTAGCATGCGTGTTGCAATTGTACCAGGGATGCACCGAGAGCTTCTTTGTGCGGCCCTTTCATCTAGATCACTCCGTGTTTTGAGCAAGTGAGGCTCGCCTTTGTGCCCCTAGAATTTCAAGTGCAGAGTCACACACACACACACACACAATGGCTCGCTAATCCTCGCGCTCTATATGGGCTCGCTTGTGGGTCTGACAATTCGCGGGGGGGAGCGAGAAGGGACCAGCGAGGGCGCGAGGCGGCGTCGCCTGAGACGAGGAAGGGGACAGCTGCAGAACTAATTTGGATCACATTCTTTGCAGAAATTCTGAAAAGGGCTTTTGGGCATAGCTCACCCCTGAGCCACACAGTTAATACCGAGTTGCTGCGGACTCGGAGCCGGGTCCCCCGGCGGCTGGGGCTGCACCAGCCGAGAAATTCCTCTCGCCTAAGTCTGCATGTCGGTCGCACACGCTTTTGCATGGGTCAATGTGCATAATCAACGCATTGAGGGGAAAATATGAAGGGGCTCGGCGTGCGGAGGGAGGAGATAAAAGGGACGTCTCCAGGAGGCCGCCTGGAATCTGCGGTCGGGGCTGGCGCGGTGCCGGAGGCGGCTGGAGCGCGCGACCTGGGCTGCGTGAACAAGCCCGAGTACCGGGCGGCGCACTCGGCGGGCACCTACGGCGCACACTGGTGCCACTCGAAGGTCACTCTGGAAGGCTCGGGCCTGCGACTCGCTATTTACCAGGCTCGGAGGGGGCGGGGCGGGGAAGGCAGCGCGCGGCTCCGGGTGAGGTCAGCGGGACGCCCCCGGGGGCCCCACGCGGCCCGAGCACCGCTCCCGGGCGCCCCGGGGGGCTCCATCCTCCCCGGCTGCCTCCCGCGCTCCCGCCTCCAGCCCGGGGCGGCTCCGGGAATCTCCCCCCCTGCAAAAGGCCCCCTCGGGCGGCATCAGACCCGCGGCCCTCCGTCCCTGCCCGTCCCGCTCTCCTCCCCAGGAAACTCAAGTGTCAGAAACTTTGAGCAGCCTCGCCCCGCAGGTGCCGTCCTCGGCCCCGCCCGCGCCCCGGGGTCGGTCGGCCTGGGCCGGTCCAGGTGCCCGGGCTCGCGCTTTCTCGCAGGCGGCGGCGGCGCCGTGGCTCCCGCCTCGGGGCGGACCGGTTCGCGCCCCGGGTCGGCTCGGCCGCCGCGCCGGGCAGTCAACGCAGAAGTTGGCGGGACTCGGGCCAGTAGCAAGTGGAACTACAGGGACAAGCCTCCCCGGAGCCACGCCGGCAACCGACGGCAGGGCCCGGCTCCCGCTCCGGGCGTCGAACCTTCCCTGCCCCCCGTGTCCTCCAAGGAGAGCCCGCGGGCCAGCGAGCTCCGACAAGTCAGCGGGCGCGGCTGGGGGCGCACAGGTGCACCCCGGCGGCTCGGGGAGGCCGCGCTCACGCCCCCCGCCAAGCCCCCCGAAGCCCCCGCGAAGCCCCGCGCCCCTGCCCGGCGCTCGCTCCCGGGGCGCCCGGACGGCGGGAGGACGGACCGTCCGACACCCGCACGGCAGGCAGGATCCGCAGAGAGAGATCCCGCTTTAGGCTCCCCGAAAACGCGGGAGAAAGAAAAGAAAGAAATAAGGGGGTCGGGGAGAAAGGAAGGGGGGAAAGGGAGGGGGACAGGGTCGCAGAGTGACATTTCACGGCAAACAAAACGCAGGTTCACAAGAAAGGCTGAGTCTGGGGACGCCAGACGGAGGGAGCACGGGGAGCCCGAGGGAGGGCCGGGGGCCCGGGGGCGCCGCCAGCGGCAGCGGCCGGACACCCACCTGGCTGGGAGGCGCTGGGCTGCGCGGTCCCCGCCGCCAGCAGAAGGCTCACCCAGACCCACGGTCCTGCCGCCGGCTTCATTTTCTGGAAGTCTCAGGTCCCGAGCTGACAATCACATGTCCAAATGGCATCTCCCCTGTCGGGCACGCGGAGGAGGGCCCCGAGTCCGGCGCGCCCGGGGCGCGGTGCAGCGGCTCCCAGCTGAGCCGCCGAGTGCGAGCGCGAGTGCGAGTCCGCGGGGCCGGGGTCCGGGGATGCCGGGGTCCGGGTCCGGGTCCGGGGTCCGGGGGGCCGGGGCCGGGGAGGGGCGTGCGCGCCGGGGCGCGGGGGCTAGTGCGCCCGAGGGTGCGCGCGTGGCGCTCGGGGCCGGACCGGGCAGCGAGTCCCCGTGCGAGCCTGCGCTTCCTCGCGGCTCCTCACTTTCCCTCACTGGTTGGTCAACAATAAAAAGGAAGGGGGGGGGGGGAGGCTTTCCAAAAAAAGTTGATTGCAAAGAGGCGGGAGGTTTCCGGCCTCCCCCGCGGCGCGCTCGGCTGGGCTCCCTTCCCCTGCCAGTTCCCTCGCGCCCCCAGTCCAGCCCGGGAGGGGATGGAGGACGGGGGGGGGGCGCCTCGCTTCTCCCCCGAGCCCGTCCTTCCTCCCGTCAGCTTTCCTCACACTTGTCCGGCGGCTGCGGTAATTAAAGCTCCGAGCGTCATTTCCAACGCTCCGCGGTCTCCAGCTGCAGCCCCACAGAGAAATTAATAAGACTCCGGGAGGGGGAAAAAAAAAGAAAAAAAAAAGAAAAGGTGGGGGGGGCGCATAAAACAACCCTCCACGCAACCGGGCTGGCTCCGCTCAGCCGCGAGCCCCGCCCCCGCTCTGACCCGGCCGGCCCCGCCCTCTTCCCCGCCCCCCACCCCCCAGACGGGATCTTATTGGCTCGGACTCTCCCCAAAATCCTCAGTCTCAGGAGTTGGGAAAACACCTGTCTGGGAGCGGGCGCGTGCTGCGGGGGGCGGGGCAGCTGGACTTAAAGGGCTCGCCCGACCCAGCCGACCCACGCCGAGGCCCCGGGCGCGGAGACCACCGCAGGGTTGCTTACGGGTTTTTTTTTTTTTTTTTTCCTTAAACCTGAAAGTCACCATTTTCTCTACTGCCCCACACACAGTGCTCATCCACAGACTGGAGCTGCAAATAGAAGAAAAGAAAACGTTGCTTCGGGCACAAAGCCTTCACCCTTCTCTAACCTCTAATGCTGCACACTCAGAAAGTAGTGTCAGAAGGTGGTTCGGGCGGGACCAGGGAGGCTCTGCCGGTCAGGTGGTCCTGGGAACACAATCACCCGCTTTTCCAACTATGCCATCCCTCCAAAATCCCCACCCTCCCAAACTGACGGCATTTATATAGCTGTAGCCTTTGCTTTTCAGACCTGATAGGTCTTTTTTCACCTTTTCCTTGGACTCGGGACAACTTGGTATGGGGTTCATTCTCATTAAACAGATTCTCGTCCAAAGGTATAAATGTGGTTCTAAAGGGCTAGAAACTCTCTCACTCCGCAGCTGTTACTGTGAAAGAACTTAAGGCCACACCAGGACAGAGCCAACACAAATGATTGTTAGGCTTATGCTACAGTAGACCCAACTTTAGGTACCTTCTGCAAGTGCACACTCCCCAGTCCCCATATCGCTAACTATAGGAGTTTCTGTGCCTTTCTTGATTAAAAATATCCTGGATTTGGGTCATATCAGTGTACATATCCCTTGCCTTTTACAGCTCTGAAACTGTACCCTGGGCAGAGGCCAGAACCTCCTGGGGGTAGTAGGTTATTGGTTTGCTATTTGCACAGGCATTCTATGTATGGATTACTTTACTTTTTATATTTCTCCAGAAACAGAAAGTATCAAGGGAGCTTAAAAATCAAGCCACCTCACTCATCATTTGAGACCTTCCCATTCCTCCCCCACATCTTTTATCTATAGCCTTGTCCCTAAAGAATTTTCATGGAGCTGAGAACAGAGAGAAACAGCAGCCTCATCCCAGAAACCTGAAGCCTTCCCTTTCTTAGGCCCACAGCAAGGAACAGGCAAAGAGAGGAGTCCAAACAAGCTGAGTATGTTGTTTTACCCAGAAGGAGCCCAGTGCCTGGAGAAATTAAGCCCAGAACAGATGATGGTGACTTGACCAGAGTGGTACTGATTGCTTCAGAACTGTGCAGGCTGCTCTTTGGGATTATCTTTGCTTTCTATTTTTATCACCCTCCCTCCCTTCTATTTTCTTTCCTTTCATTCATTCTCTTCTCAGTCTCCTTTATTTAAATATCCTTCTGCTCCTTATGATGATGCTCGGGACACCTCTCTTCCATGAAAACTACTTCTTAAAAATTTCCTTCAATCCCCAGAGTAACAATTTAAATGATAAAAAAAAAAAACACCTTCCTGCTTTTAGAAAAGTTTAAGTTTCTATATTTTAAAAAAGGTTCTGGGGATCCCTGGGTGGCTCAGCGGTTTAGCGCCTGCCTTTGGTCCAGGGTGCAATCCTGGATTCCCAGGATTGAGTCCCACATTGGGCTCCCATCATGGAGCCTACTTCTCCCTCCTCCTGTGTCTCTCCCCCGCCCCCCAATGTCTATCATAAATAAATAAATAAATAAATAAATAAATAAATAAATCTTTAAAAAAATAAGAAAAAGTTTGTTTCTGATAACAGTTTTAAGAAGTTGAAGAAATTGATTGTGTATTTTAATTTAAATTGAGGAAAAAAATAAAGACCCTGAATAATTTGGGTTGTATTTGTTTTTCAAATTGTGATAGTTTTTTTACTTTTTTATCAATTTTATAGCTCTTCTATAAGGAACTCTCCTATATACCTTTGTCTCACCTGTGCATTTAAAATAACTCTTGGCCAAAGAGGGATTTCAATTAATATTCATTGGTTAAAAAACAATAGTCTAAATTTTGGGGGGGTGCTTGGCAGTCTGTACAGGACATCTACCAATTAAATTACCTTGCATACCCATGATTTGCCTCTAATTTTCAATTTACTCTGTTTGGCCCCATTTTTTTTTTCTTGGTTCTGATTGAAACAATGATTGCTACCCAACCAAAACTGGTTATCGGACCAGCAGCCTATAAAATGAATTGGCATAAAAGTTCTACCCAACAAAAGCATCTCATAATGTTTTCAATGGTGACTGGTCTAGTCAGTCATAATCTAGTTTTTATAACTTGATTAGGAGACCCTAGAGACTTGGACAGGAAGGTAGTACCTGTGTGGAACAACTGGAAAAGTGAGAATGTAAAAGCCATGAGCCAAAGTCAACAGTTAATTTTTTCTGTGTCTGGTCTCATTTGTTTCTGATCTCAACTAAGTCATCATAAGAAAGGAACACCAGAGTAGGGCACATTTGCTACATGAGGTGGAAAGGACACACTGAATCCTCTGTGTTTGCTAGAGGATTTCTGCAATGGATCTGTAGATTCACTTTTCCATGTATCTTTAGAATAACTCCTTATCAGATTAACAAAAATATTTTGCTATTATTTCAACCTGGAAAAAAACAAATCTAAGTAACCCAGTACTTAGAAAAGCAGATTTGCATCTGGATTTATCTGCTCAGTATTCTTTCTAGGAACTCTCCCTCCCTCAGTTCTACATTTTTAACTTGGATCTAGCTCCATGGTACAACACCCCCAACTCCTTTGTTTCAAGTTGGACCACTGATAGTACTAAGCTAGACCAATCATAATGCCCTAGTCATTGTTAACTGGTTGACAGATGATCACTCTCACCAAGTCTATTCCCTGGGATTTTTGCGCATATGAAAGAAAGAGTTCATATTAGTCATTCACTGATAGCTTTGGAGATTAAAAACAAAAAAAGTCCAGAACTGACCTATGTCTCCTTCTATGGAGGGATGACCAGGCTCCAAGTAAGAAAGAATGAAGCTGCCATTTGAAAGGAGCACAAGCTCTTTCTGAAGGTCTGAAGAATATTCCAGCTTTTCCTATGGCTTTGTTATTTGAATCCTCCTTTTTCTTAAGTTAGTTCAATTTCATATGTGTTACCTGAAACCAGAACACAATAAAAAAGTAAAAGGAATCCAACTTCAGTGAGATCATATAGGCCATCATGTCTCTTGAGGAAGACATCTTGCCATGGCCTAAATTCTTTAATTTCTCATGATTTCTCACAGTTTCTCATGATTTCCCTTGACTGAAGCCATAACCCCCAAATAGAGATTTCTTTGGGGTTTTTTTCTACTTCCTCCTATCACATTTCCTAGTTCATGTTTTCCATTAATAATAGAATTCAAGGAGAGGGGATCCCTGGGTGGCTCAGCGGTTTGGCGCCTGCCTTTGGCCCAGGGCGTGATCCTGGAGTCCCGGGATCAAGTCCCACGTCGGGCTCCCAGCATGGAGTCCTGCTTCTCCATGTCTCCTCCTCCTGTGTCTCTGCCTCTCTCTCTATCATAAAATAAATAAATATATCTTTAAAAAAAAAAAAGAATTCAAGGAGAGTATTGATGTTATGAACGACAGATTGCTACTGGTGGAATATTGCTTTGGGGGCGGGGGGGAAACACATTGATCTCAGAGTTCAATGTTGAATTAGATATATTACTTTGTCCCAGAATCTTATAAATCACTCTTCATCTTGTTTATAAGACTTCTCTAAAAGTATGATTAGGGCTTGCTGCTTTAGACATTTTGCTATTGGCCATAAAAAAAAATTTGGGACAAATATCAACCAAGAAAAGAAACAAGACCTGGCTGTAAATCAATTTTCTTCTCTTGATCCTTCAAAAATATTATAGGATTCTACTTCTCCACCCCCCTGCCCACCATCATCTTCCTCATCATCTTTTAAGTTATCTTGTGGTCATAAGCAAGTTATTTCATATACCTGAGCCCTCTGCTTCATCTTTAAAGGACGGGATTGTTGTGTCCCAAATCTAAGACTTCAGGAATCTGTGATGTACTGATCACCTACTAAGTACAAGTCATAATTTTCACAGACTTCAATTGTTTCTCATATTCCTTCCTACTCTTCCCCACTCACCCATACACACCTCTTCATCTGGAACACCAACACAGCCACACAGCAGCAAAATGCCTTAGGAAAATATTCAAATAAGCTCACCACTATGTTACTATATAGTGCTCTAGTCTTTAAATCTTTCTATTCCATCAGCCAACAAGAAATTTTGGTAAATGTCCATCAAATCCAGTATTATGATGATGAAGTGGAGATTGGTAGTTTTTGGTTGACAGATGCAGTGTTGGTAGTTTTTGGTTGGTTTTTGTTTATTAACTAGTACTTAACATCTTTTGTTCTTAACTCTCAGAGTTCTGAAATTCTCTGATATTTTTGGTGATATTCATGTGTCAAGGTTAAAAAAAGATATTTAAAAGTCCAAACATATTTTAAATGCATGACTATACATTAACAAAAGAAATGTTTTTGTGACCTTGGTTATTGAATATCCAAAGAGGACCTCCCCAAGAATATTTTCATTTTGGTTAGGAAGTGTTATTTTCTATGTGTGTGATTAAGCCTTAATTTTTTAAGTGCTAAGGGGGAGGAACTGAACATAAATAAATTAAATCTGTGTTGCTTTTATGTTCATTCATCAGTGTCTGTCCAAGTTCTTACGGACATTTTTTGGTTTGTGGTTGAAACTGCAAAACAATTTCAGCCCTGTGGACAGAGTAGTCTTTTCCAACAAAGTTATGCAAAAATGATTTTCTTAGTGAAACCTTTTCCTGTTGTGTATCTGCTTTATATATTTTCTTAAACTAAGTTCTCCCATCCCAGATAGCTTTTTCTACTGCTTTGTAAGCTTATAGATAAAAGTAAACCTGACAGTGGCAGTTGTCTATTGAAAACTAAGAAGAAAAGGGACGTTTCTATGTTTGCATATTTGTATATTTATAAATAAGTTAACTAGTGAAGTTACTTATTGAGGCTATGATTGTACCTGGCCTAAAGTCTGAACCAAGATAAAATTTGTTAGTTTCTTTTTCAGGTAGCTTCTTAAGTTGCACTTCCCTTTTCCATACACCTAACTTGGCAAAAAAAAAAAGCTTGATCATATTATGGTTAATACATAGATTTCTCCAGAGAATCTGAAGTTACATTTGCCATGCACACAAAAATGGCTGTTATTCTGACTAAGGTCACAAAGAGTTCTTAGAATTTTTCTTGAATTCCTGCCAAATAGTCAACTAACGTAATCTGTTAGAAACCACATATTTTTTTTTCCCTCAGATTTGTATAGGGATGGATGAATCTTCAAAACTTCAGCAAAAAGAATCTAATAAATAGTTCAGAAATGGCCCTAAACTTGTTGAGTCTTCTTTCAACACTTTAATAGCCTGGTGCCTCCTCTCCTGATCAATCACCTCTCAAAATAGCTCCATTCCCCCTTTTTTTAGAATAGTTCCCCAACTCTCTTGGTGCCTACCTTACCAAACCTCTCCTCATCCCTGAAAAAATCTGTCATGAAGCCCAAGACATCTACTGATTCTCTTCTTGGTCTTAGCCCCTAATGAGTCACAATTTTCTAATTTCCTAGGTTTTGGATCTGAGAGAATATCCCATGTTCCAAAACATTTAATAACTACAATCACTGTAGGAAAGGCCCAGCAGTGAAGCTGTGCGAATTATTAAGTCACACAAAGTAGTAGCAAAAAAATATAATAAAGAAATGGCAAGGACGCCTGGGTGGCTCAGCGGTTGAGCACCTGCCTTCAGCTCAGGGTATGATCCCAGGTCTGGGATCAAGTCCCCGCATCGGGCTCCCTGTGGGGAGCCTGCTTCCCCCACCCCATGTTATGAATCTGCCTCTGTGTGTGCATGTCTCTCATGAATAAATACAATCTTAAAAAAAAAAGAAATGGTAGAAGTTAAACTTTTTATCATGTTTGACGACAAGGAAAAAAGCACTAATAAAAGGATATATGGTGGTTCTTATATATTTCCTACAGAAGGATGGTTATTAACTTACAATGATTGATCTATGAATGTCTTTCCTTTTTACTGGCTGTAAAGATCTATAAACACTATAGAAAAACAAATACTGGTTGGTATAACTTTGTTTACGGGATCTCAAACTATCACTTAAGAAATCCAACCGTGAAATAGTTTGATTCACATCCTTTGAATATTTAAACTGCTGATACAAAAAACATATTAGTAACATGCTAGTATATCAAAGCAATATGGCTTAAGAAAGATCCTAATAGCCCAACAGCTGATAATATTAAACTTGGTACCAAAAAATAGCATCCAATTTAATCTTATTAAGATAGGGGAAGAGGTAAGGCTGAACAATATTTTGAATCTGAGGTAAGAACATCTACCTTTACAAAAATAATTTTAATAAGGAAAAAATCTAAACCTATATAAAGTTAGGGAAATACTTTCTGCTCAGTGAAACGTTTACCCAAGTATAATTGGAAACATTTACTTAAACAATTTTTAAACAACACAAACTTTCCCAAATATACAGTCAATTTAAAATCATTATATGAATAGTATATGATGCCATATTACATACTGTCCTGGTTTTCCACTATGACACTAACTTTTAAAATAAAACTAATTTAGAAGCAATTGGTATTATTCAGTATAAATTGTTGAATGAGGAAACATCCCACTAGATACTATTTTGTAATAATTGTTTACACTGCATAATGTATTGTTCTGGACAACTTGTGTATTTTATGTATATTTTTAAGGACATGATATTAACAGGTATTAGTATGTAAGGTATTAACATTTATCTTAGCTAATACATGCATACTGACTCCACATTCTTTCTGTGTAGTCATTTCAGGTTAACACTGATAGCAAAAGAAAAATGTTCTTTGTCTAATCAAATACTGGAAGAAAATAAAACAATTGTGATAATTTATTGTTGTCTATTAGATAGAGTGAGAGGGTAAGAGAGGTCTGCTTCATACAGCTTAATGTGACTTTGTTAAATGAACACTTTTAGACAAATGGAATCACTACTTGTCTTACTGCATCTACTTATCACTCCATTCAGGAACTCCTCAACACACTGAAGAAGAGGTTATGCATTACACTGAAAAATAATGGTCACTGTAGATGTTTTCCATCTCCAGTATTTTTTTTGAGTGGTATTCCAAATGCTGTCATTGAGTTCTCTGAATCATAACTCTAACAGAATATTGCTTAAAGAACATAAATCAGTGATGGTATTTACCACTAAATCCAAAAGCAATTATCATTTTGTCTTTATGCGATTACATTTAAGCAAAACCTTACCTTCTACTATTTGCTATAAAATGGATATATGTTAGCCACTAACATATGCATTTATATATGTATATGAATAAATCCATAGTTCCACCCCAATTTTTGTTATAATATGAAAAACATTATTTTCCACTTTCTTCTATCTGAAATAACTAGTAGTCTATTGCCTTTTTCCAGTTTAGTATGAACTTGACACTTAAAAATTCTAATATTTTAAGATATATAACCTCCTCCCTTTACCCTTTCTCAAATTTTCTCCCTTAAGAGATTGTTCTTGAAAGAAAATAATTATACTTTTATCTTTAAATGAGGAAGGAAGGAAGAAAATGAAAATGATACTTAGAGTACTGAGTTTCACTATCCTAAATGAGGCCAGTAAATATCAATGAGAGGAGAATGTTAACTACAAAAGCAATCAAGAGACAGATCATAAAAACATTTTATTTTAAAATAAAAATTAAAATTACGTATTTTAGAGATGTGAAATATTTTATGCACATATGCACTTGTATTTATATTCAAAATTGTGACTTGAGAAAGGTCATTCTGATGAAACTCCCTGCCTGTTTTCTAAATTCATTTGAAGTGAATGGAAACCTACCAGTAATATAAAATTGGCACTTTTATTTTTTTAACCACACAAATAAAATCAACATAGCTGGCAAGATAAATATAATTATTCCAAATATTTAAATAGGAACTGTGGCTCTATCTGCCTTTCAGTAAACAATGACTAATTGTGCTGGCTAAAACTACACCTTCAAGATTGGAAGGCACAGATCCTGGAAAGATACTCAAGTTGATTCCCACTCCCATGGCCTTCACTGTACATTAATCAGAAGTGTTTGCTATGCAAATCTTGTCATAGGAAGCAATTATAGTTGTTCCTAAACTGACCTCATGTTTATTTATTACTTCAGCTTTTTACTCGCAAACCTTGTCTGATCTTTTCAAACACACACAATTTTTATGTTGCTTTTTAAAAGTACACAATACAGTTATTTTTAATTATTTGCACCCAGTAAAAATGGAGAAGCTATGTAACTCTTTCAATATGCAATGCAGTACTTAGTGAGTCTGAATAATATTCCAGTGACTGTTCATGCAAACTATTTTCACCCCAGGGTCTCGGTTAGGATGAAGAGGCCCCTCTAATCGCTTAAGGCCATGACACCTTGTTTGGTCTTACTCTGCAACATTAGCTGATAACTAATGGAGACTGTCAGCTACAGTACACTAAGCAGAAAAAAAAGTATTTTTATAGCAGAGTAGTTGAAAGTAAAAGATAACAAAAAATTCATTGTTAACCATTTATTTACATTTTTTTTTCAACTTTACCTGGCCTCAGCAAGTGCAACTCCTGTCGAGGGATTGTATTCAGCAAGAAAAATAGTCTGAAGGCATAAATCCACAGTCAATAAGAGCAATAATGCTCTTTAACTGGCTAATATTCCATTGGCATAGGAAGTCCCATTCTGTGACTTCTGGTTGAGCAACAGTGGCATCCAGTGGCCAGATAATTATTTCCATGATTAAAGTGTTATGGGCAGTTCAGGCAGACAGAGCTGAATGCTTCAGACACATTTAGCCTAAACAAAGGAATTTACTAGGAAAAGCAAATCAAATGCCTCTGTTTCCAGAGCAACCCTAAATCAAGTCTAGGTCATAAGATTTGGCTCTAATGACTACTGAATATTGGCAATCTCTCCAACACCCCCGAATAACGTCAATTTAGGATTCCTATTAACTGTCTACTGTGTACCCTCATATTGAATCCATTAACAATAACCTTGATATACTAGAAAGTTTCCCCACAATGAACAAGACACCAATTCTATGAAAAATAGTTCACAAAATCGAAAGCTGTAAAACACAGATGATAACATATTCAATGCTCATTTTGAACAAAAGCGTTCTAACTAACCCACGAGCTAAATATGACCTTGTTGCACGTTACTGGCATTTGGGATCAAGGTGGTATTGTGGTAGCATGACTGTATGCTGGATTTTTGCCCCAGAACCTCCACTTACTGGCAAACCCAAAGAACCCTCGGAAGCCAATGATACATACTTCCAGTGGTTTGTGGGGCTTAAATGAGATCGATGAAAAGCTTCCAACCCAATCTTTGCCCAGAGTAAGTATTAATAATGAAGTGGCAAGGAAAACGTCTGTACCCAGCTTCCTGCATTCAAATCCTGCCCCTGGCACTTACAAGCTGCGTGACTGAGGGTGAGTTGCTTCAGTTTCCTTGTTTATAAATAGGAGATAATAATAGTGCCTGCCTCCTAGGATCACAATGACTTCTAAATGAAATAGCACATTCACATGTTGAGGATAGTGCCTGGCATACAGAAAATGCTCATACGAATTACCCTCTCTATTCAAAGTCACAGTCTTCACATTCAAAAGAAAGTCTACTATCGCTAACAGTAAGAAATGCTCTGTACTTACCCCCTGAGTCTGATTATACTTAGTCCTGAATGATGCCCTGTGATACCTGTATGATTCATGACATGTTTTTTTAAGTGGACAAACCATGAGGAGAAGTACAGTGTGTGGAGATGTAACCTGATCAAAGCAAATCAGTAGCATCTAAGCAGAACCTTACGAAGCAGGAGGCCTCTGTCTGATTCAGGAAAGAGTAGGTGAGGTGTAAGAAACAGCAACATCTTGGGAGGAGAGGTGGACGCCTACGAAATATATTTCGGTGAGAGAGGGAGAGTCATAAATTTAAGAGGTAATTGTACCAATCCTTATTTTATCACAATACTTTTCATACGCAGCCTTGTATGACACACCTGAGTATCACTTTCATTTTCCACTTCTGTTTTACCTTATTTGATATTAATAGGATCACACCTACTTAGAATTGATAGGAACTTATAATAGCATTGACACCACTCCTGTTCCTTTACTGCTACCTGCTGACGTTTTTTTTCTGGAGGAGGGGTGTGGAGGAGAATGATAAAATGCCTTATGTCAAAGATTTTCACATGTAGATACAATGGGGAAGTTTCTTTGGAGTTTCAGCTGCTTACTTCCACCTGGATGAGGCTTTAGGTGGTCTCAACTATTCTTCCTTCTCACCCTCCTTCTTCCTCCTTTTCCAGCCTTAGGACAGATTAATTCTCACTTCTCTCCATGATATTTCAATGAAACAAACATTAGAAAAAAACCAGCTTCTAGAATAATTATTTAAAAACGTTCCCAAGGCATGCCAGGTTGTCATACAGTCAAGGTTATTATTTGATTCTAATCTACATAATTATTTTTCAATAAAAATAATTGATTTTTTGAAAGACCAAAGTATACCATCACAATCCAAACAAGGCTGAGCAAGAGACATGTTTGGCTATTATGCAAAATGCTAACTGAGGAGATCAGTGGAGCTGGAAAAACATTCATTCCTAGAATGAAGTGTAAGATCTACCAAGTAAAGAACGGTCCAAGAGCAGCTGGAAATGCACCAGTGGACCAAGGCACAAAGGTCAAAAATGCTGAGCCAATTCCAAGAAGAATCATTGGCACCATGTGATTCAGTCCAGAAAGCAGAAAGCAGCAATTAATTGTCTAATCTATTCCATTCTGAGATCAAACAAGGAGACAATCTTAATTATGTCCAGAAGAAATGGACAGTAAGGTTTGGTAGAACCTAAATCAAGGAAGAAGGGCTTCACAGCAGGACCAAGAAGCCCTTTTATTCCCACAAGATATACCACTCTGGAATGGTCCACCACTGGAAATGCCATTAGTACTAAGACATTTTTTATGTTATTCATTTCTATATTTCTTATCTATTAAATGTGAATAGCCCATAGAAATGGATACATTAAATCAATAATTCCTTAGTATGAACTTATTTCATCATATTTTTCAATGTATTAATAAAGAGGAAGGACCAGGGACATATAAAAGCAGGTGAGAGTTGATAAAAACAGAAGAAAAGGGAATTAGAGAGCACTTCAGGCAAACACAATTTTCTTATTCAAAATTAGTCTTCAAAGCTATCAAACTAACCACATAATCAAGCAATTGCGTGAGAACGTGGCACTCCATTGGCCAGCATTTTTTCCCCCTAAAGACTAGACTCCATTTTTCTTACAGAAGTTCTCTTACAAGTACAGAAATATGCAAACCTTTACTCAGTGCTGACTATACATTGCTAATGTCATCACTATAGCGCAGAATAAGAAAGGTCAATGATCAAATGGTCCCTGGTATCATAGAGTTTACAACTGAAGAATTCTATTTATTTTGTCCATGTCACCTGTGGAGCAAACAGCCACCAATAGAGTGGCTTTTTACCTAAAACAGAATAGCATTATAGAAATCTGAAATTTATGCTATCTTCTTAAAATGTCTTGCTACTTTACTTCAGGAAGTAATATAAGCTTAAAGCATATTCTAACAGGCTAAAAGCAAGAAACTCAAAGTAGGAATTTACTCTTTGGCTACTAGGTTTTCAAAAACACTGCACAAATCATTCAGGATGAGGGTACTGCTTCTCTGCCTTTCATGTACAATGGAACCCTATGTCAGACAACAAAGAAGTAAGTGATCCGCTAAATAAACAGGCACTTCCCTTGTAGTCTCTCTTGAAGGGAAAGTGGTTGTTATTAAGTATGGACTATATTGAATAGGGCAATTCAATTGGAGAGAGCTTTATGGTAAAGAAATTTTTTTAAAAAAGAAGTTTCTTGCCTATTTAGAAATAGAACATATTTTTCAAGAGTGTCTTGAAAACAGGTTGTGTGGGAGCTGTCAGCTTGCTTTGGTCTATTAAAGTAACTGTGATTCAGCATTCTTGGAAGAAAAACTGGAATGTAAAATTCCTCAATAAATATTTTCAAAACATGAGAAATACAGGAACAAATTCTGCTGTCTTTTTGTGAAAGAGCTGGGGGAGAGAGACGATGCTTAAAATTACGAGTCTGGATGTTCCTTTTCTCTTCTCTTCCAAACAGCGCAGCAAAATGCCCTGAAGTACGATTTGTTTCCTTGCACTCTGCAGTTACTGGAGAGGATCTACAATGGATACAGTGTTGACATCAGATTTATTTTCAGGATTTAAGAGATGATGTCAGAACAAGTGGCAGAGCCACATGAAGCAACAAGTGGGTTGTGAAGTCAGCTTGTCCCCATAGCACCTATTGTCACTTTGTTTACAAAACAATGAGTTGCTTATTTCTGGAACAAGAGTGTGTGCCTGTTGTGTATGTGTGCTCATGTATTTGTTATTTTAGTAGCGTAGAAAAGATTTCCAACATAGTAGGAGACTTTCATAGCTAAGCATGAATTTGTGTGTGTGTGTGTGTGTGTGTGTGTGTGTGTATGAGTGTTGTGCTATATGCGTCTGAAACATTATTTAGGACTCATTTATACTGCCAAACTATTAAACACTTAAAAAATAACAACTGGAGAGGATGGCTTTTACATGAAGATAGATACCTCAAAAGATTAGCATTATAAACTGATTGTCTTTGACGGTATCTCTTTGGAGAAGCTATTTTTAAGGACAAGTGTGAAAGCTAACACTATTAAGAGAAGAAGGGAAAATGCTGATTTAATGATAGTGGTGTGTTCTTTGCCACTGAAGAAGTTATCTTCAGCCCAGGGGTGGTGAGTTATATTTCAAAGATGGTACATCCTAATTAAAGGGGTCTGGGATTTAAGACAGTGTCCTGATATAACTGGAAACCATACTGTCAAGGAATTGCCTGTTTTGACTTTCAATATCAGACAAACATATTACTATGTGTGTGTCACACACACAAACACACGCACATACACACAGAGAATATGGGCAGTTTGGGCAAGATTGGTCCCAAGAATTACAAGGTAGTAAACTTATCTGAACATAAATTGGACACTTCATAATCACACTACGGATTACCATCACTTTCTGAAATGAAGAAACCAAAATTAGTTGTGCTTCAGTAACTTGTCAAAGATGGTAGAGCTAGTAAGAATTGACTTGAACCCAAGTCTTTAAATAATAAGACCTGTGATCTTTCTATTTCACAGAAGCCTGTTTCCTTCTGTCCTTTGCTTAATTTCATGGATCTTTACAGACATTCTAAACTCCCAGGCCCTCAGAGGAGTCCCCAAGTAGCAAAACCAGAATTCAGGTGAAGGAGATATTGATTTTGAACTGCCAAATTCAACTACAGAAGGTTTAGGGACTCTTGCTTACAGACATACAATATAGACATACAGACAGAGCTGGGATTGTTTATGCAATCTTAAATATATCCCTTAAGAAGAAATGAGTTCCTTGATATACAGATAACTTGTTACATATATAGTGCAATTATGCCTTGACTAACAAGTGTGCGCCTGAGTAGAAAATATTGTCAAAATGTAGTTTTCCTTGGTCCTTAACCCAATCGGAATGAACTTGATAATTTTTCAGACTTTACAGTACAAGTGCTTTGGATATTAAAACATCATCTGTATCAACACAGTCTCTCTACTTATTTTATTTAATAAATATCAAATGGATTTTAATGAAACCATACCACCATAATTTTATGACAGCAGTACTTATAATTCATTGTTACTACTGATCGATTATCTAGGCATCTGCTATGCTAGGTGTTTTATTAAACTGCCCCATAGGACATACATAATAGGGTTAACATCTGGAGCATGGCACAATTACATATCACTATGATTTCCAATGGATGACTATTTATGACATGTTAATGCCTGATTAACTCAGTTGGTTACTGTAAGGTTTTCATAAAATCGAGACTATGATTCTGCCAAATACAAATTATAGAAGGCTTCTCTACAAGTGCCACAATTATGAAGATCAGTCCACTTATTTTCTCATAAAGGACACCTTTACTCATGGCCAAACATCTCCCTCCCAAAAAAGAGGCTGGCCCTAAGAAGAAAGACACAAAAGCTGATTCAATAAATGTTATTTCCATCCTATAATCAGTGAAAAGAGGAGATTTTTGGGAAAAACTTCACGTGTCAACTCCACGGAAATTATTTTCTTTCAGAACATATAAATATGTTCATGGCTTCATTCTGTAATGTTGGCATTGTTTCTGTATTTAAAACACTTAAGACTGAAATGACTTTTGCATAAGCAAACACTTTAACAGCTCCTCCCAGTTGCCTATCAGAAAGGGAAACAGCCATATGAACTTTCTTATGTTCTAGGTGCTGCTGGCTTTCTACAGAGTAACTATCCAGATATAGCCAAAAGGCTTCCAAAACTGGCATGAAACAAGTCTGGAGAGGTAGGATAGGGAGGAAGACTGCACATTCAGTAAGCACACACCCCGAAAAGTGGTTGCTTGGCCTTAAGCTTTGCATAATGTGGTTTATAAATTCTGTCTTTGTTTTGGCTACTTCACAACTATAAACCATCTAAGAATGCCCAAAGAAAAGTCTTAGAAGTCTTCAAGCAACCACTTACTTCAGTGACAAACATAACAATTATTCAAATTATTGATATCTTCTGTTATTTTACTCTGCGCTTTTATACCTTACTTTACATATAATAAGGGTTGTTATCATTTAGAGCTAAGGTATCTTCAGCTTGTTCTATCACAGAAAGATTTCAAGTCTTGCCTAAAATTATACAAAGATCTTCCCTGCCCCACTAAAAGTGATCTTGCCAAACTGCTTCTCATACCTCTGCTCCAAAGCTACCCCAGTCTACGGCAAATGCCCTCAAACCAACCAAACAACCAAGCAGCTCACCTAATATCCTACACATAAAACAAAGATGTTTATTTTTTTCATTATCATTATTCATGAGAGACACACAGAGAGTGAGGCAGAGACATAGGCAGAGAGAGAAGCAGGCTCCATGCAGGGAGCTGGATGTGGGACTTGATCCCATGACCCCTTGATTATGCCTTGAGCCAAAGGCAGACGTTCAACCGCTGAGCCACCCAGGTGCCCCAACAAAGATGTTTCAATCCACATTTTATAGCCCCCAACCAACCAATCAACCAACCAACGAACCAATCCACCAAAAGCTGCATATAAAAACCAAAGCTACCACGGCATACATCAAATCCCAACCAACTGACCCAGCAACCAACCAATCAAGTGACCCAATATACTACCCCACCACTAGCCCCACAAAACAACTAAAGTGCTATCTGGAATGAATAATAACATAAAAAGAACTAGATGACTCCCCAAACATAAAAGTGAGTCAAGAAGAGAAGAATGACCAATAGATTAGCTATTTTAAATTTAACATTAGAAAACCAACTAAAAAAAAAGCCATAAAATCTAAATACATGGCTTTAGAACCTGGAACATTCTTGATTTAGTTTTTTTTAAAATTTTTATTTATTTATGATAGTCACAGAGAGAGAGAAAGAGAGAGAGAGAGAGAGGTAGAGACACGCAGAGGGAGAAGCAGGCTCCATGCACCGGGAGCCCGACGTAGGATTCGATCCCCGGTCTCCAGGATCGTGCGTGCCCTGGGCCAAAGGCAGGCGCCAAACCACTGCGCCACCCATTATACCACATAGTTAATATGACATTTTCCTTAATTTCATTATTAACCGGCTAGAAAGACATCTGTAATTTTCATTATATTTGATTTCTTATTCTCATAAGTCACTGTGGAGCTTTAAGATTTCCTGTGCCTCATTTTCCATGATCTATAAAAATCAGATAGGTTCAGAATGAATAAATTAACATTGATAATTTTTGCATACTGCTTCAACAAAAGAAATACAATATAAAATATAGAGATTATAAAGCAAAACCGTATATAAGAAATGTTTGTATGGACTACTTAACAAGCTTAATTTCTAAAATGCCCCCAATATTATTCTCAACAAATGTCTGAAATAGACTTAAAGCAGAAAATGGCAATAATAGAAACTATATGAATCTATACTCCTTCTCATTTAACCACCATATAAAAATCTGTTGGCTCCTCAACTAACTCAACTAAGCAGATCATGTTGTAGCAATTCAAAGTCTAACAAATTTGTGATTCAGAGCATAAGCCATATTCATTATTCCTAGTGTGTAATTTGTTAATGGTTACCCTAGTTAAAATATGAAAAACAAGTGAAATAATAAAGGAAACATTTCCAAATTGGAGCACATTTTAAAAACTATCTATGCCACCATTTCATACATTCCCATATTACACAAGGTCAACACCGCCAGAAGCTTGTACTGTATCTGTTTAAATACAACATTTATGAGAAAAACCTCTGGGAACGGTCACTGAAATGTTTCTGATTTCCCAGACAAAAGTCAAGATGTATTTTTAAAAATTCAACAATGGATATTTACTTTGCTAACCATCAATCTGTTACCTTTTACTACTTTGCCTTTTACCACATCTACCTTCCTTCTTTTACTTAAAAAGCAATCTGCCTTTGTCATACAAATGAATATTTAAACATTGGTGTACTTCCATGATGCTTCTTAACATAATATGGAAGTATGATAATAGAATCACCGACAACAGTAACAAGACTCTGGTCATTTTCTTTTTCCTTTGAAACTGTTACCTTGGATGTTGAATCCCTCCATATTTTCTGATAGTTTTAGCGATGGGAATGGTGGCATATCAAGGAGAAATTGCATTTCATCATTTTGGCTTTAACACGTATACTATAAAAGTGACAGCTTGGTGCACTGTAGCTGACAGTTCCCATTAACTGGAAGCTAATGTTGCAGAGTCAGTCCAAACACCGAGTCACGGCCTCTAGCTACAGGAAGGTCTCCTTCATACTAGGATTCTCACACCCCCCGTGGGAAAGAAAAGCTATAAATATTTCCACTAGTTTCCTCCTCAAAGTGATATAATGAATATTTACACACTGAGACCCCTTTCCTACCCTGAATCTTGTTGGAAAAAACACCTTCACTGACACACTGCATTGGTCTGAGCAGGTGATTCAAGCCAGCCCTCCTTCTCTTCATAGTAAACAATAAGCCTATAGCAGGGTTTGAGTTTCCACTTTTGGAATCACTGGTAAGACAACAGGAAAAAAGGTAGGAAACTTGTTTTGAACATTTTTGTAGGGGTTTTTCATTTGTTCTTTATGAATTGGTGGGAAAAACTAAGCAAGTATCAGGAAAAATCAGCTAAAATATGAAAAAAGTAAAATATCACAAAGTAAAAGTGGCCTAAGAAATATTTTGAAGATTTCAAAAGTAAAATAAATGCTAAATTGATTTACTGAAAATTTAAGGATGGGAGACTAATGAAAGAAAAATAAATCTGGGAACCCCGGGGGGCTCAGGGGTTGAGCGTCAGCCTTTGGCTCAGGGCGTGATCTCCATCCTGGGGATAGAGTCCCATATCAGGCTCCCTGTGGCGAGTCTGCTTCTCTCTCTGTGTCTCTGCCTCTCTCTCTGTGTTTCTCAAGAATACATAAATAAAATATTTTTTAAAAAAAGAAATGCAATTTTTTTTAGCATGCTTACGTTCATTTAATAAGTTAGGTGCTGTGAGTTTCTATGCATATGCAGTGGGAGGGGATAAAGAGGTAGAAGATACAAAGAACCTGTCACTGTTGACAGAATAGCTCACATTCTAGTTGAGGAACTTGAAAATAGCAAATTTTCTAGAAAAGGCCACAGAATATATAGATTAAGAGCAGAAAGAGAAGAGCCAGACTGCCTAGGGCCAGTGCTAGGGGTAGGACTGCCACTGTCACCAGTTAGGCACCTTTGGGTAAGTTTATTTAAAATTTCTGTATTGGGATCCCTGGGTGGTGCAGCGGTTTGGCGCCTGCCTTTGGCCCAGGGTGCGATCCTGGAGATCCGGGATAGTGTCCCACATCGGGCTCCCGGTGCATGGAGCCTGCTTTTCCCTCTGCCTGTGTCTCTGCTCTCTCTCTCTCTCTCTCTCTGTGACTATCATAAAATTAAAAAATAGAATAAAATTTCTGTATTTATTTCCTCCGCTGCAAAATGGGATAATAATGGTACTCAGTTTAGTTTGAGAACTCAAAGAGCTAATATTTGTAAAATCCTCAGAATAGCGCAGTGACAAAATAGCGTATTTAACAATATTATTAAGGAAACACGGGGATACAATGATAAGTAAAAGAGAGCTCCTGCCCTCCTGAAACTCATTGTCTACTCAGGGGGAGACAGATAAGTAATTCACAAGTTTCCAAAAACGTGGGTAATTACAAAACTCAAAGTACAAAGGCACAAGGTACCCTGGGAATACAAAAGAGAGATGTATGCACCTAAAATAAGTGGAGGTGGCTGAGGAGTACCCAAAGAGGGCTCCCAGGGAAGGTAAAAGCTTAGTAGGAAATTTGAAGGATGAATTTGAGTTCCCAGACAACAATAGTTCTAGAAGACTGGTTTGAGCATTTAAAGCAAAGGGACCAGCATGCATCACAGTCATATGTGGATAGTTGGCATATTTGTGTCTTAGAAGGCATTTTGGCCCACATGGACTGTAGAGTACACTGGACAACAAGAAGATGGAAAGGCAGGACAGAACCAGGTTATATTAAGGGCCTCATGCAAAGTTCAGACTTGATCATGTAGGATGAGTTTATAAACAGGGGTGTTCTGGTAATATCTACATTTCAGAAAGATCACATGAATGACAGAGTTGAGAATGAATGAGAGGAGAGTGACATTAGTGACCTAGATATCAGCTGGTTGTTATGATAATCAAGGGGAATGTGTACTTAAAGGAAGGACTCAAAGAGGTTGAAGACAATCTATAGAACCTACTCCTTGGTTAGAGCAGGGCAAAGTTAAGGGGACGGGGGAGAAGTTGAATCTCAAGGTCTGGTTTGGGGGACTAGACTGATGCAATATCTTCCTCTAAGAGAATACAAGGGAAAGCAACAATTCTACAGAATGAGTGAGACTTTCATTTGAGGTTAATGTCCGGAATATATGCTTGGAATCAGAAAACAATTCTAATCTTGGATTTGTGTCCATCATTCAGTCTCTAGGCATCATCATCTCCAGGAATGTTCCTTGAAACCTCACACTGACTTAAATGTTCATTTTCTGTGCAGGATCCCTTGGCATTGTTAACTGTATCATTTATTGCATTGTATTCTCATTTTTATGTTTGTATTAAAGCTCTTTGTTTATTCATTTTTTTTAAATTCACTTATCAATCAATAAATATTTTAAAAAATATATCCCATGCTATACACAAAACAGATGCTGGGAATTCCCAATGAACAGTACTATTCTGATCCTTGCCCTTCTGGAACATTCAGCCTAACAGGAAAACCAGATCCTCAGTAAATGCTTGTTAAATTGGATGAGACAGATTTGGGGATCATGAGTAAAAGTGGTGTTGAAATCTTGAGCATGGGTAAAGTCTAGCAAGTGAAAGATAAAAAGAGACTTATGCTGAGAAAGGATGGGAAACACCAATGTTTAAAAGGGAATGAACTCAGGAAGGGGAGAGTATAAAGAACTGTAAAAAAAAAAAAAAAAAAAAAGCAAAGCTGCATCCCTTGGAAGAAACAACATAAAATTATTTTTTTATCTAAGAAAGCAGACCTTCAATGAAGGAATAATTAATTCAGTGTCAGATGTTGCAGAAAGATCAGTGAGGTTGAGGCCTATAGAGGACCAACTAGACCTGGTAGAAGACAAAATTTGGTCTCCCTGCCCTTCAATCTCCAGTGTTATTCTTGTAAATTTATTAGATTGTGTAAGAGATATAAGTAAGGTTACCAACTAAGTGATCTTAAAAAGGAGATATTCTCCTGGATTATCTGTGTAGGGCTAATCTAATCACACTACCTCTGAAAAGCAGAGATTTTTCTCCAGCTGATAGTAGAAAGGGTGATACAGATTCAAAGAAAAGGATTCCATGTAGTGTTGTTAGACTGATGATGAAAGGGACATGTGTCAAAAAATTGGGAACCTCAGTCCTACAACAACAAGGAACTGAATTGTTCCAATAATCTAAATAAACTTGGTAAGGGAATCTTCTCTAGTACTTCCAGGTAAGAGCTCAGCCCTGCTGACTCCTTGATTTCAACAGAAAACCCAGCTAAACTATGTTGTGCCCAGACTTCCAAACCACAGAACTGTGAGATAATCAATTTGTATTGTTTTCAGTTACAAAGTTTGCAGTAATTTATTAGGACAACTGTTGGGGAAGCAGCTGTCAGAAGACCTGCTGTCCCTCTCCAGGATTGTGCAATCAGCATTCTAGGCCTGGAACATTCCCCTATGCAGAAAGTGGGTGTTGGAGCTCTGTGTTGCTTGGCCCCAGATTTTCTTCCTTATTAGGAAAAATCATTCACTAGTTCTAGCTATGGTGAACTTCCTTGTATTATTCGTGTGTGTGTGTGTGTGTGTGTATGTGTGTGTACTATATGGCACCTGGCCAGCCCCACCAGTATATCTGCCCTCCCTTGTTTCACAGTAAAGGGATATTAGCTTGTAGCATGAGAGGGGCAACTGCACTCCCTCACCTCGTGCTGGCTATCAGGAGGGACCCACTGTCCACAGGAGACCGATGCACACTACATATGCTGATTGTGCTGTGTCTTTTCTTTCTGTGAGTAAAGCATTGTTCCAACCTTTGTGTTTTGAGGCCTCCTTGATGACTCTAAACCCATAGAAGATGCAGTGGGCTGAGGTCTGTGGGCAGATCTTGGCAGTTCTTCATCCTCACTGAGGACTATTAGCTGGATGTTCCTGCTCTGCAACAGAAATAGAAAACTAACACACCTAGCGTGATAGATAATTTAGTGCAAACTTGAGTGGGCTAAAAGATCCCCAAATAGCAGGCAAAACATTATTTCTGGGTGTGTCTATGAGAGTATCCCTGAAAGAGATTATCATTTGAGTCAGTAAATTGAGTAAAGATTTCCTTTACCAATGCAGGTGGCCATCATTCAATCTAGAGGTCCAGAAGAGAACAAAAAGGTGAAGGAAAAGTGAATTCATTCTATCTGCTTGAGCTGAGACATTCATCATCTCCTGCCATTGGACATCAGTGTTCCTCATTCTTGGGCCTTCAGAACTGGGCTAAAATATGAATTTTCTAATTTTCTTTCTATCTTTCTAATTTTCTAGCTTGTGGACTTCAGATTATGGGACTTCTCAGCCTCCATACTTGTGTGAGACAATTAGTATAATAACCTCCTCATCCTTATCCTATTAGTTCTGTTTCTCTGGAGAACACTGACATATACACCTGGCAACCATAAGTCTATAGAAAGTTGGTACTAGAGAACATCTTTAGTGGTATACTGGGGCTGAGAAGCCACCTGAAGTTAGGAAGGAATGGGAGATGTGGAAGTAGAGGATAATTTCTTTATACTAGTTCCCATTGTGTTCGACGTAACCATGGATTTTTGTGAGATGATTTATGAAAGCAATTTATTGAATTTTATTCCTTTCTCCACCGAATAAAGCTTAATTCAATGAATTTAAAACTGTTAGTATATTTGATTAACATTTCCCTAATCCTTGCCTGGAAAACTAACAAAGAAATGAATCAAATAGAACAGGCCCAAGACCGACCTTCAAGCATCAAGATAAATTTAAAAATCTACTGCATTGACTGTATGTTTGCTGAATATCAAAAGGTTTCAAAAGAGAGCTCTTGTAAGCCCTTTCCCCGAACTCAATATAGAAAAACATGTGATTGTTTCACACAATCATGTGATTGAAATGACTCTTGATGGTGCATGTGAAGCAGATCTCTTTTCACTTGAATTCCTACTCTTTCCTTTATCAAAATTATATTTAAATCAAAAATTGTAGTGGCATTACTTATGGAAAACACATAAAATATGTGATTTCAATCTATGTCTCAAACTAAAAGTTAACTCCAAAGGTTGTAAGAATGACACAACTTCTGAAACATGTTTTCACATCTATTTACCATATATATATATACGCATATATATGAAAATGTGTGTATATTCAGTTATATAGATATGTATATATACAATTCTTTAATAAAAATATGAAAACCATGTTGAGAAAATGTTTTCAATTTGTATTTGGAGGATTAGATATAATACCAGTCTAACAGACGTTTATTTAATTTCTACTATGTATGAAGTTCTATTAGATAAATTGGGGTGACATAAAAATGAATAAAAGATATTTCTTGCTCTCCAAAGTCTGTATTTTAGATGTTTAAATGGAAATCCAAGCAGATTTTGTTACTCTATGTATGGGAACATCAAATGGAATTAATATAATCAGGTTCATCCCATGTTTGTTAAGATAGCTCCAGAAAGAGCTAAATTGGTTTTCTAATTCTTTCCCAAAGGGGGATGGATCACGTATATCAGTCTCTCATATAGTTCAACAGTTATTACAATAGTTGCTGCAGAGGTGCCTGGGTGGCACAGTTGGTTAAGCATCTAACTTGGTTTTGGCTAAGGTCATGATCTCAGGATCGTGGTATCAAGCCCCATATTGGGCTCCATGCTCAGTGCAGAGTCTGCTTAAGACTCTCTCTCCTTCTACCCCTCCTGCTTGTGCTCTCTCTTAAATCAATAAATCAATCTTAAGAAAAACGGTTGGTGCTACAGGTTTTCAACTGAATCCAACAAATATACTATCGGCTACATGTTGCACCAAACATGAAATTTAAAAGCCTTGTCATAAGATAAGAGTTTGCCTTCAAGGAGCTGAATCTCAAATATATACTTCAGTAAATGCCACATGCGATCTTACAAGCCAAGAAATATTTAGGCACTTGCCATTACGTTTTTTTTATATCTTTTGTGTTTTCTATTTTCTCACATAAATTTATTCTGATAATAGACCACATGGTATACAACTTCAAAGATTTTTGTCATCATTATATCAATTTGGTGTATAAAGAGGTCTTTAAAATGTGTTGTAATTTTTTTCATAAAATTGAATTCATGCTAGTTTATGTTTATATTGTGATTACTTCAAAACTTCAAAAATTCAAAGGATAATTGGTAAGATGTCTTCAGAGATGTGATATTATGATCTTAAAGTCTGGAACCTGGCACATTATTTACACCTACTCCATGTAATTTATGAAATATTTTTCTCATATGTGTTTGTGCAATTTAATCCAATTTAAAACAACTTATAATTCCCAGAAACAAATCTACTAAGTTGGTATGTAAAAGCTATTAGATATTTTCATCTATACATATAGTTTTAGAAAAATCATGTTTTATTTCTTTTTTTTTTAAATTTTTATTTATTTATGATAGTCACAGAGAGAGAGAGAGAGAGGCAGAGACACAGGCAGAGGGAGAAGCAGGCTCCATGCACTGGGAGCCCGACATGGGATTCGATCCCGGGTCTCCAGGATCGCGCCCTGGGCCAAGGGCAGGCGCCAAACCGCTGCGCCACCCAGGGATCCCTCATGTTTTATTTCAAAAGTTTTATTCGTTGTACGCTATCACTGTGTTTTGCAAACATAGTATTCCTTATGACTTAAAAAAAAAGCCAAATTTTAAAAAATGCCTTGCATTCTTAAAAGAGTTGAGCTTAGTGCCTTGTGCCATTTACTTCATATATTTGGTAATTGAAATTATGGCAAATCTTTAAAATAAAGAGTTACAATTTCCTTCATTTCTAAATAGTATGTAAAATCTCCATCTCAATCTAAAACAGAAGGGAAGGTAAAATCTGTTTGGATGCTCTAAGCTGGTAGACTGCTGACAATGACTTTGTAAAGAAATTACTTTGGTTTAACTAACAATAACTCTCCCCTTCCCCCTTCTTTTTCTTCTTCAACAAAGGGATCATTGTAAAGAGTCTGTGGAAATTATGTCTTTAGCTTTCAGCATATTGATATATTTTTGTCATTGAAGTAAAATAGCAAAAATAATATGACTTTTAAAGCAAATGCATTGGTTTCTTAAACCAAAAATAATTTTGAGAAACATATTTCCCTTTACTCTTGGCTTAGCATCCATTTAACTGACTTTTTTCTTGTTCATGTGCCTCTTCATTAAAAATCTAATATGAAATGAAACATGTTTTGTAACATCAGTAAGAATCCCTGCAGCCACTATTTGTAAAACATGTAAATTTCCAGGCTTGCTTTCTTCCTACTTCATCCATGACATAAAACAAATTAGTATTCCTCCACACAGAAAAGCACCATAGTCAACACTAAGCTTACTAATGGCCAGCTTGCATTTTTAGAGTGTATTTCTGAAGTCTGAAGTAGTCCGTTTTAACTAGAAGTCCATCATAATCACACGCCAGGTTTCTCATATTTCTACCAAGAATAAAAATACAACCTAGCCAACTCATTTGCATCGTAATCTAATTTTGAAATTACTTTATCAGTGTAATAACACATTCAATAGAGCTTTTGTCTTATTGATGAAAAGGGAATCCACTTGGTTAGGGAGTACATAACATTTTTTAATTAAATTTGTGTTATTATTGTCTTTACATTCAAAGGGCCAGGTGATGGCAATGTTCCATGGAGGAAAATAATATTGCTGTAATAACAACAATAGTCATGAAAATTTAATAACATTTTCACTGAGACATGATGACATAATAATAAATATGTAATCATTATTTAGGCACTTTATAGGGAAGTGTTAATCAATGAGTATATTTGCTAAATAAAAGGCATTTCTAGAAATTGGAGATACAGAGATGGGATAAATATGACTCCAGGAACCTAGTTCAAGAGATAGATCTGATTCAACATAAAAAGATAAATCACGAGGTGGCCAGTTATGAGATGTGTGTCAGTCAGGTTAGTGGGTAACTATTTGAAGAGGCCTTAGAAAAGAAAGGGAGTGGGATGGAGATTCTAGGCAGGAAAGGATACAGCTATAGAAATATATGTGACATGTTAAAACGATGACAAGTGGACAAGAGAAACGATGTAGACAATTCAAATGGAAGGCCAATGGGAATTGAACCTGGAAAGGTGACCTGAGCCAGAGTGTGGAGTATTTTTAATGTCCAGCCAAGGAGGGAGGAGCATTTTGTCTAGGAATCTAGATATGACTAAATGAGAGTTTCAGTAGAAATTTAAAGGAAATGAAGGAAGCTAAGGTCATTTTCTAGGAATAATTTGTAGGATTGAGTGACTGAAGGAGAGGATAATGGAAAGAGACGATGACACAAAGTTTTAAATGTGGGTGACATAAATAAATCTTAAAAAAAGTGGGGGGATCCCTGGGTGGCTCAGCGGTTTGGCGCCTGCCTTTGGCCCAGAGAGCGATCCTGGAGTCCCAGGGGATCGAGTCCCACGTTGGGCTCCTGGCATGGAGCCTGCTTCTCCCTCTGCCTGTGTCTCTCCCTGACACACACTCTCTCTCTCTCATAAATCAATCAATCAATCAATCAATCAATCAATAAATCTTTAAAAAAATGTGGGTGACTAGAAAAAGGAAGACATAATTTCTCTGTAAATAATTCTTAATATTTTCTCCAAGGGACAGCAATAAGTTTTCAATGGGAAAGTCTGAAAATCCAGTGAAAAAAAATCACTCAAGTTATACAAGTGTTTATGTGAAAATCACAACTGTTGATTTATAAATATTGACAATGACAGGCATCAAGATCATAGTGACTGTATATGAATTTTGTCTTGGAGCATTTATTTACTTAACCTTCTTATAATTAAGTCTAGAACTTCTACATGTAATGTTAAACATGTGCACTTATACTTTTATGTATTATATAAAATTCAATATAAGAATTCTATGCATTTCTGAGAGTTTACCTAATCATATAATTTTAACTACTTTTGAGTACTTAATCATATTTGAAAGTTTTAAAAAATAACTGCTGAACCATAATTAAAAATCTTTTTTTAAAAAAGATTTTATTTATTTATTCATGAGAGACCAGAGAGAGAGAGAGGCAGAGGGAGAAGCAGGCTCCACGCAGGGAGCCCGATGTGGGACTCGATCCCAGGACTCCAGGATCACACCCCAGGCTGAAGGCAGGCGCTAAACCGCTGAGCCACCCAAGGATTCCCATAATTAAAAATCTTAAGAAACCTACAAGGAATGCTTATTAAACAATAAAAGGGAAACAAACTAACCCTAGGACCATGGTCAAGAAGAGCAGAGAATACTGAAGAAAGGGAAGAACAAATTGAGATTTAAAGAGTGAGATGCCCTAAACTCAAACAGCAATACCAGATGTGAACAATCAGAAAACTATAACAATTGTGAAAGGGTAGAGCTCAGGAAATAAATATTAAACCCATGAGCATTGCAAGATAAGGTATCAGAAACAAAAGTTAAACACACTGAATAAAGGCAATCTGATTTAAATAATAACTATCAATAAGATGTCACAGAAGAACATGTTAATGTCGAGTGTAACTACTTAAGCTTTAGCAACCTACCCAATCCTGATTTTTAAAGAGGACTTTTCTTTTAGTATAATTTAAAAGATTGCACAAGACAAAATACCAACGATACTGACATAGTGAAATGAAGGGGCACCTGCACCCAATGTTCATAGAAGCAGTGTCCACAATTGCCAAACTATGGAAGGAGCCATGATGTCCTTCCACAGATGAGTAGATAAAGAAGATGTGGTATATAAATATACAATGGAATATTACTTAGCCATCAGAAAGGTAGGATGGATATCTACCATTGACATTGACAGGGGTGGAACTAGAGGGTATTATGCTGAGTGAAATAAGTCAGTTGGAGAAAAGACAATTATCATATGGTTTCACTCATGCAGAATATAAGAAATACAGCAGAGGATCACAAAGCAAGGAGGGAAATTTTAATGGGAAAAAAATTAGAGAGGGAGACAAACCATGAGAGGTTCTTAGCTCTGGGAAACAAACTGAGAATTGCTGAAGGGGAGAGAGGTGGGGGTATGGGGTAACTGGGTGGTGGGCATTATGGAAGGCACATGATGGGATGAGCACTGGGTGTTATATGCAACCGATGAATTATTGAAAACTACATCTAAAACTAATGACGTACTGTATGTTGGCTAACTGAATTCAAATTTAATAGAGAGAGAGAGAGAGAGAATGCCATTAGAAAAAAGCAGTATTTCGTTTATAATGTGGTCACATAATTTGGTGCTCCTCATTTTTTTTTTATGAAGAACAAGTCTATTACAGTTAAAAACTCATTGGATTTTGTTAAGACCCAAGTTTACTCTGGATTTAGGTACAACATACATGAAATATTCTCCACATACTGCTTGAATACAGAAGTAAGCGCCCTGTGCTGTTCTAAAGATCCCCATAGTGAATAACAAACCCGCATAACACCATGAAATAACTTTGGGACTGGTTGTTAGTGGGAACAAAATGTACATAAAATGAGTAGACATCCTCCATCTGGGGCATAATGTAAATGACTGGCAGCTCAGGCAGGCAGACTCAAAAGCAGGTAAGTCTGGCATTTTTAAGTCTTATTTTACTCAGTATTTCTGGCTTCTGATCACAAAGTGCCTACTTAAGTGTTTGGTATGAAGAAGGTATCCAGTAAATTAATGTATATGTGAATCAGAGATATGCAGAAGTAGTGCAGATGGTCATAATCTTAAGAGCTAAAAAAAAATGTTTCAGAAATATTTACTTTTGCATTTGTAGAGAGAACATTTTCCTGAAGGGACTGGCAATTTGCCAAGCCCTTGTACAGGTCATGTGGAAATAACAAACTCTCTCACCTTTTCTCTTTTCTGAAATATGTGAGCTTATAAAGCTATTACAAGTTAGCTTCATCATTTTATTTTAATTCACACATCCTCAGGACAGCTAATTTTTCTTATGCCAACTGTTCTTGAGTTCTTGTTTTAAGTCTCCATGACTAAAGGCTATCTTCTACCTTTTTTTTTTTTTTTTCTTAAACGACACCTTTCTGGAGAGCCAGCAACTCTAACACAAGTCATTGAAAACCCAACCTCAGTCATCTTCCTTTTGTTCCTGAGCTTTTTAAATGGGATGGAAAAAAATATCTTTTATATACTTCGTTGTACTGCACATTCATTACCCTTTTACTAACAGCTTCATATTTTAACTGCAGAGGAGAAAGGGGAACACTGGATGCCCCTTTAGAGCCCCAGAAATTGGAAGTATTTCAACAAGCACTTATGTGTGTGTAATAGCAAGAGGCAGACATCATCCTGGTTCACAATATAACAACATGCATTACAGCCATATTTGTGAAACTAGAAAACTTGCCACTGGGGAATGTCATACATTCCATAGTATGTCAGTGTCATATATTTAAATACCTTTTATTGATCAAATCACTGCAGGTAATTTTAAATTATATGTTTTGATCTCTCTTGGGCTATAATCAGAAGGTCTATGTGGAAAGAAAAACAGATCCAAAATGGTAAGTGGAAGGGCAGGAACAAACCAGCATATGGTACCTATTCCTGATCTGCAATCATTTCAGTACTTATATAAGCCAGTCATTTTTCTTTTCTTAATAATAAATTTATTTCTTATTGGTGTTCAATTTGCCAACATACAGAATAACACCCAGTGCTCATCCCGTCAAGTGTCCCCCTCAGTGCCCACCACCCAGTCACCTCCACCCTCCGCCCTCCTCCCCTTCCACCACCCCTAGTTCGTTTCCCAGAGTTAGAAGTCTTCCATGTTCTGTCTCCCTTTCTGATATTTCCTACCCACTTCTTCTCCCTTCCCCTCTATTCCCTTTCACTATTATTTATATTCCCCAAATGAATGAGACCAGTCCTGTTTGCAGTTTGTTCTAAGCAGCATTAATGCATAAAGATCTATGCAAATATTTTTACTGGAAGTTCCCATATGGAAATACTACAACCCTGATCCTATATAGTAACTAAGGCTTTCTTCAAGGTCAATTCTTGAAGTGACCACCATGGTAAAAGTTTGTATTTTATCTAAGGGAAGAAACCAAGAACGTATTACCTTCATGGATTAATGAATGTGGTGATGGATGTTCCTAAAACATACAATCAAGAATCTGTTCTATTCTAATTTTTGTGCCAAAAAAAAATCTAAAATCAGGTACAAAATAATTGTGCACATCTTTGCAAATGTTCAAGTAGCAGTAAGAGATAAAAACAATATGGCAAAAGAAGTGTAACATAATTAATGTCAAATACTGTGAAAAGATTTGAATCAGAGATATAAGGGTGCATTTTCACTCTTTTATCACATAAAATATTTCTGATTCTTCCTAAATTAATCTGATCGGCTAAAATGCAAATATACGTAGTAGAACACATCAGAAAAGTAAAATAAAAATGTTCACAGAAACAAATGGTGTTTTTCTTAGATGCATGCAGATTAGGGCTAATTAAGGCCACTACAAGAAAAGTCAAGTATTATATTTGTCAATTGTTCACAAAGCAGAATTTGTAATTGTTTCTTGTTTATACCTTATAAAAAATTAGCCTAGATTTTCTACAGTATCCTTTAAAATGAAGATAGTATGTATGTTGAAATTCACATTTTTAAAAATTATTGTTCTTTGAAATAAGAATGAGAAATTACATTAACAATTATTAAGCCCCTTGTACAAATTCATTTTATAAGGTAGACAATACAATACCTGTAGGTCTTTCTGACTAACACGTACACTTTTCAAATATTTTTGGTTACAGATTTAAAAAATACCGATTTTAAATTAATAAATTAAGCTCATAGTGTGACACAGTCAAGGGTAAACTTATGATCAGGTATTCTTAATCTGTATTTTTGTGTGGCCTTTCAAGTAAGGGTGAATAAAAGCAAATTGTTTATAAACCTCTGTAAAACTGGCCTTTGACATAATATGCACTCCCATCTTATTTTAAAAGTCTCTATTTTTTTTTCTCTTTCATTGCCAAACTAGAGAAAACTGTCCCTTCTTCCTCCCCCACCCCCAACACTGAACAAGAAAAACCTGCTTGCCAAAGCTAACGCCTTTCTAACAAAGGGCAGTACTGCCCTCTAGTGGCCACATGACATAGCAAAATAGTTGCTCAAAAAAGAGAAATACAAAGTTTTAAATAAAACAATTCAATAGCACAAGTTCTAATGTATCAACGTGTCAGTTTTAAAATTGTGCCTGAATACCATCCATTTTTCAAATGGTAATAGTCTGCACATGTTATTGGTAGTCAACCACGATTTGTTAAAGCAAAAGAAATCAAAAGATCAATGAAGTTGACTCAACTTCGGTACAGATATAAAATATGAGCTACAGTTGCCATTGCTGTGAGCACTAGAAACGTCATTCACTTAGATTCCCATGGGCCACTGGTTTGTAATAATTATTTAAATGTAAATTCAATTATCCAACTCCATACCCCCCACTAGACCATGTATCCTTCTTACGTGTTTCTTTAATATTCTTCCTTTTCCTTGGTAGCGCTTATCACAGGTTGTAATTATATTAGTGGGGTAATTTGCTTAATGTCTGTTTTACCCACTAAATGCATGAGGGCCCAAACTACCTCCTAATGTTCACCACTCTATCCTCGGTACTTAACACTGTGCCTGACACAAGAGAGGAGCATTGGATATTCTGATAAATGAATAAATAAGTCAGAGAAATCATTTATCAGGACTAGAGGTGGTGTGGAGGTATGGTCTCATAATTTCATACTAATTTTCCATTTAATAAGGTGCTTCTGTAGCCACTCAGCTAACAATGATGCAAAAAAAGACACATCGTCAGTTCTCTTGATCTACCCTTCTGGTTTTGAATTTTCACAATATGCTTCTTTCTGACTTTCTTAGTATCCTTGTCCTTCAAAGGGGAATTATAATTTAGCTTTCACTTTCCCCTCTTTATTAGGCTTTTAAGTATTACTGCTTTTGGTATGGCCTCTAGATACAGGTGACTGGATTTCATAAGTTATAGACTGTCTGCTTCAGAGGGGATCCATTCCCAATTCCTTGACATATGACTCCCCAGTATGCATGGTGACTGAAAATTATGAAATGACTTCATGATATTTCCTCCGAAAATACTTCTTCTTGGAGTATACATAAGATAATGCCAGGAATTCAGTTGTCCTCTTCCATGAAATATATTAAGCCCGTAATGACTGACTCACAGTCATGAGTCATTGGCAATGATGGTAAATTAATATCGTGGGACTTTGAAGTAACCTTGACTTTCTTTGGTACTCCAAGCTTTGCAATAAGCTTAAGCACTGGAACACAATTTGCTTTTGAAGATATAATTAGAGGATGAGTTCAATGCAATCGGTAAATAGGGGAGATTTTGGTACATCCTAGAAAGTCCCTTGATTCTTATATAACTTTCTCAGCACAATAATAGTTTGGCCTACCAAGTGACAATGGCCAAACATAAAACAGACAACACAGCTGGATATGGAAAGTAGTGGTGGCAATAAAGTGTTCTAGCCATGCCCTTTGACCCATCATTCTTCTCGAGTCAGTTGAGCCATATGCTATGTGACTATTGGAAATGCTTATTATGTGATCTCGTCTCTTGCACATTTTTGCTTTGACTTCATAACTCAGTCGTTTCACCCATTCCTTACACCTGCTTCCATCACGATACATCTCTCCCCATCCCGATTTTTAAAGTAAAGTCCCATATTTAAAGTAGTATATATTTGTTAGAAATCTAGCATATCATTTTAATTGGTACTTTTTAAAAGATTTTCAGCGTTCTGGCCACTAAACTACACAGGTTTTGAATTGTCTCTTTCAACCCCACATTTTTCCTACATGTCCTATTATTTTTAGTGTGTTACTTAACAGAAAATGAGGTTTTTCAGGAATGTACATACCCTATGTAATAGACTCAGGCAAGCAGAATATTGGCTCCCCAAAGATATCCATTCCCTAACCCCTGGAATTTGTAAATTTTTTTACCTTAAATGGAAAAGGGAAATTATGGAAAATCGACTGATGGAGAAATTCTTCTGAATTACCTGAGTGCATTCAATGAAATTACTGAGATCTTAAAAGTAGAAAAAGAAGAGTCAGGAAGAAAAAGACTAGGGTCACCATTGGTGGCTTTCAAGATGGAGGAACGGGGCATGAGCCAAGAAATGTAGTCAGGGTCTAGAAGCTGGGAAAGGCAAGAAAATGGGTTCTCCTCTAGAACTTCTAGAAAGCAACGAAGCCTACCAAAGTTTGATTTTTAGCCTGTTAAGACCCATGTGAGAACCGTAAGATAATGAATTTGTTTTGTTCAAGCCACTACTCTTGTGGCAATTTACTATAGCAGCAATAGAAAACACACATCTTTAAATTACTGCTTTTATTTCTGCTATTAATATAAAGTATCTGATACTGCACAATTGCATCTGAAAATATTTGTTAGAAAGGTTTTTATTCAGCCATTAGAAAGGACAAATACCCACCATTTGCTTTGACATGGATGGAACTGGAGGGTATTATGCTGAGTGAAGTCAGTCAGTTGGAGGACAATCATCATATGGTTTCACTCATATGGGGAATATAAGAAATAGTGAAATGGATTATAAGGGAAAGGAGAGAAAATGAGTGGGAAAAATTAGAGAGGAAGACAAACCATGAGAGACTCCTGACTCTGGGAACAGAGGGTTGCAGATGGGGAGGTGGGCGGGGGGATGGTGTAACGGTGGCGGTGGCGGGTACTGAGGGGGCACTTGATGGGATGAGCACTGGGTGTAATACTGTATGTTGGCAAATTAAGCTTCAATAAAAACAAGAAACAAAGCAAAACAAAAAAAGAAATGTTTTTTTTTTATCAATTCAGTAGGAGACAGATATTTTAAAATCTCCTTTCTAGGTTTATTTTCATTCAGGGATTACTAATAACAATTAGATCTAGACTGTCACTAATTCAATATCAACACACCTTTAGAGAAAGCAGGACAACTCAAACACACACACACATACGCTTTGGAGATAAATTGTGACCCCTCCACTAGAAGGAAATAAGCAGCAGGTTTACCGTTTTAGTAACACTCTCATTATCGGCTCATATCCTGACATCTTCAACAGCAGGCCCCACCTATTTTTTACTGAAAGTCCCTTTCAGGATGTCATCTGATGTGGGAAACTCCTCTCTATACCCCTGTCTCTTTAAAACTGTCCTGTCATCTATTCTCTTTTCTTCAATGGCTGAGACTGAATTAATTGCTATTAATGTATCAATGCAAGTTGGTATATTTACCTTAAATTAAGTAACTTAATTTTAACTAGATCCTTTGGGGGATATTCATTTAACCTTTGACTTTAATTGATATGACTTTGAAGAGATGATATTGAGCAGGTGGATTTTTCATCCTCAAATCACATGTGTTCAACCTTGATTGTAAGGTTGGGCCCCATGCATCTAAGAAACTCACTCTTTAATCCCAGGCAATTACCAGGTGTTTGTTTTTTTTTTTTTCATTCTGTCTCTAAAACATTATGAATGGGATGACTGATGGAAATTCATTGTTATTAAAATAATACAAATCTCATCGTTTTTCTTGGATGATTTAACTGACCGTCTTAAAAATATAATCTCCTCAACTGTAGCTGTTTTAGCTAGAGAAGACTGAGAGGATAGATGCTATAGGTATTTTATGGACTGTCCTATGAAAACATATTAATTTGTTTCATCATCAGAAGGTAGACCATCAAAAGAGAAATTAGAAGGGAAGCTAATTTATGTTTTATATAGTCAAAATTTGAAAACCTACTGATGCTGAAAATGGCATCGGTGTCCTTCTGAAGCACATGCTCCTGTAGTTTGAAGTGTTCAATCAGATATTAGATGGCAGTTAAACAGGAATAAATATTGTGGAATTTACTCTGGGGACTTTACGGATAGAGCTCATACAGATCTATCCGGTTCAAACAACTTCATCCAGCCTTGGTCTCTTTCCAACTCAGCTTTGCTTTCCTACATGTTGGTTTCATTCAGGTAAACTTTCTCATTCTGAAGTTGGAAAGACAGATCCTAACACTTTGAAGTGGATGTCTAAACTCTGCAGCCACTCCAGTGAGGCAGAGATTCACTTTCCAGACAGCAGTTCTGAAACTGCTGAGAATTATTATGATTGACCAGTCCTCAGCCATATATCAAAGCAAGGGATTGAAAGTACAATCAGTTCCACTCAATTACAAAGACTGAGCATGGGGAGCAGGAGATTTTCTAAGAAAACCAGAGTATTAGCACCTAGAGAGTGGATATCAGGCAGCCCAAAACAGCAGATATTGTGTATAGTGGGACTATGATTTCTAAAATTTCTTTCAGCTCAAAGATTCTATGGTTTGTAAATTTCTTTCCTTCTCAAAATACAATCGATATAAACAAATATTCTCTGAGGACTTCTGATTATTTTTAATTTTGAAAGAAAATTAATGCCCTTTTTCCAAAAATACATTTTAATAGGGGAAATTTTCTTTTATTCTTTTTTTAAGACAATTCTTTTTAGAGAGAGAAAGAAAATGCCGTGAGCGGGGTGGGGTAGAGTGAGAGGGAGAGAGAGAATCTCCAGCAGCGCACTGCGCTGAGCTCAGACTCCCATGCGGAGCTCAGTCTCACAACCTTGAGATCGGGACCTGAGCCAAATCCAAGAGTCCAATGCTCATCTGACTAAGCCCCCAGGTGCCCCATAGGGGAATATTTCTTAAATAAAGCACTCAATATTAGTTAGGATGAGAATTTAGATGTATCATCTTCAAAAAGAAGGTATTCTAGGTAACATTATTTGTTACACAATGTTGATTAATTATTCTGTAATATGTAATTACTGTGTAAAAGACACAATATTGAATTATGTCTAGTTTGCATCTGGTAGAAATTATTCATGACATTTCTCTAAATTTCAGTTTGTGTTTTATAGAAAACCATAAGTACTGCAAAAAAGAAAGTGATAATCTTTGGGGATTCTATTTGTCAAAATAAGATCCCTTTCAAACACCTATTGGTAAAAACTTGAAAATCTTTTCACGGGGTTCAGTTGGGATGATGGACATGGATTATTTCAACTACATTCAGAAGTTGCATTCAGGGGCCGCCTGGATGGCTCAGTTGGTTAAACAACTGACTTGATTTCAGTTCAGGTCATGATCTCAGGGTCCTGCGATCAAGTCCTGCTGGGGGCTCCATGCTCAGTGGGGAGTCTGCGCCAGATTCTCACTCTTCTCCCTCAGCTCCTACCCCCCCCGCCCCACCACGTGCGCGCGCTCTCTCATAAATAAATAGATCAATCAATCAATCAATCAATCTTTTAAAAAAAGAAGGTTGCATCCAGGAATTCCAGAGGTCGCTGAACTCCTCTTTAGGCTAACATTCCATAGTGGCCTCATAGCATAGGGATTAAAAGTACAGAATTTGGTGCCCCACCGTGGAAGTTGAGATCTTAGCTCTGACACCTACCAGCTGACTGCCCTGCCCCTGAGGATAATAAGGGCTGCTACCAAAGAAGACTATTATGAAGATTAAATGAACTAATATTCATGAGACATTTATGAGTGTATCACAATCATAATGAACATAATTTTCTCTTTCCAACCCTGTTTTTGTAGTTTGTAAAGATATAGACAGCACTTACCTGATCAGTGATTAGCTCAATCTTTATTGCCTCTGTAACCAATAAGCACTAATGTAAGAAATGGTATGTTCTCAATAGTTTGCCTTTCTCTGAGGATTAATTGATATAATATTACATAATACGACATAACGATATAATTTATCAGGAAAATAATATAGAACTCTAAAGACGGAAGTCGTTTATTGCTTGTACTTTATTGCTTCCTCGAATAGATCTGTTTTGAAGATTAGATTATTCACTGGGTATATTGTCCTCAATGCTTTCAAGTATGAAAGTAAAATAATTGGCCATATTCATCTTGCTTCCTTTTTTGTAACTGGTTTTATAAATAAGTGTCTTGTCACCTAAGAATGGAAAACTCCACAAATTCAATTACACAGCAAGAAAATACATGTTTTTAAAATTAGCTGCCATTTTTAAATGAAGTAATTATCAACTTAACTTACGTTAAAAATATTAACTGAAGGGCAGCCCAGCTGGCTCAGCGGCTTAGTGCCACCTTTGGCCCAGGTCACCTTTGGAGACCTGGGATCAAGTCCCACGTTGGGCTCCCTGCATGGAGCCTGCTTCTCCCTCCGCCTGTGTCTCTGCCTCTCTCTCTCTCTCTCTCTCTGTCTCTCATAAGTAAGTAAGTAAATAAAGAAATAAATAAACAAATAAATAAATATTTTTTAAGAAAAATTACCTGAAGAAAACCTGGAAGCAAAAGAAAAAAAAAAAAATATATATATATATATATTTGAAATGCAATTGCTTTATTTAGTCTTACAGAGATAAAACCAAGTTAGGAGTTATCTGGTGGGTCTTTTTGGGGTTTTTTTGTTGTTGTTGTTTTTTTTTTTTTTTTTTTTTTTTTTTGCAATTCTCTTGATTCTCATCAGTCTAATTGCATTGCAATCATTGGTCTGGTCTACATGGGCAATTTGGGAGTAGACGTTGGCACACAACTCTGTAAGGAGAGGCAGAACAGATGCCAGTATGGATTCATGAGATGAGCTGTAAAGTTAATTGCATTCACATTGTTTTATCAATGTTTATACCCAAAATTATTATACAGAATCCTGGCTATTTGTTATTCATAGAGACTGTTAGCTCTTGCCAATCTTAAAACATAGAATGCCTTGCCCATTTAATTTTAGCAAATCAACTAATAGAGCAGCAAATGGGTTTTTTTTGTTTGTTTTATTGCTTGCTTAACATTGGTTAGTCAGGATTGTCTGTTGGATTTGATAGGCCTTGTTTAAAACAAAGGGATAGCCAATCCAATCCTACTTTCACTCAAGTCCTAAGAAAAATTTGGTTCCTGGAGGACAATAGAATATCTCACGATAGAAAAGACAATATATAACCTGCAATCACATATTAAATTGTAACTAAGGCTAAGAAATACTTTAGACATATACGTTATAAATTTTTCTTCTTTTAAAATATTCTTATTTTTAATATAGACATTGGCCTAAGAATTGCTTCCTTTTGAACATGCCTGCTAAAATGCCTAGGCTACAAATTATTGATCAGTTTGACAATTGAACTAAAATATATTTTGTTTTCTCACATGTAAATAAATGACATGGCAGAAAAGTAGTCTGACAAAATGACACCACCACACATACACACACATGTGCACACACACACACCTACATAAAGAGTGTATACATGTTATAAACATATTTTATCACGTAAAATGTTTTTTCTCTACACTCAACTTTGCAGTGAGTGAACTCTATATGTTATATATTAGAATTTGGTACTGAAGTATTTGCAAAGAAAAATCAATGTTTTGATACTGAAATTTATTTAACAATATAATCTGAATAGTATAATAAAAAACCTGATTTTTTAAAAAGTAGGTGAACATATTTGTACATCAATAACAAGAAAATAAGAAACATGTAACTATAAGTTACATTTGAATATGTTCTAAAGATATGGTTTCATAATTTTACAAAATAATTTTTTTAAAGATTTTATTTATTTATTCATGAAAGACACAGAGAGAGAGAAAGGCAGAGACATAGGCAGAGGGAGAAGCAGGCTCCAGGCAGGGAGCCCAATGCAGGACTCGATCCTGAGACCGCGGATCACACCCTGAGCCAGGGTTAGGTGCCCAACTGCTGAGCCACCCAAGTATCCCTACAAAATAAATTTTAATGATGTAAGTGATATTTATGGAAATTCCTAAAAATGTTTTTATACTGACCAAGAATTTGTATACCAAGTTTCAGTCTACAAGAAACATTTTATAACTGAATTATAATCCCCAAAGTATAGGAATTTAACCTGAAAACTTAAAAAAAAAAAAAAACCTTAGTTATAGCATCACAAATAGGAACCTATAAAAACTTGACGGCTGTATATGAATTAGAGTTGAGTATACTATGTAATTATCTCAAACAGCCCTGCTGTTTCTTAGCTTCTCTTAAGAGTAGGGCAACTGTTCAGAAAAACTGAGCACAGTTAAATACTCAAGAACTCATATGTATAAAACACTGCACTTCCTGCCTTGTGATCCAACCAATTTAGTATGCGTATTTGGAGCTGTAATTTCTTCTTTTGAGAAATGAGCTGTTTTTCTAAAATTATCTAATATCATCAAACACAGTGTAAAATAAGCTAAAATTTCAAAGAAAGATGACAAAAACTTATCTCAGCTGGCCACCCATATTCAGGAAACAAGGTCTTTAGGAGAAAAAAAATTCAAATTCAATTGACATTTTCATATTTCTGTTAGATGAAAGAAAAATGATTTAGGATGGAGTAATACACAGTTTAGGAAAGAAAGACTACAGAATCACTTGTTTGGCTTAGAAGTCATAATTTGTTGTGTTATTTGTATTTAAGTCCTCTCCAACTGCATTGCAAGATGACATCTTTGTAAGACAAAACCACCTTATATACAATTTTATTTATACAATCAATTAACTGCTGGCGGTAATGGTCTTAGTGGTGTTAACGACTCACCTTGTCAATTTTTTCATCTATTAATTGTAGATAGATTATATTTATATTTTTGTGTTTTCATAGTATTTTTGTAACAAATTTCATCTTTCTCTTAAATGTTTTCTTGAGATGTCTATATAGGGTTCTATTTATACATATATATGTACATAAATATATATGCATCTTCTAATTTAGATTTAATAGTCATGGGAAAATATTGATTTGTTCCCAACTTTGCATTTAAAGATTCAAATATGACCTCTTTTGCTTTTCCTCACCTGTTTCGTATTTCAGGCTAATTGAGAAATCAGAAGCAGCTGTAATAAGAGACTAAGAAAATGAATTTAGTATTCTAAATGCAGATTTTTTTTAGATTAATGGAAAATACTATTCTATTTTTTATGGGTTGAAATTTCATTTCTAGAAAAATTTGTTAGACAATATCAATTTAATTTTATAAGTAAATCTCTTTTATAACTCAAAAAGCTATCCTGAAATCTTTCTTGTAACTTGAAACTAAATTATGTTTTTCTGTACAATCAATCTTCATATTTACAGGAGCAAGAGTTTTTTCTGAAGTTTGTACAGAACATATGTTATATGGTAAATATGAAGTTCCTCTCATCTAGGTCACTGTCACAGAAAGTTATGCATGGAGAGCAAAAAAGAAATCTTCAGTAATGTTTACTCTGATCTATAAGCAATAATCTTCCAATAGTCTATATGACACGTGCTTAGATATTGTCCATTACTAAATAATTGGTACCATAACAATCTGTTATATGGGTTCAACAATCTTTGCCATCTTTCAATTATTGATATTAGCAATTAAATGAGAAAAGGCAATTGAAACAGAATTCCTGTTTAGAGAACAACCAGTGTAATGATCCATCCTTATCTGCAACATGGAAGTGTAGAGATAATCTCTAGAAATCCTTCGTTGATCCTTAAAAAACCTGTAATTCTTGTCATTGAGCAATTTGTATACTTTCTACTCCTAGATGTCGTAGAGAATCTACTTTTATTGAGTACTTATGATGTCTTAGGCTTATAAATGGAAATTTAGTTGGAATGTGTAACACCTATGAAACAATTAGTGGATAAAACAGCAAGTTTTTTAACCTATAAAAAATCCCTGCATTTATTATATAATTGGCCAAATTCTACTGCTATTCACCAGGCATTCCTTTTTTTTTTTTTAAGATTTTATTTATTCATGAGAAATACACACACACACACACACACACAGAGGCAGAGACACAGGCAGAGGGAGAAGCAGGCTCCATGCCGGGAGCCCGACGCGGGACTCGATCCTGGGACTCCAGGATCACGCCCTGGGCGAAAGGCAGGCCCTGAACCACTGAGCCACCCAGGGATCCCCTCACCAGGCATTCCTAAAGCTATATGTCCATAAATTTGGATTTGGAAACATAACCTCAAATGTGAAAAAGCAGATTTAGAAATATGTAGCGATTTTGATAATGAGATGGCCGTCAAACATGCCCCACCCCCAGCCCCAACAACAATTTTTAATAGTGGCCTTTAAAAATCTAGGAAGTGAGGTAAAAGAGTATTTCTTTTTTTTAAAGTTGAGCCATTACAATTTTTTTGTTTCATTTTTAACTTTAAAGAGAACAAGAACTGATGCTTCTAACACCTGAAACAGACTGTGTACCTATGTACCTTCTCCAACCTAGGTGCTTTCTCTAGTGAATGATGGGGCTGAACAATGAGACTTTTAAGTTCTGAATGCTTCAATCATATTCCAAATAAGCTATAGAAAAGACACTAAATGTTACACAGCTATTCAACTGGTTACAAAGAAGAAATAAATACTTTCATTTCAATGGAAAGGAGGGGTCTTCTTTTGGGTCTTCAGAGCCCAAACTGAAAATCTGCCTCCCTCTCAAAGCACCAGGGCATCATGTTACCTGTCCATGGAGTCCTAACCCAGAAGCTTAAGTGACGTTGTAGGTGCCCAGGTACACAGAGCATGAAGCACTGAGAAGTATTGAGTGGTACAATATAAAGGCTACATATAAACAGGAAAATGAAAGGAAATAATTAATAAAAAACAACAGCAGCAGCTACCAAGACAACTGCTTGGTTTTTGTGCTTTCAAGGTGGGTAATCTTGGGGGGGGGGATGGTAATGTGGAAATGGTAGCAGTGCTGTGGAAGAGTAAAAGAGGTACCAAAGAAAGTACAAACCTCTCTACTTACAAGCCAGAGGAGTGCTGACTGTACTACAAATTCCATTTCTTCTGGGAAACAATAACCTATTTCCTAATAAAGATTGACATGTTGGTTTAAATTTAAGAACGATAAAGCTGGGGCTCCTGGGTGGCTCAGTTGGTTAAGCATCTGCCTTTAGCTCAGGTCATGATCCCAGGGTCCCAGTGTCAAGCCCTAAAAGTCTCGCTCCTTACTCATCAGGAGCTTGCTTCTCCCTCTGCCTCTGCCCTTGTGTCTTCTCACCACCCTCCTCACGCCCTGATATTCTCTTTCTCACTTGTTCTGTCTCCCTCTCAAATAAATATATAAACATTTTTTTAAAGATTTGTATTCATTCATTTGAGATAGAGAGGTACAGAGTGAGAGAGAGCACGAGCAGGGGGAGAGGTGGAGGCAGAGGCAGAGGGAAAAGCAGGCTCCCTGCTGAGCTGGGAGCCTCCTGTGGGGCTTGATCCCAAGACCCCGAGATCATGACCTGAACCACCCAGGCACCCCTAAATATATAAAATCTTAAAAAAAGAATGATAAAGTTACTAAGTTACTTTTCTATGGCTATTCTGTTTTAGCAAATTAAATCGCAAAATCATTTCCTGATGAATGAGATCCGTGTTTTCTTTGTAAGGTTACATGTGTTTTCATTAGATACCTAATTTCCAAAATAATTATAAGCAAAGGTAGCAAAATAATTTGGAAATAATTCTGAATTTTGAGACACAAGTTCAGTCCTACTGCTGGATCTCTGCTATTGTTATGTGATTTGGGCTTGTCATCTAGGCTCGTCAGCTTCAGTTTCATCTGTCAGACCCAATGGAAAAACCCTCAAAGACAGGGAGCCAAGTGATACTCATCTTTGTATCCCAGCACATGCCAGACACAAAAAATAGTTTAATAAGTGTATATAAAAAATTTGTAAAATGGGGATAAAATCATTTATAATGTGATTATAAAGATTAAAAGAGCCAAGAGATGCAATAATTTTTCAATACATAAAATATACATAAACATAAGATATTTCATTATTATCATATGGTTAAAAATGTATTTTATATTGCATACAGTTTTGTAAGCAGCCTTATTTATTTTTATTGAATATACTCTGAGTACATGTATATATAATACAGATATAATTCAAGTAATCTAAGCCTGCATGTCCTCATTTATAAAAGAATTATGTTATCTTCAATAATTTCTTCCAGTTGTATCTTCTATGAACAATAATTATGATTTGTTTTATATACATACCAATCTACTTGTATAAATATCAGATAAAATATTTGATAAATTATAAGAATTTCTCTTTATCTGAATGATCAAGGTCCTATGGCTCTTTTTTACCTCATGGAATTCTGTTTATTGCAATACAGAAGCCAATATTACAATCAAGCTATTAAAATATATCAAAATAAACTATAACAAATTACAGAAAATGAAAGTTTCAAAAAACTGTCAAAAATTGTATTAATTACTAAATGACATGCTCAAACAATTCGAAAAAGGTATTTAGGACGAAGTCTAGGAATTCCCTGAATTCAAGGAATTTATAGTCTAATTGATGAGACCAAATCATCCTATAAACAGAGACAACAGTAATTAATTCAAGACAGACTAAACGTCAAGGAGTTATAAACAAAGTAAATGCTCCAGAAATTCAGATAAGAAGTAGTTTAAAAAGACAAAAGAAAGAGAAGACATGCCAAGAAAATGAAACTTGAAAGATAAATAAAATTTGACACAAGACAGTGAGAAGTACCTTCCAGGCAAAGGGAATACAAATCAAGTTGTGGACGTAAAAATAACCTGATTTGTTTTTGGAAAGTGGAGAAATCAAGTCTGACAAAGCTGAGCATGTGTTTTGGGAAATAATAGGAAATTAGATTGGCAGGAAGAAGAGAATTAAGGAATTCCTTAAAGAACTGTAAGTAGAAGAGCAATATGTTAGTATGTGGTGGGTCCAGAATTAAGGAGAATGGCTAGAAGGAAGTGCATGCATTTCATGTACCCATGAAAACAGAGAACAGACCAATCTCTGCAGATGTAAGTAACACATGATCCTTCATTCATCTTCATGGCATGTCTGTTTTAATCTTCCTTCAGATCCAGTGACATAATTTTGCAGGCACTAGGTGTCACTGTTCCACTTAAGCAAAATAAAATCTAGTCGTTTTGAAGTCAATTGCATCTCCCTACTTATATCTACCTGTATGTAGATCTGAGTCTGCTTTACTTGGTTCAGACAATATCAAAATTACTAGTAGTGATTTGTACCTACTGAAGTCTGATGAAAAGTCAGCTCTGGCATTCTCTTTGACATTTTCCCAAAGTGTCCTCTGCAAAGAATAAAATCAAAATGAAAAAAAAATTCAAGAAAAAAATGAGAGGGAAATTAAGCATTTATGTTATTAGGAAACAAAAAAGTTTCTACCATCTAAGGAAAGATTTTGTTGATTTTTACACAAGTAAAACCAAATTAACACAGTTTCTTCAGAATGAGTCCATATTCAATTAGTCTTGTGAACCACATATAATTTTCTTTTATTTGTCTCACAAATAAAAGCATCTCAGAGTTGGACCTCTGACTACCTTCTCTGGAATTCCTCATTGGGCCTAATATTGAAGGTATAATTGGTCACACACACACACACACACACACACACACAAACCTAATCTGTTTTCTGTTCTCTGCTGATTTAGGGTTTGAACACCTGGACACTCTTTGGGACTTGAGTGAATGGTGCAAGGATATGGGAACTGCTGGAGGTATTCCTTTAGGAATTATGCTGGTATAGACTAGACTAAGTGTTTGTTGCAGTTCTCGTAGCTGATTTCTCTAGAGCCCCTATAATTCCTGGATGTTCCCAAGCTTGGCCCTCCAGCTCATGAGCCCATGAGCCTGCTACACCAATACCACCACCATCACCATCACCACACACACACAGCCTTACAACAAGTTTCCTTTTCCTTTCTTTATAGTCAGTTCCTGTTCCTGTTGCTTGCAATCACACCAAACAAAAACCTAAATCCAGTTTGAAGAGCAATACAATTACTGAGCTAGTATTAAATCATCAGCTTTGCTTTGTCAGATTCATGCTTGCTGAATTCATGCTTGCTTCTAGGGTTGAGAGAAACACAAAGGAGAAGATTTTCAAGAAAGAAATTTTCTAGAGATTTTCAGGAAAGAAATCTTCTATGTACCTCGTCATGAAATACCCCAATTATAAACTCTAGCAGTCTTTTCTCCTAAAAGTGTCTAGGTACTTAATTATCTTCAAGCCCTAAGGTTCTAGCTTTTGGACATCAGTCTTGATATTTCTCTGAGAGACATAAAGGAGTTGAAAGGCAAACCTATAGTATTTTGAAAATTACTGGCAATGTAGTCACCTCTCAAAGCCTCCCTAGAAATTTGCAGGAATGCAGGCTGTCATTTTAGAAATGACACAAGGACCAGAAGCAAGGAAAGAAATTGGCTTGGAAGCAGTTTCCTGCCTCTATCCAGATGTTATGATTTCTTTTTGAGAGGTAGCCTGGTATGGTAGAAAGGGCAGGGACTTTAGCTAGAAGTATGCCAGGGTTCCATTTCCCAACTCCACTATTTTTTAGCCACACTAACATTAACAATTTAGTAATTTCTGGAGTCACATTTTTCTTTTTTCAAACAGGAAAATAATGCTGCTTCTCAGGGTGGCTGTGAAGTAGAAGTAAAACTCATTGCAAGGAAAAGAGTAAAAATGCAATTTAATTTCCTCTTCTCTGTCTCTCTCCTAATTCTCACCCACCCCCAAAGAACCTGGTCTGGATACCTTAGATGTACATCCAGAAAGAGATGACTAATCACATGAAATAAAGAAACACGCATTAAACTCTGGGACAGTCACAGAATTACTAACATCTAGAGCTTGAAAGAATCTTACTGATCTTACACATATGAGAAAGGAACTCGGGCACAGAATTTTAGGATCTTTCCCAAGGTCATAGATAATTAACAACTTGAAGCATTTCCATTCCTTATTTCACACAAATTTCCAATCAATATTTTGATATTATGAAAAAGCATGATTTGAAAATCTGATTTATTTAAAGATATTTATGATATAATGACCCTGGCCCAAAGCGCTGAAAAGGACAGAGGGCCAGAATATGTATTTGAACAAATCATAGCTGAAAACTTTCCGAATCTGGGAAGGGAAACAGGCATTCAGATCCAGGAAATAGAGAGATCCCCCCCTAAAATCAATAAAAAGCGTTCAACACCTCGACATTTAATAGTGAAGCTTGCAAATTCCAAGATAAATAGAAGATCCTTAAAGCAGCAAGAGACAAGAAATCCCTGACTTTTGTGGGGAGGAGTATTAGGGTAACAGCAGACCTCTTCACAGAGATGTGGCAGGCCAGAAAGGGCTGGCAGGATATATTCAGGGTCCTAAATGAGAAGAACATGCAACCAAGAATACTTTATCCAGCAAGGCTCTCATTCAAAATGGAAGGAGAGATAAAGAGCTTCCAAGACAGGCAGGAACTGAAAGAATATGTGACCTCCAAACCAGCTCTGCAAGAAATTTTAAGGGGGACTCTTAAAATTCCCCTTTAAGAAGAAGTTCAGTGGAACAATCCACAAAAACAAGGACTGAATAGATATCATGGTGACCCTAAACTGACACCTTTCAATAGTAACTCTGAACGTGAACGGGCTTAATGACCCCATCAAAAGGCGCAGGGTTTCAGACTGGATACAAAAGCAGGACCCATCTATTTGCTGTCTACAAGAGACTCATTTTAGACAGAAGGACACCTACAGCCTGAAAATAAAAGGTTGGAGAACCATTTACCATTCGAATGATCCTCAAAAGAAAGCAGGGGTAGCCATCCTCATATCAGATAAACTAAAATTTACTCCAAAGACTGTTAGTGAGAGATGAAGAGGGACACTATATCATACTTAAAGGATCTAACAAGAGGACTTAACAATCCTCAATATATATGCCCCAAATGTGGGAGCTGCCAAATATATCAATCAATTAATAACCAAAGTGAAGAAATACTCAGATCATAATACACTTATACTTGGTGACTTCAATCTAGCTCTTTCTACCCTCGATAGGTCTTCTAAGCACAACATCTCCAAAGAAACGAGAGCTTTAAATGATACACTGGACTAGATGGATTTCACAGGTATCTACAGAACTTTACATCCAAACTCAACTGAATACACATTCTTCTCAAGTGCACATGGAACTTTCTCCAGAATAGACCACATACTGGGTCACAAATCGGGTCTGAACCGATACCAAAAGATTGGGATCGTCCAAAGCATTTGCATTTTAAAACACCGACAGAGAGATAAATATGTAATATTATTTGGGTGGCTATTTTTTTTCCTGGGGGCCATTCATTTCTTTCCTCAAACAACACAATGCTGATGTCCACCTATCTGGATAGGTGTAACAACTTGAGTCTCTAGAAACTACAAAGACAGAAATGTCTGGAAGTTAATTTCTTTTCCTTTATACTGTTTTGGTTCAAAAAAATAGAAATCAAAGAAAAATATAAAGAAGAAAATAAGTCTTTTCTACAGTAATTTGACCACCTAGGAATAACAGCTGTTAAATCATTGCTTTCTCTTGGTTTCACATTCTCTTTCCTACTCTCTCTCTCTCTCTCGCCATAATATATGAATATTTCACAAAAGTGTGATTACACAATGCATATGTTTCACAATATTTCCCACTTAGCCCAGACATAGAGCAGTATTCATTTGAAAGGAATAATATGCAGCAAACCTATAGCATTTCATAGTTTAAAAATACTTTCTGGTACATTATTTTCTTTACAGTCTGTGACCATAGGTGTTTGAGGGAAGAGGGACAAGATTATATATAGAAAAAAAAATGGTAAAGTTACCTTAACAAGCACAAATATTACTTTCAATCTAAAGGGATTATTATGTGGAAGAAAATACTAGCACAATGCAGAGTGACTGCCCTTTATATCAAAAATTAAGATGCCCCTCCCCAATAAATATTGATTTCAAAAAAGATACCCCAATACATATTCAGATAAAGGATTACAAGTATCAAAACAGAATCCATAATGCCATGCAGATCTGATGTTTCAATATGCTGTATAAATGTGATATTAAATCTCTACAGTAGGGATACCTGGCAGGCTCAGTTGGTAAAGTAAGCAATTCTTGATTTCAGGGTCCTGAGTTCAAGCCCCACATTGGATGTAGAGCCTGCTTAAAAAAAAAAAAATTTGTAGGGAGGTGGGAGGGAGAATGGGGGTGACTGGGTGATGGGCAATGAGGGGGGCACCTGACGGGATGATCACTGGGTGTTACACTATATACTGGCAAATCGAACTCCAATAAAAAATATACCAAAAAAAATTTGTAAATCTCTACAGTAAAGTCATATTAACAGTTTCAGAAAGACAAAGTAATTTTAAATCATATGCACATGTTAATTTAGAAATATTGAAATTTAAAAAGGTGAAAGTAAGTCAAAGGTACTCGTAAACTTTTTTCTAAGTTTTTATTTAAATTCCAGTTTGTCAAAATACAGTGTAATATCAGTTTCAGGTGTACCTGGATGGCTCAGTTGGTACAGCATGCAACTCTTGATCTTGAGGTCACGAGTTCAAGCCTCCCTTGTGGTACAGAAATTACTTAAAAAGTATAAGATTCTAATAAACTTTAAGCATAAAATAATGCATCTGGTCGATTACTACCATGGGTTACTCTTAAGTGTTGCCTTATTTTAAATCATTTTTTAATGTGATATATTCCACACCCGAGATCCATGTCTGTCTTGTACACTAGTATCTCTAATACCTTAGTATCTCTGACACCTAGCAGAGACCCATGATAAAGAAGCTATTTAATGAATAGCTGTTTAATAAACATATTCAACTCAATATCCTCATCAATTAAGAATCAGCCCATGTCCCAAAATTATCTTTACGATTTCAAAAATAATTTGAATTTATTTGTATTATACATCAATTAGTGAACATACAATACTTATTGAGACTCTACGTTATGCAATATATTACGGTGTAGGCAAAGGAAAAACATACACTACTCCTGCCTTCAAAAAGCGTATTCTCTAGTTAAGAAATGTGTCTGATAAATTGAGCAATACACATTTGAAAGTAAATAAGTCATTTAGAAAAGACAGAGCTTAAGATGTTTGGCAGGCAAATTTCTCATTTTGCTCTCCACTGATCTTAACTTCCTTTTGGGATTGTGTGACTATGCTTGCAGGCTACCTAATGCATCATAGCTTTAAATTTATGTTAAAGAGATGCATCCAGGACTTCAAGAGAAATCTAGTCAAACTATGTATGCTAAATGGGCCTGTAAGCCTATGAGAAGGAAAAGGTGGACGAAGTGCTGGGTTTCCTGAAAGGGAGATACCCAAGAGAAGCAGGAAGCACAGAGAGAGATCAGAGGTTAGTTAAAACACATACTTATCTGATAATTTAGCTATAAATTTCTCTGCTGGTCGATGTGGGTTGGATGAAAATGAAAGAAGATAAAGTACCCAAGGTTCTTCACTCTCAGACAGGGATGGACAAAAACAAATGTTAAGAAGATATTTGTTGTATTTCCTTCTACGTGTGTTACATCATACACTGTGTTGAAACAATTTTTAAAGTCTAGAGCCAGGAATCATTTTGAAATAGCCTTTAATCTAGACTGTTTCTCTCATCTCATAAAATGGAATTTTTTCTTTTATTCTTTTCAAGTGTGTTCATCACCTGTTCTACCATATTGAAGAACAAACAAAATATTTAGCTTTTTTTTTTATTAATGACATAGGGACTAATGGCTGATAAACAAAAGTATTTATTAATTGCTATACGTAGAAAGCTAAGTATGGATTTTCAGGTAGAGTAGCTTGTACTAACTCTGCCCACAAGGAAGACAAAGCCTTAGAGGGAATCTGATGGAACATTTGCTGAAAAAAAGATCAATGTTAACAATGTTATGGCGTTCCTCAGCACATGGGTGGTACAAAGGTCATATGGATTCTCAGCTAAAGCAGAAAATTATAAAAATTGCCTAAAAGGCCAAGGCCAATGTTCATTTTTAAAACTAAACATAAGGTAATTTTGAATTTTTTTAATGTTCTGCCAGTGGATGTATTTGTTTGTCTCTGTAAAGACAAATATAGTCAACTAATTGGTTCTGTTTTCTCAGGTTTTTAAGCCTTTTTGTTCGAATTTTTCTTTACAGTAAACACAGAATCTCTTAAAACCCAATATCTTGTTCATGTTCCTAAAACCCTGGATATTTGTCTATGATCAGTTTATTCAAAATATAGAAATGTATCCCTACTTTCATGTATAAAATGCAAATCATTAGAAAAAGACTAAGTTAAAAGAGGCAAAAGATTTCTATTGGAAAATGAACTTCAGCCTTAAAATGCATTCTATAGGGAATAAGGAGTAATGATTCTTTTTTCTCATGGCCAAGTTACATTTAGAATGAATGAACAGACTGTTACAGGGATTACTGACTGGCTTCCTGGACCGATTGCCAAAGGGGTCTTACTCTGTTCTGGCCTATAGGTTGGCTTCCTGGGCTGGTCATTGTGGACGATGGGCTGCTTCCCTGGCATGGATGCTAAAGACTGTGGGGCAGATTCTGTTTTTATACATGGTCTGGCCAGTCTGTTTGTATATTCAGTCTCTTGTAGGAATCCAAAAAGGAGGTAATCAAACCACAATTTTATTAAAGAAAGTATTTGTTAGTTCACAGGATGACTGGTGAGAATTATTATTTCCAACCTAGCATTATTCTTGACTGTAGCAAAAGGCTGAAGCAATGGTTTTTGATTCACACAAAGATACACATCTCTCTAAAAGGGAAGTATCAAAGGGAGACATCATTCCATGAGTACAACATAAAGATCTTTATAAACTGCCATGTGAAGTTTCAGAATCCATGCTGTAAAATCTCAGTGCCCACAGAGCACCAGGAACACAAAGCACAGAAACCAAAAGAAAACCAAAGAAATGAGGTGCGTAACCTTGCTACAGCCAGGAAGATGCATGCCATGGGCGACCAGGAGAGGTCTCAGTGAGGGTATTTGAGTGAACTTATCATACAGTTTGGGCTTTTCACTTAGGGAGAGAATGTAAGGAAATGAATTTAATTTTGGATTGGATGCTGCCAGGAAAAAAAAAAAGAATGAATGAACATTTAAAAGTTTCTAATGAAAAACTTTAAAAACAATGATCAATCATCAAAGTCAATTATGGGGAAGGAATAAAAACGTGTATATTTTATTTTGGAATTACAGAACACACACTTTCTCTTATAGGGCTGTAGCCCTTAGTTTCTCTGCATTCATCCACTTGCACTTTTCAGTCAAAGTGCTTGAACCCAGCAACATTGATATCTGATGGGTTCTTTCTTGCTGGACTCCTCACTTGACCCAAATACTCCTGTCCACCAATGGAATTACAGATATTCTCCTATGGGTCAAGACACTTGGTCAAAGGCAAATCTCATCTCCAAGCCCAGAAAAGAATGGCCAGGAGTACACCTGGGGAGGAGATAAGAGGCAAAAACCCCAGGAGTCTGTGAAAATGTACCCACTACATTCCTCTATAGGACACTCTTCTACTTTCAGCGAAATTCTTAAGCTAAAACTGTGTATAAATTCATCCAATCTGAAAATCTCTGAAAGATCAGTAGGATCATCTGGCAGTGTAGCCTATAAAGAATAAAATGGGGGCAGATTTATGTTTATTTCTCTCAGAACAAAAAAATGGAAGTGCAGCTTCAAAGTTTTAAAACTAATTGTGAAATCATTTTTAACATTTGCTCTCAGAAGAATGAAATAAGAACTAATTGGCTTTTTTTTTTTGTCTATAATCTTTCTGCTTAATTTAGTTAGGTTCTAGAGTACTAACTTACGGCATAAATTTGACCTATAAATCATTTAGTATGTGCACTTAAAACAACCACATGACTATTTTCATGTTTCATAAACATATTGAACACGTTGTATATTCAAGAACAAACCCAGTAAAACTTGGAGTTCCAATAGCACGTTGAAATTTCTTTTCTGACCTAAACAAGTGTTGCTTATGAACAACTAATGAATGGGTTATTATGAAGGAAAGTAAGGCAAAGGAAATATGTAGAAGAAATAAGCATTGTCATTATCCTTTTTCCAGAATATTCTAAGGAGCACATTCAACCTTTTAAACATATCAGTTAATCTGCAAAGAAATGACTCAACTATTCTTTGTCAAAGATAGTACAATAACCAGAAAGTTTCTTCAGCACTCTGTGAGTAGTCCTTATTAATGACAATAATAGGTTCCCTTTAGAGAACACCTATATCATAGACGGTGCTAGGCACTTTATATATATTCATCTTGTTAATTCTCACTCTACCACGAACTTATGATAAAATGCTTAATTTAGTTTTCCATTTTCAGAAGACCATGTACTGAGAGACAAATAAAAAATAATAGCTAATAATATCACTATATGAACTGCTAATTAAATAATGTGATTTCAGCTATGCCACTATAGATACTCTAGAACCATAGAAGAATAGTAAAACTGAGCCACTGAAAACCACAAAATGTCTTGTAGTAGATCAATTCCAAGGTAGTAAGGATCTTAGAGATCATCTAATCTAATGCTTTCATTTTGTAGGTGAGGTAGCTAAAGCCCAGAGTCTGATTTGCCCAGTGAGTCAATGGTATGAATAAGATTGAGCATTATAGTTTATTAACTCTGAAATAGACTATTTTCAATGCAGAATTTTCCCCTCAAGACTGAGGTTTCTTCTATTTCTTTCAAATAATAATTCAGATCTCCAAAAATTGTGTTTTTGGTTTGATTTATTTTTATTTTGTGTATTTTGTGTTACCAAAGATTAAAAGTGTCACTAAAAGATCAAGAGTCACACATCAGAAAATACTCTTTTTTGGGCAGCCCCGGTGGCGCAGCGGTTTAGCGTCACCTGCAGCACAGGGCGTGATCTTCAGACCCTGGATCGAGTCCCACGTCAGGCTCTCTGCATGGAGCCTGCTTCTCCCTCTGCCTGTGTCTCTGCCCCCCCCCCCTCTTTATCTCTATGAATAAATAAATAAAATCTTTTTAAAAATACAAAAAAAACTCTTTTCACTCTTCCTGATACTTTCAAACAGTTAAAATCTATTGAAATTCTCTTGGAAATCTACATGCATCAGTCTACATATCAAAGACAAATGATGTGCTCGTTTTTGCCTACACAATACTGAGTTCATCAGCCATAAAGGCATACCAAGTGAGGTATGGTTTATTTCCTCTACAGCCAAATGGATAATTTTAAGGCTCATTAAAATTATAATTTCATTTTGAATGGCTGAATGAGGATGGTGGTAGTTTCCCCAGCTGGTTTCTTTCAGTCTCATATTTGTTACCACAAAAGCTTTATTAATTATCTGCAGGTTTCCATCATGATAATAATCAAGGAAAACAATTCTGTTTTTCAAGAAATAAAAAAAAAGCTATGAATCTTGCCAAAAGATTAAAACAAAACAGCAAGAAAGTAATGTTTATTTCTATATATATATATAATTAAATGGAACGTAAATGGGAACTTTGAGGTGATTTTGATAAATTTAAAAACCTTACTGTTATCTTCTCACCAATGAGAAAGTTAAAATACAAGCATCAAATTATCAATGTAAGCATTTCTTTAGATTTAATCTGATGAGAGAATAGTTTGACACTTTATTTTCCAGTGTAACTAAATAGTATTATACGCAATAGGATGTTAAGCTCTAGAGTTGAGTTAACAAAAGATAGTATGCTGGTACCACCAATTACTCACTGTGTGACTTTAGATAAGTCACCTAAGCTTCCCATGCATCAATTTTAGGATATTAGCAACTATATCACTGTTTAGAGTGTGGATTAAATGTAAAGCATTTAGAAGAGTGACTAGCACATAGTAAGCACTCAATAAATGATGGCTGTAATTATTGCTATTAGAATATATTCACTATTATCTACACTAATATGTGCAAGGCTTGTATAGTTTTACATAGATTTAATAGCAAGTGATCCATAAGCCTAATGAAATTTACTTTTACGTACATAAACCTCAATGATGAAATATAAACTTAACTAAATCAGAATCAATAAATAATCCACTTTAACTCATTTGTGATTACAATTTTTGCTAATGGTAGCAAGGAAGTTTCTTTTTGTTCTTTTGAACTGGACAAAATTTCCCAACCTCTAGGATCTTGATTGCAAAAGTATTTTTCCCCTACAGTAGACCTGTGAGACCACCAGAATAAGTGAGGCCATCTTGTCAATTACAATGCCATTATTGTCTTCTTTTCCTGGATTAGCTGACCAGTGGTCACTCACCCATTTCTCTCTGAATGAAATGATGCCTCTGCAGATAATGGTTATTGACCTATGTGCTGAGAGAAACAGGGTCTTTGTTTGTTTTTCATTTATTTTAATAAATCATAGTAATTGATTCGTGTGGTTAAGAGAAAAAAAAAGTATTGGTTAGATGTCTTCAAAAAGCCATCAAGTCTCAAAAAAAGAAGAGCTTTACAACAGGTGGGGGTAAAGATATTTGTGACAAATCTGAGAAAATAAAAAATCCATATTAATTGATAAGAAAACACTAAATCAGCAGTATAAATAATACACAAATGACAAATGAATCATTTTTTAGAGTTTAACCTAATCAAGAAAATCATAGTTAAAAAAGATATTTTTTCACCTACAAATTAATAAATATTTTAAGAATAATTCTATTGAATGCACAGATGTAATAGTATTGGTATGATAAGAGTGGTACCCTTAATACTATTAAAAGGAATAAATGGCTTCATCTTTTCAAGAAGGAAGTTTGGAAATATTGTCAGTAACATTTAATAAATAACTCCTTTTGATTGAATAATTTTAGTTTTAGGGACCTAACTTAAGAGTAATAAAACATGCAGACAATTTACACTGAAAGATACTCATCATTGTAATACATGCAATAACAAAAACTAGAGAGAATCTGAAAATTCAACAAGGCAAATTCCTAAAATAAAGATATATCTCTGTGATAGAATGATATACAATCATGAATAGATGTTTTCATATATCATGAATAGATCTTTTTTCTTCATTTCTCTATCTTTAATATTCTCCTTATCAATAAATCAATACTGAATATTTCTGCATCCAAAGCTCTGTAAAAGGTGTTCAGATTCATACGATATATGAAATCTTGCATCAGACCCCCACTTTCTGCTCCAGAGTATTCTTAATGATTTTAGAGAAGTAGGACTAGTAATTTAGAAAACAAGATGGTATAACATATGACAGGTTTCAAATGAGTAGTACACTGTAACCCTCACTTCATCCCTAAATAATGTGTTTCAATGTGATGTAGTTAACTTTTAAAATTAGCCTTAGAATGCATGTTTTTATTTATCTTATAAAAAAAACTTCTGGAGGGAAAAATCAAGAATACTAACCCAAAAACGAGAGAATTAATCAAAAGCTCTCCTCCTCCTTTTTTTCCAGATTTTGGAAAATTTAGAGCCATTTTTGTGGCCTGCTTTGGTTTAAGTATGTATTATTTGTTTGGGGGGGTGCTTCATCTTTCATTCCATTCTTTTGGACCATATTTGTTTTCATTGATTCACCTCAGTTTCAATTCAGGATCCTTTATTGATTTTATGTGTCTTTGTAAATCACCTTAAATCCTTGCTAAAAATATATATATTAAATAATAGATAGATAAATGGAAGGAATGCAGGAGAGTAGATGAATGTATCAGAGAGTTTAGGCTAAATCATGCTGTCATAATAAACCACCTCAATTTTTCAATGGCTTATAGGCAAAAAAATAGTCCTTTCTTGCTCAAACCACACATTCATCAGAATGAGCTTTAACTAGGTTCCATATCATTTTATTCTGGGATCCAAGGTGAAAGAGTAGCCCTGATTTAGTACCCTGCAGTCTCATCGAAGAAGGAAAAGCACGGCTCTTAAAGCTTCTGCTGGTATATACCACTTGGCACATGTCACTTTCACTCATACTGCATTAGCCACACGGCCAGGCATTTGGCAAACCTGATGTCAGCAGGACAGAGATGTATATTCCTCCCACAAGCAGGGAGCACAAGTACCTGAAAAGTATTCTAATGGATCCCATGAAAGAAGAAATAGCATACTTTTAGGTTTCTAAGGAAGTCAGCAACTAACGGACAGGATAGAGGCTTCATTTTTTTGTCTTCTATAATTTCTAGCCAATGTAAGTACTCAAAAATATTTATTCAATTGAAAAAAGAAAATAAAGGTCAAGGCAAAAGGAAAAATGGACTTATGCAGAGTCTATATACACTGATTCATGGCGACCATCAAAATTCTTAACTAACCAACTTAACTAATTTTCTGTACACTGAACCTATTAATTTAATGAGATTTTTCATTCAAAAGAGTACAGATGATTTATACACCGAAAGCCTACAGAAAATGACTCTACAGTGTTTCATCTGGCCATCAGACCACACAGCTGATGCATTTATTGCCAATACTTAATATTGAAAAGGAGATCAGACACACAGAACTAAAAGTCAAAGAACCAAGACAAGGAATCAAACAACAGATTTTTTCTTCTGAGTAAATACAAAGGGAAAAAATGTATAATGGACACTTGGACATTTGTAGGAAAGCACTGGTGAAACTTCCTAAAGGGAAAAACATTTAATCTGAAGTTATTTCTGACCTTAGAAATCAACTAGTAGTTCTTAATGAGAGTTTGATATTAAGAACCAAAACAGTTGGGGTGCCTGGGTGGCTCAGTGGTTGAGTGCCTGCCTTCAGCTCAGGATCTGATCCCAGATCCGGGATCGAGCCCCACATCAGGCTCCCTGCAAGGAGCCCGCTTCTCCCTCTGCCTGTGTCTCTGCCTCTCTCTCTCTCCCTGTGTCCCTCATGAATAAATAAATCTTAAAAAAAAAAAAAAAGAGCCAAAACAGTCACTAAAAATACTCTTCTCTATGTAAGGATGGAAAGAATTACATTTTAGGGCCATCTGAAAAAGTAAAAAGTTTCAGAAATTTTAGCAAAGGGAAAAACATTCTACTTCCAAAATTAGCATATTAAATACACCTTCAATAATGACCAAGGCTTATGTGTGAAAAGTCCTGATTAAATTTAAAACCAACCTGAACAGTTGCATTTCCAGATAATGCAGAGACACTATTCTAAATAAACACTTCTGTGGTTAGTTGCTAGCAGGTCAGTACAATCAGCCATTCGTTTTGAGTATTCAGGTACTTAGAAGGAGAAATGTGATTAAAGTCATCAACCATATTGCTAATCTAAGACAATTTTTCCTCTGTTTTCTGGTAAAAAAAAAAAAAAAAAACACTACTAATTAGAAGATTCACATTGACTTTCCACTGTATAATCATGATTTTCAACACAAATCTAGGAAATTGAGTTTCTAGAAACAGAATGATTATAGATTTATGCCTTTGGTTCAGACAGATAATGGTGGACTCTTTCTATTTTGATGGAAATTATTTAATTGCACATAAACTAAATAACAGAAAAAGAAAACCCTTCATTTGCCACAACTGAAGGTGATATTTTTTTGTGATAATCATTCAAGGATATGTGGTACAAAAAGAAAAGAAAAAAATTGCTGAGAATGTAAACTATTAATATAGACACATTTAAAAGATAAAAAAGTGAATGTAAATATGGAAATTACATGGATTTAATTTAATGTACTAGATTGAATTTAGATATAGCAAAGACAAGACATATTCTATCTAGAAGGGAAAATTATTCTTTCTTTTAATCTGTGCAAACCAGAGTTACACCTTTCCACCTTTGAAATAAAAGGATTGGAGAGGTTGGACACATAGGCAGCAAATAATTTATTCAGTATTCACAAGAAACAAAATACTAGAAAAGACTTTGGGGAAAGAAGATTCCTTATGAAAGAGGATAGTTGGGGATCCCTGGGTGGCTCAGCGGTTTAGCGCCTGCCTTTGGACCAGGGCGTGGTCCTGGAGTCCCAGGATTGAGACCCACGTTGGGTTCCTGGCATGGAGCCTGCTTCTCCCTCTGCCTGTATCTCTACCCCTCTCTCTCTCTCTCTCTCTCTCTCTCTCTCTCTGTCTATCATGAATAAATAAATAAAATATTTTTAAAAAAATAGGATAGTTTACCCACGCTATATTCCTGAAAATATCAACACATAACCTAAAAAATAAATTTTGGTAAAATCTGATAAAAAAAATGTTTATGGTCACTTTTAGCATACAAAAAGACCTTCTGCAAGACACTCAAGCTCTCCAAACCTCACCTACTCTATCTGAGAAGGTGGGGAAATAATGGCTAATTGCTGGAAGCTATGAAAAGTACATGAAAGAATATAGTACATCCTCCAGAATATCTTCAAGTTAACATTTTCTTTGAGGAATTCATTTTATTTGCAGTACTCAAATTTTATAGAGTGGGCATATTTTTCAAAATAATATATTTGGCTGATGTTTACAAAGAAACAATGTATGTGCCCAAACTAGCTACATTTCTAACAAAATAATACATGGGGAAAATCCTCAATTACTTTCTAAATACAATTGTTAGGCCATCAGAATCACATGAAGAACTTTTGAAAATAGATAAGTGTCAACAAAGTGAATATGTAGTATGTTTCTACCCACATAAACAACTGCTTGAGAATCAACATATTGATTGGTGATCAATAATTGATAGTTTAATTATTTTACTTCCTAATGGGATTGTATGTTCCTCAAACAAAGGCAAGTTTACTTTGTCTTATTTACTTTAGAACACTGATTGAGGGCTTTGAGTGAGCAAAGTAACACATTAAAATATTTCACATATTTATAAAAAGGGAAATAGTCTACCAGTAGTATATTGTGCAGAGTATTAGATTTTCATGAATGTGTCACTGACATTAAGCAGTTTTATCCTATATATTCAACATCACTGCCACTTAGTAGAGGATCAAAATATGTGAGGAATCTTACAGCAAACTATGAAAAGAGGAAGAAAATATTGTTTATCACTATCTATTTTTGAGAATGTTGTTGCTACACATAGTATAATAGAATACTTACCTCCCAGAACTGTCATGAAAAAGAAGTTCATGTTCAAAATTATAATTTCGTTATTTTTAAGTAAAATATACATATTTAAACCCTATTTTTTTATTGTTAAAAAGTGTTACTTTGTAAAAAAGTACTTTAAGCTGCTTTCAATATTTTTGATGGATGTATGTAAAATATAAACATGTGTGCTCTTTTAGTTGTCTGGAATAGCTTGTGTTCATGTAGAGTGGCCATATTTTCATTTAAGACTTTGCAATCTGTTGCCAAATTTTATGATTCCTGTGTATCTACTGTGATTGCCAAGCATCGTATCAATAAATGAACTCTCTTTTAGGGAGTACCACACAGGCTAAGAATAGCTAAATATGTTACACAGAGGCTCTGAGGACACACACAGAACTATAGTTTTCTATTTTAGTGAAGATGGTTAAGGATGATCTTAACAATTAGGTCATTACCCCATTCACTTATTTTTGTCCTAAGAAGTATTTTGTGATACTTAATCTATTTGCAATATTTAATGACATTGGTACAGAATTGAGCCATCCTACATTTGAATTAATTTCTGATCATATTTCATAATTAAAATCATAATTTTCCTCCCAACACAAATAAAATTTTTACTTAAAATCCTTATGAAAATAATGTGAAGAAACAGCTTGAAAGACAGCCAAGAAAAGGAAAGCAAAACCAGGCATGTGTCCTCAAGAGATAAATGATTATAAATAGTTGTAGCAAGAACTCCAATATTTTCTTTCATAAGCCCCAATATTTTGTAGTTTCCATACTCTGTCAACTGTACTCCCTCCTTTGATTAGCTTCTTTTTGGCAAAAATTGGTCACTTTGAAGTAACAGAAATACATGATAGAATTTTAGAAATGATGTGTCACAGACTGTCAAGGTGTTGAGTTTTATTCACCTCTATATTCCCAAATTCCCACAGTAGGCATTTAAATTCTGTTTTTGCATAAACATATTAACCAATTTAGTCTGGTGTTTCCCAACCTTTTTAATATCATAGAACACACTGAAAAACATTGAACACATGCCATTTTGTTTGGCACTCTTTGGGATGGAGGAGGCTACTCATGGCCAAAGATCACTGGTCCAAAGACTCTGGCCAGGCTATCCTCTGTCCTGCTGCCTTGAGTGGCAGAAGAGGGACTGGAAGCCAAATCTAAAAAATCCCATTTGGAGAGATCCATTGGAAGATGCCAACCCTAACTACACTGGGAAAAATAAAAAGTGGCAAAAGTTCTAAAACCTAGCTCTTAATTTGTTCTGAAGAAAATTTAACCAAAAACACCAGACTAAGGTGTACTTTTTTCAAACTACTTAGCATTTTTAATTTACCTATTTGTTTTGTTTTCTTATGGCAAGGAGTCTTAATGACACCCAAATATACGTAGAGCAATAGAATGACATCAGAGATAACTTTGGCATCTGCTTATGGATACTACTGCCTTTGAATTTCAGTAGCCCATAGTGTATCTGGCTACTATTTGACTTTTAAGTATCTCATACACTCCCTAGACGTTTGCTGAGAATCTGCTTTCCTATGCCAGGGTCATTTCCAAGACTTTAAGGACTTGCCCAGATTAAGTAATTCATCCTGTGATCCATGACTTAGTTAGCAATAATTTTGGGTCCTGGCTGGATACACTAAGGAAAGAAGACAATAAGTAGATTGGAAAAGAACACTTTTGGAATGCTATGCAGCATGAGCGACTTTCATCTTCTTTCATCTTTGCTCCATTAAGGATGAGACACCTCTTTAGAATCACAATCATGGGCCAAAACGTTTCATGTTCTGTTTGGCATATTTTTGTTCAATTACGAGAAAAATCAATTATCAACCAAAAAAATAAATCCCCTTGGTTAACATTCATCCCACTTAATTAATAAATAAGGTATAAGTAATCATTGCCTGAAATGACTTTTAACATAAGGGTGTTCCCTTTATTATGTTAATATTTAAATAATGTGCTTCCTTCATATATTCATCAAAGACAAAATCAACACCAAAAATGCTGTCAAGCTTGCTGAGCATCGTGAAATTATGCATGTATGTATGGAGTGAAGCATTTACATAACAGAGATAATATATCAAGTATAACATCAGAATGTTGTGGCAAGAGTGGGAATAAAGTGAGTAAGAACTGGCCTGTGAAGGGGAAAATAAATTCATTAAGTAAGAGCTAGTGGAACATTTTGGATCAACAAAGTTCTGACTCATGTTGCAAAAGAGAACTTCCTAATTCTCACACTACACCCTTCTCCTTGAGTCAGTAATAATCAAATTGGGGTAGATATTCCATGAAGTTAATAGAGCATTGCATTCTTCATCTAATAAATATTACTGAACATTTATTATATGTTGCAGAACCCACTAAATAAAATAGACAAAGTGGATGAATTCATGTAGAGTACATTATAAATACACAATTTGCCAAATGATGATAATAACCATGAGGAAAAATAAAACAAGGGATAGAATTAGAATTATGGGGTCAAGATGAGCCTTTTGATAGGATTGTCAAAGATCTCCTTACAAAAAGAAGGCAGAGTATAAAGAATGGTGTAAGAAGGGAGTTGGAGGGCAGCCCAGGTGGCTCAGCAGTTTAGCGCCGCCTTCAGCCCAGGGTGTGATCCTGGAGACCTGGGATCAAGTCCCGGATCGGGCTCTCTGCAGAAGAGCCTGCTTCTGCCTCTCTCTCTCTCTCCGTCTCTGTCTCTCTCATGAATAAATAAATAAAAGCTTAAAAAAAAGGGGGGGGGGGAGGTGGATACAGAAGTGGGAAAATAAAGAGCTTATTTTTGATTGCTGTATTTTCTCAGTGTGGAAAAAAACCCAAACAAATACAATGAGCTGAGAATAAGGAGGCAAGAAGGAATATTGGAAGTTTAAGGATCAAAGAGAAGGTGTAAAATAACTGACTGCAGAACTAAATTGACCTGAGGGAAGCAGGGAGGTTGTTGCACACCACTGAGGACGTGCCTCCTATCTGTGATCATTTTAAACTATGACCCGTCCATGGAGCCATGTGTGGTCCTTTGGCCACACAGAGCTGCTCAGATGCAGGTGGAGAACAAGTAGAAAGATGGGTTTAATTAGTTTTGGGTTTTGTGAGGCAATGAAATGGGGCTAGGATGGCAGGATAGATAGTGAAAGGAGACAGAGCAATGGATCAGAAATCCCTGTGTGGTTGAAGTGAACTTGGAGCATTGCCTAGGGAACTGAAAGATAACTTCTGTGCCAGAAAGTATGAAAAGGCCTTGAGAAGTTTGGAAACTCAGACTAAATACTGAATAAATATGGTGATAAAGTCTTTCTCCTGTGTGCCTAGTAAAGCTCTCAGGAGAAATAAGCATGCAAAAGAAACAAAACCAAAGAATAATGACTTTATCCAGGGAAATACAAACATGATCACCACTTTTTTGTCCCCTGGTGACCAGTGTGGTGAGCATGTGTGTGTGTGCATGTGTGTATGTACATATGTATTTTTATGCCTTATGCTGCTAAAGATAGAAATCAAAATTTTACACTTAGATTGACTTCCTAGAAAAAATTTCCTGTCCACACTAACAAAACTCTAAAATACTCTTTATCTGCCTTAACACAGATCATTGTTCCAGGTGGGTTGTCTCCCCTGCCCCCCACCTCCTTAATTCTGATAGTTATAACTTCTCAGCCAGACTAAAAGACCATTGTTTGCTTAAAATTACCTAGCCAAATAATTTTTCTGTGATTATTGAACCCTGACAATGGCAATTTGCCTTCTTCCCTTGTCCTTATTGTATAATTTAAGTCTTTCTCAAATTTCATTTCAAAAGATAATTTTGACATCTAGACTTTCTTGGCAGGTAGGGGAGTGACTGTGAAACTAATGAATAAAACTCGCAGATGATTTTTCAAATTACAACCAGGAATACAAAGATTTATGTAAACATTCTCAAGTTGGGTAAAATAAATAAGTACATTGGAAAGACAGTGAAGTAACTCACTATTCCTCCCCTCAAAAGTAACCATGAAATTAGATGTTCTTCCAAAAATTGGACTAATGTTCTGCACATAAGGGATACTACTAAGCAATCCTATGAATGTAGAGTTCTGTGAACCCCAATCACAGTGCATTAAGTCTCCTCAGACAGTACAAGTCTGATATAATTATAGCCAAGAAAGGTGCGCTCTAATCATTCTGTCATTTTAGGCCTAACAAAAAACTACGTAACAGAGAGAGATATCACAGCATCTTGGAAAAAAAAAAAAAAAAAAAGGAAGAAGATCCCCAACTGTGATTCTCACCCACTGTTGTAACATCTGACAGCAAAGTAGGGGAAACTTATCCTGAACTTTGAAAGGGAACATTTAGAATAGACATATATATAAAATAAAAGAATTAAGTGCCCCAAATACCGTATGTACATAGTGATCTCTTTAGACTTTTTTTTTCCTTTGGTATAGTTGACAGAAATGTTCCATTTGGGTTTACAACTTATGCTATTGACAGGTTTACTCATTATGCTATGTTCACCACCAGAATGATCACAATTTACCCAATATCACGGACTGTATTCCTTATGCTGTGCCTTTTATTCCCATGGCTTATTCATCCTGTAACTGGAAGCCTCTATCTCCCACTTCCCGTCACCCATTTCCCTTCACCCACTCACCTTCCCTCTGGCAACTATCAGTATCTGTACCCCTGTAGCAATATAGCAGCCAACTACTAATGAATGAAGCCTTTTCCATTTTGCAAAAGTAAACTTAGCATTATGAGGTTTTTTTAATAAATATTTTTATTATGAAAAAATCAACATACAAACATAACAAAATCATACAGTAGGCACTTATGGATCTACCATCGGGATTAGTATGACTTTTTGTGCTCCTCTTCTCCCACTCATTATTCTTCTCTTTCTTTCCTCTGCTGCCCCCCCCACCACACACACATAAATTATATTGTATGTATCTTTTTGCAACTAAACATAGTATTTGTGAAATACATAGAGAGCTTTTATTGAAAAGTATACAGAGAGTGCTAAAGACTGAATGTTTATATCCTCCCAATTTCACATGTTGAAGCTCTAATCTCCAAAACAATAAAATTTGGAGGTGTAAACTTTGGGAGGCAATTAGATTTAGATGAAGTCAGGAGGGTGGAGCCCCAATGATGGGATTAGTGCCTTTATAAGAAGAGACCAAAGAGCTTGCCTCTGTCTCCACTATGTGAGAATAGATCAAGAAGGCTATCATCTCCAAACCAAGAAAAGGGCTCTCACCAGACACTGGATCTGCTGGCACCTTAATCTTGGACTTTCCAGCCTCCAGAACTGTGAGAAATAGACACCAGAAGAGAAATTGCTGGGTTTAAGTGTATGAATATCTCCCTATACTAAGTATCATTAAATGCTGGGTTTAAGTATATGAATATTGTTTTAAAGATTGTATTTATTTATTCACAAGAGACACAGAGAGAAGCAGAGACATAGGCAGAGGGAGAAGCAGGGTCTCTGTGGGGATTCTGATTCTGGACTCGATCCCAGGACCCCAGGATCATGACCTGAGCCAAAGGTAGATGCTCAATCATTGAGCCACCCAGGTGCCCCAAGTATATGAACATTTTATGCTATGTGTTGTAAAATTTCTCTCTGAAGTGTTTGGAATTTATACTCTAACAGCAATAGTTAAGTGTTCCTGTTTCCTCTCATCTTCACTAACATCAGTAGTTGGTAATATGATTATTATTAAATTTTCCATTCTGTTGGATATGAAAAGGTATCTTACCGTTATTTTCTTTCATTCCCTTGGCTGTTAGTAAAGTCCAGCATCACATTTTCCTAAGCAGTGTATTAATTGACTCTATAAAACTGCATGAGATGGTATCAGTGTGTTATGCTTCTCACATAGGTTCAGTATGCGAGCACTACTAATGATTCTGAGTGGAAGAGAGAGAAGGTTGTAATTTCTGAACTTCACACTGGAACTCTAAATTGTGGGGGGATGTTGACTCTAAGAGAACCTTTAGAAAGAAATAAAAATATAGTTGTGAAGACTCTTTCAACTCCCCTAACAACCTTAAAGGGATTACATGACAATGTGAATGGTCTTTAATGAAGTTAATTTTCAGGTTGTAGAGAGGTGAACTATTAGAACTGTCTTACTTGTACAATAAAGACTAATAATTAACTCATTGGTAGTTGTGGGTGACAATTAATATGATGCTAGTTAGAGATTTCTGAAGAGAACAATGGGCTTTTACAGTTTACCAAGGCATGGCATGAAGTAGGCTGTTTGTCTGTATCAGATATCATCAATGCCCCTGCTTCAGCCTCTGGATCAATTGTGAAGAATTTCTTTCTTTCTTTCTTTTTTTTTTTTGTTAAAGCCAGCAAAAGTGTCTGTATAGAATAGTTCTGGAATGACTCCCTTCATGCACCAGATCAAATCTTCTTAGCTTCACTTCTCATTCTATCTAGCCACTGCTGCAGAGACAGGTCTGTAACGGTGCAACCTTACCATACCTCACATGAGGCCCAGAGGGAGGGCCTCCATCTACCTTCTTGTATAGCCAATGCCTTCTTTGATACCACATCATGGAACTCCTGAGGTAACCCACTCCTCACTCAACCTCTTGCATCTTGGAGTGAGTGAGAGTTGAGAATTCATGGGGCAGCCTTTGACTAATGCAGATGGGATCCAAGAGATAAATGCTTCTCTTCTCTAAGTGAACTGCCCTAGTACATTATTAGGATCTAGGAATCAGTCTAAACTCTGAGGTTGATTAAAAAAAAAAAAAAAAAAAAGGAGAATTCAGCAAAGTAAACTATGAAGGAAATGTAAGTGAGATAAGAAGAAAATCAGGAGACAGGAATAAGTGTGGGAGCAAAATCTTGTGGGGGGGTGGGAGTAAGGTGTAGTATGTAAGTGAAGGGGTTAGCTATAGACTGGAACAGGGAAAGTACATCAATTGTATCAAGATGAAAGTTAAAATATATGAGTCCAAGGGTGAGCCAGTTAGTAAATATGGTAGAAGGAGGATGAAGTTCTCTTCTGATTTCCTTAATTAACTCAGGTAAAGTTAAAGCATTATTATCAGCTAAGGGTGTGGAGAGATGAAGGGATTTGGAATGTTTGAGAAGAGAACAGATATGTAATAAAGAGAAGAGGAGGGGAATAGAGCCCTGGAGAGAGAGGGAGTGAGGTGATTGGGGAAAGTATTAGAATTAGTGGGAACCCTTGTCTTTATATTTTTTCCCATGCATTAACCCATTTTAAAAAGACCTTTCCATAATTATTACAACTTTAACCCTGCAATTCTTAGAACATACTAGTCTACTGTGGAAGTTCTCAAAGTGTGGTCTCTGGACCAGCAACATCAACAGCACCTGGAAACTTATTAGAAAGGAAAATACTGGGTCCCCACAGACCTCCTGAAACTGACACTGTGTGGTTGGGCCCAGTGATCTGTATTTTCATTAACCCTCCAAGTGATTCTAAAAGAGAGCCCCAGGTTGAGATCCATGGGTTACTGTATATATCTTTAATTTATCTTTATACAAATTATCTGCGCACATATGATTTATAAAATTATCCTTAAAATAAAAATGCTGTAAGATAAACACAAACTTTTATTATAGAATGTGTTCATATCTAGAACCAGCCATTTTAAATTACAAAGTCAAAATATTTAGTCAAATATCAATTATACTACTTTTCAACCAAAGCTATTATAATTACTATGAATTGAATTTGAGGCATTTAGAAAAATTCCCATAAAATGTAAAAAAAAAAAAAAAAAGCTATTTTCTATATTGGCTAACTGATGTACAGCCTGATTTGTTTACTACATTTTTTAAAGATTTTATTTATTTATTCATGAGAGACAGAGAAGAGAGAGAAAGAGAGAGAGAGAGAGGGGCAGAGACACAGGCAGAGAAAGAAGCAGGCTCCATGCAGGGAGCCTGATGTGGGACTCGATCCGGGGTCTCCAGGATCACGCCCAGGCCAAAGGCAGGCGCTAAACCGCCCAGCCATCCAGGGATCCCATGTTTACTACATTTTGAAGAACTGACAGCTGTTGGTTCATATTATCATAACATTGAAATTAATACTGGATTTTAATGAAGCATAAATTTGGCCAGATTTAACACTGATATTTTAAACTGGGAATTGAACTGAACTATAAAAAATAACAATGAATATACTGAATATCTTCTTCTTATTAGGTTTTTTGATATGCCAAATTATTAACCAATTTATATGTGTTTTGAATACCATCAGCATGACTAAGAACAGAAATATTTTTTAAATATTTAGACATATCCTACAAAGTAAGAACTGCAATGCAGATAGGGTATTTTTATTACCACTGAAATACATTAAAACTGTTTCAATAACTTGATAATTAAGAAGCATTATAAAGTTGCAGCTTTATTATTGGTAGTTACTGATGAGAAAGACAAAAGCAAATAAATCTAAAATACCTCTTTTATCAGTCACAAAAAAGAAGTTTTAATGCCAAAGTTGTTTGGCTAGTATAGAGATTGTCATGAATATAATATACAGTATACAAAAATATTCTGTTGCCAAAAACATCTCCCCTAGTACACTAAGAAAATGCTCCCTTGATTTGGTCAGTAATAGAAAACACAATAGTGCTTTATATTGCAAACTCATCACTGATTTCCAATTTCTTACCATCTGGGGATTGCTACAACCTATTCTATCTCTCTCAGTGTCTAATACTCACTCAGGAATTATTTGCTACACATTTCAGCAAAGTGATCATCATCATAGTCATCATCAAAAACATAAATATTGGGCAGCCCGGGTGGCTCAGCAGTTTAGCGCCACCTTCGGCCCGGGGCCTGATCCTGGAGACCCAGGATCGAGTCCCACATCAGACTCCTTGCATGGCGCTTGCTTCTCCCTCTGTGTCTCTGCTTCTCTCTCTCTTCTCTGTGTATTCTCAGAAATAAATAAATAAAATCTTTAAAAATAAATGTTGTTATAAAAATGGATAAAAGATACATGGCTTTTGTCTCCTTGGAACAAAATAAAAACAAGAAGTTTCACTGCCTTTTGCTGAGTTTTTTTGTATTGTTCCTATGTTTTCTTCTTCATTTTTCTTCTTTGTCCAATTGTTCCTATGACATTACAATTTAACTAAAATTTAATCAAGCTCACATGAGACGATAGCTGCATTTGCTATAAAATACTCCTGAGGTGGGCATGGGGGAGGGGTGGGAGAGAATATAAATGATATAAGACTTGTTATTTATTGATAACTGACACGCCTGGATCAATAGGTACACAGAGATTCGTTACTCTTCTCTATTTAATATGCTTGAGATCTTCCATAATGAAAAGTTAAAGCAAAGTTTAACCACATTTAATATTGTTTGGAAATTAAGAACTTTACTGCAAACCTTGAAATAACTGGAGGTATACTGGAGTGTTGTAAAACAAAGATTGTTGTAAAACAAAAATTAATGTTGATGCTTACGGAAGAAATGTTCACAGTAAGAATTAAAAAAAAAAAAAAGCCAAACCTGGTAGTAAGAAGATAGCATAATAATCTTTCTAGAGATTGATAGGGAAATAGCACCAATTTTCTCATCACTTTCAATTTGTGGTAATTATGAATAATTCCAAAGTCTCCCCGGTGTGTTTCCAGGGTGATTCGACATCTGAACTGAACCCAGTCTCAGAGGCAGCCTGTTACCACGGGCAACAACAGCTCAGATCCAGCCTGGGTTTGTGCTGCCTACCAAGACACTGTGTCGGACAAGGCGTATATGGGTATAAAGACTGGTGGAATGAGGCGAGGGTTAAAATTCTGAAAGAGAATTGTACTAATGAGCTCCACAACTAGATGAAATCACAGAGCTTCCATAGGTATCCTACCAAAGCATAATGTATACAAACTTTAGAGTCCAGAGGCCTGTGTTTGAATTCCTTGTCTCTCTCACTTTCTGTGTCAACAAGGGATAACTTTTCCTCTGAAATTTTGTTTCTTGTTTTTGTTTTTTGTTTGTTCTCACTTGTAAAATGGAAATGATAATGCACATCAGAAAGAGGTGTTGTAGGGGCACCTGGGTGGGTCAGTCGGTTAAGCGTCTGCCTTCAGCGGAGGTCATGATCTCAAGGTCCTGGGATTGAGTTCTGCATCGGGATCCCTGCTCAGCTAGGAGTCTGTTTCTCCCTCTCCCTCTGCCCCTCCCCCCAGCTCATCGCCCCCCCCCCGCCTTTCTTTTTCTCAAATAATCTTTAAAAAAATAAAATAAAAAATAAAAGCATGGCATAATATAAAAACATATGAAGACAGCAGAGTTTTACCCACATATCTGTGTGTGTGTGTACATACACAAACAGAAATCTACACTGTCATTTACTTTTGTCTCATTTTATCAAAGTTCTCCAGTAATATAAAAATACTCATTGAAGAAAGTAAAATCACCCAAATCATATTTAAACCTGGATATCTGAGTACTTTGGAAGCAGTAACTATTACCATTTATAGTTAAAATCTATATTCACCACTGCTCTGATTGATGTGAGATTTATTTGTAGTTGTCCATGTGTAAAAGTGATATTGTATAAAGAGTTGTCTTCTGTTATACCAAATCCATTTAGCTTGAAGCTGTTTCCTTCAAAACTCCTTTGTCAGATACCTGTAAATGCTTCTGGTGTGATTCTAGAATGATATTCCATCTGATGTTCCTGATAATAATGACAATAACAACAAGAGAGTTAAAACACAATGGGGCACTCCTGTTTGTTAAGTCAAGGTGCCCTAATGTTTCCATGGAAACTCTCTCCTCTGCTCCCATATTTAACCTTTCCTATCCAGTGATGGTACAGTGAAATTCTTTGACTCATTAATACCACCCTCCTTTTCCCTATTTAATTAGCTATTTTCCCTTTTCCCTTCTCTTATTCCTTGTCTTCCATTTCCAATCTCATTCTCACATCTTTTTTCCTACTTTGATATGTACCTCTCTTCTCAGCCTCTACTGTTATTTTTTTTGGATCTATTTTCAAAATAGTGATCATTTTTCTTAAATATATATGTTTATATAAATATTAATAAATTTATATATAAATATATAATATATTATATATATCCAATCATCTAAACCAGAAGTCCAATCAACTTAAAACCTGTATAAAAAAAAAAAAAAACTTAAAACCTGTTTAACTGGCTAAGTAAGTGACATCTCATTTATGAAGTCAGATTGTCATGTTGCCAGGACAACTGCAAATATGATCAAGCTCAAATCCTTCCTCAAGGAATACTATTCATGTTGTCATGACAACCTATAAAGCTTGGTTTAAGTGTCATTTCTATATGGAAGATCTGCATATACTTTGGTTAAACTCAGGAGCATTTGATAAATTTCTGTAAATTTTCATACTTTAAATTCACCTCAAGCTTCCAAATCAAAAGTAATAAAATTGAAAACAGTTTAAAACATGAGAATTCTATTATTCTAGTGAAAAAAATTACATTATTGATACAGAAGCTATATGACAATGTAAGCTATGACTTATAAGTGATATTTAAAAGCTACTGGTAAAAAAAAATAAAAATAAAAAATAAAAGCTACTGGTAAATTGTGGATTTTTTTTTTTTTGCGTGATTAATCTTTGAAATTTGGGTGTGTAGTGATGAGATCCATGGGTAGTGGAATAAATTTTGAATTAGTCGTATTTATGTCTTAAATAAATCCAATTATCCTTCAAATAGTAATACATAATGAACATTAAATGTTAAACAAAGGTAAGCTTTGATAAAAGTGAAATTTTATTACTGCTCTGCTAGTTATATCTCTCTCTTCTGAAAGGTTTCAATGATTCACTGATTCAGAGGGCTTTAAATGCCTTCTTTTATGATCAAAAAACCCCTTTTCACTTTATGCAGTGCTGTATTACTAATATCGACATTGGATACTGAATTACCAATAGAGTAAAAACTGCTTTAAAAATCTGTCTTCTCAAAAACAATCTCTTCTCTTATCATTTCTAGAATGTGTCACATGTCACATCCCTTTACAAATAATTCTAGTGTGGCTTTTGACTATTCCTTTTTTTCTCCTGTCTTATAAATCTCAAACTGATCTCATTTCTGATCTCTTAGCATTATTTCATTGGCACTTATGTGGAAGATTTGTGATTCAAATAATATTCAATGCGTTCTCTAATGTCAGGCTCCACTTTGTCCTCTCAGGATGCCGATTACATGAATTTATAGCAAAGCTTCCAAGAGAGTTCATGGATGGGCTTTAGAGAGTCTACAAACACATCTGAAATTGTATGCAAAATTCTAAGTATATATTCACATATGCATTTTTTAATTTTTTTTTAATTTATTTAGAGACAGATAGTGTAAGCAGAGATGAGGGCAGACAGAGAAGGAGACAGAGATTTCCAAGCAGACTCTGCCTTCAGCATGGACCCTATCCCACAACCCTGAGATCATGACCTGAGCTTAAACCAAGAATCAGATTCTTAACTGACTGAGCCATCCAGGTGCCCCTGTTTGTTTGTTTGTTTGTTTGTTTGTTTTGAGAAAAAAAAACCCTCCAAAACTGGCATCACATTAGAAAAGGAGGTATTACCAAGAAAATATCAAGGACCACTAATTTAGGGCATAATATAGCATTGAAAAGTATCAATGGTAAAGTGGGTAAACCTAATTTTAAGTCAAAAGAGTTGGTTTTCAAATCCCAAGTTTTTCCTTACTAGTGTATAGGCATTATATATCTAAGTATAAATTTTAGAATATGCCAATGATTGATAACTCTGGAAAACAGTAAAGTCTATTACAGGAATTAAAAACTAAATGCAGGCAAAATTATTAATAGTAATTAAATTTAGAGACTATTACTAATGTAAATTAACTTTCATATAATATTCTTATAAAAACTGATGAGTAAGATTTTTTTAAAGGCAACACTGTCTCTAAGAGATGGGAATAGAAAAAAAAATGAAATAATTTCTAAAAAAAAATAAACTGAAGTATGTAATATAGTTTGTATTATAGATATTTGGATAAGTCATTGTCCCTAGATTATAAAGTCTTTAAAATGGAGAACTTTAACAAATCTCTTCATAACTACAATGTGTGATTAACATTGATTGACTGGATTTGGCAAGATCCCAATAAATCAATGGACACAATTTCCTAAGGAATCTTCCAAATCAAATTAGGTATTTTCTCCCTTCATATGAAGAACTTCTATAATACATATGGAGAAGATTTCCCTATAGGCAAAGATAGAAAGTGAATTTTAGATAGAGAAAACCTTCTAACAAATGCCATTGATAGTGTCATAAACAGAACCAAACAAAAAGAAATAACATCCCTCAAACTTAGTGGGGTCTCCGTGGATAAATTAAACATGAAAAATCAATGGATTGGCTAAAGGGAAAACAATCTGTCCACGAAAATGATAAATCAAGAAGAAAACCAAGTTAAGAAAGTAGTAGTTATATAAAATAAATACTTCTCTGAACATTTTCTTTACTAGAGGATTAACTAAGGTTTAGTGCATTTAAGTTAGCACTGGACATAGAACTCCACTCAAATAAATTAGTTTGAAAGGAGAAAACTGTGTCTCAAGTCACTTGGATTCTAGTTACCTATCTCACAAACATGCAGGAGAGCCAATATGTGGCACCATGAAGCAGGAGCTCAGAGAGGGAAACCAGAATCTCCTCTGCATGTGCTGGAACCCAGGTTTGCAAGAAAGTTTCTTGAAGACAAATCCATCTTTGGGGGTTGGTACACTTGGAGACTGACACATGTCCTCGAAGTGGCTTACCTCTGTTGGAACATACAGAATTTGCAGTTCTCCAAGAAGAGTGAGGATCCCCTTCCCCACGCCCAAGCCCAAGCCAGCATCCCAGAGGGAACAGAGACCCTGATCCATCAGAAAACTATTCCGAGCACCAACAAGCCCTTGCAGGAAGATGCCTGGCCTTGCAGGAAGTGCTGGAGATGGGCAAAGCTCAGATGATTCCTTGCTTTTAAGAACAGTTGAGAAGGAAAAAAAAAAACAGTTGAGAAGCTAGGACACATGGTACAGGAGAAAAAATGCCAGGCAGAAGGAGAACAAGAGGACGGAAGCAGTGTCCTTCCTGTCCACAACAAGAAGCAATTCACCACTCCCTGTCCTACTGGCAATAACTTGTTCAAAGAAAGGTAGATTTCAGAGGAGATGCACATGTGATCTAAAAGAATCTATAATAACTTGACAAAATTTAAAAGAAAAAAGAATGAAAGAATGCAAAGAGTGATGTTACAGAATAACAAACTCATGCCAGAGTTTTTAAAAACCAATCACTGGACCAGGTCCTTCAGAAAAACACAGTCTAACCACAGGCTGCCCCACTATCCTACTACCTGGACCTGGGATGACTTCAAATGCTGGATGAACCACTAACATTACCTTCATGATTCAAAATGCTAATTTTTCTCTAGTTGTTTTTTGGGGGGTTTTTTGTTTGTTTTTTCAGAAAGGGAATCACAGCGTCCTGAAATGCTGACCCAAACAAAGTAGAAACAATAACCCTTGGGGAAATGGATCAACAGACTATGGTGGGGTAATCAACTCAATAGAACTACCTGACACTGTCTCTTCAATTTTTACTTCTAAATTTTCTCTTTCTCGTTTTTACTCCCTACCATTTCCTTTCTTAAGGAGAAAGTCCTTATATGCTCATGAGACCTTAGCTCCCTGGGTTGGTTTGTTTTCATCAAATTTCTGGGACTCAAATGCATCACTTTTGAAATACCAATCCCAATTCATACTGGTTCAGCAAAATCCAAATTTGAGGTCATCACACAGTATATTTTAAAACTCTCTGGGTGTATGTACTGGATGATACTAGAAGCTGACTTTGGAATAAGCAGGTGCTCTGCCAGAGTCTATGGAGTAAGTGGTCTGTTTCTTCGTGACCTGGGGTGATCAGAGTAGCCCTCACTAATCCCACTCCACACAGTATGTTTCTTCATTTATCAAGAGTATATTTCCATGGAAGTTATGAGAGCAGAATTGGCTGAAAAAATGGCAGGTTAACTACAGAGTTTTCTGCAAACGCCCCACCCCCAAAAAAGTCACGTTGCTAAAAATGGCCTGGTGGTTCCAACTCTGCCATGTATTCATCTAAATATAATGTCCATTATTTATAAGTGTGCTTGAGGAGGTTACAGCTAACCAATTTTTACCAAAAATGGAAGTAAATACAATTATCACACACACACAAAAAAAGCACAGATGAATGACAAAAATTCCTTGGAGTTTGGTGGTGGGAGTTGAAGGATTTTTCCCTAACAGCCTCCACACCATTAGAGTAAACATTTCCTCTTTGTATCTAAAATGTATTGGATGTCGGGGCACCTGGGTGACTTAGTGGTTGAGCTTCTGCCTCCGGCTGAGGTCATGATCTCGGGGTCCTGGGAAGGAGCCCCACATCAGACTCCCCGCAGGGAGCCTGCTTCTCCCTCTATGTCTCTGCCTCTCTTTATCTGTGTGTCTCTCATGAATAAATAAATAAAATCTTTTATAAATAAATAAATAAATATGTATTGGATGTCTTCTCAGTACATAGCATTATGTTAGGTGCTGGTGATTTAAATAATTGCTGGAATGTGTCACAAAAAAACAGTGCAAGGCAGGGTTGGGGACAAAAGGAAAAATGGAGCACTGAGAATGCCATTTACTTAGTAGAGTTAAGCAAGGATATTGACTTTGTGGCAATCAGCACATATTGGGTGGTTGACTCAGGGACTGAGTCAGACTAATTAGCTCTTAGCCTGGGAAGCCCTGACAAGGAGTGAAGACTGAGAAAGCCACAGTAGTGGTGCCAGAGCGTTCCAGCTCAGGCATGACAATTCAAGCTAGCCTGCGCTGAGAAAGATAAATACTCGGTCAAGTGGACTGTGGTTGAAAGTGAAAAAATCAGAGCACATCTGGCCAAGGAATGAGAGCAGAAGGCAGTGGGTCAGGATCCACGGCAAGAGTAAACAGAGGAAGTAAGTTTCTGTAGCACGGCTTAAGGTTAAATTACCTCCAGTACAGGATTTTTAATGGGAAATAGCCATACATATTGGAAGCCCTTCTTGTCTTATAGGAACCACTTTGTAAGGGTGAAAGGAAACTTTAGACAAATTTTTAACCCATGTAAGTCACTGCCCTTGTCATCATGAAACTAGTTCCAGAGACAAGATATGTACAGAAAAAAAATCAAATAATGTTACTGTGCTTGTTCTGCAAATAAGACCTCATATTAAGCCTTGAAGAGGATGCAAGGATGCAGCTAATGTGGTCACTACTCTTAAAGTTTTTATAGGGTAAGGAAAAGATAAATATGTAAACAAAGTTCATAGCTTCATGAGAGAAGTCCCAAGTAAGTAGAAGTATGAGACCAGGTCTAAAATAACAAAGCTTGAACTGCTAGGGACCTACAGTGGCACTTAGATCTCAATGGCAAAAAGTATCTAAACACAGGGTTAATCATCTCAAGCAAATGTTTCCTTCAGGGAAAGAAAAGTCCTGCCAATAACAGATGGAGACCTGAAAAGATTGCCCATTTAGTTAAGCAGTAATGGAAGCCAGTGCTGTTGACAATCACTTCAGCCACACCTGCATAATGAAAAATGACACCTGGGTGCCAAATTGTGAGTGTGTGTGTGTGTGTGTATAGTGTGTCAGTGTTTGAGCATTCTTAAAAATTGACAGTCTTTCTTAAATACTCCCATTCCTGTGTTCTTTATTCAAAATAAATTTTAGTAATATCTAATTTTAAGAAGTATATGTAATTTACTGTATATTTGTTCCCATTCACTTTTTTTTTCTAGAATCAAAAAATGGTTTTACCTTGGAAATTCACAAATTAGACTTCCTTACTACTTCTCTCCTTTCACCAGGAAGCCATCTTTCTGTTCTTAAACAAATTGACAAATAAAAAAGGCCAATGAAACTCAAATGGACCATTTGAAACAGTAAATTGTAACCACATAAACTATAAGTTCTAAATAGAAACTGTGCTTTCCCATTTGCTTTAAACTATACTAGTCAACATATATTAAACAAAGACTGGAAACTTGGTAGATATGATTTGATTTTTTTTTAAGCTACAATTAAGTAGTTGGAAAACTGATTCTGAAGTATGTCCTAAAGGAATTGGTTTTATCATAGGATCTCTAGAGACTGAGTTTAGTTACTCAAGAAAGTCAATACTCTCTAATAAATCAGAAATGATGGGTGTGGTAACAGAGAATTATGAACATTGGAAAGAAAGCAAAATTATTTCAAAAGACATAATTATATGATTGGAAACTCAAGCAATTCAACTGAAAAACTTCTGTGGATGGAAAAAAGAAAAGGAAGTTAGGTCCCATATGCCTGCCATAATGACTGAGATGTTCAAAAACTACCAAGTAAGCCTCATCACTAGGGGTCCAATGCTTTGTCCATGGGTCTTCCTACGGTCAACTCATCACTCCTTTTTCCTGGGGGGTTGACTATTCTATACACTTTTAAAATTATTTTTACTATAAGCTATACAGTTGACCCTTGAACAACATGGGGGTTAGGGACACCTACTCCCACACATTTGAAAATCCATCTATAATTTTTGATTCCTCAAAACCCTATTAATAGCCTATTATTGACCAGAAGCAGTAACACAGTTAATACACACTTTGTACGTCATATATTCCATACTGTATTCTTACAATAATGTAAGCTAGAGCAAAGAAGATTTCATTAAGTAAATCATAAGGAAGAGAAAACACACTTACAGTAAATGTAAAAAATCCATGTGTACGACGAGATGATCAATGGCTGTTATCCTATGCTGGCAACTGAATTTAAATAAAATATTAAAAAAAAATCCATGTGTAAGTAGACCACACAGTTCAAACCCATGTTGTTCCAGGGTCAACTATGCATTAAATTATATTCAAGATGAATTATTAATTAAAAACAGGAAGCATGGGGCACAGCAGCTTATGGGGGCCTCCAGCAGCTGGTAGGGATGAGAGGCACAGGGATTCGGGTTTGGAGCTCCATGGACACCCTGGTGCCAGGCCAGGGCTAGGTGGAGGCCAGAGGAGCTGCAGGTTCTGGAGAGTGGGTGTCAGGGGTAACATAATACCCCTATAGCATCCCTGCTTCAATGTTAGTGGAAATGCCACCAGTCTTTTTCCCATTAAATAAGATGCTGACCTTAGGAATAAGGTTTATTAATATGTTGAATATACTGGATTTCCTAATATCAAACCCAACTTTCATTTCTGGAAAAAAATTCTACTTGGTCACAAAATCCGATTGCAAGAGATTAGAAGCCAAGTGCCTAGGCAGGAGTGGGGTTACCCCACCCACCCCACTCCTGTCCTGGAGCAGCCAAGAGACAGCCATATTGGGGAATTCCTCCCAACTGTGGAAGGAACTTGGCCCAGCCTTGCCAGAGATGTGTTGCGACGGAATCTGCTACTGTGTTTTACAATGACAGGCAATAATATTTTAAAATTTTTAATTTATATATTCATGAGAGACACAGAAAGAGACTCAGAGACATAAGCAGAGGGAGAAGCAGGCTCCTCGCAGGGAACCCAATGCAGAATTCGATTACAGGACCAGGATCACACCCTGAGCCAAAGGCAGACACTCAACTGCTGAGCCACCCAGGTGTTCCAATGATTTTGTTTTAAATGAAAACCTAAAACTGTGTCACTTATCACCCACATGAAACTCTGATTATTTGAGGTCATTAGAGAAATATGAAAACAAAGCTTAGTGTCTAATTTATTCCATGATGGGTTTTTTTGGGTTTTTGTTTGTTTTTTTTACTTTTTGTACTATTTAGGAAAATTTCTGCATGTTATGTTGCATTCCATAGTATAATCTTGAATAATGATGAAATCAAAGATCCAGAAATTTTAACTTACTATATTTTAGGTTGACTCATATAACAGCCAAACATGCCCTGGAATACAAATAAATAATGTTTACCCTGAGAAATATAGCCCCATTGTGAGTAAATTGTGCTAATACTGGTGACTAAGCAGTAACCTTTATTGTCCTCATCCCATTTTCATGGAGTATGTTTCAAATCCTCCCATCTGTTGGATAAACACTTGGAATGTAATATGGATTCTTAATGCTCTTAAGGTTGTGTTCTGGCATGAATAGCTTAAAAAAAATTGGCTCAAGCAACTGATTGGATCATTTTAGCTAATATTCTATTTGAACAACAGTTTCTATTTGATTAGGATTTTTCCTTCCTTTGTAATTCTCCAAGCTTGTCTCTCTTATGTTTCATAGGAAATGAATCTGTGAGCAGAGCACCTACACTGATATGTAAATATATCATTTTTTCATGAGTGCTCAATATCCTTTCCATCTAAACTTCAGAAAGTGACTTTAAAAATTCAGTTTCCCTTAATCTGTATTCTCAATCAAATTTCACCCAAGCTTGGGTGATTTAATATTTATACCCATAGTTTCTAAAAGTCTTACATAAAGATTGAAATGTTAATTTGTTTTTTTTTTATTTTTAATTTATGATAGTCACACACAGAGAGAGAGAGAGGCAGAGACATGGGCAGAGAGAGAAGCAGGCTCCATGCACCAGGAGCCCGACGTGGGATTCGATCCCGGGTCTCCAGGATCACGCCCTGGGCCAAAGACAGGCGCTAAACCGCTGCACCACCCAGGGATCCCTGAAATGTTAATTTGAAAAAGAAAAAAAAAAAAAACAGGAAGCATGGATAAATACAACCTCTTTTTAGATGATTGTAGAAAATTTGATATTTTTGTAAATTTACTTAAGATGAGTCATTCATCTGTTCAGCAATATAGAATGGATGACTACTATATTTCAGGCATTATGCTGAAAGTTGGGTCTAAAATAAACAAACCAGAGAAGATTTCTACCCTCATGGATTTTATAGTTTAGTTGGTGAGATTATAAATAAATATAGAAATATACAATTATAAATTCTTGCAATCACTATGAAGGAAATGAATAAGATATAGTAAGAACACAGTATATGTAAGAAGTCAGGTAAAACATCCCTAAAAAAAAAAAAAAGTGAATATTGAAGATGAGATCGATGAAAATTTGGAGCTTCCCAGAAAAAGAAATGAAAAAAGGGCTGGAAAATCAAAAACAAAAATACAATGACAACAATACTTTTGTGGCTAGAGCATGATACTCACAGAAAAACTGCACTGAGAGAGGCAAAGAGAGACTCTTCTTGCCCCTGGTAAAAAAAATATATATATATATATTTTATATATATATATACACACACATATTTATATATATATATATATATATACACACACACACACATACTGGATTTTATTTTAAATATAGTTTGAACCATTAAACAATAGAATTTATTTACATTTTCAATGATTTTTATGACTTCTATGTAGAAATGGCTAAGAGGATGGCAACGATGGGAGCAGCGATGCCACTTAAGAGGCTCCTGCTGCATTGCAGGGAGGAAACCACTTTCCTAAGTGCTATGAGCAAATATACAGAGTGACTTACACTATAGTAGGGAGCAGGGAGATAGACAAATGTAGATATATTTGAGGAGTGCCTGGGTGGCTCAGTCAGTTATGCATCTGCCTTCAGCTCAGGTCATGATCCCAGGGTCCTGGGATCGAATCCCTTGTTGGGTTCCCTGCTTGGTGGGGAATCTGCTTCTCCCTCTCCCTCTGGCCCTCTCCCTGCTTGTGCTCTCTTCACTCATTCTCTCTCTCAAATAAATAAATAGTTTTTAATGATTTTATTTATTTATTCATGAGAGACAGAGAGAGAGAGAGGCAGAGACACAGGCAGAGAAAGAAGCAGACTCTCTGAGGAAACCTGATGAAGGACTTGATCCCAGGACCATGACCTGAGCCAAAAGCAGACGCTCAACTACGAGCCACTCAGGTAATCCCTAAATAAAATCTTAAAAAAAAAAAAAGTAGATATATTTGAGAAAGTTTTGGCAGTGGACTGGACAGGATTTGATGATGGATTTTTGGATGTGAACAATAGAAATGTAAAGATTTTCTTGTGCTATAAGTTTGATACCTAGAATAACACCTAGCACAAAACAGATATTTAATAATAAATAACTGTTGAATGAATGTCCAGTATAAATCAGTGCAGGTGTCACTTACTAATATGAGGAAAACTGGAGAAGTTGTTTTCAGACAGGACATTGAGTTTTATATGCCTGTGGATATTCAGAGTATATAGAACCATTAGAACTATATCTAGAGCTCAAAAAGCGTCAGAATCTAAGACATGAGTTTCAGATAGATAATGGTATTTAAAGCGAACGAGCACATAGAGTAAGAAAAGAAGAGAATTCTAGATTGAGCGATGAAAAATTCCAGTATTTAGAGAATGGACAAAGAACAGGAGTTAATAAAGAAGACTAACAAGGAGCATCCAAGTAGGGAGATGACATTCTGAACAGTGTAACATCAAGGATACAAAGTAAGACAGTGCTTTAAAAAGAATGGAGTAGTCAACTGTGATAAAACATTTAGTTACATGAAAATTTTAAAGTTCATTAGATTTTACAAAACTGGTATCATTGGCAATCTCTGTGAGAGCAAAGTTTATGAATGATAGAGGCAGAGACAAATGAGTGTAGGCTAAACACTAAGTGAGAGGTCAGGAACTGGAAAATGCATATATGGACAACCCAATTATAAGCTGAATTTATCTGATTCCTATTCTTACCAAGTATATTCAAATGTTTCTAGAACTCTAGAAATTAAATATGTGTAAAAGATGACAGGAGAATGACTGTATATAGTCTTTCATTTATTAGAAAGAAAGGCAAATTAACTCAGAACTAAAAAAAATAGAAATGTAAAGATCTCCTTATGTCTTAAAAAAGAAAATTGAAGATTTTAAAACATCAATCATGAATGCTGCTTTTTGCTATTTTTGATGTTGTAACTTGTGGAAAACAATACAGTGTTAAAGGGTGATTAAAAATAGAATGACTGTATGGAGTAGACACACCTGGCTACTCGGAAGGCCTGACCCAAACTATCTCATATAAGAGAAATACACTCACTGAATTTTTGAAATCTCTTCACAGTGGCTGACACTACTGCAACTAATATACAGAATGGAAAAACAAAACAACAACAAAAAATCTTACTTAAAGCCATGTATTTATCATATAAAGTGCAAAAATAATGGAATAATTGTCAAAATTCTTTTTTTTATTATTTTTTTTAATTGTCAAAATTCTAAAGAGAGTCTGTACGATTTATATCACCATGAAATGGGTCAACAAATCCCTGGGAAACTAAACTCTAGGGAAAATACTGTAATTTTCTACTGCTGATGTTCTTGAAGCTGCCTTGGTTCCTATACTTTCTGTGATCTCTCCTGACCCTCAAAATTCAATCCCCATTTTTAACTTATAAGCTAGTTTGAGTTGGCCCCTTGAACCACGAAAATATTTAACCAACACATCTTGTTTTTAGTAGTAGCCAAGAAAAGAAAAATGGAGAAACTTCATTCTTCAAATACTGGTATTTGGGAAAAGAAAATCTAAGTGACAACAGTTGTGTTAAGGTCTAAAATTCTTTACATACATACACACAAGATGGAGAACAGAAAAAACTGATGAGGAAATTAGGTCACACAGAGAATGAATTTGTTAACTTTCATGATAGTGAATATTTTGGGCAGTTCTGGACTATAAAATCTGGACATTGACAAAACGACACTGACAAGGAAGGACTAAGCTATATAAGAACTGACTGATGGGACTAGTACCCTTTATTCTAGAGAGGGCAAACATAACTATCCTCGAACATTTTAGAGGTCAAGTGCTCAGGGGCAGTGAGGTCAGAGTATACCATTAGGGCCTCAGATCCCAGAAACACTTGGCTTCAGATTACAGAACTTAGAGCTAATACAACCCGAATCAAAACCTGTCAACATTTGGACCAATACTCGTGAGCCATCCAAATAAGCTGGTATCCTGAAAGGACTATAACAAAAATGGACGATAAATAAGACTAAGTGGATCATGCATATTTAGAGCTCAAATGAGGACAAACGTTAAAGATGAGACAGAAATAGAAGCGTAGCTTAAAACGGGTTCATTATTTAGAGCCAGTTTTCACTTATCTGAAGTTTTATTTTTGTGGTTTCAGAAAGAGGTGGTGAGGGAAATCTCCAAAGTGCTAAAGGAATACTTGAGCTCTGATGGAATAATCCTAACATGTATTATAAGTTTTAAGTTTGTAACTTATATATAACATATTATAACTAATATGTAAGTACAGGGTATTTTTTATATATTGTTTCATTTAACCCTCACCAACATTTTAATGTCAGATGCCTTACTGTGACTAATATCTGGTGGCTCAGTGGTTGAATGTTTGCCTTCAGTTCAGGGTGTGATCCCAGAGTTCCGGGATCGAGTCTCACATCTGGCTCCCTGTATGGAGCCTGCTTCTCCCTCTGCCTATGTCTCTGCTTCTACCTCTGTATGTCTTTCATGAATAAGTAAATAAATAATCTTGGAAAAAAATTTTTATACATCAGACTTAGCTACTACACCTCTTCTCTATGAGAAATTAAATGATTATATAAGAGATCTATGAGTAGAACCAGGCACTACCCACAGCAGTACAGCACTGAATAACTGTAATTCTCTGTAGAACTTTCTGAAAATGGAAGCAGCTCTCTCGGAATGAAGTAAGGTTCTCATCCTTCAGTGGGTTCAAGAAGAGCTGAAAGACAGAGTAGTTATGCATTAGGTTAGGCAAGAAAATCTTTAAGGTCCCTTCCCATGTGAAGATTCTAATTCTACATACAGAATAAAAGGAGTTAAGTGAAGTGTTTAAGTATTTTAAGCAAGGGAATTGGGTTAAGATAACCTAGATCCAAATCTTAGGTAGTCTCTCCACTACTAGCTGTTTGATTTTGATCAAGTTGCATAACCTTCCTAAGCACCAGCACCCTATCTTTACGATGGAGAGAAAAGTATTGACCTCACAGAGTTTTACATAAAATTATGAGACAATATACATAAACACGCCAAGTCCAGTGATGCACAATGAGCATTGCTAAATGGTAACTGCTATTAACACAATTCAGTGAATGACATATTGCTTAAATTTTGTCTCCAAACAGAACTGTAATAACTCTTTGTGGTTAAGGAGAAGTAAATTCTAAGTTCTGAGTGTCTATTTCATCATTAGAGTTAAACTCTAACAGATCTGGGGTAATGAAGGGAAGAGAAAAAAAAAGAAAAATAATGAAAGGAGGCAGAAGACCTTGTATGAACTTTCCCATTACTCAACTTGATCAGATTCCCTGAGTTACCCAAGTGGTAATTGTTACCAATAAGGTAATCAGATGAAACAATCCAATATGAAACAATGTGGAAGCACCACACTGAGAACTAAAATTCTTCCAGCCAGGATCGGCAGTGCCCTGACAGCAAGATGGCTTCAACTGTTCAATAGAAATCTCGTTCTAACAAGAAATTGTTTAAATGTTCTATATCAATTTGACCAGCTCATTTTCCTTTCCTTTTTCTCTCCAGTATATCTATGATTATAGAATCATTCTCTGCCCAGAATTAAAAAAAAAAAAAAGTAGTACAGTTTGAGGGAGGGCGGGTACAGAGATTTGATGATATTTTTAAATCTCCTACTTATGTTCTTTCTTACACTTAAAGCTGTGGTATCAATGTAGTCTCAACATTAGAATCACTTGAGGAAATCTAGAACCCATTAGGCTTGGGTTCCACTCCTAAAAATTCTGATTCCATTCAGCCTGAGTTAGGGCTGTGCATCAGGAATTTTTTTTTTTAACATCCTCCAGATGATTCTATAACTAAACTGAAGTTTAAAACCATTGACTTAAAACCCTAAAAAAATTAGAGCTGCCTCAGAATGCAGTATAGTCTCTAAAGATATATTTGTAGACATTTGGCCTTTCCTTTGGAGCTCTGATATAGAATAAACTCCACAAGTGCTTTGGGAAGTCATTTCTTTGAGCAACATGGGTCACCTTGATGCATTGAGGGGTCATGTCCTGCTTGTTCTTGGTATAAAGTTCCAAAGATATTGTAATTTCCTACTAACTTGATAACCATGGAGGAGAGCTGTCTGGTTGAGCCCTGTTTGCCTTTAAGAGATGTCTTAAGAGATGCCTTAAGAGATGTCTCCAAATATGCTTCAACTATGCGCATGGCTAGACTTCCCACACACACACACAAAAATAAATAAAAATAAAAGGAAAAGAAAAAGAAAAAAATCTCCCATCTTTCTCTTTCTAAGAGACTTCAACATCTGATTTAGAACAGTGTTGAAGTTTCCCACACATTCTGATAGAAGTTGCCAAAGAAAGATCAAAAGGTAATTAAGGAGAAAACATCACTGAAAAAAAAAAAAAAAAAGATCAACATTAAGGGACTTATATGGAGGCAGAACTATTATAAGAAATAAGAGACATACATACACATGTACTCACACACATATAAACACATACGTATTAAATCTTGGGTGCATAGCACTGGATTAATCTTCACACTTTGTTCATAAAACATGATTGTCAGGCATGGACTTCTCATTTAATTTTATTATTCTATTTGTTTTTGACCAATAAAATGAACATTCCTAAGTGCCACTACCTAACTCAAGATCTAGACTATTACCAATTACATTTATGTGTTATTCCTTTCTCTTCTTGCCACTTCTGTTGCACATATATAACTGCTACTCTCAATTTTGTGCTTTTATTTTACTTATAGATATTACGTAAATAGGTATGCCTAGTACTGTTTACTTTTGTCTTGTGAACATTTTGCAAAAGGGAATGAATCTTCTGGTACTTGCTATAGGACTCAACCTAATATTACTAAGACTCATGTGCAAAGTTTCTGTGTGTTAATTTTCACTTTTATATAATAAAAGTGAATGTACTACAGTTTATCTATTCATTCACCCATTAAGTATTTGGATTGTTTCCAGTTCTTGCTACTACCAACAGTGCTGCTGTGAACATTATTCCCCGGGTCTGCTAGTGCACACATGCAAGGGCTCCTCTTTGGTTTATACTAGTTCCTCTTGAAATCTGATAAGTCCAATTCACGAAAATATTCAACTTAGAAAATAAAGTCAAATTGTTCTCCAATGAATGACAGGTCTCAATGATTTCAAGTTTTGGGTCAATTTTTGTTAATCAAAAGTGTGAAAAAATGCATTTCAATGAGATCTTGGGGTTCTTCAGAAGATATAATTAGAGACTAAAAAGGCTTATTTTAGCATTAAAAATGCTGAATCTAGATGAATTCCATCAAGTTCTGTCAATCTTTCAAAGAACAGATGATCTTGATAGCATTCCATAACACAGGAACATTTTGAAAGCATCTCTATACTTAAGTTTACAAATTTTGGAACCTTAATTTAATTTTAGAATACTACAAAAAGGGAAGCTGTAGATTCATTTCACTTATGGTCACTAATGAGAAATTCTGAATAGCTACTAATCAGCAAGTTGAACCCAGTGGTGTATTAATAAAATCGTGCATCATGACTAAGTTAGGTTTTTCCCGGGAATGTAGGAATTTTTCACTATTAGGAAAATGATTGATGTAATTTATACCATCAGAAAATTAAAAGGAAAACACAAATACATCACTGGATGATGAACTCTGAAAACTCAGCAGGCTACTATATTTAATGGAATGAAACTATCCAACATGAGACATATTCACACATCTGTGTATTGGAAAATTCTTTAAGGACAATTACAGTATTTGTTCATTTTTACCCTCATTATCCAAGGTGTATCACCTAATGGAAACTCTGAGAGGAAAAAAATATGTGTTTCCATTTACTTCCAGTTTAAAAGAAAATAAAACTATGGCACGGTGGGGGGATGGGCAAAGATGCTGTATCCATGGAAATTCTGATATAGTACAAATAAAAAGAAAGACGAATGGAAACCTGAGACGTGAAAAAAAAAATCAATCATGGTCATCTGTACTCTTGTGGTTAAGATATAATCCCATGCTAAATAAATAACCTTGTACATAAATACTTCTCTAAATATATGAGAATGACCTTGAAATTTTTTCTAACGTTTCCCTCTCATTAACTCCTAAGAGTCTTTGGCATTAATGCAAATATGAAGGACTGTCACAGTCTTGTGCCTGCTCCGCAGTCATTGTGCAAATACATCCCGGAGGTCACAGACACCTGGAGAGTACTTTATTAAACCATAGGAAAGCCCTCTTGTCAATCCTAATGCAATTGAATGTGCTGCCACTGGTGCTTAATGTAATTCTTTTCTTGACTGATTTTTGTTCTATTCCATCTATAGTTTATGAACTTTTGCCAGGTAAAATAATTTACATCTGAATCCTCAACAAGCTTATAGCGAAAGCTTTTGGCTTTTACATCTTCTTGTTTCAGATGCTGAACAACACGATTAGCTACTTTAATCAAAGTACCTATGTCTATGCACACACACAAATGTGCACTCATGCGCATATTCTAGATCCGATCACTCAGGGGCTTCACCCACTAAAAATGACGGAATTCCTTTTGCCCAATATACAACATTTCCAAATCATGTCAGCTCACAGGAAGGCAAAACCATGGGACTATATGCCACCAGCCAATTGCTAGGAAAAGGGGAATTGCTTCTGAGTTGTTGGAATTTTAAAATGTGTATTTTCAACAACTGTTAAAAATAAAAGCTAACTTATGAATTCAAATGTCAAAGCTCTAAGAATGGTGCTGGGGGAGAAGACAGGGCACTATTTGCATTATAGCAGATAGATTTTTCTGGTACTCCAAGAAGAAACAAGGTTTGGATAACTCAATTTCGTGTAAGACTTAAAAAATTATTGCCTTTTGTCACATTAATTTATACTTACCGGTTGGGAAGAAAGTGTGTCAGCTGTGCTTCCGAAAACTGCATTTGTTTTCATCAAATGTTTATCTCACTGTAAACTAAAATCACTCAAACAAAACAAAACTTCTACATATTCATTCTTAAACCACAGATTCCTTTTGAAACCAGACAATAAGAAAAACAGACATAAACATTCTGAAAGAATTAAACTACCCACTTGTACTTCCTAGCACAAAGTTTCTATTTATTCTGAAGTGCAGATGGACTGTCTTTTACTTTCTTATGGGTCAGAGATATAGGAATTTTTTAAAAAGTATATTAAGTTAAATACTTTTGTGATACTCAGAAGTCTTGCAATAAACCTTGCCCAAAAAGAAAACAGGAAAAAGAAAGGAACATTTGAATCCTATTAGGGGGATTCAAACTTAAATAAATTTGATAGTGCTTTTTGGTAGCTATGGTCTCAGCTATGGTCACTTGAGATAATATATGAGCATTGCTGACCTCCTCACAATTACTCAGTAAATGGCTATGATTGGTACCATTTGTCCGGTATTTGTAAGGTGCTACTCTAATAGAGTATGGTGCAAATATTTTAAATTTGTCCTTCTGAACACCACTATAGGACACTCCTATTACATCTTGTTCATATACAGCAAGAAACTGAGGATCAGAGACTTGCCCAAGGCCTCACAGCATAAGAGTGAGGTCCAAGATCAGATTGAAAACTCTAGATCCGGGAATCCCTGGGTGGCTCGGCAGTTTAGCGCCTGCCTCCGGCCCAGGGTATGATCCTGAAGTTCTGGAACCGAGTCCCGTGTCAGGCTCCTGCATGAAGCCTACTTCTCCCTCTGCCTGTGTCTCTGCCTGCCTCTCTCTCTCTCTCTCTCTCTCTCTCTCTCTCTCTCCTGTGTCTCTCATGAATAAATAAATAAAATCTTTAAAAAAAAAAAAACCTCTAGATCCCAACACCCCAACACAGAAGAGATGAGTGCTTTCCCTATGCAAATCCATTATAAGCTGATAATTAAAATAATTCTAGGCTATAAGATAATTGTTAGTCCCATCAAGATCTTATTTTCTTCAAGATGACTTTTCTTCTCTCCTTAAATATCTAATTCTTTCGTTCAGGAGGTGAGATTGAATCTGGATTTAGATTCAAACAGCTTGAATCTAAATTCCTGCTCTGCCACTTACCCATTCTGTGACTTGGACAATAATAAGCGTCTTTGGTGCCTTACCTGAGGGTAACAGTAGTATATCTCTCATAGCACTGCTGTGGAGGTTAAAAGAGTTAAACTATATGTCAAGAGTTTAGAGTAGTACCAGGTGCACAGTAAGCCATGAATAAGCATTGGCTTTACAATTAACATTTAAATTTTGTCTTATGTTTGGAGGACCTGGCTCTTCTCATGTTCCTACCCAGATACTTGGTCTGCCTGCTTATGACCCACCTTACTTGCAAAATAAGTAAGGCAACAAGCACTTGAACCCAGTTAAGGTTTGGCCAGAGTAAGAACACATTTGGGAAGTTTCTACTTTGTACTCTCATCTACAGATGTGGTTTTGTCAAGCACTGGGTGACATTCATGTGTTCCTATTTTAATACATAAATAAACCTGAAAGACAACTAGTAATAACTGGTTTCTCTTTTTCCAAATCTGTCTAGATTCAACATAACTAATGTTTTCCTTCAGAGGACTGTAGGTAGGGCCCCTGGACACAAATGGTAGGAACAGCTGACTCCTCATCTGGAATAGTGGGAGGATGACGGCAATGCCTGCTGGCCTCTTGGTTGTAGTACTACCAGGTTGTAATAATCAAGATTAGCTGCATGACAAATTATACATGCTGTTCCATTCTACTATGACACAGATATGACTAAGGAACTAATGAATACATCTATTTAGGGAACACAGATGCATTTATCTTGCGAATGTGATTTCAAATTTTCAAATTTCAAAATTTTTCAAATTTTCAAACAATCAATGTATATTAGATTTTTTGAACATGTAAATATCAATATTCTTTTTTGGACAAAGTTTTATTTAGAAAGTAATATTTAATAGAACTATACCATATTTTAAAAATCTGTCAGAAAATTAGGAAATATCTTTAAAAATATGTAATATGTTGATGTTTAGTGCCCTCCTTCACTGTCTAAAGGTGACTCTTTGGGACAAGGCATTGTATGGTTTTGTATCTATATTTCTGCTCTGTTTTACAATCCACCCAGGCCTCCTGATCTTTCTCTCAGCCTCACCCTGACTTAGTCATTCAGTTTCTCCTAGTTCCTCTTGAAATGAACTTGGGCTTTTTAGGTCAAAGACCCACAAGGGCACTTAGAGTTCTGGCATTGCCAAATTGACTATAGTCAATTGACACTGACTAAGTATTAGTCCAGGGATAGATTTATATTGAAAAAGTTGGCATCTCTTCTTCTGCCGTGACAAGAACTACCAAATAGTCTTTTGGGCTTTTTCCTGGCCCATCCTGGGAAGGAGAAAAAAAGTCTATCCAATATATACAGACAGATGAATAGATATAGTTTTATAGACATCAATTGAATGTATTATTAATCAATTTAAACCTTCTTAAAAACATTATGTTAAAATAAATTACAAAATATATATAAAATTCTTATCAGTAAGCTGATCACCCTTTGCCTTGTAAATGAGCCTCCTATTTTCTTTCTTGCCTCATTCAAAATGTTTCATGTCAAGATGCTTCAAAATTATGTGACATCTCTTTTAATTCTATGTGGGCACTAAATTGGGCAAGATTCCACTTCACTTAAACCAAAAACACTGACCTTTTAAGCTATTATCTTGGAGAAAAGCCACTCAAATGGAATTTTCAAATGTACATGCAGTTCTTAGAAGCCACAACTTTGCTCCCCACTCATCATTTTAGCACTCTGACCTATTCACACATTACAAGAAAAATAGGAAAACATGCATAATAATCAGGCACAAAGCATTAGTGGAAATATTTTCAAAATCAAACCACCAATCACTAAATGGAAATTACTTGATGACATTCTGTGTCATCCCCGGCTTCTGAGCTTGCAGGGGTACAAAGCCTACTAACCACATCTCGAGGTTCTTTTGCCTGGGAGGACTGAGTTGGAGTTCTTCAGTGCAAGAAGCCTGTGTTAGAGGGGGAAGGTGAGAGAGAAAGAGAAGGTATTATTCTCAGGTGGCAGTTGCTGCAGGTATGGTCTAGTCAGAGAGCTCATGAGGTTTTGCCCAAGGCTTTTGGGTGACTTCCCAAAAAATACCCACATTAGTTGCTGCAGGCAGCTGAGACTATTGGTCGAGCTCCATTCACATCTGCCCTTCCCAGGTTCCCTACATTAAACTTCTTTTCTGTTATTTCTAAATAATACCAGGGGTTATTTCTGCTTTCATGACCAAAACGTAACTTAAACATCAAACAAATGCCCAAATATTCAAAAAACAACTCAAATAATAATTTTCAGTTCACATATGCAGTATCTTATCATTTATTACAGTCTTCATGCTGTACCTCAGAACTTATTCTTCTTATAATTGATAATCTGTATCCCATATCACCATATCTCCCTCTCCCCTCAGCCTCTGGAAACTACCATTCTATTCTCTGATTCTATGAAATCAGCACTTTTTATTTTTTTAGAAAAAGAGAGAGTGAGCAGGGGTTGGTGGGGAGAGGGAGAGAGTCTTAAGCAGGCTCCACAACAGCACAGAGTCTGACAAGGAGCTCAATCCCACGCCCCGGATGGATATCACAGTCTGTGCCAAAATCAAGAGTCAGATGCTTAACCAACTGAGCCACCCAGATACCTCATCACTTTTTTTTTTTTTTTAAGATTCCATGTATGAGCAATACCATACAATATTTGTCCTTCTCTTTCTGGCTTATTTAATTCAGCATAATGTACTCCAGATTTATCCATGTAGTTAACAATATGATATTGTAGATATGAATGTGGCTGACAGTAGATCTTATGCGTTCTCACCATATACCACACAAAGTTATCTACATTAGCTACATGAGGTGATGAATGTGTTAATTATCTTGACCTTGGTAATCATTCTATATGCATATGTATACCAAATCACCAGGTTGCACACTTTACATGTATACAATTATATTTGCTAATTATTCCCCCAAAAAAGTTAAAAAAGTAATTTTCAGTTCACTGACAGATTTCACATCACATCTTAACTGAACCTCACAACAATCTTTCAAAATAGATGTAGTTGGTATTAGTGGTCTTATTTAATATGAGGAAACTTAGAAGCTTCTAGATACAATTCCTTCCTGAATGCATGTTTCCTTCCTTTTTGAATGAAGAACCAAATTAAATAATAACGTATATGAAGATGCAATGCAAGGATTCATCTGCAATTTTATCTAAGTCCTAATTTTTAACCTTGTCTTTGTGAGAAATCTCAATATGGTAGAAGCTTTCTCAACTGGCCCTCCTTTAAGTGACCCACTGGATTAACTTTAATTAACAATTTCCATTTCCTCTATAAAGTAGTGACTAATGTGCATTGCACATTGATCCCATCTAGTAGGGATCACACAAATTAAGTTAATCAAGAATCAGCTGTGTTTCTTCCCAATCCTTGTTATACCAGGTATACCTGATACTAGAATTAAATAATTTAATAATCATTAGATAAATAATAGTAGCAAGTATTTACAAAGCAGTTGCTATGTTCCTGGCACTGTTCTATACACTATATAAATTAATCCACTTAACAACAACTTGAGGTAGATGTGATTATCCCCCCTTTAGACCTGAGCAAACTAAGGCCCAAAGATAGTAGGAAACTTGTCCTGAGTCATATAGATAGAAAGTTGCAGATCTGAATAAAATCTAAGTCCAGAACCCATGCATGCTGTTAACTACTATACAAATAAGAATGCAAGAAAGGCTTATTTCTTTGAAAACTAAATCACAAAAACTCACACAAATGCTCACAGCAATATTATTCATAACTGTCAAATCTAGAAACAATCCAACTAATAAATGGATAAATAGCAGATGGTATATCCATACAATGGAATATCGCTCAGCCACAAAAATGCATGCAGTACAGATATTTGCGACGATATGAATGAATTTTGAAAACATTAAGTGAAAAAGCCAGACACAACAGTCACAGGGTGTATGATTTCATTTATCTGAAATGTCCAAAACAGGTAAATCCACAGAGATATAAAGTAGAGCTGTGGTTGCCTAGAGCTAAGTGTTTAGAGACAAATGGGGGTGACTGCTGTAGGGTATGGGATTCTTTTCAGAATACTGAATATATCCTAAAATTCACCATAGTAATAATCATGCAATTCTATGAATATACTAAAAGCCATTGAATTTAGGGGGGAAAAAAACACAACTAATTTAATTGCTTTGGAAAAACTCAATAAAGGTGGCCTGCTAAAAGAAACACAACAGAAATGCAAATGCCAGAAGACTTGGAAAAAGCATTAATGTCTATAAGGATCTTGCAACTGGAATATCTCAAAGGTGTTTTTACCTCCAGCTTCATTTGAAAGAAACTATAACTGGTAATTGGAAGCACTGCGTTATGGATGTGGGTAATACAAGCAAGAAAAGGTATAAGTCCAATAAAGCAAGTACATGAAGCCCCAGGGAAGCCCTGAAGAGGGGAGCAGGGGAAATCAGGGAAGATTTAGAGGAAAGAGTGATACTTGAGACTTGAGATGGTTACTGAATGTCTTCTAAACAGTGCTCACCAAACACCAAAAAGTGCAGATTATTTTCCCAACGGAACATGAAAGCCACCTGATCAGCATATGGTGAAAAGTTCTGTGTGCCTGCAATAGGAGGTGGATATAAAGAAGAAACAGCAAATGGAGAGATAAGTCAGGGCAAGAATGACTCACTAGGTATTATTTTGTCTGTCCAGGAGATCCAACACAGATGTTTCAGTGAGGATCAAGCAGTGATGCAAACTCTCTGTTTAGGAGAGAGGACAACCCCTTGGCAATGCAGACTGGAGCAGAGAAATGATGGAGGAACAGAAACCAACCAGGCGCTCATTCATTCTCAGAGCAGGAAATGATGAGACCAAAACCACAGCAGTAGCCATGAGGATGGAGGAAGGGATGCATTGATCTCTCTGTACAGAGTTAAAAGATCTTAGTGATGAGAATAGAAGACCAACTCCATGAAGTCAGGAAGCAGGTGGTTTTGCTCACAACTTTATCCTAAGAGTCTCTAGGAATCCCTGACACACAACTCATGTTCAGTATTTGTTGAATAAATAAATGATGTTGAAGGTGTAGAAAGGAAGGAGATAAATGACTCTGATTTTTTTTCTATTTTCTAGTAGCATTTTCTGTGTTGGTGAATGATATTTTCAAATGAAAATAAAGACTGTAAGAGAAAGATCAAAAGGGAAATTATAAGTTTGCTGGGACAGCTTGGGATTGAAGTACTTGAAAATAAGACTGTGGTGAAATTGTAAAAACATGTAACTAATTGAAATATGTAGGCCGGCAGTTTCAGAAGGAAAGAAGGGTTAGTGCATACAGGTTTTAGGAGTGCTTGAGGGACAGATGACAGCTAAAATTGATACCAAATGGGCTCAAACCAGTTCTATCTTCAGAAAGAGGCAGAATGATAAGAGTGGTAGCTCAAAAGGTTGAATAAAGGAGGAAGAGCCAAGGCAGACTGGACAAGAACACTCATGGCATCAGTGAGGGATGTTAGAGAAGAAAAAAGCTAATATTTGGGTTTCTAATCCTGAAATCAAAATTAGGAGGGACTCTCCATATTTATTCCAAACTGACATGGTGGAAGAAAGATGGCTCCTTGCAGCTATCATTCCAATCATGCCAATTGATCATTAGACATTGGAGTTAATCCAGTTTCTGGATTTAAAAACCCATCAGGTAATCTCTGGAGCATCCTCAGCCAAATTTCTAGACTTGTTTTTCTTTCCAGATGATAACTTTGCTGGCCTTGTATTAAAATATTGCCACCATGAGGCACTGTTTTTTTGACATTTTCATGTTAGGTTAGAAAACAATCCAGTAAAAAAGACTAGTCTCTCTGCAAATTAAATCATGATGCTGAGCATGTATCCACAGTAAGAAAATAACCAAGGTAAAGAAATACATTGTCTACCCACCCAGGTGTTAACATGACAAAGGTGTATTCAGAGGGTGGGATCTAGAAGTGGAGGGCCAAAGGACAAGGAAGCTCCAGCTTCTCTCTAGCCCCAGCATAAAGGAAAGTGCACTGACTACAGGTGTCCATTCTCATCCTCCAGATCAAAACAGCTTTGAGATACAATGGTGTACTTCATCACTATGCCTACAATTACTCTAAGGAAGAATTGTCAGGATATTGTGATTTCCTTTGTTCTTATTCAATGGCCTCCAGCCAAGTTCCTTATCTTTACTGTTTTTGCAAGGACCTGTCCCTGGAGGTAAGCTTCTGGTGAGACTGTATAGTTAGCCAGCATTTCCTTCCTCTAACATCTTTCCACAGGAATACATGAATCCAAGAGCAGCCTCCCTACAACCCATGTCTCAGTGGAGTCATTTGCTCTCAACATCAATGGACTAAGAGAACACTGATTCATCAGACGATTTTGTTGACTGTCTACTGTTTGTTAAGCATTAGGCTGAATGCTTTGAACACTGGATACATCAGAGATTAAAACAGAAGTTGTCCTTCTCTCATGAAGATCAATGAGAATGAAAGAAAGCAGGAGAAAAAAAGATTAACTTTCATACTGTGGAAAGTGCTGTAACAAAAGCTGAACCCACTCAAACTCACTGGCCCCTTGCTGTTCCTCTAATGCTCAACACTGCTACCACAGGGCCTTTGCATTTACTGTTCCCCTCTTATCTGAAATAATCTTCCCCCTGTTATCTGAATGACTCATTGCCCTACTTCAAGATTTACACAAATGTCACCATCTCAGGGAGGACACTTCTTACCATACTACTTAAAATTGTAACTTTTACTTCTCAAATTTTCATCCTCATTCCCTAATTTATTTTTCTCCAAGCACCCGCCACCTGCTATCATACTATACAATTTATGTATTTGATTTCCTGTACTAGAATGTAAGCTACTTGTGATTAGATATATTTGTCATATTAATTGATTTACTCCATGTCTATAATAGTCCCTGGTACATCATTGATCCCTTTCCTAAGACAGACAAAGTGGGGGTAAGGAAGGGAAGACTATTTTAGATTGGGGAGGGGCAGATCAGATGCCTTGCTGAGGAAGTAATACAAAGAATGTAATAGATCTAGTCATGCAAAAAGAAGTGGAAATGTGTGAAGGGCGAAGGCCCTGAGGCAGGGAGAAACCAGCAGGTGCAAGGATCTGAACCAACCAGTGTGAAACAAGGGAGCTGTGGCCTGGGACAAGGTCCTAGAAGTAACCAAGGGACCAATCATGGGAGTGCCTTGTAAGTCAGAACATGCAAAGAGAAGGACTTGGGGGAAGGAAGAGAGGAAGTACACAAACCCTGGCTGCTCTATGGACACACAGATTAAAGGAAGCAAAAACAAAAGGAGAGAGAGCCTGTTAGAAGATTTTAAATATCCCAAGACAAAGATGAAGATGACCTGGACAAGGGCATACCAGTGGATATGAGAAAACAATACGAATTTACAAAATTGTCTGGAGATATAATTAACCACATTTGCTGATGGATTCACTTGGGATGCAAAGTGTGTAGAATCTCATTTGCAACTTAAGAATCAGATTTCAGGGATCCCTGGGTGGCTAAGCGGTTTAGCGCCTGCCTTTGGCCCGGGGCATGATCTTGGAGTCCTGGGATCAAGTCCCACATCAGGCTCCCTGCATGAAGCCTGCTTCTCCTTCTGCCATCTCTCTCTGTGTCTCTCATAAATAAATAAATAAAATCTTAAAAAAAAAAGAAACAGATTTCAGCAAATGTATCCAGGTGTTCCATCAAAAATAAAATGCTAGGACTATGTTGTAAAATGAAAGGGACATAAAAGTCCAAACCATTTGTTAGATCATTTTTGAATCTCTCTGAAATTCTCTACCTCCATTAAAGCTGAGCATAAGTTAACTTGCATTTCTATTTTAATCCAAAACTTTGAATTTCAGCTGGCAGCCCATATAGTCAATATTTGTTTCTTATTCCCTCTTCTTTTCGTATGTATCCACTGTTTCACTGACGCCATTTCATTCTCAGCAATCCTGTTGTGTTTGTGTTGTTATTACTTATGAGAAAACCAAGGCTCTAGGAGGTTGAATATTTTTCCAAATATCACTGACCTGGCAAGTGTTGGATCTTGGATTTGAACTCATGCCTGCTCACTCGCAAACCATTTTTCTTTACTACTTCTCATGATTTGGATTATTCTACATTCAAAACAGCAAACAGTCCTCATTTCCTGCCAATTTTTACTTTCAAATAGGTCACTTCATTATTTTATAGTACTTCTATTCACATTTAAAGTAGTAGTAAAATAGTTATTGGTTTTTCTTCAGGGAAGACTGCCTGGACAAGGTGAACAGAGAGAAGAAAGCTAAAGATAAACCTTGCTTTAAAGATGAGCTCGGATTACAATAGTCTTAAAAAAGAAAAAAACACAAAACTCTAGAACAGATTGTGGCTTATTTATTAACCAAATCACATAGAATAGCATCATCTTATTAAAGAATTTCCTTCCATGATCTGATTAGAAGAGGAACCTCTATTGTCATTTAAATACGGACCCTTTAATTATGAGCAAATGATATTTTATCACTTTATTTTCATCTCTCATGTCTAAATGTCTGTAAAAATATATCTGACTGGAAATATAATAGCTCTCAGCCTCAGGAGTATTCATTGTTTATAGGGGTATTAAAGGTTACACATGCAAAAGAAAGTAGAAAAGTTCCTTTCTTCCTTTGACTTGGATATAGTGTGATCTGATTTTATCCCTTTAGATTGAAATTAAAATGCTTCAAATTCAGAAACACATGGTAGAGTGCAAATCCCCGCACATGTAATACTTTACCTAACCTCCACATCGATTTTTAGTCTGACCAAAATGAAACAAAGTTACTAGAACACTGTGGCTTGGGCTCTCTTTAAATTTGAAAGTTCCATCAATCAACTGACATTTTGCCTTCTTTTTAGATGCGTCTTTTGTGAATGTTATATAGAACCTTAATATACACATTTATTAATCTTAAAAATGCTTATTATTAATGTGAAAAAACCTAAAACCTGGATACTGATCGCAAGATGCATTACTCACTGAATATAAAATAAAAAATTCTACATGAAATATTTTGTGCTGTCTTAAATGATACCTGAGCTAATATACCCTACACAAGTATATATTGGGGGAGGGCAGGACAGAGTATTTTATTATTACAATTTATAAAATGAAAGGATAGTATTTAGGTTACCAAAATAGAATAAGGTATATAAACATATACTATTGCTTTGGGACGTGATAAAAGTGCTTTAATAACAAGTAATAACTGCAGAAACAAAATAACAGACATTTAGTTGGTTAAAATTATATTGCTATTCCTTTCATTTACTTTGCTTAAATAAAGCTTAAATACTGTAGTCCCCCCCCTCCACCCTTATCTGTGGTTTTGCTTTTCAGAGTTTCAATTACTGGGCATCAACCAGGGTCTGGAAGCAAGTGATCTTCTTCTGACAAAAGTCAATAGTAGCCTCATGCAACATCACAATGCCTATCGCATACACCTCATTTCATTTCATAATGTAGGCATTTTATCATCTTACATCATCAAAAGAAGAAGGGTGAGTACAGTATGATAAGATATTGTGAGGAAAATTATAATGACAGCATATTGTTATTGTTACTGTTTATTATTGTTGTTAATCTTCTACTGTACCTAATCTATAAAAGAAACTTTATCACAGGTATGTATATTGGAAAAAACTCCACATTTATAGGGTTTGGTGCTATCCACAGTTTCAGGCATATACTGGGAGTCTTGGCATGAATCCCTTCTGATAAAGGGGCCTATTATATGTGAAAAAATTGTTTCAGGTTCTTAAAAGAAGTGCAAGTATATATTATCCCACAAGGTGGCGAAAGCATGCCATGCATTGTTCTTTCGTGCTGGCTCAAAATGTTTTACTATTTCATCCTCTTCATTCCATGGTCATAGTATTTTCTATTATAAAGAGTTCACACTTCAAAAAGCCATCTTTTTCTTAGGCAATGCTTGCTGGTACACAAACTATGCACGTTACATGCAAACATATAATGGAATAAGGACAATTCTAAGCAAATAAAATTTCAAACCTATTCAATAATCTCTTCTGAGGGACTACAGTTATCACTTTGACTTTATTGTTCTGGACTCTCTGAATCCCAGTGCAGTAAATATTTTTGCATTTCTGGTTTTATTTTTTTTTTTTTTTTTAAATTTATTTATGATAGTCACAGAGAGAGAGAGAGAGAGGCAGAGACACAGGCGGAGGGAGAAGCAGGCTCCATGCACCGGGAGCCCGATGTGGGATTCGATCCCGGGTCTCCAGGATCGCGCCCTGGGCCAAAGGCAGGCGCCAAACCGCTGCGCCACCCAGGGATCTCTGCATTTCTGGTTTTAAAACATATTTTACAAAATGTGTTTAGAAAATTCTCCTTCACTGGTGTCCCAGGGTAGTAGTATCAATGATGTTTCCTAATAATAAGTGCAAACCACAGGTCCTCAGAGGCTTTATGATTTGAAGTGTCCAGAGGGAAGCTGCTTTTCTTTACTGTCAAAAATCCATATAGTGTCTCACATCCCACTTTAAGAGATTTTTTTTTTTTAGATAAACTATTACCTTCTGTACCTGGGTCTTCCTTGAAAACAAACTCTTCTACTTCTGTGAGGGTAACACTAAGTCTCTAGCAGTCTCACATACTGGCTGTGTGACCTTGGGTGAATTACTTAAACTCTCTGTTTCCATTTTCCCATATACGAAATGCAGAATATAGTAAAACTTACCTCATACTTGTTCTGAAAATGCAGGTGAGATCAACACTTTCACAGAAAATACCTTGCTCAGAATCTGGCATACGGCAAGGACCCAACAAATGGTAGCTTTTGTGGTGACCCTGGTGAACAATGTGGCATGCTTCTTAAGTAATTTCTATGCCCAGAGTGGGGCTCAAACTCATGACCCGTAGATCAAGAGTCACATGCACTGTCGACTGAACCAGCCAGGCACCCCAAGCTGACATGTCTCTTAAGAGATCCTTTGCTAGGTGACTGAAAATAGGGTAATGGAAGAAGAGAAAGGGACAGTGGAGAACATTAAAGGGCATTTTGAGTGGCAGTTTTATTCTGTATGCTGCTGTGACTGACTTTCCAGCACTTAAAACCCTCTTAAACCTCCATTTTAGGAGATCTTTTTAGTGTTCTCTCTTTATCTCACCTGCACCTACTCTACAAGATGGCCAAATGCATCCAGAAGAAGAAACCTATCTGTTCTTCTGTGGCCCCTCACCCCAACTTACAATTTAACCAATAGTCCCCTGGGACTTGGAATTCTGCAGGCGCTCAGTATGTGCTCATCAGCTCTGGCATCTCTAGTCAACATACCATCAACAGGTTAGAAGGCTTGTTGTCTCCTTGGCTCTTCATATATCCAGGCCAGGCTGCAGTATCCATAGGTGCAGACAGCTTGCATTCTCACATCAGTATTAGCCTTGTCTTGCTGGGTGTTGTTAAGTAAATAGGTGGCACCAATTAGCCTGATGAAGAGGTCAGAACTAGCCCCCAGAGCTAAAACAATTTGAATTTCATATAATGTTATTCATTTTAATAAGGGCAAAAAGTTAATGTTTTAAGGAAGGTGATTTTATTTTTATGTCTTTGTCTTCACATTATCAAGCTAACAAATAAGTAGAAGAAAAAAAAATTAGAAACCCATGTTAGACCCAGCCTCCTGGTTTTTGAATAAGAAAATGCATTTGTCACTTTTATATCACCATTTTTTTCCAAGAAATTAAAAAAAAATGTAAGAGCAATGATAGAAGAAATTAACTGCTAACATTATATAATTAAGGTGGTGACAATATCATAATCCTGAGACTAAACCTGCTGAGTGAGATCAGGCTGTTGCATATACTATTTCAGGGCTGGAGACTGAGAAGTGGAACAAGTTGTGTCAACACAAGAGAATAAAATGCTCTATATCTGTGGTCTCAAAGTATGATCCAGGGACCTTTGGAGTTCCCCAGACTTTGTAAAGGGTCCACCAGGTTAAAATTACTTTCATAATAATATTAAGATATTATTTGCCTTTTTCTGTCTCACTCCATCACAAGTGTTCTGTGGAATTCTCTAGAAGCTATATGATATGTGCTAATGCCTTCATTCTGACAGCTAATGAATCCACTGTGTATTCTCATGCTTTAAAAAGTTTTCATTTTTAATTTCTAATATAATAAATATCAGTAGACATAATTTACATGAATGAAAGTTCTTGTGGTCTCCAAAGACTTTTACATAGTGAAAAATGTTCCTGCGAACAAATTTTGAGAGATGCTACTTTACACCATACTTAACTTTCTGCATATCACTAACAACTTTGTCCATAAAATAAAGTATTCAAAAGCTACACATTAGAATTCTGACTCTTGATTTTTTTTTAAGTCTAAATTTCTAGTAACTGTACTTATTCAAAGAAGTCTTGGAGACCCCTGTATCTAAAGCTTTCCCTCAAGCTAAAATTTAATTGCAGGATTATATAATGCCAAACCGGCTCTTGTGGAAATTTATTTTGTATTATACTTTTCTGATTATAAAAAATAATTCATATCATTTCTAGACATAACACTAAGCTGAAGTAAGAAACAAAAAACAAGTATAAACACAGCAATGTGAATAGTTCTTTAAAAATTGATGGATTTTTAAAAAGTTAAAAAAAGTCTGCAACACAGTATCATTTACCTAAATTAAAAATGCATGCACAAAAAAAAAAAAAAATGCATGCACACAAAACAACAACTTGGATTTAACAAGATACAATTACATACAAGATCATCAACATCATGTCATTAAAGAATGCCTATAGTCAGGAGCGGAATGGGATCGGGGGCCAGGGATAAAGGGAATAAATAAAAAAAGATGTTTCAGAGACTAAAATAATAATGTGCCATGACAAAGAAGTATAAGCTCTCACATCTACTGCTAAGGTACAAAGAAACAGAAAAGGAGAAAAAAAAAATATCACTAACCCCCTATTCAGAGATTACCAGCCTTAACATTTCAGTGTTTATCATTGTAGTCTCTTGCATTTTTTTTTCATTTTTTTCTACCAAAAAACTTTTTCTGTACTTCTTATACTTACATAACTAACATTTTCTTGTTAAATTTCATTCAAATCAGTTTCAATCACTTACAGTACTTGGTAACAAGATCCACCATTTAAAACCATCCCCAAATTGGCAATTATTTGGTTCTAACATTTGCTTTTTCAATAATGGTAAGCATATATATTTCCATGCCTATTTGCCAAGGATAAATCCTACTAAATAAATTATTTTAGGGCAGAGGAACGAATTTTGTTACATTTCTTGATATAAATCATAAACTGATTTTCAGAAAGAATATATTAGGTGTATTCTTAGCATCAACATAAAACAATGCTGTCAGACTATATATATAATCTAAGCAACTTTAAGAGTCTACCTCTCTTCTTGTCATTCCCATTTGATCGGATATACATGGAGTTGCCTTGGTTTTCTTAATTTTTAATTCTTTGATTACTAATGAAGTCAAAATTTTTGTCATATTTTTATTGGCCATCCAAATTTCTCTTGTGAACTGTCTTGTACATGACTTCCTGCCATGGTACTCTTAACACAATATGTCACAGTATGCCAAGACATTTTTATAATCAGAGCATTCTGGTGTAGTAAAGTATAATTATTTATTAATTAACCATATGTAAATGATGAAAATCAATAAATTTACATAACCCAAATTTTATCTTTTTTTTTTTTTTTAATTTTATTTATTTATGATAGGCACACAGTGAGAGAGAGAGAAGCAGAGACATAGGCAGAGGGAGAAGCAGGCTCCATGCACCGTGAGCCCGACATGGGATTCGATCCCGGGTCTCCAGGATCGCGCCCCGGGCCAAAGGCAGGCGCCAAACCGCTGCGCCACCCAGGGATCCCCATAACCCAAATTTTAGATAAAACCTTTGTCTCTTAATTTAGGAAATTGAAAAAAACTTATATACTCCATACTGACTACTATCCATTTGCCCCCAAATTCATTCTCTGTCCACCTCAGCCCTGCTCTGTGCACTGGGAGGCTGACCTCTACGAAAGGGATCATCACCTATGCTTCCCTGCTCTCTGGCTCCCAGTTGGGTTTGGTCAATGAAGGTTACCAAAAGGAGGTTATAGTCCAAGAGGTGAGAAGTTGAAATATTTTGTCCTCTACTTCTTCCTGCTTTCACTCAGTTCTGGCATGGTTACTTAGACTGGCTAATGTTCAGCAGTTCCTCATTCATGCTTCCAACTCTCAATGGGGCTCAATAACTCTTGTTTCTCCCTGCCCCTTATGCCTTGACCTACAGAAGTAATGGCTTCCCTTTGTTGGTAGTCCAAAGGAACCTCAATAACCCTTGGTTCTTTTAAATCTGCTGGCACCTCTGTAAATAATACTTTCTTTAATTAAAACATTTCTTGGGGGTCCCTGGGTGGCTCAGTGGTTTGGCACCTGCCTTCAGCCCAAGGCATGATCCTGGAGTCCTGGGATTGAGTCCCACATCGGGCTCCCTGCACAGGGCCTGCTTCTCCCTCTGCCTCTCTCTCTCTCTGTGTCTCTCATAAATAAATAAATAAATAAATAAATAAATAAATAAATAAATAAATAAATAAAATATTTTTTAAAAAATTTCTTCAACAGCCCCAACTGAATGTTTGGTTCTTGCTAGAACCCGGACAGATGTAACAATTAAATTCACTATTTAATGTATGTTTGGGACTGTGATATCTGATTCAACAACAACAACAAAATTCTATTAAGTATTAGCTGAGTATTAACTTTGAATCTGGTCCAACGACAGGGTTTGTTGATACATAATTCACCTTTCCTAACTTAGGCAAGTTTTTCATTTTTTAAGTTAAAAACTCTTAACATTTTCCAATTTCCACAGCATCAAATATGATGCCATTTAAAATACTCTATAACCTACCACTTCCTTACCTGTCTGACTAGAATCTCCAACTCTGCTTATATAAATCCTGGGCCTCATAGAGCTGATCTCTGTCTACTAAATAGATCAAATTTCTTCCTTACCCTCAAATCATTGTTCATGAAGCTCTCTTTCCACTAGCTACAGCAATTTCACATTGTTTTTTTTCTCCCTAAAACAGACCTAATGGGTTTTTTAAAATTTAAATCCAATTAGCCAACATATAGTACATCATTAGTTTCAGATGTAGAGTTTAGTAACTCATTAGTTGCATATAATACCCAGTGCTCATCACATAATGTGCCCTCCTCAATCACCCATCACCCAGTTACTCCATCCAGTTACCCCATCCTCCCACCCACCTCCCCTCTAGCAATCTTCAGTTTTTTTTTTTTTTTAAGATTGATTGATTTATTTATGAGAGACAGGCAGAGACACAGGCAGAGGGAGAAGCAGGCTCCCCACAAGGTGCCCAATGCGGGACTTGATCCTGGGGAGCCTGAGATCATGCCCTGAGCTGAGGGCAGACACTAAACCACTGAGCCACCCAGACATCCCTTCAGTTTGTTTTCTAGAGTTAGGAGTCTCTCATGGTTTGTTTCCCTCTCTGATTTCTTCCCACTCAGTTTTCCCTCCCTTTCCCTACAATCCTCTGTGCTATTTATTATATTCCACATATGAGTGAAACCATATGATAATTGTCTTTCTCTGACTTGTTTCGCTCAGCAAAATACCCTCCAGTTCCATCCATGTTGATGTAAATAGTAGATATTCATCCTTTTTGATGGCTGAGTAATATTCCATACATGTATTTGGCTTTGTGGACAGTACTGCTATAAATATTGGGGTGTCAGAATGGCTAAAATCAAAAAGTCAGGAAACAACAGATTTTGGAGAGGATGTGGAGAAAGGAGAACCCTCTTACACTGCTAGTGGGAATGCAAGCTAGTGAAGCCACTCTGGAAAACAGTATGGAGGTTCCTTAAGAAGGTAAAAATAGACCTACCCTATAATCCAGGAATTGCACTACTAGGTATTTACCCCAAAGATACAAACAGACTGACTTAATGTTTAAAATACTCTTCTTTTAATTCATCCTCTTTCAAGTTTTGAACATACAGTAGTGGTTCTTCTTTTGTGTTTTTTCTCTCAATCATTAATCTGGGGCCTTAATAAAATGCAGTTAGCATGTTTCATGCTTATATCTTGGGTGTCTTTGCAGTCACAAAATGATGTTTTTAATTTTTGATATTCTTTATCAAATTTGGAATGATATTGAGTATGCAATAGTGTTCACAAGCACCTTTCTAGCTAAATGTGCAAACGGATTTGGCTAATATATAAAATATTAAAATATGAATAAATCTGCTTTACAGGAGAATTTTTAGGGGTAAATTCTGAATTAGTATATTAAGTATATGATTTAATTTTCAAAGACACATGAACTGGTACTTTGTTTCAAATAATTAACAAAAAAGAGGGACGCGTAGGAGGCTCAGTGGTTGAGTGTCTGCCTTTGGCTCAGGGCATGATTCTGGAGTCCTGGGATTGAGTCCCACATCGGGCTTTCTGCATGGAGCCTATTCCTCCCTCTGCCTGTGTCTCTGCCTCTCTCTCTGTGTCTCTCTCATGAATAAATAAATAAAATCTTAAAAAAAAATTAACAGAAAAAGAAATTCTCCAGTCTTCAAATACAACTGGAACCACACACATGTTACCAACATGGCTATTCATATAGACATTGACTAACATAATCTTAAGGCAATTTCAGAGTTATAATTTTGAGTTTCAAGTGAGATCCATAATGAAAGTAGCTTCACTATCACAAGAATCCTAGGCCTAAGTTTTTCCCTTCAAATTTCAGAGCACCTATCTGTGTGTGTTCAGCATTTGGAGGATACAAGAATCTGCCATTCACCGCTCAGTGCTGACTCCGGTCAGGTTCACACAGACCACTACAACCAGGAGACTCCACAGCTGCCTCCTAAGATTTCCCCCAGCAGCTTTCACAGCTGCACAGTAAAATGCTGGAGGTCTCACTGAAAGCACAGCTGTGCTTCCAGACACAGCTGTGCACCAGGAAAACGGCTGGGTGGGGCTAGACTCAGCAAATGCCACCCATTGTTATAAGCCCAACTTAGTGAGACTCAGTAACTTGGTTTGCATAGCACAGTACCTCGGAGGTTAGTAGCAAAGGGCATAAACCCACAAAGTTGTATTATGAGCTGCTGTTCAGCTTCAAAATGGAGAATTAAGTGCTTTTTCTGTCTTTCCTATACAAAACACTCCCCCAACACACACACACACACACACACACACACACACACACGCACATACACAGAAACACACTTGCTCTACTTTGTTTTGTTTCTTTGTGAAGTTAATCTCACTGGATTATCACTTGAAATGACACTAGTTTGAGTTTGCACTGACCCTGAAGAAAGCTTTACACGCTGATCAGTTATCCACCCCCTCCAAAAAAAAAGGGAGAAGAAAGCAAGTTTAATCTTTTTATGTATGTAGCCAAGAAAGCACAAACTAAAATTGCACTGATAATAACCACTAACTCTGCCTTTAAGTAAAAACTAAGTTTTCAAGATAACGACTGAATCAACATTTATTCAACAAAATATTTCTTGTGTGTCTACAGTGTCCAAAGCACTTATAAACAAATCTTAATTTCTTTTTCCCCATTAATAAAAATGAAGAGCATTAAAAAGATGGCTGGTAAAAAAAATACTTTTTATATTAGTGAATTTAAAAACAATCTGCAACTTCAAGAAAAGATTTTTATAAGTTTTAAGCAAAATTACTTAGGTTTTAATTAACAATCTTTCAGTTCATTCTACACTGATACTACTATAAAAAATACTGTATATAGTACACCGAATGCTTTGGGAAATTTAAGAAATGCTTATGGGTTTAATTTATTCTGAAGTTTACATTTTTATAAGCAATAAAACAACAGTATTTTACTTGGGTCTAGTGTTCCTTCATGAAAGAATCCCAAATGCATTACAAATTTTAATTATTTTTCTCAAAATCTATTCAAAGCAAAACACTTAATGGCCATTTAATATACAGGTAAAGTGATACATATAATCAAACGATATAAATGTTGAAAAAGTAAATGGAGATACTGGATTAGTAAGATTTGAAAACAAAAGCTAAATGTTTGCCTTTTTTCCATCTGGTAACTATTCCCCATGCTTTCCTAGAATGCTATTTGGCATTTGCCTTGCCTAAAATTGGTGTCATGACAATTATTGCACTTATTATGCTGTTCTGTGCCTCATGGGATTTTTGTCTGAGGTGCATGAATAGTGCTAGGGAGAAAGCTGGCTATCTCAAACTACAGAAGAGGTCTATGTCAGAATTTACCTATCCATATTCATGCAAAGAGTTATGCAGAGTCTTGCTTTTAAAATCAAATCAATTTCTAAAAAGATTGACAGTAACTAGTATTCAGTTACACAAAGAATACATTCATTTGGCAATGCCCACATTTTATATGTCTCAATTGACATTAACTTTTTTTTCTCTATTCTGTATACACATTTGGGTAGTTGTTGTCATTATGAGTTCATCAGTCATCTCATTAACAAAAATATTCTTTCCTGCCTTTTTCCTGGCACAGGCTATTCCCTCCTTCTTTACCACATATGTACTCTTCCAGTAACTAATCTCTACAACCTTAGCAATAAGAATTTGAAATGTTTAGTGTGAGATTTAAAAGAAAGATGGAAGCATAAGTGCCAGTTCTTTTGCTCTAAAGTACAGAATTAAAATCATCTATCACTCCTTCCTACAAAAGCCTTTACTCATTAAATTTATTTTAAACATAACTATCTCTACTAGAAATAACCATGTTGCTACACATCAGAATATACATGAGATCGGAAGGGCAAACTTTTGTAACTTTAGCAATAACTTAAATTGCACACTGCTTTTGAATGAAAACTTGTGTAACTTTAGCAATAACTTAAATTGCACACTGCTTTTGAATGAAAGCATTTTGGGGATGAATATTTTGACACAAGTGAAGTAAAAAAAAAAAAACCTTGAACTGCTGCCTCTCTCTCAAATCAATGATCATGCAGTAGATTATGACAAAGGTCAGAAAGAAAAAGAGATGTTTATAACTGGACCTTCATTTAGACTGATGGAAATAAAAATATGTACCACCAATCCTCTTCACCCTAAAGCCTAGAGAACAGTGATTTAATGAAGTAATTAAATCCATTGGAGAATCCATGTCTGGCTACTAATTAACTATAGGGTGTTTTCCTGTTACGATTACAGGATGCTAGGATAATGCTCATAATGGAAACCCAAGACTTCACTTTCTTGAATGAAATTCCATAACAAACACAAATAGGAATATAACTTGCTGAAAAATGAAAGGAGATAGCAAAGACACGAATGATTACCAAACGAGACAAGTGCAGAAAGTGTCAACTGCATAAAACATTTGGCCTAGAGAAGACTTGAAATTTGTAATTAATCTTACCACTTAGATGGTGATTGTGAGCACATATCCCTTACATCTTTTTGTGCTCTTTCTCTTCATCAATGCAAAAAAGAAACTTATCTCTAATATAACAGATACAAATATATATATGTAATATATAATATATACACACACTTATATACATAAAATGCTACAAAGGATATTATTACACATGCTTGTATACAATACACATATATCACAGGTGTACATGCATGCATGTTTTAGATAGATGCCCTCATATGTATGTATATATACTTTGCTAAAAGAAAATCTTTCATAATGGTTATGACTGTCAAGTCATAGATTATGATTGGATTACCATAGAGGTGGTAAAAATTTATTTTCAGTATTCTATTTTTGTTTATCCAAAGATCCAAAGAGAAGGATGAAACACTTCAGCTAAGCTTCAGTGTTTTAAGTTAAATTATTAGGGATATTATAATGTTCTGAATCATAAGATTCTGAAAGTGAATCTTAACAATGAGCTTCCCAGTCAAGAGAGCAAATCAGATGATTTTGCTACATGTTGATCCAGAGCACAATTTAATTCACATGGGTTGGCCACTTAAGGACTTACTTTCCACACTGTTTATAAGAAATCCAGAACTGACTCATGTAATTTAAGTAGTGTACTGGGACACTCAGTGGCCAAAATCAACATATGCAAATTTCCCACTGCATTAAAAAATAATAATAACTCTTCTAAAAAGGTTAAGGATAGCTTATAGGTCTAAAGTTTCCAGCCAATTCTTTGCGTCTTTCACCCTAATTCATCATGAGTTTGCCAACCACTATTAAAACACTTTCACATCTAAATGTAAAGGCCCATATCCTGACATTGATCCAAGTGCGGAACTCCCATTGAAGTCGATGAGAGTGTTGCACAGAAATCAATGACAGGATATGGACCTCAAAGCTGGACCATCTCTCCCCTGGAACCTTTTTACTTTTTTTCATTGACACTCAGAAATTGGAGAGTATTACAAGAAACAAGATACATAAAGCAGAGCATGTACAGATGAGCTCTACGGTTCACTTTTTCTCTGGCAAAGTTTACTGAGGGTTAGATGCCAACTATGTTTAAAAATGGAGGACAAAGAGCACCAGCTTTCAGCAACAACATGCTTGACTAGAATTTCATCTCCCACCATGCAGGTGAGGAGGCCTTGTTCTAACCACAGACTCTATTTTGGCAAAGACATTGCCTTACACTGAATGAGTTATTTTTCAGCCCTAAGGTCTAAATGGCAGTCATAAAATATTTTACAAGTATTCTTTCTACTCAAAACTTGAGTAATAGTGAATATTTTATAGCCTAATTTTTAATAGCAAACTCTATGAATTATTCTGTCATGGCATAAATGCTACAAATACCCTTTGGATTTAAATTTAGTCTTTCTTCCTCGGGCAGTGGGGGTGGCTCAGTGGTTTAGCGCTGCCTTCAGCCCAGGGCATGATCCTGGAGACCCGGGATTGAGTCCCAAGTCGGGCTCCCTGCATGGAGCCTGCTTCTCCCTCTGCCTGTGTGTGTCTCATGAATAAATAAATAAAATCTTTAAAAAAATAAATTTAGTCTTTCTTCCAGTGCATGCAGAGCATTTCTGGTATACTAAAGGTAATTCTTTTATTTTTGCAAATAGTCTTAAGCTCAGTTTTCAACAGTCTTTAATAAAATGCAAACATCTTAAAATAAAATAAACTTAAAATTCCTTCTTTCCTTACCAGCACTGTTACATCCCCATTCACTTCTCCTATAAATACGAGAGAAATAGAAGTTATAATATGCATTTTTTTTTACCACTTCAAATTTTAAATGAGCCAAAGATTAGTTTTCTAAAAGGGAGCATTAACATGAACACACGTTAAAGTGAGCAAGCCGATTACTCACCTTCATCTTTATTTCCTTCTAGTCAGTTGGATGGACTGTCTAGAACTAGTGATCCACACATTTTAACTGGCTTTAGAATCCTCTGGAGCACTTATTAAAAACACAAATTGCTGGGCCCCTCCCCCAGTAGTTTCTGACTGAGTAAGTCTAGTGGAGAACAAATAATTTGCATTCTTAACAATTTCCCAAGTGATGCTGATTCTGCTAGTTTAAGACCGCATTTTCAGAACCACTGGTCAATGGACCTAAATCTTTAGCAGGTGTTAAGAATCAGCTGGGTAGTTTAAATTGTCCTGCCCACTTCCCTCATCCCAATCTATTTTTTTTAAAGATTTTATTTATTCATGAGAGCACACAGAGAGAGAGAGGCAGAGACATAAGCAGAGAAAGAAGTAGTCTCCCCACAGGGAGCCTGATGTGGGACTCGATCCTGGGACCCCAGGATCAAGCCCTGAGCCAAAGGCAGAAGCTCAACCACTGAGCTACCCAGGTGTCACTCCTCATCCCAAATTAGACTGAACAGGTCTGGGGTAAGTTTGGGTATTTCATTTTTTTCTTTTTTTAGATTTTATTCATTTACTTGAGAGAGAGAGAGAGAGAGAGAGAATCTGAAGCAGGCTCTGCACTGAGCACAGCCCAATGTAGGGCTCAATCCCAAAACCAGGAGATCATGACTGAGCTGAAATTCAGAGTTGGACCCTTAAGCCACTAAGCCACCCAGGCACCCTAGGGGTATTCCATTTTTAAGGAATACTGCAGTGAATTCCAAATATGGTTGATTTCAGAACAGTTTTTAAGAAAATTTGCCTTCTGAGTCCATGGGAAATAATATGATTCTTTTTTTATACAACAAATTAGAAAGATTAAGACAAAGAGCCTGGAGAGAGAAAACAGACATCAGAGACAAAGACATCACAGAGATAATGTCATAGCTGCCCTAGTCAAGTGAGCATTTATATTCTCTGTTTAGTGGCCAAGAAACAATGACCAGACAACCTTCCATTGTAATCTTATCCTTTGTAGCATTTTATGTATTGTAATTATATAATTGCTTATTTGTGAGAAATGTATATAATGTCTATCTTGTCAGTAGAAATGAGATGATCAGGTTCCAACATTTCTTAAAATTTACCATTATATTTATTAAGTTTGACATACTTTAACACATTTGGGTTGAAGCTACTTTATTTTGGTAGATGCCTTTCTTCCTATTGTATGGAGAAATCCTATAGTTTGAGAGAGACCTTAGTAGGATTATAAAATTACTTTTGAGGAGGTTGACTAAGTGTCTAGGAAGTATAATACATTTATATACATCATTAACAAGATTCTATATACATGTTAGGATTATAGGATCCAGTGCTAATTTATTATCCATTACATTGAAAAAAGTCAATCCATATGAAAAATATACACTTTGCCTCACTGAGACCTCTTGTTTGAGAGACCAGAGAATCATTTAACACTCTTAGCCACTCTAGTTCTTCACTAGAGTACTATTTGTGAGGATTATAGTTTTTGACTGAAGAAAGAGAAATTAAGGAGTCAATCCCATTTACAATTGCACCCAAAAGCATAAGATACCTAGGAATAAACCTAACCAAAGAGGTAAAAGATCTATACCCTAAAAACTATAGAACACTTCTGAAAGAAATTGAGGAAGACACAAAGAGATGGAAAAATATTCCATGCCCATGGATTGGCAGAATTAATATTGTAAAAATGTCAATGTTACCCAGGGCAATTTATACGTTTAATGCAATCCCTATTAAAATACCATGGACTTTCTTCAGAGAGTTAGAACAAATTATTTTAAGATTTGTGTGGAATCAGAAAAGACCCCGAATAGCCAGGGGAATTTTAAAAAAGAAAACCATAGCTGGGGGCATCACAATGCCAGATTTCAGGTTGTACTACAAAGCTGTGGTCATCAAGACAGTGTGGTACTGGCACAAAAACAGACACATGGATCAATGGAACAGAATAGAGAACCCAGAAGTGGACCCTGAAATGTATGGTCATCTAATATTCGATAAAGGAGGAAAGACTATCCATTGGAAGAAAGACAGTCTCTTCAATAAATGGTGCTGGGAAAATTGGACATCCACATGCAGAAGAATGAAACTGGACCACTCTCTTTCACCATACACAAAGATAAACTCAAAATGGATGAGAGATCTAAATGTGAGACAAGAGTCCATCAAAATCATAGAAGAGAACACAGGCAACACCCTCTTTGACTCGGCCACAGTAACTTCTTGCAAGATACATCCACAAAGGCAAAAGAAACAAAAGCAAAAATGAACTATTGGGACTTCATCAAGATAAGAAGCTTTTGCACAGCAAAGGATACAGTCAACAAAACTAAAAGACAACCTACAGAAAGGGAGAAGATATTTGCAAATGACATATCAGATAAAGGGCTAGTTTCCAAAATCTATAAAGAACTTATTAAACTCAACACCAAAGAAACAAACAATCCAATCATGAAATGGGCAAAAGACATGAAGAGAAATCTCACAGAGGAAGACATGGACATGGCCAACATGCACATGAGAAAATGCTCTGCATCACTTGTCATCAGGGAAATACAAATCAAAACCACAATGAGATACCACCTCACACCAGTGAGAATGGGGAAAATTAACAAGGCAGGAAACAACAAATGTTGGAGAGGATGCGGAGAAAAGGGAACCCTCTTGCACTGTTGATGGGAATGTGAACTGGTGCAGCCACTCTGGAAAACTGTGTGGAGGTTCCTCAAAGAGTTAAAAATAGACCTGCCCTACGACCCAGCAATTGCACTGTTGGGGATTTACCCCAAAGATTCAGATGCAATGAAACGTCGGGACACCTGCACCCCGATGTTTCTATCAGCAATGGCCACAATAGCCAAACTGTGGAAGGAGCGTCGGTGTCCATCGAAAGATGAATGGATAAAGAAGATGTGGTTTATGTATACAATGGAATATTACTCAGCAATTAGAAACGACAAATACCCACCATTTGCTTCAACGTGGATGGAACTGGAGGGTATTATGCTGAGTGAAATAAGTCAATCGGAGAAGGACAAACAGTGTATGTTCTCATTCATTTGGGGAATATGAATAATAGTGAAAGGGAATATAAAGGAAGGGAAAACAAATGTTGGGAAATATCAGGAAGGGAGACAGAACATAAAGACTCCTAACTCGGGGAAACGAACTAGGGGTGGTGGAAGGGGAGGAGGGCGGGTGTTGGAGGGGAATGGGTGACGGGCACTGAGGTGGACACTTGACGGGATGAGCACTGGGTGTTTTTCTGTATGTTGGTAAATTGAACACCAATAAAAATTAATTAAAAATAAATAATAATAATAATAAGTTAAAGGGTTCCCTCCAAATTCAAGGCATCTGTTCTTCTGGTAAGTCACTTAGAAAATAAAATTTTCGGGGGATCCCTGGGTGGCGCAGCGGTTTGGCGCCTGCCTTTGGCCCAGGGCCCGATCCTGGAGACCCGGGATCGAATCCCACATCAGGCTCCCGGTGCATGGAGCCTGCTTCTCCCTCCACCTGTGTCTCTGCCTCTCTCTCTCTCTCTCTCTCTGTGACTATCATAAATAAATAAAAAATTAAAAAAAAAAAAAAAAGAAAATAAAATTTTCTGTGTTTCAGTTCTTCATTTGCAAAGAGAAAATGTGGCTGTAGTAGGAGATTTCTAGGGAAGGCTTCATCCAGTTCCAAATTTTCCTTATAATTTATGACTGAGAACTACAAAGTTGACCCAAATGTCTATCATGTCAAAAATCCCATAATGATATATAGTTTATATTTAATATTTAATTGATTATAAATTATTTCATTTTTACTCAGGCTCCTAAATGTCTTAATATTTCTTTTCGTCTGAAAATAAAATATTCCTCTTAGGGTAAGTCTAAAGTGTTCTTAGCACAAAACAAAAAATTATAATAATAACAAAGAAATGTTTCTCTTTGAGATCTGGATAAAATAAAGTATTCCTTTGACTATTTACTAGCATTCTTCATATTATGATTACCTAGTAACTAGGGTTTTTTTCATTAATCAGAAAGATTGGGTATAGAAAACTAATTTATCTGATTATTTGTATATTTTTCATATACTACATAAGTCCCTGTGAGTGCTATACTTGTAACCCTTTATAACTGGCAGCATTAATTACTGAAATTGTCTAGAATTTCCATATAAATTCATATTGGGGCCACATGAATACTGAATACATTCATCATGTTTAGAATACTGATAGAAGAAATTAATTTCCACCTATTAAAAATGCAAGAATTTATATGAATATGGTAAGAATGAGATATGCAGATTACTGAGTCCTATGTCACAAGTAATATGTCGGTGTATGTTCAAGTGTATTAAATCTAGAGCAGTTGCTCTCCCTTCACTAAAATTAATCCAGTCCTCTCTAACTGGAGAGTTCAGATAAGTGGAAGAAGGCAGTAACCAAATAAATGGTGAAAAAGCTCCCAGGCAAGGGTGGCAATGACAGAGTAAGATGTGATCACCATTGTCCTCAATAAGCTCATCTTTTAGACATCCTTATTTCTGCACTTCTCCCAAACATCCAGGCATATAACCTCAAAGCCATTTCAACTCCTTATACCACAGATCTATATACATTCTATAGAGTCAACCTCCATAATCGCTTTTTAGATGAGGATTCCTTAATTTAGGGTTCATGAACGGTCTCACTACATCTGTAAATCTACTGAAATTGTATGCAAAATTGCATACCCATCTTATGGATACTTTTTCTGAGGAATGAGTCTACAACTTTTATCAGATTCTCAAGGAGGGCTATCACTGAAAACGGTGAGGTGTCACTGGGCTAAGTGGTTTCATTCTTATTCAATTCCACTGCCACCAAGCAAAGCCAGGTCCAATGTTCCCTCTTTTAAATATCAGGGTTCTTTCCATCCACTCTCTTGGCTCTAGTTTTTGTCACCTTTACCTATCCCATCTGGTGCTACCAAAGCCATCTTCCTGAAGATCATAATCAGTCATGTTGATTCCTTCTTTTAGGGTTCACTAACTTTTAGGGTTCTCCAAGGGCCCACTAAATAAGGTCAAATTCCTGAGTGCATATGCCATTGCATTCTCATTTTTGCATCCTCAGTATCTAGCTAGCTCAAGAGATTCTTGCTTTGGAGCTCTTCTAATATCGGGAGCTTTGTGTGTCCCAATTCCAATCTGTCTTCAATGTTATGTGCCACTATTAACCTTTCATGAAGTCTATGCTCCAACCAATTCAATCTTTGACCTCTTGTTAAGTACTCTGAGTAGAATCCATGTTTTCTCTCTTTCCTTGCATCTAATCATGTTTGTTTCTTTTTCCCCTTTGCTTGGGGTGCCTTCCTGAACTCTCCCCACCCAGATCATTTCTTCCTGATGAAATCTTATCCATCTTTCAACGTTTTAAAAAGAAAACACTTCATGAAGGCTATGAGAAATAATCTCTTTCTTCTCTAAACTCTATGTACATTTCTTAAGACTTTTTATTTATTAAGCACATAACACTCAAATTTTAATATTGAATAAATAAATGATTAATATAGGTTACATATCACATCACAATGTGCAGTCCTTAAAGCAAAGATAGTGCTTTATTTCGTTTTCTCTTCCCCATGAAACCTAGCATGGTCTCGCACATCAAATACCAGCTGAAGAAATGAATGAAAGAATAAATAAACACAGTCATTGATTTTTCAGATGTTTCAGATTATGACAAGAGGTCAGCACTGATTTTCCTGATGAAGAATGGGAGGTTCAGTAAGGCAGTGACACAAGCCCACAGAGCTAGTGAGTGGCCTATTTGGGCCAGAGCTCAAGTGTTTGGACTTGATTAAGCCTGCTTATCACACAAGGATGCTTCTTTTTTTTGGAAAGAAGGTGCAACCCAATGTGTTTCTTTTAAGCAGCTATAATCTTATTGCTTTATAATTCTAAATACTGGCTTTAATATGTATTATCTGGTTTCCAGTAGGTAGTAATGATAAACATTAGTTAAGATCAATGAATTCATATGTAAGAAAAAGAAAATCAGGCTTGATAAAGACAAGAACATAGTTTTAAAAATTAAAAAAAAAGATCCTTTAAGACATTTAAAAATTCAGATGATTAGCTGGGGGAAAAGGCTAACTCTACACATCTGCTACTTATAAATTTTTTAAATGGGAAGCACCCATATGTTTCTTCATTGTGACAAATATGTATAGCGTAACAAGGTTTAAATCCAAATGGCTCTAAGTTCCACATTTGCAATCAAAATTGCAACTTTATCTTTCATTCTTAATATTCCAAATGTGACTAGAAAATCATTCTTCTCTCCAACTCGGGATAAATGATAAGAATCCATTCTAATTCTTACTATCTCTTTCACATATATGTTTTCAATTATGAATACCTGCTAACAAGTCATGCACATGGCAAACTGGTCCACTGTGTTTCCACTTTGCTTTGCATGTGCTGCACTATAGTTTCATTCAGTTTATATACTGTACCCTAAAATGCATCCTCACCTCAATGCAACTCAATTCAAACACAAAGTCGGAGGCAAAATCTGACACAATTACTGGGTTTTGTAATTGCCTATCTTATATAGTTTTTTTTTAAGTAAATTTTATGTGAAAACACAGCTTAAAAGACATTCATTCCTTGATAATGTATGATTGCCAGGTGCATAGTCCTGAAAAGAACATGTTTTGCCCCCTTTAAGAACAACATACACTAGAGGGAACAATACGGTCTGTGTTCCAATAAGAGTATAGAAGAATTCAATAAGGAAAAGCTACTGGGTGAGATGAGCACTATAGAGAAACAAACTGGTCCACTTATTAATCAAGAGACCAAGTGAATCCCTTTAAAGTCTCTAGATTTAGCAGAGGGAACAAAATCTCATGCTTTCTAAATTTGTTTCACAAATTTATTACTTTCTCTCAGGACACATTGATTTTCAGTTGACTTGATACCAGGATCTTTAAATCAAATCTAACTTATTGTGTTTTTCTGTCATATCTAAGGCTGAGCAAAACAATAACAGGTGATCATAAGGGAAATTAATCCTCAATGTCATTTTAAAATACAAACATCCTTATAACTCAAAAAGCTGCCCCATCCTTAGTAGCTATTTTGCCATTATATTCTCCCAGAAGAGCAAACAATAACGAAGATAATGTGATAACTTATTAAGGTGATGCCTATGCACACACAAGTAGCTTATGGCTTTTTTAAACATACACAAACAAATATACATACGGATATTTGGGATAAACATTCTTTACCTTCTTCAAAGTATTAATATGTATGCATGTGTATATGGATATATATGTAATAGATTATTTGTAAATTTGTATAAACACACACATATCATAAACAGAAGAGGATAACTATATTACAAACAGTGAAAAGCCCCATGCCAACTCATGGCGCTCAATTCCTGTTAAGTCTTAAACACAGGTTGACTCACTGTCCACTCTTAAAATTGTTGTCACATAACTGCAATAGTGTCACTCAAATTTTATCTGAATAGGAGATTGTACAGGAGGTCAAGATATTAGGGCCAGATGAGGTGATACAATAAAGAAAATTGTTGGGAGTCATATAAAGTAACTCCTACTTGAGTTTTGGTGTGATGATGCTGAGGTACAAAAAACTTAACAAATGCCACAAGGGCTATGCAAGACCTAGTAGGACCTCACCTCCCAACCCCTGAGGAAGAGCAGAGACTTGAGAGTCACACCCTCCACACTTCCCCAATTTCATGTCCCTGTATTCTGGCAGCTTCTCATAATAAAATATAACTTGCATGAAATGTATGTGTTGGCATGCCCATTTTTGTCAACCCTCTGCAGTGCTAATCCACTACTGGGTTCAATTAAGCACACATTGGTTTTAAAAAACAAATAACAAAGAAACATCAGTTCAATAAACCAGCAAGCATTATGTATTTTATGTAAGCCTCTCACATACTTTGTAAATTTAAAGTATAATTTATATTATATAAAAATGGCAATTTAGTTAAATTCTACCAACTTTTCAGCTAGCCTAGCATATTTTTTTTTCTCTTTCTGACAAGAAATCTGATTCTCCCTGGGGACTAAAGTAAGTTAGGTAGCTAGGATGATAAAACAGTTGAAATCATCCAAATTGTTACTTTTAACAAATGCAATGTTTACATCATCTCAGAAACAGAGCTGAAAGGAAAGTGCAGGAGGATGTGAGAAACCCAGTGAGGAAGGTGCCATATCAACTGATATGGGCCAAATATAACTAGTGCCTCCATCGCAAACGGCGTTGAAAAAGGGGAACCTTGGCTTTAGATTGGTTACAGACCTGAACCTTGAGAGACAGTTGGAACCCAGGAGGTGAAGTAAAAGGTAAAAAAGAAAGTCTGAGCAAAGGTTTGAAAGAGGAAAAAGAACAGTGATGCACAGAAAATCCAAGAATTTCCAGGCTAATGAGTTTGGATTTTAATGGGAAATGGGAATCTACTGTGAATTTCTATACAGAGGGAAAAACGTGTCATTGTAAATTAATCTGTGAAAGCTTTACAGAATGAAGAGAGGTAAATTTAAGAGGCAAGAAGCTGTTACGTTTGTGCAAGTGCAAGGAAAATAAGAGCCTATGGTGAACCATGGCAGCAGAAATGGATATATATCAATGAATGAAAGAATGAAGCACTGTGATTCAGTGTTCATGATTTTACCAGGAGGGCTGTATTCTTAATCCATCTTTCCCATATAACTATAAATAAGAATTTCAATGGGATTTTGGATGGCATGTATCTAATCTGAAGTTCTGACTTGTTGATAAGCATGTCTCAGAGAAACACCCACCAGATTTTATGTTAGAGTAAACTGCTAGAGTTTCATGTTGGACACACATAATATCCCAGGAATGCCACTGAGGGGAGACTGGCCTGATTTCTCTGTGCCTCCTTACATACAAATGGAAAATCCTTACTAAATAATCACTGTATCAGTTAGGGATTGTGTTCAGTTCCTAAAAATCAAGATACAACCAAAATTGGTTTATTCCTCTTAGGTAAAAGAGGTCTTGGTACAGATTTTGCAGTTTTGCAATGTCTTGGCCTTTATTCTTCTGTTTCATCAGCCTGGCTGCATGGCTTGAATCTTCACAGCTATAAAATATTTACTGCCTCTTTGGGCAGCACATCTATGTTCCAGGCAGAAGGAAGGCACTGCCCTCCTAAATGATCTCCAAAGCCCTTCCCAGTGACTGCTTATGACTCACTGGCTCTGCCTATCTCCAAGGAAATAGGACAGGAGCATACCCTTCCAGCTGAGTACGCTGCCACTACCACTTCTGTTAGGAAGGCAAAGAGGGGGAATGGCTTTTGGGTGGGTCATTAGTAGTCACTGCCATAATCATGGAAGTTTCTCCCAGCTCTAGAATTTTGTGATTATGACCCCACATAGAATCCATACACAAAGAAATAGCGACTGATAATAACCTGGTGTCATCTTTCAAATATTAGCCTTCTTCATCCTATTGAATTATGGGAAATAAATGTTTTGCTTTAAACTTTACTTCCTCATTCAACCCCCCCCCAAAAAACCCATGTACCACATTTCACCGCCTGAATTTTCTTTCTTTTCTTTTTTATTTTATTTATTATTAATTTTTTTTTGCCACTTATGACAATCAACTCTGCCCACAGATCAGAGATTGCTGCTTCTCTAAACTGTGCTGGACACTGATAGATTATTATACAATACAATCACCCTGTGAAGGCTGCCAGGGAATATCCATTGCTTGCATATGGCAAATTTGGAACTAAGTATACAGTTTTTCAGCATTAAAAGCTAATGTCTTATCTTTGAGTTGAAGTCATCTATTTGGGAACTTCGTATTCCTGTCACCTGGATGTCCCTAAGGTCTCCTGACATCTGAAGTCAGTATTTTCTTCACTATTTAATGGGATTACATGACTATCCATCTCATACTATGTGGGAAAACCAGCCTCCCTCACACTACCCCAAATCTATGAAGACTGTCGAAATGTTTACCATCTCCTACTCACTTCTTTGTCTAATATTTTTGCTTTCACTGAATTATCTCTGTCCTCTCTGCCTTCTGCACTTCTGTGTCCATTATTGTCTTCCTTTACACCATGTAGACATTGACTATTCCCCAAATCTCCAAAGCACTACTTACAAAATGCTGTTACTGGTAACCAAAGTTTCCTAATGATTCAAGGTAGCAGAAATTAGAGCATAGTGCAGTACAGGTACCAGCTTAAACTGAACATTAAACAACACCAAACTAAAAATTCATCAGATTTTCCCTAAGGGAAGAGAAACTTCCTTCTGATTGTACACCTTTCTTCCTTGCTTATTACCCACATCTCTTTGGCTCTCCAGACTCCATCTCCCCTCTTTCTCTGCCTCCCTATCTTCTCTACTTTGTTATGCAAAGGAATTTTCTTATACAAAGGAATCTAATAAAGAAAGAAGAAAAGAAAAAAAAAAAGAAAGAAGAAAAGAAAGAGGAAAAAACAACTAGCATGACCTATATCTTCATATTGAAAGCCTTATGAAGATGCTCTGCTAAGCATCGGACCATTGATTCCAAACTTCTTAACTTTCTAATATAAGAAAACAGCAAATATTTTCAAATTATTGGGTTATAATTTCCTTTGTATAACCATAATAAAATCAAAGACTCATACAGCATAGCCTAGGACAAACAAGTTCTAAGAACTGTGGATCAACAACAAATATTAATTTTAAAAGCATTGTATTTATTTCTGTTGCTCAAAAACCACTATTATGAATCTAACTCATAAATCCATAGTACTATATCACTAAACTTCCTCTTTTTCTTCTCTCCAAATCTATTCTACCCAGAGATGTGTTTGGGTCTTTCAAAATTTAAACTCCAAAACCTCTCCTAGAGGCCCCATTCCTGGTAAAATTCCTGGTATTTTCTTTCCCCTTTTCTTTTGTCCTGCTTCTCCAGTTCTGCCTCTCTGGCTCTTCTTCCAAATATGTATCACAGACCCAAAGAAACTGGACAGGGACCAGCAAGAGAAGCTGACAACCAGTCTATGCCCTAGCCGCCACAGCCTTCTTTGAATTGTTGTCACATATCAAACTCTTGCCTTAGAGCTTTTATTTAGTCCATTTCCCCACCCCTTCTCTCTGTGACTAACACCTCTTTTGAAAGGTCTTAGCTAAGGGTCATCTCCTCAGTGTTCTTCCTACAGGAAGTTTCTCATGCTATTCTCTGCCATAACATCGTGGAGGTAATAGAGGAGTTGTTCATATTACGATCACAATATATATTAAATATATATTTGCTTTCTCAGCTTTCATTTCTCATCCTTAATATTTAATATTATATATTAAATTTAAGACTTTTGAGAATTTGAAAGCACAGGAAAAAGAGTCAGATGGATTGCCTGACTGATGTTGAGAGGTCTCTGAGAAAGAGACCTGATGGGACAGTTCTTCTACATGAATAAAGGAAAAAAAAATGAAAAATAATTTTTTAGATGTAAATATGCCTTTCAGTGAGGGTGTTGGGGAGGTGGAAGAGAATATTATGGAGGATTCCCAGCTGATAACCTCTATCTCTTCAATGAAGGAGGAAACAAGAATGAGCATCAAAACAGCAAAGCTCTGGACTTCAGAAGGATGAAGAAGGTCAAAAAGCTGTTGAAGCAAATGGAAAAGAAAGTTGATTAGGGACATTCAAAATGGATTTGTAGTGCCATCAAATCAAGTCTTCATTTAGTTATCCATTCAATAAATATGTATTGAGTTCCAACTCAATATCAAATATTGTGCTTGTTTGTAACATCATGAAGACAAATAGGCACCAATGTGTGTAAAATCTCCTGGATCTAAATTAGAAGATGCCAACTGTGTGACATCCATAGTGTCTAAACACCCAGCTGCCTCACTTTGTTCACCTTGGCTCTGGTCTAACTGAGGCACAAGTCACTGACTTCCCCTTCTTCAGGGTAAGCTCTTATATTTCATAAAACTATCATGCCAGGATTTATTACATGGAATTCACAAATCCTTCATTGTACGATCCTGTGCTATTTGAAGATTTTGTCAAACATTCCATTCCTCCTTTATAGACCTACTTCTCTCATCATTTTCATGAGACACAGGGTCTTTATACATATCATCCAAGGAAGAGGAACAACTTAGGTTATCCCATTGTTTTCTAAGAGAGAGAGAGAGGTCAAACTAAACTATAATAGCAATCAATACTCAATTCAAAAAAGTAAAATATAATTACATGTATTATACTTTGGTAGGATTTTTTAAAAATAATACTGATACAGTCTTTCCATAATATGAGCACCACTTTACCTGTTCAATCAATTTCAGCTTTGCTGCAGCCCAGGTTAACTTCTCTCAGACTCCTGAATAAGCCAAACCATTCAAACGACTGAGGCCATATGACACCAGCCTGGAATTCCCTCTTCCCTCCTCTTCTCCTTTGCAAAACCTAATTTTTAGTTAGATTTCATCTCAAGCCCTATATTTTTGAGATTCTAAACAATTCTAGATTATCTGAGAATCCTAGGATATCTGAAATTATTTAATATCTCTTTCAATAATTAAATTTTAAATTGATGGTCATGTATTTAAAAGATAAAATCCCACCCCTGCCCCCAAAATATTAAAACCTGGCATAAACAACTAAAATACACAATCCCTTGAAAATGTAAGGCTGCAGTGAGCAGTCTGGATAAATAGTCTCAGATTGAGTTTTTAAAAAATGAAATAAAATTCAAAAGACTGAAAGCACCTAAAGTGAAAAAAAGCAGGTATGTGTTTAGATTTTAGGGTTAATAATTAAGTAAATATTAGAATATTATTAAGTTTAATAAAAGCTTATGAAAACCTATCAAAAAGGCCACACCAACATTCAGAAATAGCTGGGGCTCTGTTGACTCAGATGGCTTATTCCATCTCTCAGGAATGCAAGTCGCTAATGGCAGCATGAGAGATGAGGTGATCTACCCATAAACACAGGGCTCTGATTCAGCCTGAATGCTAGTGATTTTAATGCCAGACACATCCACTTTCAGCTGGAGGGTATTTGTTGAGAGCTGCCGTGGAGAATGCCCACACTTAGAAAAAATGCACATCCTTAGCAACCACTAATGAATAAAATACAAACCTACTGATCAGCATTTGGAAGTTGCAAAAACCAATATGATCAGGTATTTTGTAGTACTTCCAGGTACACTAAAAAAAATCCCAAAAATATAGTAATACAGATTGGATTCAACAGGTGTTACCCAAGGTACCCTTCCTTTGTGATTCTTGGGAATTTTGTCCAAATAAGCTCTAAAAGCATGAATTTTGTTTTTTAAAATTTCTGGGCTGTCTTCTTCATGTCATGTGAATAGCATTTAGTAGTGGGAATTTCTTTGGGTTGGTATGTTGAAACCTATGGCATACCAACTGAAATTTGTCTGTGAAAAGACCTCTACCTCTGAGAGAGATATATTAGGAAAATGAGAAATCAACTATAAGCTGGTATCTTCGCCAACATTTCTGACCACTTCTACCTGCTTATTCACCCTAGATATTGACCCAAACAACTATTTCATGGAGATAACAGGAAACTGATATTGAAAAAAAAATCAAGGAAATCCTGCCATTAAATTGTAATCAGAAGTCCTGGCTGATTTCCATTTCTATCACTTCTACCCATGAGGGGTGGGTAAATCAATTAACCCACTGGAGTCTCATTTTATGACTGTGAGACAAGGACTCACATTCTTGCTTTGTTGTAACTTATCCAACGTTTACTGAGTAGTTACTATGCACTAGGGAGAGCAGTAGATGATATGCTAGGTATAGTCCCTATTTTCAGGAAGCTTGTCATTTATTTAGAAAGGAAGATAAACATCCAAATATACAAATAATATGAAGCTACATTTTTCTTTAAGTTGTAGTAAAGATAAAGGAAGGGGTACAAATAACAACAACAACAACAACAACAACAGGAAGATGTAGCTTAAGCCAGGAGGTCAAAGAACATCTCCTTAGGGAATGATATTAAGAAAAAAGGGTGGGAAGGTAGGGGTTGGAAAGAACATTCCAAGACAAAAGGAAAACATGTGCAAAGGCCCCAAGGCAAGGAGGAGTTTGACGTCCAAGAACAGCAAAAGACTCATGTGGCTACACCAAGGGGGAGAGTGGCAGGAGATAAGGCTCATGGTGTTGTTACAAGAATCAAAGAGAAATGTGTGTGAACACGCTTTACAGAGTACAAAGCCCTGTACCACTGTGAGAATGAACACAGTCATCAGTGTTTTAGGAGTCCTGCCCCGAGCACCAGAAGCAGTGAGCCAAAAAGAAAAAAAAACATTTGAATACAACTTGTACTTCTTATACCTCTCCTAAATTGACTATTTCTCTCATCTTTGCCATCAACCAAGGCGTAAGAAGATGTTCAATTTTCACCACTATTCTAAGTCTTAACATAAGACCTAGTCATCTTTTTCTTCATGTAACCAACTGGGCTCCTTTAAAGCCAGAAGATGAAATTACAGAAGCCCTTTTATGTCTAGGCAATAGAAAGCAGAGGAACTTAAAAAGACAGGAATTCTTTATATATCCATCTGTTTTAAATAATACCATACAGGGTGCCTGGGTGGCTCAGTCGGTTAAGCATCTATCTGCCTTTGGATCAGGTCATGATCTCAGAGTTCTGGGATCCAGCCCCACATTGGACTCCCTGCTAAGCAGGGAGTATGCTTCTCCCTCTGTCCCTCACCCCACTTGTTCTCTCTCTCTCTCTCTCTCTCTCAAATAAATAAATAAAATCTTTAAAAATAATATAAATACCATATACAAAAAACAAATGGAAAAGAGCTGGACATTACTTTTACCCATTATCTCCAATTCTGCCACTGATTTTCCAATGGAATTTAAAAAACTGAACATGGGAGGAAGATGGTGGGGCTCAATTCCAACAAACTCTTCATTCATTCATTCATTCATTCATTCCATCAGCCAGTATTTACTGAGTATCTACCAATCTCTGTAATATGAAGTATGAGGATTCCAGATTTTTATCACAGTGATTTAGTTTCATAATTATCCAGAGAAATGAAGAAGCTGGGGGCAGATTCCTATTTAAATCATGATCTTATCTCCTTTATCTAAATGTACTGTTAATTCAGAAGGATGATGCAGATTCCAGCTTCCTGGACAAGGCATCAGAAAAGGATTCTGACAACATGAAGGCTTCGAAACCAAGGGTCAAGAATGGAATGGGGAGGTGGGGGAGGAGGGTTGCGGGGAGGAGAAGCCAGAGGGGAGCAACAGGACTCTAATGTGGGGATGGGAGGAGGTGGAGACTGAGGTGCACACCGGGTATACTGATAGCAGTGTACGTGGACAGTGTGCTTGAATGTGAGCTCACTTCTCTTCTCCGAAGAGTGTATCAGGAGACAGCTTTGCTTGGAAGAGATTCTTAAACCAAAGTCATCAATAAAGCTTGTGCCTACTTCAGTAAGTGCTGTCTCCAGACCGTTTTTGTCTTTTGTCTCCCATACACTGAATACCTTGGGAAAACCGAGCTGACAGTGATGCATAATAAGATATCAGGCAATTGCTGCAATGAGAAACAGAACGAAAGGATTGTTTCTGCAAAGTTCCACATTAAGAAAGGATACAGAATGAAGTAGAAAGGAATTACCATTAATGTGGTTGAGGGAAATTGGGAATGAAGTACAGGTCCTAGAGGATAAACATGAAATCGTTTGGGTATGTTTAGCTGTAGATGGTTCATCTGATTTTTAATTGAACTGTCTAGAAACCAACAAGAAGCACAGAGATTTAGAAGAGCTAATATATCACAGAAAAACTCTTCAGGAATTTAGAAGAATCTCTTCCTGCAACGCATCATGGCACTCAGTGTCTATACATATTTGAGACTAGAATTAACAGGGGGAAGAATTGCTAGATACAGAATTGTGTCTTTTTTGCTTTGTCTTGTTTTGTTTCAGAAAGGAAAACAAACAAGAAGGTGAAACATGGCAACAGGAAAACAATTAAAGAGGAATGTCAAGAGCTATGCTACTTAAAAGTTTGTTCTTAAAAGGGGATAGTCTCATATTCCATACATTATCAGTAAAGAAAATTTAGATATTGGGATCCCTGGGTGGCGCAGCGGTTTAGCGTCTGCCTTTGGCCCAGGGTGCGATCCTGGAGACCCAGGATTGAATCCCATGTCAGGCTCCCGGTGCATGGGGCCTGCTTCTCCCTCTGCCTATGTCTCTGCCTCTCTCTCTCTCTCTCTCTCTCTCTCTCTCTGTGTGACTATCATAAATAAATAAATAAATAAATAAATAAATAAATAAATAAATAAATAAATAAAATTTAAAAAAAAAGAAAGAAAATTTAGATATCATAGTGAAATTTTAAAGACATGAGTCTATTGTAAACAAATACCAATTAGTTAAAATACTTTACAGAGCTCCCTTCTCAAATGCAGTAGGAAAAATACAATAGGAAATCTAAAAGAACAATAACTCTTCCTGATTTCTCCTTTGCTTTGCTGTTTTTGACATACCAATGATCAGTTACTCCCTTTTTTAGTTATACAGTCACTGTAAATAGTGCTGAGAGCCCTTACAGAGCTCCACTACAGCCATTTCACTCTCTGTTCCAAATTACAATTTGACTCTTCCATGTTTAAAAAATTAGGTTAAATGTTCCCTGAAAACAACCACTACCACATTACTACCATAACCACCACGGGTGCCAAAAATGCTTTCAATAAAATTTACCAAGTCAGTGTTAAAATGAGATTAAATCAATGTGAAAGACCCAAGTCCTTGCCACTGTAAGGGAATTGACACTGTCAGTCTCCTTTGGACACACATTAAATATTTATCTAATTGGAAAAGCCAACTGTTAGGGAAAAAAGGTCCATTTGTAGAAGTAGCAAAATTTAAAAGGGCAAACTGCTTCATATTTAAACACTCATTTTTATCTTACCAGCTAACAGACTTGAGAAATCACTGTCAGGCATATCTATAAAGCAATTTCAAGTGCTAGTACTAGGTTGTGGGTAGAAGAAAAATCACTTACAAACATATATAAAAGGTGCCCTTATACAAAACCTGTAATAGGTGTACAACTTTGCTAAAGGTATCTACCCTATTGATTAGATATATTTAGAGCACAGAAAGCTATTGTGTGACAATTACCCCACAATCTTTGAATTGCTTATGCAACTTAATATCATAACCGAAACAAAGTTTTTTTTTTTAATTAAGTAGCAACTTATTAATGATGGAACATAATCCTGGCTCTCTCATCAAAACCTACCTTCTCTAATCAAAAGGCTCATAACCATTCCCCAGTTCCGGGCTTTATTCTCTCTGATTCAATCTAAACCAATCTCTCAATTGATCTCTTTGACTTTAATCCATCCTCCACACTGTCAGAATACCTATCTTCCTAAAAAACAAACATAAGAATTTCGTTCTTTCCTATTCATAGTAGAGCAGAAAAACCAACCCCTCAGCATAACATTCCTACTACAAATCTGTCCCAACCTGCCTCATCCTCCCACTACCATTTCTTGTCTCTTGCCATTCAACCCTCTTAAACACTGAATTCATACTTCCAAATGCTCACACCTTTGCTCCTGCCTTCCCTCTGCCTGTAACCCTCTTCTCTTCACCTGCACCTGTCAAAACCCTACTGTAGGCACAAAATCTTTGAACCACCTCTCCCAGCCTCAAAACCTTTAAAATGCCATTCCCTTTTGCATACTTTGTCTTGATATGAGGTCTTATAGCTGTTGGGGGATGTGCCAGGTAAACTTTTATTCTCAGCATGCCATATAACAAGAAGCCCCAAAGCATCTTCTGCAATCTCATTTAAGATGCATTATGTCGGGTTTTTATATTGCTCTATCTACATTTGTTCCCCCGGGAAACTTTCTGCTCCTTGAGATTTAATTCATCATTTCTGTGTCAACCCCAGTACTTGAAAAAGGTTAAGCACTCAAGAGTCTTTGGACTGTATTGATATACAAACATCTGCATTGGCAGGATGGCCAAATTCAAGCTGATTCATAGTCACAGGAGGTTCTCAATGAACAGTTTTTGAATACTGTCCAATCTAGGCATTTTAAACTTTTTTTTTTTTAGTAGAGCAATCCTGTTTTCAACAAGGATTTTATTTGAAAGCCTAAGATGTAGAGCAGATAAACTCCATTCATGTTAAAACTTGAAGGAACCTATCCACATGCTTCCTACTCCCATCCCCAGCCATTAAAGGGAATCTGAAGAACACAGCTTAAAATTTACTTCACAGAAGTTAAAAAAAAATACAGAGGAAGAAGATATTCACCCCAAATTCTAATACCTTAAAACCCTTTTTAAATTTTATCTGAAACAGACATTTCTTATCTATAAATTGTCAAGTAAAATGAATTGTTAGAATAGGAGAATTATTTTACAGCATTTCGTGAATGATTACATGGTTTCTAGTAACAGCCAGTCTTTAATATTCTTATTTTAAAAATTATTCTATAAAGTGATCTGCTTAAAGGCAATGTGCTGCAGCGTTTTCATGCTCAGCTCTAGAATCAGGTTCACTTTCAGCTACGTCACTTACTAGCTGTAGGACAAATTACCCAAGCTCATTTCTTTTTAGGATTTCCTCATTTGTAAAATGCAGAAGGAAAAAAAATAGTACCTATTTCACAGGGTTTTGGTAAATAGTCAATAAAGTAATACAAGTATGAGCTTAGAACAGCTACCACATAGAGTCCAGTTAGTACACTGGAGTTTGTTAAGACCCATGATGAGAAAAGCAAATAAAGAGTATCAAGGGTGTCATTGGCTGGATTCAGTGTTTTACAAATGAAAAATTGTGTGCCCACTGAGATTGTAAGTATGTGCAGGTTGCTAAAAGTTTGCATTGTTCATTTTGTTAATCAAAGGACCTTGCCAACTGATTTAGCAATCCGCTTTTCCTTTCCAGTAAAACCCCCAATAATAATACAAAATTTCAGTGCATGTAGGTACACATTTATAATGTTTCCAGTTGATAAGTCCTGCTAAGTTAACAACGTAGCTATCCAAATGTTTACTGAATGCTTCTGTTCACCAGCCATCTGGATTTCTGTGAGGGAATATCATTCATCTCCAGGTAAAGCCATTCTGCAGATTCCACAGCAGTGTCTGTGCTGATTTTCAGCACTCCAGAAGAAGTTCCTGGAACTCAGCGGAGCAAATGTCTATTAGAGAAAAGTAGGAATTTCAGAGAAGAGCCTAAAATGGGAAAAAAAGAGAAACCGATTCCAAATAGTCTGAAAATAAAACATCCTGCTTATGTTGTCATTGTGAGGACAAATAAGGGTTGTCTCAGAGCTCCCTATTTAATCATTTCACTGGACTGGAAAAGCAAAGTGCAAACCTGGATAATAAAACAAAGGAAAGCTATCAGGTGGTGGTCACAGATTTCAGAAACTGTATTTGACAGTCAGCTGGGCTGTAAAATGCTTCTGCAGAGTTAGTTCATGGACAGTCCTTCCTGCTTCTGATGCCCAGACTCACTGCAGAGGCTCAGCACAGTCCTGGGAGTGTGGGAACCGAGCAGGTTGCCTGCCGTGGATACCTCTGTCATACCCAAACAACTGTGAACCAAGCTTGGAATCAGAAAAAGGAAATCTCTCTTCTTGCAAAATTAAGACAGCAAGAGACTCACAGCCGTCAGAGAGTCCCACAAACCAATGGTTCTCAAATTTCAAACTGCAAAGAACTTGCCTTAGAAATTTTAGAAGATTGCTACATGGTAACAATTTTCCCAGTGTAGTAGAAATTTAACCAAGTGACTTGACTGGGCAGAAGACTGAGTAACCCAATGACCTACAAGATGGTGGCTCCCCTACCACTGCCAATACTACAATGTTGGTCTTTTAGCATGAGCTCATTTTCTGGGGTGGGAGTAAAGACAGGGAAGGTCACAAGATGGAGAGAGTGGTCCAAGGTACTCGAGAAGGAATGCAGTAGTGGAATTAGTATATCTCAGCTCCTGATCTTAGCTCTGGAGCATTCTTCCTATTTCTGTCAGACCACACTACCACTTTGGAGCTATGAGAACTGCAGAGAATACAGAAAGTTAGTAGTACCTCAAGGATTTTCCACTTTGGAGGCAGAAGATACTTGAGAGTTATGCTCCCTGACTGGCAGTGGTGGACACCAAATATTTTCAAGTGACTTTGTTGGAGATGCACATTAACAAGGCCACCAGACACAAAGTATGCGAAGAAACACATCCATGAGCATGTTGGAGACACTAGGCTGACATCCTCTGATAGCAATGGGAGCACCAGGCTAGTGACATAAACACCAAGCTACTAACAGACTGTGTGAATGTTAATTATCTCATTTGCATACTTTCATCAATCATGAGAAATAAAACTAGTAAGTACTCTGTTTAAAATTCATCTCACTTGAAGGAAAAGTTTCTCTATCTCAGCAATCTCAGTGTTTGGGCTTTTATCAAAAGTTGGCCAGAGGCCATTGCTAAAGGTAGGGATAGTCTCAGGTGCACACTGAACACCTATTCCGATCCCATCTCAAAGTTCTACCTTTTGAGGTAGCTAGAGAGTGCCAGCTTGGACCAACTCATGCTAACGCCCCCCCAGGAGATGACTTCATATAGAGCTGCTTTAATTTCGCATCCTCAGGTCTCCTTAATATAGACAATGATGACATGTCTACAAAAATGCTGATCACTGACCCTTGTAGAAAAACTTTGCAATAAATTCATTTTAGAGTTTAGAACAATGGCAGGAGATAAGTAAATTTACTGAAAACACCTATGTGTCACATCTTTTTTGGTTTTATTTTATTCTTTGCCAGATGTTCACGAGGAGGAGATAAGTATTGTTATATTCATTTTATAGATACATAGAGAACAGCTCAGGTAAGTTACAATCTGTCTAAAGTAAACTGTGAGTGAAGGGCAGAATGTAGATCAGAATTCACTTTGGTCCATTCTATTCTCCCATTGCCTCTCTCAACAAAAGTTTAATTTCTCCTTTATAGATTAAAAAAAAATGGGAACTTATTGCAATTCCCTTCTAGAAAATTCTTCTAGGATATTCATTGCTCAAAAGCCATACCTCCTGGGTTCTTTTTTTTTTTTTTTTCCTTAAGATTTTATTTTTTAATGAGAGACACAGAGAGAGAGAGAGACTTCAGCAGAGGGAGAAGCAGGCTCCCCGTGGGAAGCCTGATGCAGGACTCATCCCAGGGTGACAACCTGAGCCAGTGGCAGACTCTCAACCACTGAGCCACCCAGGTGCCTCACTCTTGGGTTCTAATATTGTCTAATCTTATTTTAACTTTTTTTTAAAGTAGGCTCCATGCCCAGTGTGGAGTCCGATGCAGGACTTGAGCTTACAACACTGAAATCAAGACCTGAGCCAAGATCAAGAGTTGGACACTTAACCCACTGAGTCACCTAGGTGTCCCTATTTAATACTATTTTATTAGTAAAATGTTCTTGTAGCTTTTCACACATAGGTACCAAAATCCTCTGGAAATTAGGGGGACATAAATAATCAACAATTTAGGAAGCATTAATTCAGGCACTTTATTTTTTAACCACATGCTTCAAACTACAAGGTAGGAGCTTTATCTATAATAGATAGTTTGTAAAGTCACTTTAACATTGGAATTCTTAATATACCTTTTACCTTTGCCATGTTTGCCCATATTTACTAAGAATGATACCACATACATAACTTAATGCAGCATTTTTTAAAAATCTGGAGGAATAAGCAGACATGGAGACCAGTCAGATGTCACCTCAAACCCATACATGCTTGTTCACAAAAATTTACCCAGAAATCCTGCTTGGTGCCCTAGCTAACAGGCAGCTATCCTTGAGGAAGAGAAAACAGAATATTTTTCACCAGACTGCAATTTTCATTGCATCATATTCTGAAATAGGGCCACATACAATACAAAGGACATCTGCATTGGCAGTTGTGAAACATGCAGAATTTTGTAGGCAGTCGTTGGGAGTTCTGTGCCACAGGAGCATAGCTGAGTAATGGACAATGCCAGAGGTATTCAGCCTTGACACTTGCTTGGCTGCTTAATGAGATCATGAACAGTTATGTTAGCCTGTTGATAAAGCTGGACAAACCAGTCTTAAACACCAAAGAAATACAATCTAGGAATTTGGACTTAGTGATCATTGAATATTAGTTGCTGCCTATAAAAACTGAGTCACCCTGAAAAGATGTCCAAAGAGTACACTAAGGGGAGCTTCAACAAGAAATGCCATAAAAAGTTTGGCAAGATTCATCTGACCCAAAGACTACAGACTAATTACATGTGTTAAAGAGATTTCATCAGCATCCATAAGGATTAGTTGTTCTAATATCTACAAAGGCTGAGATGACATTTTGAGAACTACCTTTGTAGGGGAAGGGCTCCACGTGTAAGACTTAGGTAAAGTGGGTGTTATCCAAAACGATCTTTTTTAGGAGACAAAGTAGGACAATATTTTTTTTTTCATGAATTCTTCAAAGTAGAAATAGGATCCTCTGATTGAAATAAACTTTAATATCTGAAGGTCTTGGTATTTTAAAAACCAAATTACATCTCAGTCTAATATAAGGAATTGATTTTAAAAACAATATACAAACAATTCCTTTAATGATACAGGTTATTATTTGGTATAGGTTAAGTATGAAATAAATTATTTTTTATTTCTGAATTTTAAGTATGCATGTATCCCTTTCTTTTTTTAATTTAAAGATTTTATTTATTTATTTTAGAGAGACAGAAAAAGAGAATGTGTGCAAGTAGCAGGAGGGAGAGACAGCAGATTCTGTGCTAAGTGCAGAGCCCAAGAGGAGGCATGGTACCAGGACCCTGAGATCATGACCTGAGCTGAAATCAAGAGTAGGATGCTTGTCCCACTGAGCCACCCATGCACCCCAACATGTTTTCCTTTCTTGAACAATAGTTTTGCTTAGGAAAATACAAATCCAAAACCCATTTCTTCATTATCTAAATCAAGATATGTCAAGGATAGAATTTTTAGGAAAAGCAAAAAAGATAATAATCCTAAAGCAAAAAAAAAAAAAAGAGAGAGAGAGAGAGAGAGAGATAGGAGAAGGAAGAGGAAGGTGAATCCACAGGCTTATGTTATGAAACCATAAGCACAACTGAGGGTCACATAACTTGGGGACAACATAGTAGCTTCTGATTCTCTCTTCTCATATGTGCCTTGCTGACTATGTCAGCTTTTGTCTCTCAGCCTGGCTCTGTATAGGACACACCTGTGGGCAACTCAGAGCTTACAGCCTCAGACCTTGTAGCCAGAGAAGATAGGAAGCTATCACTAACTCTGGTAAGACAAATGTCAGGGAAGGACCCTGGGCAACACAGTTTGGGTCACATACTCAAGCCTGGACCGAATGCCTTGGTATATGCTATCTGAAACAGCCAGAATCCTAAGTCTCCCAGAGGCCAGGGGAAGAACTAATTTTAATTATCAGCCACCATTAGAACCAAATGATCAGAGGTGAGAAGAAGTACATCTGAACAGGCAAAATAGTAAGTATTCATTTCCCAAAATATTCACAATTAACATTGCAATTACCCCAAATGTATCCTTTTTTATTTAAATCAACATTTCACACACATACACATTTTTTGTCCTAAAAAGTATACACTGTATTCTGTACTTCTTAAAACAATTTTTTTTAATTGTACACATTTAGTACAAAATAAGTTGTGAAACACTGTTCTGGTAATTTCTCAAAGACACAAATAGAATCATTTTTACATAAAGAGCATTTCCTTTGCATCCAGAATCACTGGTCTTTAAAATTTAGGATTTCATTCAAAGGAAGAGAATGTGAATTTGGAATACAGAAGAGAGGCGATAAAAACTGTCTCTGCAAACACTAGGAAAAAGATGCATTTTTGGCAAATAAGAACGTATCTTCAAAATCTGCTTTAAAATACTTTGGGGGTAGCCCCGGTGGCTCAGCAGTTTAGTGCCGCCTTCAGCCCAGGGCGTGATCCTGGAGACCCGGGATCGAGTCCCACATCAGGCTCCCTGCATGGAGCCTGCTTCTCCCTCTGCCTCTCTCTCTCTCATTCTCATTCTCTGTATCTCTAATAAATAAATAAAATCTATAAATAAATGAATAAACTTTGGAAAAGATCATATTCTATAATACTCCAAATTGAGTTCTAAGCTGAGATAATTTTTTAAAAAAAGTATAGGACTCAGTAAATCCAACTTAGGCTGTGTTGAAAAGATGTCAATTTAATAGCTCGTGCATAGGCTGTCATAATCTTCCAGGTGGGTCAGATTGCTTACAGCAACCACAGGGACTCTGACCAAATCATGCTCTCAAAAGCAAGTTTCTGACTTCAACAGGAAGTGTATTCTAAACTTCAGGCCAAAAGTAGGCATCAATAAAAAATCTTTGTAAGCCAAGGGTATGCCTTGAAGCCAGAGGTCAAGAAAATGCACTGAATTAAAGTCAAATAAGGTACTTGGAGTTAGAACAGCTCAGACACTAAAGATCAATACCAAAAGCAGCAGCAGCATCAGGAAAGCAGAACAGAACCTGCTTCTGGAGAGCGAGAACAAAAGTACCTTGCTTGGAATATCACTCATGCAATTGTAGAGATGAGCAAGTCACCATATGCATTATGCAATTAAAGTGTATTTATTCAAAACAAGTACAAACCTGATGTAAAATTTCCTTTAGTTGAAAAGCTAAAGTACCTTCTAGGGGTTTTCTTATATCTGTTTTCTGTATTGTGATAGAAGTCTTGTGTTTGTGTATGGACCAAGGCAACAGGGAAACTGGGAAGAAGGCAGGGCACCAAATGGCAAACAGGGATCAAACAACAACAACAAAAATTCTGGCCTCTAGCCACTTGCACCTGGTAGAGAGTGTCAAGAAAAACCACAGATTTATGCCTGGGGCTTTGCAAGTTTTTAAAAAAATCTATTAATTCTTTCAACAAATATTTATTAAGTATCCATTACCTGTCAGGCAGTTTGCTAAGAGGTAGAGATGCAAAGATGGAGAAGACAAAATCTCTTTCCTTGAGAAGATTACAATGTCCGAGGGAGGCTTAAAGTAAAATTTACATTATGAGCAAAGGTCTAAGCACAGTATAAATTCAGTGAAAACTCAGATGAGAGAGCATTTCATGTTAACTGATGAAAATAAGTGGGAGTCTAGAATCTAGCTATAGAGAATGACACAATATTCAGTGTAAAACTAAGGCCAAATCAAAAGACTAAACTGAAGTTTAAAACTACCAGTGGGTAAGGAAATCATGTCCAAACATATTTCTTGTAAATGTTGAGTACTTCCTGCTTTGGGATGGGCCAGAAATATCAAGATAACAAGTTGAGTATATTCTGCTGAAACCAGGAAGTAAAGAGGACCATGAAAACTAAACCTGAAAAAAAAATTAATGAAAAGAACACTTAAAAGAATTAACAGACCAAAAAAAAAAAAAAAAAAGTAGAACTTGGAATGAGACCTAGGAAAGAGATAAATGTTTGTTCATGTTTGAGATATCAGTTCATGGACTCAAGGTAGTGTCTGCTCCCTTCAATCAAGAAATCTTACAGAAAGAGTTAAGAAGAGTCCTAATATGTCCCTTATTCAGCAAGACTTGTAGTACAGAGAACTTCAAATTCTTCCAGGCTCCCCCTTTCCTCTTCTCTCCTTCCATGACCTCTTGTAAGGCTTTGATCATTTGAAAGGAATGTGTGGGTGGTGTGTAACCTTTAGAAAACGTTTTTCTGCCAATTTACTAGAGGGAAGTTTTCTTTTTCTTTTTTTCCCCTTGCCCTAAGTTCTGACAAAACCACGCCTCACTGCATTGTGTAAAGCCACTCAGAGGCGTCCTTGAAAGACTCCAGTGAGAAGGGGAGGGAGCCAAAGCTGTGAAACCAGACAGCACCCCCTCAAAACCAGATTGTTGTGGCCCCAAATAATCCTGTCTCTTTGTGTGGGATGGCTAGTGGTTGGTGAGTCATATTACCAGGTGTATTTATAGAACATGGATTAAAAATAAATAAATAAAAAGCAGTTATTGCCTCTTGAGAGTCTCAGAATAAGCAGAGAGAATAGCCAAAGGAATGTCTGAAAATCACATGTACTACTGTTATGAGAGAGCAGGCTGGCTTGAACAGATCAACTCAGGATAAAAGAGTTCATTCAAAAGACTGGGAATCTGATGGAGTCTTCTGTATTGTCCCCTACTTCTTCATATAGTGGCACACACTTGAAAGATAATCGATAAAATTTGTTACGGAATCACTAGCAATGACTGTCAATGAACGAGTTGGTTCTCATTTGTTTCATTAATCTATTTCCTGTTTCAGTTTGAAATATGCCTGATGCATAAGAATATCCCTTTTCACTATGTCTTCATTTTATATTTAGTGCATATTAAAGTTACTTTTATAAAATGAAGTAGTTGAGCTCATGGCAACTATATTGGGTAAAGAAGATCTGAAGTGGTAACTGAGTAATGAATACCCTCCCTCAAAAAGTCACTTATTGATCAGGTAACTGGAGTTACCAACTAGTAAGCTGAGCTGGGCAAAGTTTTCCTATTTTAGGAGCTCAGAACCCCTCAAATACTTCTGAACTGCTTCCCAGAGCAAGTTCCTCAGGAAGAAACAGGACCTTAATAAAAGACCCAAAAAGTAGTTTCAGTTTTGAAACAGCAAAAGTTATACAGTGGTGGAGAGATGGGTGTAAAGTATACATACACACTTCAAGAAAGGATATCAACCACTGAGGCCACTAGGTTTTTGCAGTCCCAAAAAAAGTGGTCTCTAAAATCAGATGTGTGGACCCAAAGGACGTGCAAAATCATCCACTTTGATGAGGGGGGAAAAATTAGAACTTACATCTTTATATCTAAGATTGTCTAATAAAATAAATAAAACTTTACTAATATTTAATATATAGATTCTAAATAATATATATATTAGGTCTATACATATTTGTAGGTTCTGTGTTCAAATATCTTTCTCTGACTGGCTTATGTTATTCATTGGCTTTTTGTGTTTCATTTACTGTGTTTCCTATGTTTTATTTTTTTTTAAGATTTTATTTATTTATTTAGAGAGAGCGCACATAAGCTGGAGGAGGAGAGGGAGAGAGAGAATTCCAAGTAGATTCCACACTGAGCTCGGAGCCCTTTGTGTGGCTCAATCTCATGACCCTGAGATCATGTTCTGAGCCAAAATCAGGAGTCAGACACTTAACTGACTGAGCCACCCAAACACCCTCTTCCTATGTTTTAGAAGAGAACTGGAATACAGGAGCATTCAAAACATTGTTTTTTTAGTGAACTAGAAAACATTTGATTATAAAGATTGGAGAGTACTGACTCAAGTGTGATAAAGGTGAGGTTTTTCAAATAATTAAATCAGAACAAGCATCAAATAGTGCTTATGCCTTTGCCACATTGTATAGATCAGAAAGATCCACACCAGTGGCTTCTAACTCCTTTGGATAAGGAAAGGATTAAGCATAAAAGTTTGAGACCCAAAACAAGCCTCCCTGTGGGCCAGAGAGGGAAGCATCATCATCATCTGGAGTTGGCCACCAGAGGAGGCCAGGGGAAGCCATGTAATGGAAGAAGATCTGGAGGAGTCTGGATTCTAAGAAACTCAGAGACACACAGAAATCCCAACCTCCCTCACCGTAAATGCATTAAAAACTACATGAAATCCATCTTAAAGCAGACTGGAAAATTTCCCCCTTTTTCTCAATTTGAGAGAAAAAGAGAATATCTTGGCCCGCTAAAATAAAAATAAAAATCAGAGCTCCCACTAAGAAAGAAATATGGATTTGTGAGTCATATAGTACTGGGTTTAAATACCAATTCACCTACTTATTACCTGTACAATTTTGAACAAACTCCTTCATTTCTCCAGCCTCACTTTTATCATGAATTAAAAAAGAAAGGTGAACACCTTTCACAGATTTGTTGTGGTGATTAAATAAATTAACAAAGCATTTCCCAAATTTTAGTCTTTCTTATAATGCTTCAAAATTTTATTCATTCTAACACTTCTAGTATTATCTCTTATTTTTTCTCTTAAATTCAGGCATTTAAAAAGAAAACTTTGTATCATTGTCATAAATTATCACTTATCATACATAAAAAGCATCAGAAAGAGGAATACGTTCTCCTAAAATTAGGGAAACCACATTTTTTTTAGTTGCCCGGACAGTTCATTTCTGTTGTCCTAGTGTATTTATTAATAACATTCCTTTTACTCACAAAAATATTTCAGTCTAGACAATAAATGATGGGAGTCACTTGACCTAAAATTTTCTGTGTACCCCCAGGGGTGTACTTAATATTGGGAAACATGGGCTCACACATGTGAGCGCCCAACAGGGCACCTGGCACATGGGAAGAACCAACCATGATAATTTTTCTCCATTCCTGGAGTGCATGTGAGATGCTAACCATAGTCCTAATAGCTCCAAAGTCTAAAGAGAGTACTAGGTTTGAGGGGGACAAACTCTGTGGAAGCAGGAACAGAGAGAGCAACAGCTGTGGTCACTGACCCTTTCACGTCTTTGTAGCCTCACATGCTAGTATCAAAAACAGAAGTGCTTCAGATACCAGGTAATTCTGATATAGGTATATTAATGAATAAGCATGATTTAGCATCTCCCAAAGGTAAAAAACTGATATTTAACAAAACAAAAGAGCAAACCTCCAGTTACAAAATAAAGACTAGGGATATGATGTACAGTACGATGACTGGAGTTAACACAGCTGTATAGTATATTCTAAAGTTTTTGAGAGAATAGATCCTAAGAGTTTTTACCACAAGGAAAAAAAAACACTTTTGTTTTTCTTTTTTTTTTTTTAATTTTGTATCTATATGAAATAATGGATGTTAACTAAACTTAACTATGGTAATCATATCACAGTATATGGGAGCCAGTCAAATCATTATGCTGTACACCTTAAACTTATACAGTATTATATAACAATTATATCTCAATGAAACTAGAAAAAACAAATTTAAAAAAATACCTGAAAAAAATACCTGAAAACAATAAATCAACAAAGTATCTTTTTTTCTGTATTTATATACACATTAATATATTCATATAGTATATACATAGTGTTATTTATAAATGTATCATATGTATAATAAATACCAGTAATATGTATACATATAATATGTCTACCTACAATAAAGAAAAAACACAGGAATTGGTGAAACTCTAGAAATTCTGAGAAAATAGAATTTTTAATCTGATCTCTGAGTTAACAAATTTGGTGATGACTGAGAAGGAGGGTTGATTTTAGATTCTCTTAGTTTTTCTGGAATTACATAAATGAAAACTGCACTAAAATCAAGCAAATCAACTAAAATTTTAACATCTGAATCTATTACCTTCTACAGCATAAAAAATATTTTGTTGAAATGATAAATTACCACTGTTAATATATAGTTAAAATAGACAATAATTATTTAAAGAAAAAGATGAATTGTGAGTAGGGATATGAACCATTTTAAAAGACTGTTTGCATGTTTGCAGAACTCTTGTCTTCCAATGAGAGTTGTAATCTTACAAGAAATGTCTTGATTTTGGTAATAAGTACCAAGTACTAATGCTAAGGCAAAAAGAATGTTTCCAAGAATACAGGGTAATATGAGTAAATCTTAAAACTGATCCCATGTGCCTAGATATAGAATATAATATCATATTTTTAACTAGTCGGGAAATTTCCTTTTTCATTCATAGCAACTATGTCAATTCCATGACAAAATGACAAAATGGATTCTGCATTGTGTTAATAAGGGTGTTTAGTAGAGTTCTACTTGTAATATATGCTCAAAATGTTACAAAAGTGTGTGCTAAATAAAAACACTGCCCATGTGAACATGCCAAACACCAGAAAAAGTAAGAGAAATAACTAGATGACTAATAAACAAAAACAGATACAGGAAAATATGAGCATTTTAAAAGGTCAAAGAAAAATTCAAGTAGCTAGAATTCTGTGCATTTGCCCTCTGAGGCTTTCTGAAAACTCCTTTAGTGGCAAAATACCTTCCCAAGTGAAGTAGTTTTGCAAGTGGTTTCAACTCCTCTGATGTGTTACTGTCTAAATCAAGAAAACACTTCCTTTGTCTGCTTATCTGTAGGTGCTTGAGTATGCAGAAAGGATGAGGTTCCAAGTGGAAGGTACTTCCCCAATACCTAGTAACCTGTAGTTCTAAATGCTGGGCTGTTTGCACATTCAAAAGGTAGTTTTTAAAACAAGTATAGACATTTTGTGTAAAAAGATATCCTCTGTGGTTTTTCTTTAGAATAGAGGGGAAAAAGATTGTAAGATATACTTCATTATAAGGTAGGATCTTAGGTATAGATTAGTATTTTTGTTGTTGCTATTCTCTTAGAGGAAATTTTTATTCAGGGTTAAATTGAGGCTACCTCTAAGCAAAATAATGGAAATATGAATGGAGATGGAATTCAGGCTAGGCCTTTTTCTGTTTTTATTACTGAGTTTCACTCATTCATACAGTCACTATAATACTTATAAGTTACTACCTTTTCCAGAAGCATTTAAATGTTAAAGGTATATCCTCTCTCCAAATTCATCTAGAGGTTCAATATAATCCTGATGAAAATTTCCAGAAGCTTTTTTTTCCCTCAAAACAAGCATATTCTTAAAGTTACATGAAAATGCATAGGACCTAGAATCATCAAAGTAAGTCTCAAAAAGAACAAAGCTAAAAGAATTATACTACCTGGTTTCAAGATTTATTATAAAATTATGTAATCAAGACAACGTGATAGCTGCAAAAACTGGGCATACAGGGAATAGGATGGAAAGTCCAGAAGTAGAGCCATTCATATAAAGTCATTCAGTTTTAAACAAAAATGCCAAGACAAGTCTTTTAAAGAAAATGGAACACTTAGAGATAAGTGTGAAAATCAGTAAAAGCCTTGGCCTTATTTTATTTCATGTTATAAACAAAAAAGTAAGTGGACCCTCAATGTAAATATGAAAGCTAAGCTATAAAGCTTATAGAAGAAAATATATAAGAAAATCTTTTTGACCCTGAGTTAGGCAAGAAAAATTTTAAACACACATATGCACATACACATATAAGCATGAACTATAAGAAAACAAAAAGTCAAGCCACAGACTGCTAGAATTCATTATCTAATAAAAGACTTATATTCAGAATATACAAAGAGCTTTTATAACATAACTTTAAAAGAAAGAATGGGCAAAAGATATATAGACATTTCACACAAAATAATATAAATCTACAATATGATTGGCTAATTGCCACCTGAAAAGATATTCAACATTATTAGACATAGAAGAAGTATAAATTAAAACCACAATGAATACTACCCACAAACACTAAAGTGGTTAATTTTAAAAAGACTAATAATACCAAGTGTTTTCAAGGATTCCACATCCTTCCATGGAGAAAATGGAACCCTCATACACTATAAGTGGGAATATACAATGGTGCAACTACTTTGCAAAAACTGTTTTTTGTTTGTTTTTAAGTTACCATATGACCCAGCCAAATGGGTCCCAGTTATTTACTCACATGAAATGAAAGCATATGTCCACAAAAGACCTGTATATGAATGTACATAGCTTTATTCATAACTATCAAACCCTGAAACCAACATAAAATCCATCAAAAGGTACATAAATAAAATACTATATATATATATATATATATATCACTGTGTATATAGACATATATACACATTCCTTTTATTGCTCAACAATAAAAGGAATGAACTACTGATATATGCAACAAGGCAGCTGAAGCTGAAAATCAGTATGCTGAGTTATAAAAAAACATATAGAAAGCTTGTGCTCAGGAAAAGTGGAAGAAGTTCAGACTAGATAGGTAAGGGGGCAATGCTGTGAATATCTTGCATTCAAATGAGTTTGAATTTATCATATAAAACAGTTAAGAATTGAAGCAGGGAAATGCTATAATTAGCTCTAGCAGGAGGAAGACTAGTTAAAACACTATCACACATGTTCAAATTATAAAAAAAAAAAAAAAAAGAACAAGGGAATAATACAACATTCAAGGTAGTAGTTGCCTCTAGAGAGAAGAAGGATATAAATTAAGAGAGGGGCATAGGTAGATGATAGAAGTTATTGTCCTAGTCTTGGGTTAGATTGTGTTCATTGCCAAGATTATGCTTCAGATTTTGGTATGTCTTATATATTGTATCTTGTATAGATCATGCTATCATGCTATCAAGAAAGAAGGCCATGTGGAAATATGATAAAAGAAAAAACCTACAGGAATAGTTTGAACAACATATAATAAGGACTGATGTAGGATGGGGGTGATGGTAATGGGAATGGATAGGAATAAAGTCACTGAGTGGGAAAGAGAAGGAGAATGAAAGAAAAGGGAAAAGATAGAAATAACCTCTAGAACACTAGCTCAGAGAATTGTATGAAAAAGAAAGCCATCTGATTACTGAAAGATATTTGAGAGAGGGCTTCTCTAAACCTTTTAATGTCATATAATAACCATGACCATCTACTTGAACTGTACAGTTAATCCAGGAACCTATGAAACCTCAAATGTAAAGGCCTATTAGAAACACAGGTAATAATATCACAACAAGGAAACATATAGATGTACTTGTTATAATACAACATTATAGTTCTTATAACAGCACAGATTACAAGAAATACTTTAAAATTCTTAGCACTTTCGGTGCTGCAAAGGTATATTACCCATATATAAAGTGGCCTGGTTTTTATGCTCAAGTCAACTATGCCACATACCAAAGAAATCTGAAACTGACAAGCTGAAGATAGACTGTCAAATTTCAGGGCATGTGAAAACTCTTATTCCTATAAAAGAGCTGCAATAAAGGCTCTGTTGAATCACATCAGGCTTTCACTACTCAACTGTGAGTTAAAAACAGCTCCTTTCCTTAGTCTTACTTGCCCTGCTCCTGGCCTTAAGAGAAGTGAACAAGGAAAATCAAGGACCATGGGGAGATTACCAAGAAAATTTATTCTGGCCAAATTCTCAAAACAGGTTCAATTTTAGTTAACCTAAACCAACATTTAGGCACCAACGTAAGTGCTCTTATGCTTTCATTAGAGTTTTAATGCCAAATAACAAAAGTCTATCCTAGATGTTTACATTAACAGTGGGGGTTTTTACCTTGTCTACTCTTGCTGTCATGTCTTAGAGTCATATAGATTAAGAAGTGCTGATATACACTGGGGGATGTATGGAATTGTCAAATCATTGTACAGCTGAAACTAATATAACACTGTACATTATACTGGAATTAAAAAATTAATTTTTAAAAAAGACACATACGGGGCAGCCCCGGTGGCTCAGCAGTTTAGCACCGCCTTCAGCCCAGGGTGTGATCCCAGAGACCCGGGATGGAGTCCCACGTCGGGCTCCCTGCATGGAACCTGCTTCTCCTTCTGCCTGTGTCTCTGCCTCTCTCTCTCTCTGTCTCACATGAATAAATAAATAAAATCTTTAAAAAAAAAAAAAGACACATATCTAACACATCTAGCAGAGTTTCATTTTGAGGAAGCATCTTGAGATGAATCTTAGAATTCAATGGAGATGTTTGAAAATAACTGGTTTTTAATCATACTTTTTTTTTTTTGGTGCAAAATGGTGGTTTTATTAAGGCATGGGGACAGGACCCATGGGCATAAAAAAGGGGCTGCTGCCTGCTGCTTCCACCGCCCTGGGATTATGAGGAACAAATGATTATATAATTTGGGGTTGGGAGAAGTAAAGATAAGGGAAATTCCAAAGGGATCTTCATATGCTAAAGAAGACACCTGATACTAGAGGCCTTGGTTTATTAAACCAAGGTTGTTTTTCCCTCTAGCAAAGGCATTACTATTAAGATAATTAGGAGCTTTCTGAGGAAGGGTATACTCTGCCTGCCTCAAGTATCTGCCCCTGCACTGCAGGTGATGCGGACATTTAATTTTATCTACATTTCCTTCTGCCTTTGTTTCTCACATCGTATCTCCCTCCTGCCCCACCCCCCAACCCTGACCCCAACAATTTTGACCCTTAAGTCTTTAAGGTTGCTGAGGGTGGAAGGTCTTATCTCCTGTAATTTCTTCTTGTGAATAGGGACATAAAAATGTCCCTACCTATGGGTCAACACTGGTCAGCTAAGGAATTTATTATATAGGAGTTACTAAAGGCAGAGGCAGCCAATCCAGAGTAGACAACATATATGAACCTCTTTGGATAGAAGAATCATCTGTCCCTGGAAGTTACTGCAGTGAAGGAGTCGTAGTACCAGGCAAGGAGACACCAGAAAAGACAACAAAATAAGGTTAATATTAAGAGAAAGAGAAGCCTGAATGAAGAGACCTTTGGTGGTTAACTAAAATTGTCCTCTAGTCCTTTATCGTTGTTTGAAGAGAAATTTGAGATCTTCCACTGGTTCACAGGAATGAGAAGGCAGGTTAGTTTGCTCACTGGTTTCCTGTAAAGGAGATACAGATTTTATTCTAGATATACAAGCCCATGAAAAATGTCCCTCTAATTTTACTGCAGTGGGAGTATATATATGACCAGTGGGGTCCCTTCCATTTTGGAGTAAAATCTCCTCCTTCCCCTGCTCTGTTAAGACTTCCAATCCTTTAAGTAAACCACGTCTCCAGGGTTTATATGAGGTGGGTTGCTAATGACTGTCAAATCAAGTTTAGGGAGGATATGGTTTGCATATTCATTTAGAGATTTATGAATTAACCCGGCCTCACGTGAATAATTAAAAAAGCATTATAGTCTCCATCTATAATATTTGCTCTTCCAGACTAAGGAAACTTTTTCTTAAGACATCAGTGAAATACAAAAATAAAAATAAAGTATTCCTCTTTGAACAAATTGAAGCCTTTAACTTTTCTCTCTACTTGAACCCTCTGAAATTCAAAAGGTCTCAAAAGAATTCTTTCTTCCAGGGCAATCATAGTCATTTGCATAAATTCAATAAGCATCTGTTCTCCTTGTAACAGGACATCACTGGAAACACTGGTTATTTTACCAAGACTTTCACTAAAATGTCATATTTGAGAGACTTGTATAGACTCCGATATGACCAGTTTTAAGGAACTAAGGTTGACTTCATGAAACGTGGAGCCATAAAGCCCCTTGGAAATATTGGCCTGATACCTTGGTTACGGAGTTGCCAGCAGCCTCACCAGGTGAGTAAAGAATGTCACTTCCTGGCAGGTGCAGAAACCTCACGATAATTATACTCTTCTTAACAGACAAAAAACTTTGGACTTGTACTCAAGCCTAGCTACCAATTATTTTGTTTTAAGTTAGAATAAAATTTGGCAGGTGTCAAGCAATCTCACATTCTAAATGGTTAGAAAAGCATGGGTAGGCCCTTAATTACAAAAATTCCTAATTGGCATATATGCAAATTAAGCACTACATTTACAGAAATTAAGTTACTTTCATTTCTTTTTTAAAATTTAGTTCCTTTGTCAGTGATTCGTATTATTTTTCCTTTCTGTAGTCATTTTTATTTCTACAAGTTGAGTAAATAATAGTCCTAGCAATCTTGAGTTTTGTTAGTGTCACTGTTGTTTCTCACGTGTACACACACTCACACATACACACCCCTAAAGGAAGAATCTAATGTGTTAATAACTCTGTGACTCTTTCCAATCATAGAGTGACCATTCCTATACAATTTTACATTTATATTTAATGAGCTCATTTATTAAAGCATATTTTAGGGCAACTATTGGCATAAAATTTAATCATTTCGATACAAATAAGCAAAAAGAACTTACACTTTCTGAACTTATTTTGATTCATTTTACTCTAACCTTTACTGAACTTTTACTGACACTTGATAGTTAGCTAGAAACTACAAAGACTATTTTTAAAATTAGATTCTTCAATCTGTTACTTTAAGAAGTTACAATCTGATTGTGAGAACAACATATACCCATGACAAGCAAAGGACATGGATATATTTAAGATAATGCAGAATAACTGATGTGCCTAAGAGAATGTGAACAAAAAACTTATCAGTGTAGAGGAAGCAGGAAAAAAAAGTCTTTAATTATAACTTAGGAAGTTTATTCATGGCGTTCTGGAGCATCTCCCTAACCCATTCTTGGGACTTAGGATACACTTTTTTTTTTTAAGGAGATACTTTCAAAGATAAAATGGAAACCTAAACAAAAATGTTAGTAAGGTTTGTGTCTTAGTCTATTTGGACTGCCCTAACAAATTACCACAGACTGGTGGCTTAAACAACGAACGTTTATTACTTAAAGTTCTAAAAGCTGGAAGGTAGAGCCACTGGCAGATTCGGTTTCTGCTATGGGCCCGTTTCCTGGTTCATAGATTGCTGTGTCCTCACAAGGCAGAAAACTGAGAGAGCTCTCTGGGATCTCTTTTATAAACGCAAATTCTTGAGGGCTCCATTTTCATAACCTAATCATCTCCCAAAGGCTCCATCTCCTAATACCATCACAATGGGAGTTATGATTTCAACATATTAATTTAGGCAGACACAAATATTCCATCTATAATGGCTGGTGACACAGTAATCTTGAGGTGTGCTCTGAGGTTTTCGTTTAAGTAATGAAATAGTTATGGGACCTATCAGCCCTAAACGGTGACACAAAGAGGGAATCATTAAAAACTTGTTGAGGAAAATTACAACTTCTCCTTAGTTTCTGGGATACAGGAAGGGAGTTCTTCGCTAGGGAAATTCTAAGTGACAGGTCCTTTGGTGAGATTTATTTCAGAGGCTGGTTGATAAACTGTGTGTGTGTTTGTGAGTGTGTGTGTAAAATTTAATGACTTGATTATGAATTTTAACTTAGTTCTATCAAAAGAGTACCACAGTTTCAAAAAATAAAACCTGCATTGATGGGTTCTCCCTGTGTAGGATCTATCCTTTATTTTCTTCTTGATCCTCAATAGGACCTGCTATGGCAGTTTGGAAGAGATAAGGTGCCTTTTATATTGAGAACCATTTTCGGTCATGGATTTTGTCATATGGAGCCAAAACCATTTGAAAATGAGGTGACAGTGTTGCTCTAACAGGCTCCTGAATTGTTCTCTGACTGGGATTATTGCTCCTCTTGGGCAGGAAACCATGACATGTGGCTCAACTGATTTACCAGAAGCAGTAATTGTTTAATGTGAAGGTTGTCAAGTTTCATTTTCCTGGTGCTGCTGTGCTTGCAGAAAGTTGGCTAGTGAGTTAGAGAAAAAGCCAACTGGGAGAAGAAATCAATGCTGCTTGAGTGCCACCTCACATCCCCCAAGACACCTCTTAAAACGTTCTGCCCCTGGGCTTTTTGTTATTCTCTTTAACTCCCTCCCTTGGCTTTCTTGTACTTTACAGTCTTCAATTCAAAGTCCTACTCAAATGTTCCAAAATGCAGAGGTACTTATCTTTACATTTCTCAATACCTGCTAGGTAATTCCACCTGTTGGTACCACCAGAATCTCAATTTCAAAATAACTAAAATTAAACCAATTATCTTCCCTGAGAAATCAGCCCCATTTCCTAACTTCTATATCCCTGTGAATTGCCAGATCATATATACAGCCACTCTGACAAGAGACTTCAAAATACCTTTGGACAGTTTAAAGGGAACTAATTTGGAAAAAGTCAGGAAAGCCCCCAAAGTGAAATTTGAACTAGTAGAAGTCAATACAAAACTCAGGAACCTTTCTACATTTTACTCTGCCTCATAAAGAGCTTGTAAATATGTTGCTCACACCAGACCATGACCCATATTTAGTTATGAGGTTCAAAATAATACTCAAAAACTTGATTTCTCAAGTATCTGAGTTACTTGCAGTGTTGGCATAACAAAAGGTTAGTAGAATAAAGAGAAATAAGAATCAAGAAGTAAGAATTTGCCAGAATTTTTCTACTACTTATCGACAAAAGATGTCCTGAGTGTGAATGTTTGTTCTAGATATCTTGCCAGATATCCCTCTGACAGTAGAGAGGGATGCATTAATCTGTCATGACTTTATTATGCTAGCCATTTAGACCATCAAAACTTCTCCTCCAATCGGTTGTTTCTCTGTTAATTATTTCTACCTAAATTAACATAACAGGCAGGCAACAAAAGAAATGAAGACAATAACATCTATTGTGGGTATTATGAGAATTTAATCAAGTTTCCTGGATGAGTTCAGACTTTGAGTTGGACGTCTGGTGTGTGACATAAGCAATGTGTATGCACACTCATGACAACCAATATCTTCACATCTGTTTGCCAATTCTATTGTCTCTGTGGGGGCTTGGGGAATTTGATACTGTCAGGAAACAAGCAGTGCCCCACAATTTCATGTTTCACATTAAACTGATACCAGCTTAAGACCCGGCCCACCAGTTTGAGAGGAAGTCAAGCAATCTTCAGTTCCTATCTCTGTCACTGAATCTGGGACCAGGCCAGTGCTAAAATGTGGCCTGATACTTCTACTTTCAATAAGGTAAGTACCTTAGCAACTCTCAGTCTGCAGTTGCTATTGTGCCATTGTGCCATTTGTTGCTTCATGAAGCAGGGAACTAATGCTAGCTCTCTCAGATTTTATCTGCTCAGAACTGCAATTCTGAGTCCAAGAAAATACCTGCCCAAGCAAGCCTGGACCTTCAAGAAAAGACTATTAAGCCAGCATCTCTACTCAAATCTGGGCCAAGTTTAGCCCCATGTGCCACATGCCCAAGATCCCAAGCTTACCTCTCAAGGGGTCCTGTTCCTTCAGTCCTATTCACAGCCTTTCCTATCTCTGTTCCATCACTCATCCAGCGTAGTTACAGACCTTGCCCTGATGGAATCTGAAACCATTATTTCTCAAGTTTGCATTTCTATCCCAGGCACAGACTACTTTCTTTTTTGTCCACCCCTTCCTCCTTTGGTAATAGTTTTAACCACCTATCAGAGTTTTCAAAAACTCAAAAGAGCCTATATATCTTCCTTAGGGACAAAAAGGATGTAGGTCTTAGATATATAAATTTATGTTTACCATTCCACGTTGGATAATTTCCATTCTTTCCTAATATATATGCATTTCAAGCACAGATTAAAAGTCGTCTCCTTACAGCAGAGAAACAAAACAATATACATCAAGTTAATTTCTAAATGGGTCATCCTGCTACAGAGATGTGAGAGTGTCTAATGTTAATTTCTAAATGGGTCACATTGCTACTGAGACAAAAGGTGTGTGACAGATCTGAGGCAGTAACAGAAGTTAAGTTGCATGGATAAAGGATAGGCATTTGGAGATAACTCATCATGGATAAAGAATTGGCTGAAGATCTGGACTCAAAAACAAAGCTGAAGTCAGGAGATTGGTAGTTTGGGGTACAATTTGGAGTGATCTGGGTCAAACTACTGGCTTTGCACCCTATGGAAGTAAAAGGGCTGTGTGTGTGTTCAGAACAAAACAAACAAAACTGAAAAAAGATTTTACCCATCAAGCCTCAACAACTCTGATAGAGGAATGGATAGGATTTTCCTACAGAAGACTGAGGCTAAGCTATAGAGCTCCAGAATAGCCCTGAAGGTTTATTAATTTACAGCTAGTGGTAGCAGGGACAAGAGGGGCAGAGTGAAATCCAAGCATGCTGGTGACTAGTGGAGCAACTTCTAAGGGAGCACCAAATGATGGCTTAGCAAAGTCAGCAGCTACCCGAGCAAAGTCAGTAATGCAGGCAAATTGGAGGTGGTAGCTTGAGCAAATTTACCGACTCAAGAGAATCCAAGAGTCTTTCCAAATCCCCACAATTGACAGCCAAGATGGAGACACCTGTTAAATAAGTCATGAAATAGGTTGTAGTGATTCCTAGAGGCTAGAAAAGAAGGGAAATAGTAAATGTTTGAAGTCTTGGTACCATATATGAGGGTTAAGGTTAAGGAGACAGCCATCCTCAGATCAAACAACAAAGTGTTTTTGAACCCACAAACAGGTGAAGCCTGATGAGGTAAATTTACATATTTAAATATCTCTGCCATTATAGAATTTAAGCAACCTTTCATTTATTTAATTCCCCTATGACATTTTTCTTTGTAAGTTGTCAAGTAATAAATTAGCTTTCTCATTTGTTTCGTGTGTATATGTATGTGTTTGGTAGTCAGTTTCCCTGAGCTAGATTATTTCTGACTCAACTGGTAAAATTATTAGTTTTTGGAAGCTGCAAGCTAAGAATCCAAATCTAGAGGCACTGTATACCAAGGAACATTCACATGAGGGCGTGAGATACCTACTGGGTCTTCTTTTACAATTTCACTTTATTTTTTCCATTCCTTACTATCATAATTGTAACCCAGGGCCTGATTAACTCATTTCTCTATCCAGTGAATCTTAAACACTGCTTCCATTATGCCTTTTCTAACTCGATTATTTCTACCTGAAATGCCTCTAAATCTTGCTATATTTCAAGGTCCAACTCAACTGTGACTTCCTTCATGAAAATTTTCCACATAACCCACCCAGATATTAACTATCCCTTCCAGGAAGCCTTAGGACTGTATACTTATGTTACACAATAGGGCTTCTTTATCCCCTTGTTTAACAGTTTGGGGGGTGGGAGTGGAATGGGTATAGATGTGTGTGTATTATCTCGTAATACTCAGTAATGATTCGGAAAGTTCTAACAAGTATCACACTTTTATATTCTGTATAGGTTCTCTATTCATGTTAAACCTTCCCTCCCACCTTGTTTGTCACCTACCTCAGGTTACCTGTTGTATTTATCCTTTTTTTCCCTTTACTTTTTTTCTATCAGGGTGATTCTTAAAGCCTGTATAAACTAATGTCATGTATACATAAAAGTATCAGAGTTTTGAGAGGGGGCAAGATTAGAAAAAAAATCTATTTGACAGATTTATCAAATCTATCATACTCCCTCAATCAGGAATGCATCTGACCCTTCAAAACCCTTAAATTTTAATAATTTTCTTCAATTCTTTTCAAATCCCCCCAATTATCTGTAAGAAGAAAAGCCTGGAGGAAGCATAAAATAGTGATAAATGATTCCTACATGATTCTCCTTCTTTCCTAGAGTTTCCGTTACTTGAATAATATTTAATGAACATCATGTTGATGACTCACAAGCAGATAATTCATCACCAACCAAACGAATAAAGTCAAAACTAAATGAGTCATGCTTTCATGTCAATGCTGCAAATTATACTATGCCTAAAAATTCCTTTCAGTACCAATTAGTTAAGTGAAATGAACCATCATTTAAAGCTACACTTTAAGAAGGACAAATCTTCATAGTCTTTCAGTAGGCAGGTGCAAATGTGCAACAAGACATTCCATCAGTATTTGTGCATGTGATAATTTTGTAAGGCCTCTACATTCTTGCCAAATTCAATTCTATAATTTAAGTAGAGAAAAAAAAAAAAACATCAAATAGTGAAACTGGGCTCATAAAGTAAAATATATCTCATAGGCAATGGCTCTGGAATGAAACAATTTTCATTCAAGTTTCACTCATTCAAGTTATAAGATATTTGATTCTGAGCCACCAAAATAAATCTAAGTTGGCCTTGCTCCAGTTTCTAGTAGGCTCTACTTCCTTGGTATGTGACACTGGCTGTACTATATTGTCCTCTGGTTTCCTCATCTGAAAAATGGACATTAAAATTACTACCTGTTTCACAGAGTTACTATGAGAATTGAAATAATCCATTTAAAGCTAAACTGTCTAGGCCAGAGTTCATGCTTGATAAATGTCATATATTATTACTATGTGATAACACAGTTATACCCTCACTATGTTTATGCAATACCAAAAAACCTTGATGAAAATAAAAATATCAACTATGTATTTTATTCTAGAGGCTAAACTGAAGAACAAAAGGATAAACAAGCATAGATTTAAAAAGCTGTAATGCTCTTCTAGGACTCAAATTTTTTGTATTTTGTATTTATTTACTTTGGTTTAGAACATATGAATCTATTGTAAGCACTAATCATTTGTGATCTTGAAAAAGATCAGTATATAAGCATGCCAAGTAATCTTAAGTTTCAACAATAAAATAATACTTGAAATTTTCACAGAGACTAACCTTTTAGCATGCTGTCTCTCTTGTACATCTATGATAAATCAAGCTAATGTGGGGCAGCACATTTTAAAAACAACAACTCAAAATCTTATGATCTTGTGCTTGGTTCATTCTGCTGTAAACATTAACCTTATTTAGTCCTTATATCCTCATTTTTACAAATTTACAGATGTATGGATCATTCACTGAAGTTTTTCATTTTCCGTCTGAATATGTTGGTATCATTTAGGATCGGCATAACAAAGTTCGTAAATGACTTACTGATGGGGTAATAAGCATTTAAATAAACAATTTATATTTCTGATAGTAACACTAATACCTCTTTAAAAGAGAGCACGTCAAAACATTAAAAAAAAACTTCATTTCCTCTTATTAATTGAAATGCTTTTCATTAATGGTGATAGAATAAATGCATTTACTAGTTAGACTGCTAAGTGATAAGCTGCAAGAAATTGCCCTTCCAGGAGCAGTGTAACCTGAATGCTTTCTGCACTTCCATCAGCTCAGATAAGGTTCACCAAATTATCTTTCCAACTACAGTTGTGTCACCTGAATGCAATTAACACCTTATTAAGTGTTAAGGCATTTCTACAGGTAATAAATTAGTCATGACTCAGTACCTTGCAACACTTCTTTAGTACAGTACTTGATACACTCACTGTAGGCTATGGAAAATGCTAAAAACAAATTCTTTAGAGCAATACAATACAGGGATAATTTTATATTTGTCTTCACGATGCTGATTGCATAAGGAGTCAGAGGAGAAAAGGCAATAAATCAAGGATGTCTTTTTTTTTATGATTGCTGGGTTTCTTTTGGATTTAGGCAAAGTTTAATGTCAGAAAGCAGATAGTGTATTTTTGGAAATTTTTCATTAAAGTCACTAAAAACCTCTTTCATAAATGTTTCCCATTTTCTCTTCTACACTGAACATCTTAAGACATCAAAAATTAACTGTAATCATTTTAATTAAAGAATTGCAAGATTAATGTGAAGCAGTTCTTAATACTTAATACACACAAGTAATTTTAAATTTTATGGCTACTTTAGGGGCACCCAAGTGGTTAAATGAGCCCCCGCATCCGGCTCCCTGCTCAGTGGGGAGTCTGCTTCTCCTTCTGCCTCTGCCTCTCACAACACTCATGCTTTTTCTCTCTCCCAAATAAATAATTTTTTAAAAGAGAAACTTACAGCTACTTTATATATATAAAAACTATCCATTTTAAAATATCCTTCCTCCATTTTTGTTCTACAAGTTAAAACGCAAATACTAAAAACTTGCTCCATGAAGAAGAATGAATGGAATGAAATAGCCGTAATAAAAAAGAAAAAACATAGATAAGTAAGTTTTACCTCCTCACACACAGATTCTAAAATAATTTCCATTTGCATTCTTTTGAAGCTCAAACTTTCTACTCCCTGTCCCTTCCCCTAAAGAATCATTATCAATGTCTGAAAGCAGGCACAGAACTTGTAATTTGTAACAACATCAGTTTTTCCAAGGGAACCGGAGAACTTTCCTTGGTTCAGATGATAGAAGTTGTAAGATATTTGATTTCCCCACTAAATATGAGCTCTAGTTCTACTGCTACAGAAATGAGTTTGCAGTAAAAATGCACACAGTAGTAAAGAATTCAAAAGTTATTTGCAAGTAAGCATCTCTTTAGAATTTGTCTGCATATATATTTTTAAATGTAAGTAATAAGATTTTCCTTTCCTTGTCAGGAAGCTAGGCACTAGTATTAAGTGCCACATAAATAGCTAATTGGGTGGAATGATAAGAAGATTACATAAACCACTTCTCAGGTAGGAACCTCTGAGACAAGCTACAGAGAAATGTGGGTCAAATGTTTAATCGCCCTTTTCTGTGCATATAAAGTAATATTTCTTAGTGAACTTCATATTGGCAGTTTTCAGCTTTCCGATTAAACTACAAATCAGACCATGATCACAAAATCTATTAGAAGGTTAAAATCACTCTAAACCACTTCCTCATATTACAGTTGAGAAACTAAGATCTAAAGAGGTTAAATCTTGCTCAAGGTCACATAGTGAGAACCCAGATCTTGTGACTTATGATGCCTCATCTGGAGCTTCTACCACTACATTAGTGGAATATACCTTCCAAAAATACATTTGGACACTACGTTCTATTATTTCTAGGTGTAGAATTTGGTAGATTAAAGCATATTTATATACACTCAGTATATCCTAAATTTATACTGATTTTGCTTTGGTCCACATTAAAGTATAATGTAACAGTATACAGTATACTATATACATATAAAATAACTATCCTATATTGTGACATTTTTATCCTATATGAGCTTTCAGAATATTTCTCCATTTTTTTTACACATATCCCAAGAGTACACCAATAGATTTCTTTTTTATTTTTTTTGACCAATAGATTTCTCATGAAGTTTCAGCATTACTAAAATTGTTCTTACAAATTGCAATTTTAGGTCAGTTTTACCCTATGTTTTTCTTATATGATTTCTTAAATCTTAATATTAACTGAAATTAAGCTACAAATGCTATGTGTATTGTTTTTTTTCTCAAATGTAGAGCCCTCCATAAGAACTCATTGAAGATATCTATGACAAAAGGAAATAAAGGCATCATTTAAATAACAGTCATGAAATACTAAGAAAAAAAAAACTACTTTAAAAAGACTGCAACTTTTATAGTTATGGTGCTTTTGAAACATTATTTTTTCACAGCACTCAAATAATGAAGTTTAAACAGTATTTTTAAAAACAGCCCTTCAGGGGTGCCTGAGTGGCTTAGTCAGTTAAGCCTTCAGCTCAGGTCATAATCTCAGGGTGCTGGGATCGAGCCACAGGGAGCCTGCTTCTCCCTCTCCCTCTGCCTTTTCTCCTGCTCATCCACTTTCTCTCTCTCTGTCAAATAAATGAATAAAATCTTTAAAAAGATTAAAAAATAAAATAAAAACAGCCCTTCAGTTGCAGTTAGTTCAGAATTCAGTTAAGGAATGCTATGCTTTGGAATTAGTGTTAAATTATTCCTTTGAACCAATGGTATTTTTCCCAGTTAGCAGTCCCTGGTGTCCATAAGAATGATTACTTAGGTAGTAAACTGGTGCCTGTATGTATTCCTAGTCTCAGCATTGTTCTTTGATGACAACACTGAGATTTGATAAGGGACAACAAACCTTAAAACTCTGTTTCTTAAACATCCAAGGTAAGGTACTTACATTACTGCCAACAAAATATTAACCAATTCATTTATGAAAATACACACTATGGTCGAGGGCTATTCTTCTGTAAAATGCTTAGAAGCCCCACGGTTGACCTAATTACATTTCTAGAAATATGTGTTATGGAAATCATGATGTAGTCAAACATTTCTGAAAAAAAAAAAAACACTGTGGTATTATCTAAAATAAGCAACAATGAAAAAAATACTTAGAAAATTGTTAGCAAGTAAATCACGGCACATAATTCTACCTTAAAACCTTTGCTTATTTTTCAAGCTTCCTTTAATAAATATCTGTTATTCTTATCATCTTTAAATAAAGGTTTAGAAATATTTGTTAAATGTCGTTTAATAATACAAAATTATTCAGTAAAACCACAATATTATACATGGCATTGCCAGAAGCTATGTTTTAAATGTATGCTGAGACAGAAGGTATTTTGCAAAGAAGGACACAGCACTGTATTTCATCTTACATGCTCTTCTTATTACACGACATCTAGTAGTGAGGTCTAAGTCCCCCTTCTATGAATCTTTCCTGACATTTATGAGCACCTCTACCAACAGAGTACATTACACTATAGTACACTGGAATCTTTCTGATTTCCAAGGTTAGGTCATAAATATATCATTCATATCCAATTTGGTTGTGTGTTTGTTTGTTTGTTTGTTTGGAGAATGTTTTTTCTTTAAACTCTGCCATCACCATGATATGAGGAAATCCAATCTAACCCATGTGGAGATACCACATATTGATCCCTCATAGAGGCATTCTAGATAACAGCTCCAGCTAAGGTCCTCCAAAATAGCCAACATCAACCACCAGTGAAAGAACAAGCCTAGAGATGAATCCATACCCCAGCTATCAAATTATTGTTCTTTGAATTTTCCCAATTGAGGCCCTAAACAAATCATCCTTTCCGTCCCCTTTCTGAATTGTGAAACATAATCTGTGAGCAATAAAATGGTTATTGTTTTTGAACCACTAGAATCAGGAGACTTGTTTTTCATTAATAAATATTTGGAACACATGCCTCCTCCAAAGAGAAATAGTCACTGTCCACTAACAGAGAAGAAATACATCAATAAGGTGTTCAATTCTGAAAACCCAAGAGAGCAAATAAAAATTCTGCAAACATAATCATGAGTTAATAAAAATAAAAATGATATGTTTCAAAGAATAGTCAAACCATATTGTTTTAAATGCTTAGAATCAAAACTGAATTTTTAGAGAAGATTTTGAGTATTTAGTAATTCCTTACTGGAATTTCACTCCAAATGCTGAAGACCTTGATTTCAGCCTCAATTATCCATAACAAAGACTACCAAAATATGAGAAGAGAGAAATGCTACATTTCACTTTGAGTACATAAGAAATTGCTGCAATTGAATGAAACATGAGTTCTTGAGGATTAATTCAATTTTAAAAAGAAAAACAAAGAACCTTCTAATGTAATTTAAAGTTACACTCCCTGAGTCACAGGGTGAATAAAACACAACATTTTTTAGTATTATCATAGTGAGAAATTACTACATATAATAATCTAGTATCTATCAAGTTAATATAGTACAAAGGGTCCTCTTTTGCTATGAATGTGTCATTTGACACTCTGTAATACAATCTGAGTATAATTTTCTTGTTCCTTTGGGTGAGTAACTGTTGTCCTATCTGTACACATAAATGTCAGAAGGAGATGAGTCTAATTAAGTACATCTTTGCTATAACAGAGTCATAAGCTAAAAGGTCATTAAATCATTCATTCATACAGTGGGATACACATTTATTATAAAGACTAAGTATTGAGTGTTAAAAACATATCTAACAAAGTCTTACTTTGAGAATAGAAAGAAAAGACCTATATTGGTTTCCCAAGAGATCATGTTTAAGTTGATATCTAAACAGTAAATAAGACTCTCCTGGATAGACAAGTATAAAACAAGTAGAATTACAGCCTATATAAGAGCTCAGAGGAGAAGAAACGTATGGTATTTGGAGGAAACTCTGTGATTCAGTTGATCTAGATCTTAGACTATTATTAGAAATGGAGGGGCAACTCTTAAAACCGAATAGGGAAGCAGGGCTAGGACATGATGTGGCCCACACATCATTCTGTACATAGGCTTTATGCTATGACTGCAAAGTGTTTTAGTTAAGAAAGTGTCATGGCCAATCTGATTTCTATCAAGATCTCTCAAGATAGAAGCAGAAAGATCAAATAGGGTGGTTTGCATTGATCTAGGGAAAGGACATTAGTGGCCTCAGATAAAATAGAGACAATGGAAATGCAGAGAAATGGATTTAAAATGTGGATTAAAAGAAGTGATTTTAAGGTAGCAAGATCAATGATACTTGTTGATTTATTGGTTATGAGGGTGATGAAGAGATTAGAATTTGAGAATCTACCAGGGTATCTGGCTTGAACAACAGAGAATATGGTAGTCATAATCTCTTACACAAAAACTACAGGCAGAGTGTTTGGTGTGGGTGGGGTTACAAAAAGGCACAAATTTTTAGATATGTTGACTTTGAGATGTCTATGGAACATCCAGATAGAGATATTAAGGATATTCATAAATCTGGAGCTCAGGGAACAATTCATTCTAGAGCTAGTTAATTGGAGACCAATGGTTTACAGGTGATATTTGAAACATCATGACTGAGATCACCTTGGGAGAGCATGTCTAGTGAGAAGTGCACAGGATTAAGTATGTGAAGACCAATGTTATTTATGGGTAAAGTAGGAAAAGGAGAACATTCAGAAGGTGAATAAGAGGAACAATCACAAAGATAAGAGGACGTCCAAAAGGGAGTAGAATCACAGAAGGAAAGAAAATAGAACTGTTTATAGAGGAGGATTTGTCTATACTTCAAATGTTACAGATAAACAAAATGAAAATTCGCAAAGTTCCACTGAAAGTCTCAAACTTTCAATATGGTTTTGCTTTATCAACATCTTTAGGTTTCTACTAATTTTAGAAGGAGAACTTTTTAATTACAGCAATCATATATGCAGGGACATTTAGGATAAGTGGAGATTATTATTATTGTTCGATTGAAAATATATTGTATAGAAAAGGTATGGTAAAAACTTTTTTCCCTGTAATTGCCTCTATAGTTATTGCCATAATAAATTTAATCTAACAGCTATGAATTTGTTACAAGTTTCTAATTTGCGTATAGATGAACTAGGGCAGGAACATTTAGGTATCATCTAAGGTTTTTTAAAGTATAGGACACTGGCTTTACACAGGGACTCATATATTCTGATGCAGAGTCCTGTGAACAAGACTCTAAGAAACACAGGGAAAGCAAATATCTTGTTAATTTCCTGTAGAACATTCTTATAATATCACATTATTAATCCTTTATCATTTTTCAAGACATAAACAACTTCAGAGTCTCATATAATTAAAAGTTTTACACTTTGTGTGTGATTCTTTAAAGCCCTCATCAGTTTGCCAATTAACAAACAAACTAAAAAGCTAATTTATTCTAGTTATGCCTGGAAGCTGATGTTCCTAATAAAAAGGCTTCTTACATAAATAAAAGTAAATGCCTTAAAGAACTGACTTTCCCCAACTTCCAGAATTACAAACCAGTTATTGCTCTTCCTGAGTACATTCAATACTTTCTAAGTGCAAAAAGAAGAGAGAATTTGTTAATCCCTTCTGCACTATAATATCTCTGTGTTTTACCACAGTGATCTATGTACTATTTCAGCAGGTGGATAGCAATGGTAGATGTGCAAACCAAACTGACTCACAATCACAACTGCTGCGGATACTTGCTATATATTTGTCAAGACTCACTCACCACATCCTGCGGAAAATAAATCCAGGGCATGGTCAACAAAATGCGCTCATATGCCACTTTCAGGCCTGAACAACTAGAAGAGATATGTAAAAGTTTTCACTGCTTAAAAGTCCAACATGTTTTATTCAAATGAAATACATAAATGAAATAAATTCATCATTCTAACATTAGTATAAGAGAAGAGGACATGGCTGCACCAGACAAGGCCATACCTTAGGATAAAATCAACAACCAGCAGCACAACAAAACTTGTAAGATTCAGTGATTTTAGAATTTATTAAATTGTTTATTATTATCAATATATATTTGCTGAGTTTCTATCCTAGTGCTCAGTGAAAAAATGTGAAAAAGTCACGATCTCATCCTTGAGGACTTTACTAGAATGCCTAGGAGGAGAACAGAATCAAAAAGGAGAATGCCGGAAAGTACCTTAGCATACTATAGCATGTCAGGACACACTGTTGGCTGCCTACTCAACAATCACCATCCTTCAATCCTCTCTCCTCTTTTTTTCCAGATATTTACACTCCTATCTTCCCCAAGATTTCAAGATAAGAAAGCCTCAGACTCAGTTCCAAAGAGTGAATCCTAATTGGTAGAAGGCAATCATCCTGTACTGATTCGTCTGGCCAGTGATTGGTTTCAACATAGGCATGTGATACAACTTTATCCAATGAGATAGAGGAAATCTGCCAGTGCCTTTTAGAAAATGCTCCCTCAATAATAATGAGAATTGCATAGGAAGACAAAGCTCCTCATTCCACTGGATGTTGCTACATCATGATAGGAATATTTTGTTTTCTTCCTTCCATTCTATGGTCATGAAGCCTTCAAGCCTACATACTAGTAAACCTACTGAAAACTGTATGGAAAGGAAAACACACACACACACATATATATATATATCAGTTCCCAATGATGTCTTCTAGCCACTAATTTCTTGTTATGGTAGATGATAAATTGTTTAAACCATATGGATCAGAGTCTTCTAATTATTGCTATCAAATGCATCATAACAATACACATACTCTTAAAACACAGATGAAGTAACAGAGACCCCATGAGTTAAAGAGACCTACCAGACATCAATTAGTACTTTTAGTAACCAATCTATTTTTATTATTTTTACCTTTTAAAAAAGATTTTACTTATTTATTTGAGAGAGAAAGAGAAAGCACAAGTCGGAGGAGGGGCAGAGGGACAAGCAAACTCCCCAGTGAGCACCGAGCCAGATGCAGGGCTGATCCTAAGCACCCTAAGATCATGACCTGAGCTAAAGTTCAGATGCTTAATCACTGAGCCCAGTAGCCAATCTCCTTTTAAATCAATGGCACCCAGTAGCCAATCTCCTTTTAAATCAATGGCCATCACATTTGAGATGGTTACTCTCCACCTATGCTAACCTGACCATGACAAGTTAAGGAAATGCCCCTCTGACCTGATCCACTGTCTTGATTTGTAAAGCATCATTCCCATTAAAAATAAACAAGAAATTGAAAGTTTGATGAAGTACAGAATATTACATAACTATTAACACACAACCTCAAAAAATACTTAACAATTACAAAGAGGAAAAAAAAGGTAATTTTACAATGGAGAAGATTGGCAAGCACCACCATAAGCAAGAAATCAAAATGAATATCATCAGTAATGGGACAAATCAAAATTGTATACTGACTGATAGAATGGTGTAAGAAGAACACATTACTCCTGTGACGTCTGTATGAAAAATACATAATATGAATCTAATATCATAAGGAGATTGTTTTAAATATAGGTTTTATCATTATTCAGAGATGGTGAGGCCAACACAGCAAAAGATGAAGGCCATCAAGACAGTTTGTTATTCACAGTTCCCAAGAAGGGCCATGCCATATCATGTAAGGCTATACAGAAAAGCACCAGAGTTGGGCAGGAGGCAGAAGGAACAAGAAAGCATGGGCAGGTGCCTTTATTATTATATTTTCCAGGAAGGTAAGGCAAGGCAAGATAAGCAGGTTTAGGATTGGCTAGTTGGAATAATTTCAAGAAGCTCTATGGTGTAGGCACTATCTCAAGTTGTCTTGTACCGGTCTGACCCTGGAATGATTAGTGAAGAGGAATATTTCTTCCTAGAGTGTGAGAGCCAGATAGAGGAGGTGGTTCTCCATGCTAGGTGGACCCTAGTAATAAGGGCTCTGATTATATTAGTTTGCATATAAAAGACATGCTCTCAGAGAAAGTTGCTCATTATCTTAAGAACTGGCCTACCCTAGGAGGGATAGTCTCTCCCCAGTCAACAAGACTCCAGATGCCAAGTATTAAAAATTACAAAAAAAGCAAGATAGTTAATACAGAGATTTCAGACAACTCATACTGAGGGGCACTAAAAAAAATAAATAAATTGCAATCTTCAAAAGTATTAAAATCATGAAAGTCAAAAGACTTAGAACCTACTCCAGATTGAAGAAAACTAGAGACCAGACAACTAAATGCAATATATGAAATGAATCCTTTTGCTACAAAGAACATTCCTGAAACAACTGGTGACATGTGAATGGGGTGTGAGAATTATATGGTAGCAATGGATCAGTCTCTGATTTTGATGGTTTATTGTGGTTATGTAGGAGAATGCCCTTGTTTCTAGGATATCAAATTGTTCAGGAGAGGTAGGTTTTGAATTATAACTTTTCTGTGAATTTTAATTTAAAAAATATATATATATACAAATATGGAGCACCTGGGTGGTTCAGGCAGTTGAGTGTCTCACTCTTGGTTTTGGCTCAGGTCATAGTCTTGGGGTCATGGAATGGAGTCCCCAAGCTGGGGATGGGGGGGCTCCATGCTCAGCAGGGAATCTGCATGGGATTCTCTCACTTTTTGTCCCTCTCTCATCTTCCCCTCTCAGCATGTATGCACACTTTCTTTCTCTGCCTAGAATAAATATTTTAAAATTATATATAAAAATATAACACAAAATAGGAAAGAAATATTAAATCAGTATATTTTAAATTCAGAAAATATTCTTAGAACTCTTATGTTCAATCTTGAATTTTTTCTTACAACTGTTTCAGACAAATTATCACATTTGTTTCACAGCATGACTATAGGTACTTCAATTTCCAGTGTGGAATGACAGGAAAACAAGTTAAGGGAGTATAGGTATGGTAAATCTCAGCCAAGCAAAAATGCTAACCAAGGTCAGGCTGCTCTGGCTAATACCTCAGAAGTTATTAGCCTGTGCTAAGATAAACCACTTCAATGCCACCCATAAGCAGGCACAAAGTAAGGGACAAAGAATAAGTAGCAGCTATAGACTTCAGATAGAAGAATACAGATAAGACTCCACCACTTCCCTGTCTCCATAAGATTCTTCCTCTACCTCTGAACTTGGCCTACCACACTCAACATTTCTACTTGGAATTCTAATGGCCATTCCAAATTTAACACGACCAACCCAGATTCTTGATTTTTCCCATAGACACCTGTCCTCCTCTAGACTTTTCCATCATAGTAAATTACAACTTCATTCACCTAATTGCTGAGTCTAAAAAGCTTAGCATTATCCTTGATATTCTTTAAGCATATTAAGAACATCCCCTACTCAGAGACTTGGCATGTACTGATCCCTCTGCTTAGAACTCCTTTCTCTCCCTCTATCTACATAGCTCATTCGTTCCCCTCAGGTCTCTGCCCAAATATTGCCTCCTCAAAAAGCTCTTTTCTAATGACCCTCCTAAAAGTAAGATCCTCTGTCATTATGTAGACCTTTATGTAGACCTTCATTTTCTTCAAATTGCCATTACTTAATATATATATATTTTTTATCACCTGTATCTTCTATTAGCAAAGAAGCTCCCTGAGAGCATATCCCTATGACCAAGAAAAGTGCCTGCTTGTCATACAGACAATCCAGAGTCAATTTTTAGAATGAATGAATAGAAATAATGTCATATAATGCAGATATACAGTTAGGCTGGGTTTTTTTTTTTTTTTTTTTTTACTGAGATCAAGATGGTTCCTGTGTTATCTGAAAGCAAAACCACATGGAACTTGTGGATGACTGCAACAAAATCTATATATAAATGCCCACAATCCTTAGGAAAGCTTCTGACTGTAGTTCTTTGCTTCCAATATGGTGGCATTTAGCCATAAGTGGCTATTATTTAAATAGTCATTAAATTAATTAAAATTGAATAAAAATAAAAATTCAGTTTCTCAGTTGCACACATTTTGATGCTCAACAACCACAGGCAACTAGGGCCTACGGTATGGACATTTTCATCATGGCAGAAAGTTCTACTGAACAGCACTGCTGTAAATTAGCAGTAGCTTTCGTTATACCTCAAGCTTATGATTACTTAGATCCTTTCCTCATTCACTATTTGTAAAATGTCAGAAAGTCTCCAATTTAGATATTTTAGTGTTTTATTTCTGGAGCTATCATAATCTTTCAAGGGATCCACTTCCATAACAGTGTGTATATACATACATAGAAACACATGCAATTTTTTCTCAAGAGGAAAAGAAAAGTTTTTAGGGGATTTAATAATATTGTTTTTAAAACAGTAACAGTAAGATATTCAACTGGAAATAACCAGCTGGCAGCTGGACTGGAGGGCAAAAGGTTTGCAAAGCATCTCTAAAAATGTGTAAGAATGAATGAAAATGCCAAATATAAACAGAGTTTTTCCTCTTCGTAGGCACCAGCAACTTCAGATTTTTTTAGCCTACAATTCTGTCCTCCTCACCATCCCCCAGTCAATTTTTTCCAGTTTTCAGCAGACCTCTACTCCAAACTTTCACTGTAAATCAAACTTTCTATTCATAGCATTATGGTATTGTATATACTCCAAGGAATTCTTGCAATTTGTCTACTTTTTGTATAGTGTCCTAATTACCCTGATGAACAGAGAAGTACTTTTATACTGTGGAAACGTACATACAAAGTTTGTATATTTTGGAACATAGCCCAGTTAAACTGTACTAACATAACCCATTAATGTACAGTTGTTTACATGCATCTTATGCAGTTAAGAGTGTCTTTCAGGTTTAACGAGTATTACAAAAGCAGCCGAGAGTTTGTAGTATAAACTCTGTCGACTGATGGTTGCTTTTGATGTTGAACCTGAGAAACAGCATTTTAAAAAAAGAAGTGAGAAGGGTAAAGAGCTCTATTTTTGCTGGAGACAAACGATGTCCACATATTTCTATGAGGTTGTATAGGGCACTTTAAACTACACTTCCATGCTTAGTGTATTTCCAAGTACATTTTAACATTTACTACAATATCCTTTTAAGAACCTAGCTCAAAGGACCATCAATAAACCAGAATTTCATTAGCTATAGTCTATTTCAAGAGAAGCAAAACAAAACAATATGAATACAAACAAAAATAAACAAAACTTCCAATAATTTATTTAGGAAGACTGCACAATTAAGGTCATTTATTCAAGGTTGAGTGAGTTAGTTTTATAAACCAAAGCACAGAATGCCAAGGAACTACACAAAAGAGAAGCTCAGCTTTGTCTAGGGCATCAGGGAAGCTTCCCAGAAAGTAACTTTTCAACTAAGTCCTGAACAATGAGTAGGAGCCATCCAAAAGAAGAGGAAGAGGATCCAGGAGCAGGCAACAGATCCTATCCCCACAACTTCCCATCCTTAAAAAAAAAAAAAAAATGTAATAAAGCCGTATCTATAGCCTTTTGGAACTTTATGTGAGCCACTTGAAAAGTAAAATCATGAGTATGAAAATGCATGGGGCTACTAAATAAAATAACATAAAATTTAAAATCTTCAAGTGATCTTTATGTATGAGATGTTTAAGGGTACAATTACCAATCTAAAAATTGGGGAAAATCATAAAAGAACAAAAAATAAACAAAAACACGAAAGATGAATGGATAAAGAAGATGTGGTTTATGTATACAATGGAATATTACTCAGCCATTAGAAACGACAAATACCCACCATTTGCTTCGACGTGGATGGAACTGGAGGGTATTATGCTCAGTGAAGTAAGTCAATCGGAGGACAGTGTATGTTCTCATTCATTTGGGGAATATAAATAATAGTGAAAGGGAATATAAGGGAAGGGAGAAGAAATGTGTGGGAAATATCAGAAAGGGAGACAAGAACATTAAGACTCCTAACTCTGGGAAATGAACTAGGGGTGGTGGAAGGGGAGGAGGGCGGGGGGTGGGGGTGAATGGGTGACAGGCACTGAGGGGGACACTTGACAGGATGAGCACTGGGTGTTATTCTGTATGTTGGTAAATTGAACACCAATAAAAAATTAATTTATTAAAAAAAAAGAAAAAAGAAAAACAAAACAAAAAACAAAAAACAAAAAAAACAACACAAAAAAACACCTTCCTTGGGCCTTTTAAAATGGCAACAATCAACTGGAGAACTTCATTTTCTACACCTGGTCATATTTCTCAAAGACTAAAACCACCCCTAAGGAATGAGAAAAAATTGTGATAAAACTACCATCTTCCCCTACAGAAAATGTTTCCAATGATTCCTAAGATTTACAACCCCCAGCTTGAAAATTTTTTTTCTAAAACTCTGGAAATAACTGATAGATACATCCAAATACTAACTAGAGTAAACAACAACAAGAAATTACAATTTTGATATGATTTCAGGTGCTTTCACATGAACCAGGTACTATTGGAATCTTCCTCCTGATTCTAGACCATCAGAATATTAAAAAAAAAAAAAAATTTAAATCTAACCTACATGAGCAAATGTGAGTCTTGATCTTTTTGTCTAATTATTATTAGAAAAAAATTCACTTAAATTTTGTCATATTATTGTAACACTTAAAAACCTTTATAAAAATAGCAAAAACATAAAATTAAATGAAATATAATTTTAAAATGTTAAGTTCCTCCTGACAGTTTAATGACGAAAAAACATAAACAACCTTACATAGCCAACTCATTTTAATTAAACATTGGCTATGGATTCAGAGACAACTAACTGTGAATCCCTGCCCCACCTAACTACATGATTTCGTGAAAGTTGTCCGATCATCTTGAACTTCAGTTTCTTAATCTGTAACACAAAGGAAATAATATCTAATCTGCAGATTTCCTTTGAGAATAGACAATAAATTATATAAAGTACCCACACAATTTTGGGCAATAAACATTAATGCCTTTTCCTCTCCTTTTCCCTGAAGTGTTATGTTGAATTCCATTAATGACATTATAAAATCCACTACTAAAATGGGAAAATTAACAAATTAGTAAGGACATTTTAAACATATTTAATTCCCTCCATAAATTGAATTAATCTCAATTCTTGATTTTTAAAAAAATCTTATTTTTTCATAAAATATTATATTACATTAATGTACAAATTAACATCTACTATTTGGAAACAGTTGATAAATTGAAAGAGCACTTAAAATTTTAGTAACTATTTGGGATGCGTGGGTGGCAGCAGTTGAGCCTCTGTCTTTGGCTCAGGGCATCATCCCAGGTCTTGGGATCGAGTCCCACATCAGGATCCAGGCAGGGCCTGCTTCTCCCTCTGCCTATGTCTCGCCTTTCTCTGTGTCTCTCATGAATAAGTAAATAAAAATTTTTTTATTCTTTTTTTTTTTTAAGATTTTATCTTTAAAATCACAGTCCGAGCCAAAGGCAGATGCCCAACCACTAAGCCGCCCAGGAGTCCCGATAAATAAAATCTTTTAAAAAAAAATTTTAGCGAATATTTGAATATTGTTTCTTTTTTTTTTTTTTTTTTTATTCAGCATGTGAAGAATGATAAGTTTTGTAAGGACAGATTTCAGGATGAAAGTAAAAAAGTCATATTTTCCTCAAACATTTTCATGGAGTTATAATTATAAAATATGCTTTCATTTACTTATAAAAAACTCCTTTATATATTCACATAGGTTTGACTGGGTTCTGAAACTTCAAAATGACACTTCACAAGTAATTGCTACTGCCTTCTGTTGGTCTAGGAGCTGCTTGGGGCTACAGCTTTACTGATATCCACCAAAAGTTTATTACTTAAAAATCTGTAGAGGATACACTCTGGATACTACCAAAGGATACCAAGATAGTCTACTCAAAAAGACTTGGTAGAGATTTGTGACTTTCTCAAAGGTCACAAACTTCTAATTTTTCAGAGTAATTTATATGTTCATTTGGGGCACCTGGGTGGTTCAGTTAGTTAAGTGCCTGCCTTCAGCTCAGGTTATGATCCCAGGGTTCTGGGATAGAGCCCCATATGAAACTCCCTGCTGAGCAGTGAGTCTGACCCTCCTTCTGCTCCTGCTTTTTCTCTCACACATGCTCTCTCTTTCAAATAAATAAAAACCTTTTATTCATATTCATATTCATGACAATTTTATAAAAGATAAAAAATTAGAGTTTAAAAGGACATGAAAAGCATAATAATTTTTATAAATGTGTTCCTTAATTTAAAATAAAAATAAATATTTGGATAAAAATTGGAGATCATGAAATATTAGCTATAGTCTAGAAGATACTTATCAGCTCCAAATGATGACCATTTATTATATCTCTTCTATGACATTATGGAAGGTGTTTGGAATATATTTTATTACTTAGTTCGTACAATGAAACTATAAGATGGGAATGATTAGCCCTATTTTACACATCAACTGAAGCTCAAGGATTAAGAAATTTTCCCAAGATTTCACAGCTAGGAACTGAAGAAATCAGATCTGAATTCAGGTTTTTCTAATTCTCCAAGCTCTTTCTATATCCAAGATTAAGAACAGATATAATTTTTCAGTGTTCTGGTAAGTAAGATCTTTTACTATGGCCACAAAATCAAAACCACTAAAGACTTAAGTATATTTGTTGGATATTCAAAAAATTCTATGTTGTAGAGAAATTATAAATAGACTCTGAGTCCAGGAACTGGTTCTAACCTAAAAATTTTTAGGTGATATAATTATTATACTTATTACTAGTTGTATGAATTTCAACCAGGCAATTAACTTGAGAAGAAACCTTATTACCAACAATATAGTTCAGTCATTCTAAATGCTAAAATTCTATGACACATGATTTCCTAGATATTTTTGCCCAGATTTTAACTTTTACAATGTATAAAAATTATATAAACCATATATGCTACTAGTAAATATAAATAATAGAAGTCTAAAATTAAAACTAAAATTTCTTCTAAATCTCTAGTCCCAGTGATTAGGAAAATAGTAAAGTTTCCTTTCTATGTATGAAAATCTATTTTCTATGATACCTTCAGAAAGTTTTTATTACATTATATATGGATAACAGTGCACAATTAGTAGAGAGCTGATGAATTATGATAAAGTGAACACACCCAAGTAATCATCCTCCAGATTCAGAAATGGAATATTACAGGTATCCCAAAAGCCCTTTTCCACCATCTTCCAAACACAACTCTCTCCTTCCTCCATAGAAATAATGCTTATCCTGAATCCCAACACCATAATCAGTTTGCCTGGATGAGATCAAACAAAAATGTGTTTCTGTGTCAGGCTATTTACTATCAACATTATATTTGTAAAATTTATCCATGGTCTAGCTTATAACAGTGGTTTATTTACTTACTTTATTACAATGAAGCTTCTAGTACATAGAAATATAGACGATGTATAAAAAATATACTATATTCTAATATATAAACATATCACAATTTATGTATCCATCCTACTGCTGATGGACATTTGGAATGTTTCCAGGTTTGAGTTATTAAGTATAATGGTGCTATAAATATTTTGCTCAAGTCTTTTGATGCACATATGTTTGAATTACTGTTGGGTATTTACAGAGAGGTATAACTGCTAGATCACACTATTTGTTATGCTCCTAACTTTAGGAGACAGGGCTAGTTTTATGTGTAGTCTCCCACCAACTCTGAATGTAAGAGGTTCCAGTTTTTCTACATTGTCTCCAATGATATCAATGTAGTTTTGTTTTTGTTTCGTTTTTAATTAGCCCATTTAAAAAATAATAATAATTAGCCCATTTTGGTGGCTGCATAGAAGTATCTCATTGTGATTTTAATGTTTCTTTCCCTAATGATTAATTTTTTATGTTTATTGGCCCTTTGCATATTCTCTTGGGAAATATCTGTTCACATACCTTGCCCATTTAAAAACGTGTATATTATCTACTTGTCTATTGCTTTGTCTATAAAATATCTGTAGTGTTAAATGTAAGCACTATGTATCTTTTTTCTTATCATTTTTAATGATGTTGTTTATGAGAAATATCTCCATAAATTGGTAAAGATTAATTAATCTATGTTAAATTTATAATTTATAACATAATTATATCAAAAACAAACTACCTAGGAATAAATCTAATGAAAGCTATAAAAAAGACTTCTTCTCAGACAACTATACACCACAATTGAGGGAAATTTAAAGAGACCTAAATAAATGTAAGGTCATAGAATCGGAGGCTCAATATTGTTAAGGTGTCAATTGCCCCCTATTGATTCATGGATTCAGTGTAGCGAAACTTTAAAAATGAGTAAGCATTTTTTTATGTGAAGTTGAAATTTCTACAGATATACAAAAAGCAAATAATATCTAAAGTAATCTTAAAGAAGAGAGATGTTGACACTGCCTGGGTGGCCTAGTCGGTTAAGTGTCCGACTTTTTTTTTTTTATGATAGTCACACACAAAGAGAGAGAGAGAGAAAGGCAGAGACATAGGCAGAGGGAGAAGCAGGCTCCATGCACCGGGAGCCTGACGTGGGATTCAATCCCGGGTCTCCAGGATCGCGCCCTGGGCCAAAGGCAGGCGCCAAACTGCTGGGCCACCCAGGGATCCCAAGTGTCCGACTCTTGATTTCACCTCAGGGTCCCGAGATCCAGCCAGCATCAGGCTCCTCTTTCAGCAGGGAGTCTGCTCATCTCTCTCTCCTTCTCTTCCTCCCTCCACTCATACTCTCTTTAAAATAAATAAATCTTAAAAAAAAAAAAAGTTAACACTGTATACTGAGACTTATTATAAAGCCAAAGCATTTCAGACAATGTAGCACTGGCATAAGGTTAGAGAAATAGAAAAGAACAGTTGAGTCCAAAAACAGCCATATTTATAGTCATCCTTGATTTGCAACAAAAGTGGCACTGCAGAACAGTGGAGAAAGGAATGTCCTTTCAATGAATGATGCAGGATCACCTGGCCACCTAAATGAATAGATGCTGTTCTGAACTTCCCCTTATTCGACTGAACATATTTTAGCAATCTTTCCATATCAACACTTACAAATCTAACATATTTCAATAGCTGCATAATAATCCATTGTATGAATATATCTCAATGAAATCATCCATTCCTGTCTTGATTGATATTTAACTTGTTTCCATATTTCTTCCATGGACCCTTCTGTAAGTATATCTGTAGTAAAACATTCTAGGAATAGATTGCCAAATCAGAGTTACTGATATTTCCCTCCAAGAAGGCCATTACTAAGAGTTTATGAAAGCACCCAGATTGTGACATAAGTGACAGATGTTTCACATTTTCCCATTTCTACTGTTCATGACTTACAGAGGACTCTGTGAACAAATTTAATCACACTGACCACCGATAACTGCCACCTCTGCAGAGATTTAAAGTAAGGGCTAACAGAGCATACAGGGTGAGCCACTCTATGATCTGTGTACAAAATTGGTCTTAGGGCATCTGTTTTGTAAAAGCAAAGAAACACCCTATCTGAAAAGAGGGCCACAGGGCCACTAGCCAGTCTTGTGTTGAGCAGAGAATGCCAACTCAAGAGGCAATATGCTGACTAGAAGTAAAGTGTCCTCAATTTCTGTGCTGATTAAATTATACCTAATTGCAAGAGATTGAGTAAATTGTCATGTCATCAAGGAATTCTGTAGTACTGAATATTGTGTGGTATTTAAATAAGTGGGTCATCTGCTGGGATGCAGAAATCTCATTAAGGCTTTTCACTGGAATGGTATTTTTGTAACTGGATTGGACTTTTATTACACCCATGCAATTCAGCTAGTGTCTTCCTTGAAAAAAATGACTCCTTTCTCTCAAATTATACAAATTCTGCTCCATCTTTCAAAGTTCATCTCAAGCCCCATTTACTCTCAGAAACTCCATTCCATATTGACAGAATTTTTCTTACAAGTCAGAATTGCACTTCATCAAGTGGAGTTTTGAGTCAAGTTTTGTACTCAACACTACATCAAGTAGTGTTCTTTCACTGTTTCATGTCTAATTGCATCACACATTAACCGAGCTTCCCAAAATTTACTATGAGAGAAATGAGAGATGGGAACCCAACTTGTACTTTAACTGTGCTAGGCATTTTAGTATTATATGCAAAACCTTGAAGCTACTCCCTAAGGTCTGTATTAATATCACCATTTTTCAGATGAGAGAATAGAATTCCAGAGATATTATATACCTTGCTTGGGTACACACCTACTTAAATGCCACTCTTATATTCAAACTCAAACTAAAATTATTTCAGTCACTTACCACAGTATCTTCCCAAAGTCTGTTCTGTATGCTTTTTGTGTTGTTGAAACTGTACCTAGTTCCTGGAGGCATTAGAATCTGTGCAATCAGCAGCATTACCAACACTAAAATGGAAATGTCATGGGGTTTGGGAACTGGAAACAAGAACTCCAAACCTGATCATATGACTCTGAACACCAGTCTTCTCTTTTTGAGAAATACATATTAAATCTATCCAAATTCCAAAAGATGCAATCAGTCTACAAGTATTACATTTAATTCTGTGTATTTTTTTCAGAAGTAGTATTGAGTATGTAGTACTCAAACTAAACTTTAGAGTAAAAAGATTCTGAGTTTGAATCCAGGATCTGCCATTCTTAAAACATCCTGAATTCAAGCAAACTATTTAATTTCTCTAAGCTACATATCACATTGGTAAAATAGATTTCATAACCACCATCTCATTGGATCATGAGAAGGATTCAATGATATTATACACAAATTCTTTAGCATATTGCTGGCCCTTAGTAAGTGCCTCATAAAACTATCATTTTTGCTCATGCTCACTGAATTAAGAGAAAATAGGTATCTATGCTTACAAGTACACTACTATTTATGCATTAGCACATAATCAGATTAAATCAAAGCAAAGAAGTTTAAAAAAAGAGAAAAAATTAATTTCCTATAGTTTGGTATCTGATACTTAGAAAGTCCAATGTTAGAGTACTAATTAGACTATAGTTATGATTCATGGCTCTGCAGACAAAAATAATTTTGAAAATTTATAAAGAAAAATCACCTTGTATTGACTCAAAAATACATTTATCATATAAAGTCATCACAGGCATTTGTTTTTGTTTTATCACAGAATTCTTTTAAATTATGATTCATATACATACACATTTTAAGAATCCTGTATATTAGCTAAAACAATGAAAACAGAAAGTTACCTTATTTTCTCACCTTTGCCTTCATGTAAAGCAATGAAAATAAAGCTAGACAGATCTAGGGGGCATCTGGGTAGTGCAGCTGTTTGAGTAGCCTGCTCTTGGGTTTTGTTCCAGGTCATGATCTCAGGATCTTGGGATCAAGACCTGCATCAGGCTCTGCACTCAGTGTAGTCTCCTTGAGTTTCTCTCTCCCTCTGCTCTTCCCAGGGTTCTCTCTCTATATAAAATAAATAAATCTTAAAAAAAAAAAAAGCTAGACAAATGTAAAACCAGTAGAAGTAGCTTAGGTAAAAACGGGGAACATAGATTTTATTTCTCTTGATGAAATATTTTAAAAATCTTCAAGAAAATACATTACTTTTAAATGAGCTCTTTGCATGTGATATTATGCTGTGCGCACATTTATAAAGAGGAAATACCCCAATATTTTTAAACTTCTTTTAAACAAATTGTAAATATTTAAAAGCTGTAGATGCAACTGAGTCAACCTTCACACAAAAGTTTGTATACTTGTTTGCAAGAACCTCATTTGAATGCTGGCCTATCAAGTCAAGTACAGCTATTTTAGAAGGAAAAAAATGGACAGCAGGAGTTAAATTTGATGTTCATTAACATGAAGGAAATTTCTTGCCCCATTTAACTAATATCTTAGCTGGTACACTGCAACAAACAAATTTTAGCTGTTAAAATCTATTATACCTGCTTTAAATTGCATTTCCCTGTAGCCAGAGGCTCAATAGTTGGTTAAATTCAATTTGAGTTGCCAGTGGCTGTTAATGGGTAGGTTTTTCTATTTGTTCTCTTAATTGTTCTCTATCTAAATTATCACTGATGATGAAATCTTATGTGACTACATTCCCACATAATCAGAAAGTCTAAATTTTTCTTCTTCAAGATAATGATATGGCACTTAAGGTCCATAAAAATCTTCAGGGACACTGTTGTTGTTGTTTTTATAATATGCCACATTTCATTTTAAAATAAATAATTCTGCTTGGACTTCAACCATTACAACAATTTGGAGATAATCGACTGACAAACTGAAAGTTATAATGGCTAAGCCCACAGTAGGCTCTTAATAAAGGTATGAATGAGTCCTGACTGTCACACAAATATTTCTAGCATTAGGATGCCCTTCTATACTTTTAGAATGCAAACTTTTATGTCTTGAGCACATTTTTATAATTAATGTATTATGCGTATGATATGACATTGGTATTTCGTTCTTTCATCAGTTTCTGAGTTTATAACAGCCACAGTAAATGCAAACAATGAACTGGAAAGGAAAATCTATACCTACTTTTTCCAGCAGAGGTCTCTAGAGAGCAACTAAAGTTATGGAAATGGGCTATATGTTCAGTCATTTACATAGAAAATTTAACTCTTCAGCTTTATATGAGCCCTTTCTTTTCACCCACGCCCTTTTCCCTTTTGATGTCTGTGCTCCTTCATCAGATAAAAAGGCTGTCTAAAAAACTGATCAGAAGTAGACACAAGAGAACAGGTTAATCCCAAGTGCACCGGTGTAATATGTCACAAAACAGACAATGTAATTATCTCAGCAGCCTGTTTAACCAGCTAATTCGGCAGCTTTGCATACCAGGGGTGAGCTCATCTGTTCACTATATTACCAGGACGTTTTTCACCAAGATCACTACAGTTTTACAAAAGCTTGTAAAAGCCTGAGGATTGAGTATTTCCTTGAATGTGGTATAACAGCTTTTTGCAATCTTTTATTTATAGGGATGCAACAGACTTACAAAGAGAAGAAAATGCAGATTAGTACTGCACTATATATACATAAAACCAAGTCGAGGATATAAATCTCTGTATGTGCTCATTTAAAATGAAATACCCTCTCTTTACTGGGAATCTCTGGGGAAATGCTAAATGACTTAACAGAAACATGATTTCGATGGCAAAGATTTATTAGTCAGGTTTTGCTTTTCTTAGAAGTAAATTTATTTGCCCCAAATACATTCTACGTTTTGCTAATACTGGTACTGCTTGAGGGAATCAGCGTGGGCTTTACAGTCACACTGACCTGGACTTGATTCCTGGTTCTTTGATTTTTTTTTTTTAATCTCCTGGTATTGGGCAAGTTAACCACACAGTTTCCCAGTCATTAAATGTGAATAATACCTACATAGTGCATGGTTATTGAGGAACTTAAATCACATATCAGGGAAATGCTGGGCACAAAAAGCTAAATAAATGGTAGCTATTTTACTACATGATAGACACATATATGTATGTATACAAATATACATACACAACACACTAATATACACACATATAACACATTATACTTATATTTCTCTCAAAAAAGTTAATCAAAACCTCAGGAAACATTCATGTATCATCCAAGTCTTCTCCTTAAAATGACTACCCATTGACCGTAGCAATAACTACATAAGATGCAGGTCCAGTAGCTAGCACAGTGCTTTGTATGCTTGATCATATTTGTTGAATAAAATAAGCATAACAGACTGAGGGAAGAAAAAACACGGCAGTACATATAAAATTAGTCAACAGTATTGACAACACTTTAAAGTGATGTGTTTTGCTGTTCAATATTTTCAGCAAATTAAACTTCTACATCAAAGGATAGTAAGTTCTGTGTCTAACAGCTTAGATGTAGGTTATACCTTTGATGTCACATGTCTCATCATTTGACATAGTGAAATGACAACAGTGCCAGAAGAGTCAAAGTAAGAGAATAATGAAAATAGTCTTGAAGGTGAGGCAAAGATAAAGGAAGGTTCTGATTTATAGTAAAGTCTGTGGAAGTGCCTATTACTGCATTAAAGTGATGAGGAAACACAGATGGATTATACTTGAGGTGCAAAATGCCCAAGGAGATGAGGTGGAAAAACTCTAGAGCGGGGACGCGGCCAAGAGATAGACATCAGAGTGAACCAAACACCACGTCTCAAAGTCTCATGGTATAGAAGTCTCTGCTCTTCAACAGCAAGTTCAGAGTCCAGGGAAAGAAGTACCAAGAAGTCCTTACCTTTGATTTCCACTTGATTCCCCATACAGCTCATTTGCCACACATCAGCTGAAATTAAAATTGGGTTATGCAGCACCCCTACTCCAAATCCTCCTGCAAATCCTCCGATCTACATATTCCAGTTTGTCTCATACCATTTTTATTTCAAATTGCTTCACTGAGATGATATGGGCCACAGTGTCATCATTATTTTTTTAAACACTTGCCTGGGGCACTTTTACCTACCATTCACTGTCTGTCTCTTCTCCTCAGACTTTTGCAAGGCGTGCTTCCTCATTCCATGTCACCTGGACCCTGCTCAAATGTCACCTCCTTACAAAGCCCCTAGCTGAACACCCATTCTGAAACAGCAACTCCAGTCACTCTCTTTGTGCTTTCTTCTTCATATCACTTACCTGGACCTCAGTTTACATTATTTCTTTGCTTATGTATTTACTGTCTCTCATCCCATATTAGCTGAGTGATGCCAGGAATTTGTTTCATTCACTGGTCTATGCCCACTGCCTAGAAAGGTCCTGAGCACATAGCAATCACTTGGTACATATATTTGTTGAATAATTAGTGGGAAAGGAGGTCACTAGCTGATGTGTATGTTTCCACCACATTTTGCTCATTCTAGCTGCATATTGTTGTGAGTTTCTACTTCCTAGGGCCACCATCAGACTGTCACCTCAAGTACCGCTATAGAGCCTAGTCTTAATTGAATTTTGACTATGTCTGGCACAATGTGGCACCTCAGAAAAGACTTGTCTAGTAAACATAAATTTGAAAATGAACAAAAAAGATGAAATATTAAAGCTATTGAAGTGTCTTTAAAATTGAGAATCATAGCGTATTTCCAAAAATAATTAAGCACGTCAAGATAATATTGCTGTGATATCAAAACTGATTTAGTAACAAATATCTCTCTGTCTCAGCCATTAATAAAAAGTACCAGACACTGATTTTATCTTGTAGAATTCTCAATATATCCCTGGCAGGGTCCCATTATTATCATTCCTAACTTACAGGTGGAGAAATTGAGGTGAAAAATTGTTAAGCATCTTGCCCATAATCACACAGGTAATAAATGCTAGGATTTGAATCCTAGCCATATTAACACCTGTCTTTGGGAATCCTTCAATATCCACTCTTCAGACTGATCTTCTGATATTTCAAATATTATCTTCTCCAGTTCCTTTTATCATTAATACTCATTTCCTATTTCTTTCTTCTAACAATCAAGTTACTATTATAACTTATGAACTTAAACATTGCAAAGCTTCAGTAAGAACTGGGGATACCAAACTCTTAAAACATACTTTAATAATTAGTATGTGTCCCCTCCAGAAAAGAGGGTCTAACAAAGGTTAATGTTGTCCTTGGGATGGTAAAATTTAAATTTCATTAGAGTCTCCTAAGCCTATTTTAGAGTGAAAAAATGTTGCCATCTTTTCATAAAACCTGCATTTCAAGGCACTTGTATGATTTATGAATTTCTCTCCCAGAGAGAACAAGTGATATATAGCTGGAGTCTAATTCATTCCAACTCATCACATGTATTTTGTAACTCCATATCACCTTTCGAAATCAATAGGCATTTAATACTGAGGAGATGTATTTAGGTTTCAAAGAAGATAAAAATTAGACTGTGAGCCATTCCTTATATGGAATCCTGTTAACATATTTTCATATGAAAATATGAGGTCAAACACCTTAACTTGTTTTTTTTTTAGACTCATTGCCCAACATTCTTTAGTTCCTGTATAATTTACTCTTACACTATGCTTGCAGGCAATATTAATTTGCATGGGTGAAGAAGGGTCATTAGTTTATTACTAAGTATTTGTATGGCCTTTGGCAAAGATAAAGTGTTATATAAGTAGTAACTGTGTGTACCAAATTAGTAGTCCTTTCCTCAGAACTTTTACTTTTAAGGTTTTCTTATTTTTTTGTTATTAGATAATTTATCAGTTCATAAAACTCATCATTTTGAAGTACCTTTACTTTATTCACATATTTATTCATTTATTCAACAAATATGCATAGAAAGCCTATTTATTGTAACCGACTCTGTGCTTGCACTGGGATTACTGTGGGGAAAAACAGACACAAAGGTGAAAAACAATGTGCAGAGAGGTCTTTGAATGCCATTATAGTTACAAAATTAAATTAATAGTTACAACTTGGCAAATAATACACACAGGGCTATGTCCTGTGGTTGAAGAAATGATACAATACTGTGAGGTTACATCAACTCTCTTCATTAACCACGGTACCATTTAAAATATATATACCATGTAAGTATATTGCCTATTCACGGTACCATTTAAAATATATATACCATGTAAGTATATTGCCTATTCCAATATTTGAGCATGCAAATTATAAATATATAGGTTGCTTCACATTTTATTAAGTTACTGAGGTATCTTTTGAATTTATGTTTGTAGAGTCTTTGGGAAAAAAAAAATTGTTATCTTTTGGTCATGGTTTAAGTGTGTTTGGACTGAAAGAGAGAAGGATGAGTTAATTTTTGAACCAAAAGTCCTGGCATTCCGCATTGAAGAAACCATATGAGACGAGGCAGGGGGCAACGAGGGCCCATGTGCTCAGGACAGCAATTAGTTCCATTTGATTAGAACATAGTGGTAGTGAATAATAGTGGGATATAATGTTGAAAATGCAATTTGGCAGGGGTGTTAAGAGTTGTACTTGGTAGGCCAAAAGGTGGACAGTTCTGCAGTAGAGTAACATGATCAGAACTGGGCTCTGAAGAGATAAATCTGACAAGGTTCAGGATGAACTGGGAGAGGAGACAGAGGAGAAAGAGATGCTAATGGAAGGCATACATATCGAACCCAGTGAAGGCCTAAACTAGAGGAGCAGATGTAAGAATGCAGCAGTAGTAAGAAAAGGTGCTACAAAAAGAGAATTAACAGCACCAGGGAACAGACTGGATTTGGACCAAGGGGAATCTGCTCACAAAATAAGCCAAGTTTTTTAGAATTTGTCTCACTGAAGTTTCTGATAATGACAAATTAAGGGTAATTTTTAAGGTTTCCTCATCTAAGATAACTGCCTCCATAAAAAAGGTTAACATTTATTAATAATGAAACATTAGATAGATGCTAAATATTATATTTATAAATATTTATTGCTAAATATTATATTTATAAATATTTATTAAGGTTATTTTAATAATAAACATGTATCAAGCACTTAGCAGTTAGCATGTTAACATGTACCAGCTTGCACATTCAAGATATTTCCTATTACCTTAATTATCTAGTTAAAACCACAAAAACCTTAAGGGAGGTTCAGTTATTATCCCCTTTTAACAGGTGAGAAAATTAAAAATTAGAAAACTGAAGCAACAAAGTCAGAATTTGAACTCAGCTCTGCCAGACTCTGCAGTATGAGCACTTAGCCAAATTTACAAGTAAAAGAATAATCATTACTTTACCCTGAAGATCAGAGAAGTTACTGAAATTGTACTACTTATGAAAATGAAATATTAGTTACAGAAATTGTCCTACTTATCAAAATGAAATATTGTAGTCTTTTACCCAAATATAACAAACGTCTACCTACTGAGCATCCACTCAGTGCCAATCTCTGCTTTAGATGCTTAGACAGATTCTTAGGTACCAAATTTTTACATGAGGATAGAGAAAAAAAAATATATATATATAAGCATTCAGAGAATTTTTTCATTCCCATTGCTCAGCTACTTAGACACTCTGAGCTGACTAGGGGAGTGGCAGAGAGAAGCACAGGAGAGAGCTAAGAGGCAAACTTATTGTACTTTTGAAGCAAGATGGGACTGCCCACTGAAGAAGAGAAAAGGGCCGGTATGGAGAAGTAACTAAGGACTATGATTGGAGTTGGTACATGCTAAGGATTTGCAGGAAAAAAAATAAATTAAGTGATTTATGGTATTTGTGGGGGAAAGGAGATGTTCAAAGGAAATGCTTTAGAAAACTCTATCCAATGGTGTCCTGTGCAATCCCTTCATCAAAGTTCTCAAGACACATTTAGGGAAGACATATATTATATTTCAAGACTCTGGAGGATTAGATTTTTGTTAACTATGGATACATCACCATGCTAACCAAAATATATTTACAAAAAGCAGCCTTAACTTTTTCTACACATGCTATAGTATCATGTCTATTCTATGTTCGCATATAATCTATTTCTAATAATCTTTACTAAATATTAAGAATAAATACATTTCTTTTTCTTTGTCAATTAGACTAGATTCAAGGATATCCCTATAACAATATTGTCATTCATTTAATTTCTGAAATCTTATTTTCATTTTTTAAGTGGCCATCATTAGGTACTTTTATTTATTTTTTTAATAATAATTTTTTTTATTGGTGTTCAATTTGCCAACATACAGAATAACACCCAGTGCTCATCCCGTCAAGTGTCTCCCTCAGTGCCCGTCACCCATTCACCCCACCTCGTGCCCTCCTCCCCTTCCACCACCCCTAGTTCGTTTCCCAGAGTTAGGAGTCATCATGTTCTGTCTCCCTTTCTGATATTTCCTACCCATGTCTTCTTCCTTCCCTTCTATTCCCTTTCACTATTATTTATATTCCCCAAATGAATGAGAATATACAATGTTTGTCCTTCTCCGATTGACTCATTTCACTCAGCATAATACCCTCCAGTTCCATCCACGTTGAAGCAAATGGCGGGTATTTGTCGTTTCTAATGGCTGAGGAATATTCCACTGTATACATAGACCACATCTTCTTTATCCATCATCTTTCGATGGACACCGAGGCTCCTTCCACAGTTTGGCTATTGTGGACATTGCTGCTAGAAACATCAGGGTGCAGGTGTCCCAGCGTTTCATTGCATCTGTATCTTTGGGGTAAATCCCCAACAGTGTAATTGCTGGGTCGTAGGGCAGGTCTATTTTTAACTCTTTGAGGAACCTCCACACAGTTTTCCAAAGTGGCTGCACCAGTTCACATTCCCACCAACAGTGTAAGAGGGTTCCCTTTTCTCCGCATCCTCTCCAACACTTGTGGTTTCCTGTCTTGTTAATTTTCCCCATTCTCACTGGTGTGAGGTGGTATCTCATTGTGGTTTTGATTTGTATTTCCCTGATGGCAAGTGATGCAGAGCATTTTCTCATGTGCGTGTTGGCCATGTCTATGTCTTCCTCTGTGAGATTTCTCTTCATGTCTTTTGCCCATTTCATGATTGGATTATTTGTTTCTTTGGTGTTGAGTTTAATAAATTCTTTATAGATCTTGGAAACTAGTGCTTTATCTGATACGTCATTTGCAAATATCTTCTCCCATTCTGTAGGTTGTCTTTTAGTTTTGTTGACTGTATCCTTTGCTGTGCAAAAGCTTCTTATCTTGATGAAGTCCCAATAGTTCATTTTCGCTTTTGTTTCTTTTGCCTTCGTGGATGTATCTTGCAAGAAGTTACTGTGGCCGAGTTCAAAAAGGGTGTTGCCTGTGTTCTCCTCTAGGATTTTGATGGAATCTTGTCTCACATTTAGATCTCTCATCCATTTTGAGTTTATCTTTGTGTATGGTGAAAGAGAGTGGTCTAGTTTCATTCTTCTGCATGTGGATGTCCAATTTTCCCAGCACCATTTATTGAAGAGACTGTCTTTCTTCCAGTGGATAGTCTTTCCTCCTTTATCAAATATTAGTTTGACCATAAAGTTGAGAGTCCACTTCTGGATTCTCTATTCTGTTCCACTGATCTATGTGTCTGTTTTTGTGCCAGTACCACACTGTCTTGATGACCACAGCTTTGTAGTACAACCTGAAATCTGGCATTGTGATGCCCCCAGCTATGGTTTTCTTTTTTAAAATTCCCCTGGCTATTCGGGGTCTTTTCTGATTCCACACAAATCTTAAAATAATTTGTTCTAACTCTCTGAAGAAAGTCCATGGTATTTTGATAGGGATTGCATTAAAGAGGTAGAGCTGTAACTAGCAGGAAGGCAGTCAAATCTAACCTTTATGGAATACACAACAGCAATTACAAACATCTACCATAATGTAGTTTAAATGGTTAAAATAACCTACCTTGGATGAAAAGGAGTGGGGAATCCAGAGTGAGAGTGGGAAATCAGGGATTGAGAATGAAACCTTAGGAAAAGCTTCCACTGGACAGTAATGACCAACCAATTCTCTGTCCCCAAATTCTGTAATCCTACACTCAATCTGCCCCCAAATTCTAATACTGTGTCCATATTTAGAGGGCATATAAGAAATATTAGTTCCATAGCTCACTAGTGAAGATCCAAAACTACTTCTCATCCTCCTGTACCTTCATATTGCAAGAACTAATTCTGGAGTTTTGTTTTGTTTTTCATTGAATTCCATTTTCTCTGAAACCAGCTTTCTCTTCTCTATTCATATCCTCCCATAGTTACCATTACCAATGGATTCATATTCCTAAATTGGAACCTAAATTCTGACAAAAGGTATGTGAGGAAAAATAAACACACAACTCTGACAAAGATTATTAAACATTACATCCTGCTTGACTTTTTCTTATGGATTGGTCTCCAACAATCCAACCCATTTTTAGATTTCGATTCCTGGATAATTCCATGAATAACTTACCCTCTTCTTACTCTGAATTGTTAATACTGTCTTTACCTTTATCCTGACACTTGCTCATTTCTGTTCATCCATCTCTTGGCCAGTTATTCCTCCTCTCTTTGAGACTACAGAAGAACACTGGCCTTACTCTCTTTCTAATACTCCATTCTCCAACCCCATCCTCAGTTCTTCTGTTATTTCACTGCTAAGTCACTATGGAACTGAGGAAGACCAGGCCAGAATGAACACTAGCCCAGCAAGATGTGAGGCAAGTGTAGCCATCAGGAGCTCATGTCTTGAAAATTTCATTCAGAAAGAATCTTGGTTGGCATCCAAGGTTTTAGATCCAACCAAAAGAGACTTATAAGATACAGAGTTTGATTCAGTCAGCTGAAGTTGACTATGGATATAGATGCATATTAGTCATGGTGAAACAAACTAAAGATGGTCAAAGACCAGATTAAAATAGTGATGGGCAAGATGGAGTATTGGATAGAATCTGATCAGGAAACCTGATTCATTTTGTTGTATAAACAAGCAGCCCAAATAGGAATAAACAGGAGATGTAAATGATCCTAGGACAAGCTAGGGGTACCTCCGACTCTAGTTATAAATGTCTATTTTGTTATACATTATCTTGACTGCCTTGCAGAGGGAGCTGACATCGCAATGGTACCTTTTGTTGATAATTTTAACAGGAAGAGAGTTAAAGATTTTTATTTAACATTCATCATTAACTTTTATAATCATTATATATCGAAACACATTATCTACTTGCCTTATTTCCCTATTGATAGTTTATTTGCCCAAAGCATGTAAGCACTTTTTGTATATAATATCTGTTCATTCAGAAATGATCCATAATTGAATGTAAGCTGAATAGTAATTATTTACTCTATATTGAAGAAGTTTGTCTAATCTTTCTCACAAAATAAAATGTTTAATGTTATCATCTCACAAATGGTATGTATATTTTATAATGGGGTCCAGAAAGGGTAGGCAAGGGGGTTAAAATTAATCATTGACTCCAGTTCTACATCACACTTACAGTGAAGAATGCAAATTTTGTCATCTTTGCCAGCATTGCTGTTGCTAAGTGTGCTACCTTACTTCCTCATCCTACCCAATATTGACTTTTTGTGTACCACCTAAATATTTGAAGGCTAATTGTGAGGTTGTAGGTAAGGTCACATGAGATCCTCTGAAAAATGTATCTAGGGAAGCATAGTATATTATAACTAAGACAATCCTCACAGCCTTGAAATCCTTAAAAGGCAGGCTTCATTTGGTTTGGTGCCAGAATATATCAGGTTGACAGCCAACAATCACCCCTCCCTCCCTTCCATCCTTCCTCCCTTCTTGCCTTCCTTCCTCTCTCCCTCCCTTTTTTTTTTTTTTAAATAAACAGAAACCTTCTGGCACACTTAGTCCTGCATGTTAACATTACCACAGGAGTTTGATGAGTTTCCATTGATTTGAGCCAGCACTCAATATAAAACAATAGATGCTGAACTGACACATGAGCACAGGATAGTCATTTTTACCTTGAAAAAATTAAAGGGTCAAGTTTAGCTTCTCCTCCTTCTAGTGCTAGCTACCTCCTTATTTTTTTCCCATTAACTTTTTTTCCACAAAACAATATTTAAAAACAAGTAAAGAATATCATTAAGACCTTAAATTATAAATATTATAAATTATAAATATATCCAAAGAAGACATACAAATGGCATGGACAGTTGTATGGAAAGATGTTCAATATCACTAGTAATCAGGGAAATGTGAATCATAGTCACAGTGAAATATCACTGTACATGTTAAGATGGCTACTATCAGAAAGACAGAAGATAGAAGATAACAAGGGTTGATGAGGATGTGGAGAAAAGAGAACCCTTGTACACTGTTGACAGGAATATAAATATTATGGAAAATAGTATGGACACTCTTCAAAATATTAAAAATAGAACTATCATATGATCCAGATACCAGAGAGATACCACTTCTAGGTATCTATCCAAAAGAAATGGAATCTAACTCAAAAAGATATCTTCCACTCTTACATTCACTGCAGCATTATTTACAATAGCCAATATATGGAAACAATCTAAGTCTGTTAATGGATTAACAGATAAAGAAAAATGTGGTATATATATATAAATATATATATATATACAATGGAATATTATTCAGTGATAAAAATCCTGCCAGGAAATCCTGCCATTTGTGATAACATGAATGAGCCTGGGTACATTATGCTATATGAAATAAGTCAGATATAGAAAGACAAATTCTGTATGATTCCATGGATATGTGGAATCTTAAAAAGTCCACCTCACAGAAGCAAAGAGTAGAAGGGTGGTTGCCATGGATTGGAGAAAGTGGGAAATGGGGAGATGTTGGTCAAAGAATACAAACTTTCAATTATAAAATGAATAAAATCTGGTAATCTGATGTATAGCATTGTGACTATAGTTAATAATACTGTATGTTATATTTGAAATTTGCTAAGAGAGTAGATCACAAATGTTCTTACCACACACAAACATACACACACGCACACACACACACACACACAGAGAGAAAGGTAACTATGTGAGGTGATGGATGTGTTAATTAACTTGATTATGGTAATCATTTCACAACATATATATATCTATTAAATCATTACATTGTGCCATTGTGCACCATAAACAATTTCAAATGCATATTAATAGGTCTTTATCCATATTAAGTAACGAATGTTTCTAAAGAGTGGATTTAGGATTTTAGGATTACAAGCCTTAGAAACACTAAAATGTATGGGATGAGCTGAGGAAGAAAGCCTTACAAAGGCAGAGAGAAAGAATGGTCAGAGAAGCTCAGAGATAGCCACAGAGAGTTTTGCTATGGAAGCCAAAGGATTATAGATATTTCACTAGAAAAGTCTATTGAGTATGGTAGAGAGAACAAGCTCAACAAAGAAACTGAATATGAAAAGGCCTGAAAGTGACCACTGATATTAACAATTAGGTTACTGTAAATTTCATCATAAAGTAGCTTTCACAGAGTTGTAAAGGCAGATGGGGTACTTTGTATGAATGTATGAATAGAGAGAGTCTGGACTCAAGATGGAAATGGGAGTGAACACCGGAAAATAACAGGGGGAGCAAAAGTGAAGATTCTAGTAGAGTCAAGAAAGGCATTTTTAAGCCTTAGAGAAAGGAGTATAGTCATTGCTTAAATGGAAAGAGCCACTAGAAGAAAACAGATGGAAGACTAGTTGAGAGACAGGAGTGCTAGGTCCATTTTCAATCCTACTTACATGTTTAGCTATCACCTAGATTCTGGGACTAATTCTTTATCTAGAGAGAAATGTCAGAAGCTTTAGGCTAGCATTTGAGTCTCAAGTCACTCTTGCCGATTTCTGCTACTTTATGACTTTGTTACAGGTCCTCGTTCCTAGGCTCAGTCTTTATCCCTTATGATCAAGTCCTCAACTTGGGCCATAATTCACACAAATCCATCTATTACAAGTTTCCACAAATTAATTTCCAAGACTTCTTGTTCCTCTCTCTAGAAATGAGATTTCTGCCTCATGCTCCACTTTCTTCTCAGGTATAGTATATATATTGTGAACTGTTTATCTCACAGCCGCTCCCCACCTCCTTTTCTCTGGTTAACATAATCCCAATTTTGCTCAAGTCTCAAGTGATCATATGTGTTAGGCAAGCCCCTTCCTATCCCAGGAAGGATAATTTTACTTAGTCAAAATTAGCTATGTAAATTCTATTCCCCTAGACAGTGTTTTGTTTTCAAAAAGGGTATGTCAATATTCTCATCTGCTGATGGTCTAGGAAAGGAAAATCCCTGAAAGAAAAGATTTCTATTTTTTTTAACTTGATATGACTGAATCTACAAAGAATACCTGGTATGTGGACTCATCCAGTGACCATAAAATAACACAGGATTGCTCAGCAAGAGAGAGATAACTTGGGTATATCACTGAGCCTCTGAATTTGTCCCAGAATTGCCTACTTTCAGTCTTGTTGCATGAGATTATCTGTGTATAAGTGACATATTGAATAAGTAAAGGCTATCAAAGTGATTTTACTGAGATCATACTAGATATCAGTTATTTTATATGCACTATTTAATTTTTACAACAACCCTGTGGGGTCCATATTGGATCTCCATTTAAAGGTGGATCTGACTCAAAAGCCTACATTTCCCCATGAAGTCAGAAGCCCTGACACAAAATTCTAGTATGTATCTTTTAGTGTTGCTTCTCAACTTCCCTGCTACCAGTCTGCTAGACTTCAAACTTTTCTCTTATGAATATCAAAGTTCTGCAGTATAGCAAGGGCTATGAGTGTAGTTTGAGGAATAAAGCAGAGCTGTTCAAACCTCAGCACGGTTATTAGCTATGCAAATTAAGACACACTACTCAGGCTCTAGATTCTGTGTTATTATTTGGAAAAGACAGTAATACTACTCACCCCCTAAAAGTTTTGATAAGTATTAAATTAGAGAAGGCCTATATAACTGAGCTAATGCCAATACCCATTTGGTCATATAATGATTATGTCTTTATTCACATTGATACTACTACTGCAAAATGCAGAATCAATTTTAAAAAATTGCATCATAGAATTTTAGGACAGTAAGAGACTGCAGAGATGAAATTTTGTGGAATCTCTGTCATCCAGAGGCAAACTTAACCTAATTCAAAATACGTAAGTGACCTGTTTATAAATTTTTTTAGAGCTAAATAGAATTCATTTAATCACCATTATGAAACCATCATTTGGAATCTATGGCCAGTTAACTAAACATTGAAGTACAGCTACTTGGAGGAAGGAAGAAGAGTACATCTAGTTAAAATTTAAGAACATGATCATCTCCACTACCAAACCTGGCTGACAACTTTGTAGTGTTGTACAGTTCAAAGAACACTGAACATGGAATCAAAAGATGTAGCTAGGAGCAAGCCCCTTCTCTATTATTTATTAGCTCTGTAACTTACCATCTCTAAATTCCACCTTCTTTATCTCTAAAACAGGGATGATGATTCAGCCCTTTGCTGATCTCACAATATGATTCTCAAAATCAAAGTATATGTAGAAGACATGTGTACATTGGAATGTGCAGTATAAATGTAAGAAAAATAAAAATTTCAGTGAACATAAATGGTGGCCAACTTCAGACTCTTCCTTCTGTAACACATTCTTCAAGGGTTTGTTTGTTTTTTTTCCCCCTTGGAATATTTACTTATTACTTATTCTGAACCGTCAGCAGCCCTTCTGAAACCTCACAGTACTCACACAGCACAGTGCCACGAATGGCTGTACATTGAACCAGAGCCTTTTGATGATGATGATCTTTGAAGGTTTCCTGTGTATACAGGTATCTTACTTTGCTCACTATAGTTGATAGAATCAAGCTACAGGCTGAGCATGTGATAGCTGATTTGAGTCAAAGTTGGAAATCACTCAATCAAGAAACCACTCAGTCACTCTGTCTAGAAAACAATGGATTAGAGAAGAAAAACCAAGATGACTCAGACCCAATTCTGAAAGTGTTTTTAATGGGGCATTGATTCAGCCTCTACTGAATATTTACTAAAAATAAAAAATATTGGCAACACTCTTTGTGGAGTCTCTTCCAGACAGCTGTGACATCTAAGGAATACTGCATATAAAAATTCTATAAATAATAGCATCATCATTCTTGTGTATGATTATTTTTCTCATTCTGAAAGGCCTTGCATAAAGTGAGCTATTTTTCAGAAATGTCAGAAAGCCCTAGAAATTAATAAATTGGGCACCACTACTCATTAATCCATTATTGCAATGTTCAGTTAGTATGAAAGTTCAGAATCCTTTTTCCTCACAGAAATTATGCTTTATGTGCTGGTTAGACTCTCAGACTGGCCCAAAACTTGACAGCAAACTCAATGTGACACAAAATGGGATGAGGCTGCTCAGAAAGCTAAGGTAATCCCTGACAGCATTGACAGTGGACATACAAGAGACAGAACAAACCAGGAGACAGAATGTCATATACCACTTCTGGGGGCCATGTTTCAGGAGGGATATGTCCAGAAAAGACCAGTGAATCATAGAAACCACAAGTTACCTCTCTCTTTCCTTTTATAGCCAAGCATCCAAAAGGAATATTCTACATTCACTGACTGCATAGCTCTTCATTGAAAATTTATTACATGCTGTTGGATAATACAAAAGGAGCTAACTAGTTTGGAGGTATAATACACTAGAGTATACATCTAGGGCCACAGCCATTCAATTTTAGGGAATGCAAATGCCCAGGATTCCAAGGAAATATCAAACTGGTTTCTGAAGTTATTTAACCAACTTATTATCCCACTGGCAGTATGTAAATTTTCACACTGTTTTCTATCCTTTCCAATACTTGATATAGTCAGATTTCTTGATTTTTGTCAGTCTAATGGGTATAAAATTTTATCTGATTGTGCATTTAACTGGCATTTTCCTGGCTATTACAGAGATTAAGCACCTTTTTTTTTCATTTATTCCTCATTTTCTTTCAAGTCTGTTCATGTTGTCTATTTTTCAATTAGGTTGCTTGCTTTACTTATTGACTTATAAGGATTTTTAAAGAAAAAAATTTATATATATTTCAGAAACTAATCCTTTGTTAGCTAATTGTGTTGCAAATTTTGTCTCCAGTTTACTGCTCTTCTTTTTACTTTATTTGTGTACCTTTTGATGAAGAGCAACTCTTTAAGTCCAATGTAGTTACATTAATCAGTCTTTTCTCCTGTTAGCACTTTTTATTGCTTGTTTTAGAAGTCTGCCCTTACTCAGAATGCAGAAGATAGCCTCCTAAATATATTTTCTAAGTTTTAAATATTTCACATTTAAACCCTTTTTCTATCCATAATTGATTTCTGAGTATATGTTCTCCCAGTAACTTTCCAATCCATGCATTTTTAATTGTGTTGCAGTCCTCCCCAAACCAAAATTGCTCTGGTTCAGGTCACAACTGGCCTTCATGTTATCAAATCCAGTGGGTAATATCCTCTGCTTTCTGCCTTTTTTTTTTCTTTTTTTGCAGAATTTAGAATCTCCAGAACCCTTTCCTCTTCAATCTCTTTCACCTTATCTTTCACTTCATAATGTTAATCTTCAACTTTTCTTTTACCTTTTTTGGCCTTCATAGCTTTCTCCATTTGCATCCTAAAAGGTGGTACGACTCAGGGCTCAATCTTCAATCACTCTTCACATCCATTTAGTCATTCCCAGTATTCTGGGAATTTAATTGTCTAATTAAACTTTTGTTTAATTAGACATATATATTCTAATGACTTGCACATCCATTAAATCCAGGGTGCCTGGAAGACACCATATTTGTTGGGTCTCCTGACTCAATTACCTTTTGAACATTGTTGGGGATATCCTAAAGGTATCTCAATCACTTTTTAAAGAAAACTTTTCTCGCATCCCTCTACCTTACAAAATCTGTTGCTCTTGCTTCATTCTCTAACTTGGAAATTGATGGCATCCTCCACCTGCTAAACAAAGCTAGAATAGAAAGCCATCCTACACTCTTGCCTGACCATCACTCTCCTTCATCCTTTGCATCTAATCACCTAGACCTAAGGATTCTTTCACCTACATATCTTTCATGGGTGCAGATCCCTCTGTTTCTGCCTTTGTTCAGGGACCCATCCTTTTTCACTTGGATTTTTACAGTAGTCTTTCAAATATTCTTTCAGGAGCCAGCCTGGACCTCCAGAATCCTTGAACTGCATTTGTCAGAGTGATCTTTATAAAACGCAAATCTCCTCATGATGCAGAAAGGAAAAAGCCTTATCCCCATATACATAATTTTCCTACATTCCTCAATCCTCACACTGTTTCAGCCCACACTTCCAAGCATGTCACTCCACACAGAGATGGCCATCAATCCTTCTGCAGTTAACATCATAGAAACTTCTGCTGAGCAGTCACTCTTGGATTAAAGGGGATGCTCTGCCTACCAGTCCTTACTTTTGCCAGTTCCTGGTCCACTCAGCTGCCACCACAGTATGCATTTTCCTTTCAGCCTCTATCCCCTTTGTCCAAATTACCACTTTATTACCCCTTTAACTCTGCCAAGCCCCTTCATCATTGATGGGTATCATCAACATTTACACAGACGATACAACCAAATCTTGGCTCATTTCTTGACATAATCCTTAGTAACCTTCTACTCAACTGTACTACATTTCTCACCATATATATCCTCCCTCTAAGCCAGTCTTTCCTCTCACACAGCTCTAAGTTCTCTGTACTTTACAATTCCTGCCAAAACTCTATCTTCAGCCAGATTCATGCTTTGAGCTCCTAATGGACATCTCCATTTGTATAAGTAACTCCTACTGAAAGTCTCCATTTTAATGTCTTCTGAGCAGGGAGCCGGATGCACAGCTCAGGGCTTGATCCCAGGACCCTAATACCATGACCTGAGCCAAAGGCAGCCACGTAACCAACTGAGCCACCCAGGAGCTCATATCTGAATGTCTTCCAGACACCCTGAATTCAAAACTGAATTCACCATATGCATCTATTTTGAAACCTCCTTCTTTTCTTCCATTATACCATATCTCAGAAAAAGGTACAACTACCTACCCAATTGCCACAGGAGTTATTATTTCCTATTTGTTCATTCTCCAAATTAAATCAATTGAGTTACCACCTCCTAAGTATACCTCAAATCTATTCCCTTCCTTTCATCCTCATGCCACCATCCTAAATTAAACCATTGTACATCTTTTCCTGATACAACAACAGCCTTCTGATGGGTTTCCCTTTCTTCATCCTGTCCTTAACATAGTTTCACATGATGTGACAGCAAGAGTCATTTTCCAAAAATGTAAATCTGTTTATGGCTACTATTAAAATCCCTTGGTTAACCTCAGCGCTTCTTCCCTCATGTCAAATAAAGTAGGAGTGAGGGGAATATATGTCCCCAAATGCTTTTATTTTTCTGTATCAAACACACAAAGGGATCTGGATACCTGTATAAAACTATCCTTACTTTAGGCTAAAGTTGTAGTTACTCTAAAGAATTACAGGGTCTCTAAGGGAGGTGTAGGAATCCAGGAGCAGCTTTTCCACCCTATTCTACCACCCTCCCCAGCATCCTCCTGGCCAGCCTCAAAGATTTTAGCCTTCTTGAACTTTATGTCCTCCTTATCCTTAACAAGTATTTTTTATGCTATTTTCTCCTCCTTCTCAGAGTCATACCTCTTTTTGTGTGAGTTGTCAGTCACTTCTGTTGACTTTCCTGCTAGATGGGGATGGAGAGGAGATTCAAGGAAGCAAAACCTCACAGTGGTCAGCTCTCCTCAGTAGTAAAGTCTCCTTGAGTGGTATCTGCAAGATAATCAGTATTTTCATATTGTGGTAGAGTTTTATCATCTTTCACTTTATTAAAACAATATAACATGGGTTTGTCTCTTTCTATTGTCTTAGAATATGCCTGACTCCTGAGAGAGGAAGATAAAAGAAATATCTTTTAAAATACACCCATATTTTTATAGTTAATTATTTCATTTAATATAATTATTTTTTTTAATTTTTTTATTTATTTATGATAGTGAGAGAGAGAGAGAGAGAGAGGCAGAGACATAGGCAGAGGGAGAAGCAGGCTCCGTGCACTGGGAGCCTGATGTGGGACTTGATCCCGGGTCTCCAGGATCGCGCCCTGGGCCAAAGGCAGGCGCCAAACTGCTGCGCCACCCAGGGATCCCCCCATTTAATATAATTATTGTTTACTTATTCTATCACATCTGGTTTGCCTTCCACGTCTAGTCGGCACTCACCATTTCTGTATGTACTAACATCATACCATAAGGTACCTGTGACCACCTGATTACTTTCTCCAGTCACAAGAGCATGCTTGGCTAGTGGTCAGGGCAGGCCAGAAGTGCTGGGGCATTAGTATACTCAGGAGCAGCCCTCAACCAACTATGAATGGAAATTGGTAGGTAAATGCCCCAGCTTCCTTATTCCTTGAGTAGAACAATTTTGAAGAATGTTGTATGTAATCTTTCAGAGGTCCCCAGTGGGAATAGACCCTAGTGATCCTCAGAGGTAATCTGGTCATTAAAGTACCCTATATTCCTTTGCTACCTTCTTAGTCTCTCCTCCTCCCTTATCTACAAAAGCTTTTTCAAAAAACCTCTTACATAAATTAGTTGTACTCAAATCCTTCATCTCAGGATCTGTTTTGAGAGAACCCAACCTCAGACAATTAGTACCCAAAAGAGGCCTAAAAAGCAAGTTTGGGGAACTGGATTTTACTTTTGGATTATTCACCAGTGAGATGGCAACAAGGACCCTGTTGCTAGTACAAGTGAGCTGGTGATAACCCCTAATTGTAACCCCAGTAATTGTTAGATCTCATCATTGGTGAACTAGGATCAGGTCAAGATAGGAAGAAAAAATGCTGTTCTTAAAGACTGTGAAATAGGTTGGCTAGTGTTAATAGCCACAGAAGTTCTAAAGGAGGAAAATGACACTCTGAGGTCATTCAACTATCAACAGGGCTCAGGGCAAAAGCCAGAATGCCTTCATGGCAACATTTTAAAATACTTCATCTCCATTTTCCCAGATACTGCTTCAAATCAGGCCCAAGCTTGGAATGGGATGGTGAAAGAAAGAATTACAAAAGTGGCTGAATTCAAAGCCCCCAAAAGTTGCCTATGCTGATGTCAGGGAAGGAATAAGTGCCTAAGATGTAAAATGCAGACATCCGAGTCAATATGCTTGAGAATTTTTAACTTCTGGATTTCTCTGGGCAGGCAAAAGTAGCTCCCTCTACTTGCTATAGGAGGGCAGGTTCCTACCGCCTGAAGTCCAAGAAAAACCCTCCTCTGCCCTAAGGCGAATGATTTGCACAAGAAGGCTTGACCTTCTTACAAATCTATCCATGCCTCATTGCTTCTGGACCACCAATTAGAATCATACCTCAGCACCATCTGAATAGGGAAGTACTGCCCCCACCATGGGAGGAAAGCAAGTATTCACCAAAAGCAAGTATTCACTCATTAGTTAGGGAGAACCTAACTAATGTTCCTTCTAGGAGAAGATGGCTTGGGGATGATAGATGTGAATCAGATAGATAGATAGATAGGAGTGATATATGTAAATTAAGGGCAGGAACACAAGCCACAGGAATATAGTAGAGAGTTTACTGATATGAAACCTCTTTTGTGTCTCTAGTTTAATATCCTGACAAGGATGCCCAGAGATGGTATTAATACTGTACTGAAGTGTTAGATTTGTAGCTTAGAAACAATGGCTTATATACAGTACATGAAGTAGAGATGCCAAAACAGCCTTGATAAAGTACTAAGAAGGCATCGGAGGTCATAGAGATGTTCAAGTGCTAAAATGAATTAACTATACAAGATGAGAAAAAGCCCTACTTTAAGGGTAGAGATTACTTAAAAAAAAAAAAAAAGAGAGAAAATCCAGTAGTTATCTATGTTCCTCTTTGATGGTAGGATAGGGCAGAAGAAACACTCTTGATTAAAACAATAGTGAATAATAAATGTGCTAGTGGGCAGGATACCAGCATCATTGGAAAGCACAGTGGTGGCTTTCTCTACGGTCCAGGGCTGATGGAAGGAGATGCTGTAATAGAACTGGGCTACTGAGTGTCAGTGGGGATGTAAGGATTCTGTAATAGCAGAGGCCAGATGGTTACAGTTAGAGCAAATAGCAACAAGACCAAAATCATAACTATGGGGCTTGACCTATAGATATTTGAAGTAATGTCTGATATATTACTAGTGCTCCTAGTGAAGATAAAGATGATCAGCCTATGGTTATATAATTTGACCACCACCACAACAAAAAGATCAAGAACAGGTGACAAAAAGGCTAAAATCAATGACTGCAACAGAAAGCCATAATCCACACCACATTTCCATACTTGAGTTAGTTTTTAAATTCAGAGCCCCTTAAGTAAAACACAGGATGGTTGCCTTGAGGAAAGTCCCTAGAATGTCATATATATATATATAGCTTTTCCCCAAATACTTTCTCATAGCCATCTAAGGCCATTTACCAAAGTCACTACATGCTGGGAAAGAGAGAACAGTCAAATATCCTGAGGGCAACTGAATATGAAATTTGAGATGACACTAGTATGAGGGGACCCAACATGCCATCATGGCTCCCTATTAAAGTAGAAGCAGACAGAGGTCAGTGATAAATGGAGTCCTAATCAAAGTCTATCTCCCTGTGAGTACATTGATCATTTGGTCATTTATTTAAATCTTATGTGTATAAATTTGTTGGATATATTTCATTGCTGAATGAACAACAGTTCATGGAATTAGAGCCATTATTATGATAAAGGTAGAGTGGAAACCCTTGAAACTATCTACTGACCAAGATAGTAAATCAAAAGCATTGTTACATTCTAGGTAGAATGGCAAAGAATTGTGCAACCATCAAAGACTAAGTAATTCAGGGTTCTCACTCATTCCCATTTAACTCCTTGGTGTGATCCTGTAAAACCAGATGGATCAAGGCAGGTCTAAAAGTGAAAGACTATAAAATCATAGAATATATTCATATTCTATCATAGAATATCATATTATATACACATACATATATGTTTCTGCCCCCAATTCCTGGCCTAAAGCTCCTAAAATCCTCGTAATTTCCAAAGTGATAAGAGCACTAGGAGAATCTTTTGTTTTAAAATTTGGTCTTTGACCATGGCTCCTGCCAAAGGGCTCCTTAATCCCTTGGAATTTCCCAAATAATAGCAGTGTCTTTTGTTTTTATGAGGCAATGTCTGGTGGGCTCCTGGATGGGAGCTGGTCACCAAAAAGACCAAGACATGATTAAAAGCTTGAAATTTTCAGTCTCACTCTCCATTCTCCAGAGAGAGGAAAGGGGCAAGAAATGAAGTTAATAATCCATCATGCCTACATTATGGAAAATCCTAAAATTATGGGATTCAAAGAGCTTTCAAGTTGGTAAACATGTGGAGATGTTGGGAGAGTGGTACACTCAAAGAGAACATGGAAGCTCTTTACTTCTTCCCATATACTCTGTCCTATGCATCTCTTACATCTGCATGTTTATCTCTATTTCTTCTTCTTCTTCTTCTTCTTCTTCTTCTTCTTCTTCTTCTTCTTCTTCTTCTTCTTCTTCCTCCTCCTCCTCCTCCTCCTCCTCTTCCTCTTCCTCTTCCTCTTTTAGATTTATTTATTTAGAGAAAGAGCACAAGCGGGGGGGGGGGGGGGGGGGGCAGAGGGAGAGGGAGAGAGAATTTCAAGCACCTTGTGCTGAGTGCAGAGCCTGATTTGGGGCATGATCTCATGACCCTGAGATTACAATCTGAGCCAAAACGAAGAGTCTGATGCTTAACCAACTGCACGAAATGCTCAGACTACTTGGGAATGCAGGTAAGAAGTTCTGGGTAATCACACCAGACAAGCAATTTGGAACAGCAAGTGTTGACCAAGGTGAAGGGAATCTAAAATAACTGGTAGAGGACACAAATGATATATTTGTGTCATTTGGCCTAGGGATTAACTGAAGCAACAAGGATTATAGTTGTCCCAGTATCTCTTCTATTATAAGTTTATTTTTGTTTGTTTTTTAACTGTGACCAACAACCTTGAAGGTCCACTGGGAGATTAGAAAGGACTCTGTATGAGACACTGTACATGAACACATTTTATTTAAAATACCTATGACTTTGCATGAGAGCTCTCTCTGGCTATAGGAGCTTATTCAATCTACATTCTAGCCAACATAGAAATACTGGGGAGTTAACATTCCTAAAACAGCCTTCAATCAGTTACAGATAGAATTTGATGAACAGGGCTGCCTGGGTGGCTCAGCAGGTTAAGTGTTGGCCTTGGGTGCAAGTTACCATCTCGGGGTCCTGGGATCAAGTAGATCTCCCTGCTCAGTGAGGAGTCTGCTTTTCTTCTCTCTCTGCTCCCCTCCACTCATGCTCTCCCTTCCTTTTTCTTTCTTTCTCTCTCAAATAAATATTTAAAAAAAAAAAAAGAATTTGATGAATAAATACCCTGGCCTTCTCACCCCTCATATATCATAATTCTGAGGCATGTTCTATGCAGTCTTCCAGAGTTCTACAGTAAGATCAAGCCTCAGTGTTCAAAGAGGTAACCTGGTCATTAAAATGCAGTCTGCACTGAGTTTCTTAATTAATTAAGTGTTAAGACAACAGGGATGATATCTTTGTTCTTAACAAATCCCAAATATCTAGCACAATGCTAGTATATAGCAGGCACTCAATAAATATCTGTTGAATGAAATCACTTATAAAACTAAGTTTATTATAATTACTTCCCCCAATCTCAGTATAAGACAGAAAGTCTTGTCCCCTCTGATCTCATCTCCAGCTATTTCCTTAGATGCACCCTTCACTCCAGGGATTCAAATTACTTGCAGTTTCCTACATATACTTAGTCATACTGCCAAGCTTGTGCCCATTAGTTTCTTCTGCTATTATAGATGCCCTTCATCTCCACCTAACTTCTTTCTACTCATCCTGAAAGTTTTAGGTTAAGTATAATCATCTAAGGAAATCTTCCCCTAATACCCCATAAGTATCTACAGGTCTCTCTCTACTCCTAAATAAACTTAAGCATAATTCTAATTCTTCAATATAACGTAATCATTTTAAACTTATTTATCTGCCTCCTCCTAAACCCATAAATTGCCCAAGAAATTAATCTTTGAGTGTTTTATTTTTATATAGTGCCAACATAACACCTAGGAAAAAAGTGATCAACAAATATTTTCTGACTGAAGATGAATATGAAATATCATTAAGAACTAGGGATATTTAGACCAGAAAGAAGTCTTAAGGAAAGCAGGACATCTGTTCTCAAGTGTTTAAGGGCCCATCTAAAGAAGGAAGTCAGTACCACAACTGAGGGGCTTTTTCTCAGTGTTTTATAGCTAATTGCTTTCTGAGATTAAAGAATTAGCTACTGAGAATGAAAAAAAAAAAAAAGAGCTTTTTGGTTACTGATGTGTATAGTTCCTTATATCAATTACTAAATACTGCTCTTGATGATTGTTAACGGTTTGATGTGTATCTGTATTTGTTAATCGCAAAAGGCTTGGAATCTAGCTGCCTGGGTTCAAACAGTCTCTTAACGGTGGAATTAGCTATCTTGCAATAGTAAACATCACAGTACTAGAAATTAAACCACCTAACTAGGCTACAGCTACCTATTGTGTAATGCAGTAGAGATCATTTTTTTTATTACTAAGGTATTCTGATTCCATGGCTTCCCCAGTACCACATTATGATACCAAATGCCAATTTGTACATAATGTCTTTATTAGGAACCTCAAATTCCTTATATTCTTAAACTTTCTTCCTCCTTTCAGAAGTAGAAAACTAAATATTAGTCTAAGGAGACAAAAGAGTACATTATCATGAACTCTTCTTAAGTATCTCTTCCAACTAGATAACAGCCATAACTAATCAGCTGAAACTGATACTACTACTGTCTAACTAGAATAATAAGAAATAGCATATAAGCACCAACTTTTTTTTGCCAACAGTATTCCTTAGCTCAGATTCTTCTTGGGTTTCACGGTCTAGATAACACATATGAGAGGATCATAATATTGCTACTCAGTCTACCACATTCATAGACAGGGGGATCCTGGAGTAAAGGAAGCTTGAAAAACATGAAAAAACATAAGAAAGTTCTAAATTCTCATTTACCTTGCAAGAACCTGCATGCCCCCAAAAGAGAAGTTAAACGACAATTCACTAAGGCCTGCCTCTGAAGTTGGTCTGCAAACAAGCACTATTTTCTCCCCAATTCTCCATTATCTAGCACCCCCTGGCTCACTCCCCAGAATATGTATCTAACCACAGATGCACAAGAACTTTATACAGAAACTTCTATTTTTTTTCCTGACAAAGCCATTACATGAGATTGTATTCCTTGTTTGATTTTTGTTCCTTCTAGCAGTATTTTGGGTTCTATAAATCCTAGATTTAGAAAAAGAAATTGATACAGAGATTGAATTGAATCACTCAAGCAGAAGGGTCACATTGAAAGTTCTCTAATGACATTATTGCAAGAACTGGAACTCAACAATGACATTTCTAAAAAAAAAAAAATTGTAGGTCTTATTGCATTTTTCTTGACCATTCTTTAAATGCAAACCATGTAGAAAACTAAAACCTCAATTAGCACAGAATTGCTCTCTCCTAAAAGCATGGAGGCAAGTTGTAGCTCTAAAATGACAACTTATTAAGCTAATTGTACATTTTTAAAAATTGTCACCATATTCTTCTCTCTTCTGTTGTGTACTAATTAAAATTAGCTCCTTAGAAAACTAGAAAACTATCTGTAGTTTTCTTTTTTTTTTTTTTTTTTTTTTTTTTTTTTTTTTTTTTTTTTATCATCTGTAGTTTTCTTTTGGAATTCTTAAGTGGTATTATTTACAAGGTGGCTTTATTGTTAACCAAACCCATATAATAGCCCATTTCTGGTCTTACAGTCTGTCCATTGTAGCATTCTTGTCATTTGCATGTATATTAAAGGCTGAATATGTGGGACTTGCCCTTCTAAAAGGTAAACAGACTGGTTTACCTTCTCAGAGCAATTATACATGAAAACTCTAAAACTGTCTTTGACAGGTAGACTTTTCAATTGCTTTCTTTCTTTTCTATGTAGAAAAAAATGAAAGGAAGAATGGGGGGAAGGAAGGAAAAAAAGGAATGGACAAAAAAAGGAAGGAAGGAGGAGGAAAGGATACTCTTTACTCTTTGTAACTAAGCAAGCAAAGGATAAAATAATTATGGTTGGCAGAAATGTCCTTCACATTAAGTTATTAAATACTGTATAAAAACCTTTTGATGAACGTTAGTTCGATGAGTGTACAAGTATCTTTTTCCTAGTTCTCAAAACTTTTACTTTGTATGCATATAAAAATAAAAGGGCAATGGAAGTCTTAGCTTATAAACTGTTTTGAGAATTCCAAATAAGGCCACCAGTAGACAAGTTCACAAACTTCAGCCTTTATACAGGAACATTTGTTCTGGTGAGCCACACCATCTGAGGCATGTATGCCAGCTTCTCTCCAGCACATTGTCCTAATTATCCATTACCTTTGGAATTCCAGAGAAACAGGCATTGAGAGTATGAGAGGATTGGCTTGCCTCAGATGGCAATCCACAGTTCAATGTTGTGTGCACACGCGTGCGTGTGTGTGTTTAAACAGAGAATGTAGCCTCTACAGGAAATGTTGATATCAAGTAAGATTTCAAAGAATCCCAGGAGTTTGGAGGCAGTATCTACACTATAAGGACAGTAGACAGTATTTATACTACTTCTATCTCTCCCCAAAACCTCAAAAATTAAGAACTCACCCTATTTTTGAGTTAGTTATCTGACGTGTTTATTATACTGGGTTAAATTGTGATTTAAGACAATCTGTCTTCATATAGAGAAAAGAACTCTACCCTTTATCTTCTCATTTCCCTTGTATGTCTTATGTGGTAGATGCTTAGTGGTCTCAAATTACTCCTATCCCAATAAGCATACCTCTTTGCTTTATGCCTTTATTGTTTCTCCCACACAGAGGTGGAGTTTCATTTTCTACTCCTTTGAATATGGGCTAGCCTGCGACTTTCGTAAAGCATGCCAGAAGTATTATATGAATTCAGGTGTCCAGATCTCAAGAGGCCTGCAGCTTCAGCCTTTGCCCTCTTCGAATATTGCCCTAAAACTTCCAGGTTAGAAAACCAAACTTGTCTACTGAAGAAACAGAAACCTTTAGCAGAATGCAGCCACCTGAATGACCCAAGGCATCCTTTCCCCACCTTCCAGAGGTCGCAGTGTGTTTAAAGAGGAAGCAGTGAACCATCATGACTGGTATTTAGTGACAATTTGGTGATTTGTTTATTCTATCCATCTAAAAACTGCTTCAGAACAAAAAAGGCAAGGATTCCGTAAGCATTTAAGTGCTGTTTTGTTATAGTTGACTCTACAAAGAAAGATAATGATGTGGCCTAGTGGTTTCCACATGTATTTGAATGTCAGCAACTCTGAGTTGTAATCTCATCCAACTGTCTTTCTGGCTGACTGATTACTTAAGGAAAATTACCTAACTTCTCTCTGTATCATTTTTCCTACCTATAAAATGGAAGAAATTGTCCTTATTGCACAGATTTTTTTAAAAAAATAACTGATATTTATAAACACCCGGAAATACATACTGTTATTATCCATAATACACACACACACATAGACATGCTCACATACATTTTTTGACACTCAAATTTCTCTTATTTTGTTAAATATCTTAGGGGAAAATTAAGATGAGGGCAGTGAGGTTTGTGATTTTTTTTTTCTTTTCCCATTTTAAAGCACCTCACTCCTAGTTCAGCAGCCTGGGGAATCTTTCATTTGTTGTTAGCTCCTGTGCTAGGCAGTGATTCAAATTCCCGAGCTTTAGTGGCAACATCTCAGAGAGATTCTCAGATTTTCAAAGCTCCATTTTCTTCTAATTAGCTCCCTCTCTGCCTCAGGCAACAAGTTCAGGGAATCAATAGGTTAGACAGAGTACAGACTTTGTAGGTATCAGGAGCTACGGTATGTTGGGACTTGTCAGACCCTGGATTCAGATTTCAGGAGGTAAGCATCACTGGTCTAACATTCAGAAAGAGATTTCATACAAAAGCAGCTCACCAACTTCTGGAGCCTGCCTGACCATGATTCCCAGACAGGGACTGCTATTACTTTCAACCACACTTGGCCTTGTACAAGTCACCGAAGCTCCAGGGCTTGTCCTAGAGGCCTGCAGACACTGGCTAAGAGTTAATGTCACACTTGAGAGGACCTGAAAGCATGAATTCAGCTGAGGTTCCCAACTCCACAATCTGTTTCCCATCTTATTATTTCTCCTGTCATAAGGCTTTCTCCATACCCAGAAGATATTTTGATAACACTGGCTAAATTCTCACTTTGTTTAAATTCTTAATTTATGGTATTACTATTCTTCACTTATTGTAAACATGATCTATACACAGAGGCTGACAAGAACTTTGCCAAGTGAGCACAGTGGATCTGTTTCTAGGGTTCAAACCTCAATTGAACAGTTCCTGTTGCTTTAGGTGTTGCAATAATTGTTCTTGCACAGACTCTACAAAGTCAAGGGTAAAACATTTGGGATTCTTTGTGAGCATTCGTTATTTATGCTGGAAATGGAACTCCAAAATTCCTCTCAAAAAAATCAGATTGCCATGAAAAAAAATACAAAAGACATAGCCTTAGTAATAAATCAGTCCATAGCCAGTATTAAGTGACAGTAAATACCATTAGGACTTGTTCTGTTTGAAGCTGTGAGCAGTATGATCCTGTTTCTCTAAAAGAATCACCAGGTATCTGAAAAGTTGAAAAACAGGTAAAATAATTTTTAAATTGTATGTTACATTTGTAAAATTGATCAAAATATTTAGGGGTGCAATACTTCCAAATTTCAAGCAATAGTTTAATTTTTTTTATCTGGACAAGTACAATGAATATATACCTGAATGTCCAAAAAGTCTGTAAATACAGGGCAATTACTGTATGTACTGGTTTGTTTTTGTGTCTTTCTTCTTGTTTTTCTTTTAGATTAATCCTTGAACTCACTGCTTTAAATTTCAAAATTTCTGGAAGTTGGAGAAAAACACATTGAATCTATTATTTGAAAATGTGTCCAACACACTGTGCAATAATGAACTTTTTCAGATTCCCTGTATAATGATTAAAGATCCAATGTTGCTCAAGCCAAAAAACAAACATACAAACAAACAAAAAAACAAAAGAAAGGGCTTAACTAGAATCAGTTGATTTTTTTAAGAAAACTGGAGAAAGCTGAGTGTGTGGAGAGAGGGGCAAATAAGACTTTAAGAAATAAGCAGGAATCAAGACAGTTAAAAGTTACCATATGGAGGGGTACCTGGCTGGCTCAATTGGTAGAGCATGTGACTCTTGATCTCAGGGTTGTGAGTTTGAGCCCCACATTGGGTGTGGAGTTCACGTAAAAATAAAATCCTAAAAAAAAAAAAAAAAGTTACTGTATGGAACCCAAGAGATACATTTGGGGACAGGGATTCTGTTCATTTTATAGGTATACTGGGCTAGGGCATTTTATCAGGCCCAGTATTTGTCAAATATCCCTCAAGGCTAATCTCCTCCTTTTGCTTTAAATTCTTGCTCTTCAGGTTTTGGGGAAACCTTCAGGATTGCTAACTCCTGCTTCCCAGATATCTCAAGCCTGGGAAAGGGAGTACTTTGGTTGCAATTTGGGCTTGAGGCACAAAAAGGATTATGTCTCTCAGGCCTTGTTCTGGTTTCAACTTTCCTTCCTAAGATGTGTGAGAGCAAAGTAATCACAGTTGATATTTGGCATTTTAAAACAGAGCCCCATTAATTGCAGTGCAGAGATCAAAATATTAAACATGTAAATCCTCCTCTACCTTTCTTCCCCTCAGCCATACACATTAGGAATTTCTTAAACTTTGGGACTAGGAGAAAGTGAGCTGGTAACGCCCACACTTAGTCTTGACTATAAGGAAAGTTCTCCACACTAAGCCAACCGACTCTCCAACCCTTCCTACCCACCAGACAGCTGTTGCTGAGTCCTTACTTTGAAAAGAAAAAAAGGTTTTATTTATTTATTCATGAGAAACACAGAGAGAGGCAGAGACAGGGGCAGAGGGAGAAATATGTGGGACTTATTTCTGCAGGGAGCCTGCCACAGAACTCGATCCCAGGACACCAGGATCACAACTAAGCCAAAAGCAGATGCTCAACCACTGAACCACCCAGGCGCCTCAAGTTCTTATAGCTTTTTGATGGAGAGTTAGCATATAAAATCCAAGGCAGGTCTGACTCTGAGGTCTCTGTAATGATGGAGAGAGATGCCAGCCAGGAAGGTCTCACCTGCTTGACAGGGATCTCTACTTCCTGATAGCAGAAATGAAGGACTGGTCAGCCATAATCAGATATCCTCTGACCCTTTATTTTTGAACTATTGTTATTTTCTTCACATTTATTCAACAAATCCCTTGATGTTTATTTTCCCCAACACATGGCATAAATATTCAAAGCAATAAGATATACCTACCCAGATAATAAGCACTTGCTAAAATCATTTTATTCTATAATATGTGGAGAACAAATCAAGTAGACCTGTCAGTGTAAGTGACCAATAAATTATCATTTGTAACTGATATCAGACACCATTCTGTTGTGGATTTTGTTAACGGCATCACTCTACAGTACTCTGACGGTACTAACAAACTAGGTTCTGGATCTGCAAAACTGATGATTAGATTCTATAATCTGATGAATTCACATATAAAGCATACTCCTTTTTTTTTCTTTTAATGTCTGAAATTCTGGGTATGCCTGTTCAGATTTTATCTTTATAACGTCATATATCTATAGACATTTTTAGCATAAGATTTACAAACTCCACGTGTTTCCAAAGAAATAAAAATAAATTAAAAATTTTAAGTAAATAAGTGCAGTTTGAGGGAGACCTTGCTGTAACATCTGGGGTCTCATGGTTTTTTCTAGTCCCATTTCTATCTTATTTATTTCATTTTCCTTTAAATTAGTAGGTGAATTTGACAGGCCTGGAAAGAGAGGCTCTAATAGCAGTGTCAGGGGCCAAAGAATGAACAAGCTTTGCTACATCACCCCTATGTCTCAACAGGGCTGTACCAAATGCCTAATTTTAGTATTTGGCTCAACACCAAACACCTGGAAATGGCATTCAGCCAGAGATGAACACAAAGCTAAACAGTGGGTGAGCAAGTGCATCTGTCTCCTCTTATTTTACACTTCTCAGCTATTAGGTAAATAAGGTAGTTATTAGGTAAATAATGTAGTTATTAAATGATGACTTACGCAAAGCCTACAATTTTAGTGTTCACATTTCATCTTATCAACATTTATAAGCTCCTCATAAGCAACATTTTGGTAATATCTGTTTTGAAAACCAGCTTGACTTCCTACTCAATACTATCTTTGAGGATGAATTTCAACCCATGTTCTTCTTAGAAAGTATACATGAAGCATGTCAAGTATCACATTTGTTGAAATGGAAAATTCAAAACTGATGAGTTTTCAATTGCTGGTTTCCTCATGAGCATGTTCCTAGGCCCCACCACACATGTCCATGTCAGAGCACTCAGGACTCCTGACTCCATTTCTTCACCCACAGAAACCACATTTCCTCTCACTCTTCACTTCACCAATCCACAAACCCTTTAACTACCCCTGAAATATGGAGATATTTCCCGACATCTCCACAAATATAACAGAAAGCTTTTGTGGTCTCATGTAACCAAACTTATAACCATCTGCACGCCTTGTGTAACCAATAAAATCACTCATCTCTCTAGAGTGTCCAATTCAGGATTCTTTGCAATAGACCACGGTACATGGAATTTGAAAACTAAATGCTGGTGTTAAGGATTTCAGGGGAAACAGGCACATACATAAAAGCAATGAAAGCGATGCCAGATTTTATTTAGCGCTTTTTCAAGTATATAGCTTGTTTACTCATTTTTAAAGAATCTAAATTTTGCTTCTCTCAGGAGGGAACATGTGGCTATTTCCCTTTGGTCTCAGAAGAGTTCTGCATAAACATGATTTAAAACAAAATTTAGTAATGTAATTATGAGTTCGTAAACCATATATATTCTTAATGAATCCTACATAAATATATGAAGTACCAATAAGCAGTTTTGTCCTTGATTATTATTAATAACAACCCTGCAGCTTTTATTTTTTTATTTTTTGTGAATTTTTATTTATTTATGATTGTCACAGAGAGAGAGAGAGAGGCAGAGAGACACAGGCAGAGGGAGAAGCAGGCTCCATGCACCGGGAGCCCGATGTGGGATTCGATCCCGGGTCTCCAGGATCGCGCCCTGGGCCAAAGGCAGGCGCCAAACCGCTGCGCCACCCAGGGATCCCAACCCTGCAGCTTTTAAAGTACTTTTGCATACTACATTAATACCTCCTACATACCTCCTTGGTCTCACCTATCCCATTCGAGACATTAAACTGGCCACTTGGTCTGTGAAGGACAGAGTCAGAGTTCCATAGGTATATCTCGGCAGCACTCTGCCTCAAAACCCCATCTCTTGCTTACCAGTGGGGGGGGGGATTTTCGGTTGAAACCTCAGGTTGGGAACAGGGAAAGAAACCACTGTCCACTCACACTTGTACACCCTGGTGGAGTAGCAGGGAGAGAACACCCTGTATTAGCTTCCTGGGGCTGCCATAACAAGATGCCACAGATTGGGTGGCTTAAACAATGCAAATGTATTTTTTCACAGTTCTGGAGGTTGGAAGTCTGAAATCAATGTGTGAGCAGATCTGGTTTCTTCTGCCTTGGCCTTGCCCTTCTTTCTTCTCTCCTTGGCTTGCAGAGAGTTGCCTTCTCAGGGTGCCCTCACACAGTCTTTCCTCTGTGCATGCTCACCTCTGGTATATCTCTGTCCAAATCTCTTCTCATAAGCACACAAATAAGACTGGATTAGAGCCCACTCTAAGGGTCTCATTGTAACTTAATCACCTTTTTAAAGGTCCTATCTCCAAATAGTCATTTTCACAGGTCTTGGGGTTTAGGACTTCAACATATAAATTGGGGGGGGGGGACACAATTCAGTCTATAATACACCCTCTAGGAAAGCAATGATGAATTCATTCTTCTCTCATTCTTCCCCTAGACAGATGGTCCTGATTCACATTTCATGTGAAGGCTCTCAGATAGTACTTGGTGATCAAGCAAGCAGGCACTTATAGCAATGGCCCACTAGCCACTCATCTTTGTGTTGACTCTCCCTCCTCTTTGGCCTGGTTTCCTTTCCCTCAGTCCTTTCAGTTCCCAGGATCACAAATTCCAAAAAAAATTTGCATTCAGGTTCTGTTTCCTGGAAAGCCCAGGCTAAGACACACAACCACCACCATGTCAATTATGCCTTCCTATCATTGCTTCTCAAACCAACAGGAGAGTCAGAGAAGATAAATGAGTTGCCCAGGGTCACACAGATAGCAAGCTACAAAGTCAGAACTCTGATTTAAATCTTTTGTCACCCAATCCTGAATTATTTCTCAGGTGTCATAATATCTCCTAGCAATATCTATGCATAATCAGATAAAATTTAAGCCAATTTTTAAAACTACCAATTTTTAAAACTGTTTAAATGGACTAGAGATAAAAGTACATAATCCATCTCCCTGTTTGTTAAATGCTATTCTTTAAAGAGTTTGAGATTTCTTTACCAAAGCTTACCTATATCTGAAATTATTCTTTTTTTAATAGAAGTTATCTTTATTGGTACTATTACAAACTATATTTTTCCAAGCTAAACCACATCTCACAGTCAAATTAGGGAGGCTCTTATATCTTAATCAAAGCTTAACAGTTTAATCGTTCATTAAACATGAGAGTAATTTAGTGTCCGACTATGTAATCATTATTGTTTCCTGAAAATCTGATGTGATGAGGTACAATAATGCATACTGAAATATTGCCTGTGGAACATTATTTATTATTTCTTCTAGCTAAAAACATTCATAACTGAAATTTATTGGTCCATACTCCCTTCATTATAAATATTTTATGTTCTGCCTCAGGGATCCATGTCTTAGCATTTAAATGTCTCAATCTTGTGTCAGTAACAGGAAGAACAAGTTCACTGGGTGGAATTTTTGCCCTTTACTTCAGAATGTTACAATAATAATAGGCTATAAATATGTTATAATTATGCCTTTGATCACTGCTGTAGTTTTCTAGTCTGAATGAATTAAATTCAAAACTAAAGCTGAGCTGCTCGACAAAAATGACAGTAGTTCCCTTAAACTAAGATTTTACCGAAGGCCAAGTTAATATAATGAAAATACTTAAAGTGGAAGGATGGTAAACCATTTTACCCATTACTTTTCCCCTAATGGGAACTAGCACCTCTGCTTATTACCACCTTTACATATCAATAGTGGTTTACATTTATTTGAAGCTTTATATTGTTAGATGATCCTGATCATCACAGCAACATTTGAAGTAGTGAGCAGTTGTAAAAATCTCCATTGTTCAAGTGAGAAAGCTGAGATTGAGGTAATTAGATATGTATAGATTTTGTTTAATTTTTGGAATTTTAATCATGAGAAACAGTAAAATTGCACAACGGTGTGAATCTTACTCCTGTTTTCTGCCAAGGTAGGGGATTTAGGGTGGAAGAGGGCATATCTCAGAGAGGAGGGCATGAACAGGTGACAAGATAGCAAATGACATCAAATAACCTTGTTTGGGGGGATAGGAATGTGAGACAGACGAAATGTCCTGCATCACTTAAATTCTCCCAGACCTACCTCCTTGTGTAAACCCTGCAGAACAGATTTAACTGGGAGGTGGTTAGAATTGCTGTAGCTTTCCTGGAAGTACCAGGCAGCTATGAGACCAAGAGTTGCCCTTACTGCTATAAGGCTTGTTATGTCACATTTGTTAACTGATTTATCATATCACACTTGTTGATCAGAGGACCTCTCCAAGATCTTTATCTTACTCATTCTCTTCCAAATAAGTTCTGGACCTAAATTTTTGAGACTCGCCCAACAATAGAAGCACACAGAAGGAAGAAAAACTGAATTTCATCTCAGTGATGACAAAAAAGGAAATTGTATCCTGGCATTAAGTTACCCATACAGAAAATACATGGAGAAAGACTACCCTCTCTTAGTATATATAAACAGGTTGACAGGGAAAATTCCTGAAGAAGTATTATGTAATTTCAAGAAAGGTGATTTTTGACAGTTTGGTGCCGTTTCTTGGGCACTAAATTTTTCTATACAGTCCTGTGAGTCTATATATCCTCAAATGTATTCCTTGAAATGATGGTTCCTCTAGATATAAATAGGCTTAGATGAAAAGAGTATGCTGTGATCACATTGTCAAATGCCGATTCCCTGAAACACTCTGTTGACAAAGCAAGGTTGAGTTTCTTGCTTACTGTGCTAAGAAAAATGCTACTTTGACAGTCTCAGTAGCATCTCAAAGTGGGGAGGATGAAGTGGAGATTTCATGAAATTTGGAGGATCTGGCTAAAGTGGGGGTCTGACTAGGATTGCAGAAGGTTCATAATATAATAGGAATGGTTAACACATCATGGATTTGGTTTCAAAGAGAATCTTGAAGAGTAAGCTCTCCTATGACTCTATATTACCATGAGAAAGGGTATTTACTCTGATGAGGATAAATGGAGTATTTTGATAAATGGATTTTCTGGGAGTTCCTAAAATGAACAGTAAAGTTATTTGCAACTTTAACTTACTGAGCAAGTTTCTAAAAGAGTAAACCCATGTAATGAAAATGGTCATAGTACAGTCATGTTGGAGTACAGACAATAAACTTGTAGGTATAAATGGTTTTGGTTTTCAACATAAATTTGGGAATACCTGGGTTAAATAAAGTTAAGCAAATATATTTACAGTGGTACTTTTCAGATTCTTTATTATGTGACTACACATGTAATTTTCAAGGAAGGAGTATATAACAAACATTTTTATTTTATTCTGAAAATAAAATCTGCCAGGATGAGTATCTCATGAAATACAATTGCAGAAATAGTGACCAAGACTTTAGAATAGTCATTACAAAAAAATGTAAATAGAGAAGTAATTATAATCTCAATTTGGCACTTCCCCATACATAGGCATGAATGTCTTAAGCAACCAACACAAAGGCACCCAGAGCTGAAATCTGGTTCATGAGTTAAGCACAACCAGAATGCATCAGTGAGTGAAATGAAGTCTCACAGCACCAGTGCCTTGAGGAGGAAAGTGAAGCAGGTGATACAAAAAGAGGGGAGTCCTTCCAGTGGAGATACATTGTTTAGCTAATGAGTTATGGACACTTTTTTGCATCTTCAATTTACTCTAAAGTGTTAATACAGAATTGTTACACAGAGATAACATTCTCATTACATGCTACTCTTTTAGGAGGTAAGAAACACTGCTTACTAAAAGCAAGTAACAGTTAAAATAGCATTTTATCTTCATGCACACACAATTTAAATGGCCACAGAGAGCTTTGGTACTTTATATTAGTCCACAGGAAAGTCTAGCTACTATCAATAACAGGACATTTACTTAGTCTGGGTTTGGTAAGTACCACTACAGTATGACATTATTCATCTCATAGTGAAAGGAGTCAGTCACTTTGTTTTGACATGAGTACCTCCATTGAGTGTGGACTTCCACTTCCACTAAATGTGGACTTTTGGAGAAACAGTAGAGGGAGTAAATAAAATTTAAAATATTGGCTAAAAAATTTTAATTATTAACTTAGGAAAAAAAAAGATAAGCTTGATTTTTTATGCCAGAAAGTACAATGTCAGTTAATTCTAGGAGATATTAAGAGGATTCCAAGAGTTCACATAAATGTAATTCTAACTGTGCAATTGCAAATGAAGCCACAGAGAAAGAAAAAGTCCAGATATTCTACAGAAACCAATGTGGTTGCTGAGCTCAGATTCTGAAGAGATATATATATAATCTAAATATCACTGGCCCATCTCATGGCTAGCCTGAGCATGCTGGTGTATGCAACCCTGCAGCTGCCAACAAATCATGGAAAAGCACTTTGTATCTTTATGGAAGTCTCTTAAGACATGCCACATGAAAATTATATATACCTCTTTACTCTTCATCCACTTTTATGGTTGATGCTTCCATAACACTAACCATCTTTCTAGATTCTTCCCTTTAACTGTTCTCTAAAACCCTTCCACTTTTTAGTCCAAACTTGAATGCCTATAACCACTTCTTTTTCTAGGAATTTTTCTGTTAAAAATTAATTTGGTCTTTCTTTGTTAAGCCTAGCCCTAAAGATGTATGAATAATAAGAAATTCTTCCTTCTCAGAGTTATAGGTAAGTGTGCCCCAACCAAAGTCTCTAAATTTGTCTGTTAATATCTTCATCTTATCAACATGCTCAAAAGATGAGATGAAAGAAACACAGCTAAGAATTCCTATTAGGGAGTGGCACAAAATTGATAGATTCTGGGAGTCTCCGGCACCAAATAAACTGTGGTTTACCAATCAATCAATTAATCAATCAAGCTTTTATGCTTTGATCAGAGCAAGTAGAAGGTAAGGAAGAAAATGTGCTCTGTTGGGGGCCATTAATGACTGATGAGAAAAGAGAAAGCAAACTTTTCTTTGGACTGAGAAAAAGCAAAATATTCATACTGTTAAGAGAGAATTCATTGGAGTTCTAACGCAGGAAGGAAAGGTAAACTTCTGGTCTTGAATTCTCTCTAAAGGTCTCTTGGGGACTTGCAAACTAGATCATTGAACCAAACATTGCCAGCGAACTTTGAGGGGCTATCAAAAACAATAAAGGGGAATAAAACTGGAGATAGGCAAATATTATCCAATTTTGCAAACTGGGATGAAAGGAGATTTAAAAAATTAGAGATAAGAGTTATACTGATTTAAGCTAAGATTTTAGAATCTTTTCTAATAAACTTAGAATCTTAGATTCTAAGTTTATGTTCAGGAAACCAAAAGAAGCAATAATCAGTAGGAGCCAATAAATCAAAGTTGTCTAATTTCTTTTTGTGCAGTTGGGGTCCTGGCATGGAACATACACAACCAGAGGGAAATTCAGGAAGATTCTTAAAGGGGACTCTTCAAGAAGATGGGCTATGGTTAAGGGAAGTTTACAGGGATAGTGAAGCAACTGCAGAGTACTAGTACCATCCAATATAGGACTGGCTACACAATTGTGAGGCCAAGGGCAAAATGAAAATGCAGAGCCCTTTATTCATAATTTACTAAGAATTTCAAGACTTTCCAAGAGCACTAAGCCAAGCATTGGGCCCTGTTGACTACACAGGCTGCAAACCCACTGCCACCATCTCTGATCCTTAGGTTTCAAGCAGAAAGAAGGGAAATAAGCAGGAGACCCTGAAGAAAGTTGTAGCCGGATCTTCAGCTGAAGGAGAGCTATTGGTAGAAAGACTAAGCCACTTATACTAAGCCACTGATTACCTGTGGCTGCAAAGAAAGGGATCTGGAAAAATACATACCTTAATCTCATTCTTTTCCTTCCCTTCTACAATTCCTGCCAGTGCAGGACAATGGAATCTAGTTAATCAGTTAATATAATCCATGGAGGACAGCTTCCTGGGGCACAAAGCAGGGTGGAGAGTGAGTTGGAAGAGTCCGGGAGAATATCCTGAAGTTACTATGCCATTAAATCTGTAAAACCTGGTACCCCTTGTCTATAAGGACTTTAGGAAAGTGTTTGCCACAAGTCCTCTGGAGATCCTTTTGGACAATATGGAGAAATATGGCCTGGAGCAAAGATAATTATGTGGATCAGTAACAGGTTAAACAAACGTGAAATCTACTGAAAATCAGATAAATGAAAACCCAAAGGAAGCTGTATGTGCACCATAGTTTCTTTACTCCATCCTACCCAGTTCAGCACTTTTACTACTGATTTGCAAATATAGAACTGCTTATCAAAGCCTGGTTTACAGATTGCTGAATGGGACAGTGCCTAACCAGGATGAAAGGATTAGAATCCAAAAAGATTTTGACAGGCTATAGCAATGGGATTAAAAACCTTGGCCAGCTGGAGCAACTGTATAAATCTAATAGGAGTAAATCTTGGGATTTGCTCTCAAGTTCAAAAAGCCAATGACATAGGTTTGGGACACAAGAGACAATACATACCAAAGGTAAGGTCAAGGTGAGTCAGGAGCATGATGGATTCTCCACAAAAGGAGATTAGGTTTCAGGCAGCATTAATTGAACAAAAGAGGATATAATCCAAGCCTGAAATTGTGTTTATCAAGTCACACCTGAAAATTCTGGTTTATTTTGAATGCCATTTGTGACTCGTAATGCACTGTTAAGGAGAGTAACTGAGATAGGAGACAAGACTTATAAACTAGGATCAACCACAAAAACTGATCTGGCTTTAATAACTGATGTATATGAGGGATGCCTGGGTGGCTCAGCAGTTAAGCATCTGCCTTCGGCTCACGCTGTGATTCTGGGTTCAGGGATCAAGTCCTATATCCAGCTCCCTGTGAGAAGCCTGCTTCTCCCTCTATGTCTCTGCCACTCTCGTGGATAAATAAATTAATACAATCTTTAAAAAAAACTGATATAAACGATAACTTGAATGTGACAATACTGAAATTTTTGCTAAACTAGCAAAGAAAAGAACAGCAAAAAAACATAAATGACATCAAAGATAAGTGTGAGTGGATGAAGCAACTCTTGCCTCCTTAGTTCCTCCTCCTGCATTTGTAGAGTTAAGAATCCACTGGAACAGAGGACCCTAGAACCAAAGGCTTACTGCTTTTTGGAAGGGGAAGGTGAGTATTTTCCCACAGAGATTTATTACCATTTAAGGAAATTCTCATTAGGCCAGAGTTACATACTTCTGAATTGTCTTTTTTATTGTGTAACTATGCCTATTTGAAGAAAAAGCCATGTGCTAATACAGAACAGAAACTATTCCTTAGTAATAATAATTAAAGAGATTGAGAGCCAATAACAAGAGACCACTTAGGAGATTAATAGTATCCAAATTGTATCCAAATATATTAAAGACTGCCATATAATAGAATAATTACCATTGCAGTTTACTAGTTCAAAGAACAAAATAAGATCTTTTTACTTTTAATCAGAGACATGTTTTTAATGTTCAATTTTTCTAAGGACAAAATGGACTGCCATGGAAAGCAGAAGCTTCCCCAGAACTAAAGTGAATGACACAGTAACATACTGTAGATGTGTTATTCCAACAGATGTGTTATTTAGGCAATTCCAGCATTAGATGGGTGCTTAAAGTATTTAAATTCAATTTCCCAACATATAACATCCCATCAAGTGCCATCCTTAGTGCCCATCACCCAGTTACCCCAACTGCTTAAAGTATTTTTATTTTTATTTATTTTTTTACCATTAAAGTATTTTTAAAATCACTTCTGTAGTTTATTCCTTCTTTCATTCAAATAACTATCGAGAACTAGCCACATACACAGTGTGGTCCTCAGAACTGAGGGTATAACAACAAACAGAAACAAGCAATTTCCTCACAGAGCTTAAATTGTGAGGGGATAGGTACATAATAAATAACTACTGAAGTGTCACAAAGTAGTGGCAAATGTTGTAAAGTAAAGCAGGGTAAAGAGCTCAAGCAATAGAGTAAGAGAAGGAACTATTGACAGGATCGTCAGGAAAGGCCTCTCTAGTCAATGAGCTCATCATTTTATCTACCAAACTTCTAAAGATTTATTTATTTATTTATTTATTTATTTATTTATTTATGATAGAGAGAGAGAGAGAGAGAGAGAAAGAGAGAGGGGCAGAGACACAGGAGGAGGGAGAAGTAGGCTCCATGCCGGGAGCCCGACGTGGATCTCAATCCCGGGACTCCAGGATCGCGCCCTGGGCCAAAAGCAGGCGCCAAACCACTGAGCCACCCAGGGATCCCTAAACTTCTAAATCTTGAATCTCGGTCTCTTAAGGTTCTTATCATTTTTCTTCCTTATGTTAATTATCCTCCAACTGGTTTAATCTTTAACTCCTAAATGGAGAATAATTTTAACTTTTAAACCCAGAAAAGGGATCCCTGGGTGGCGCAGCGGTTTGGCGCCTGCCTTTGGCCCAGGGCACGATCCTGGAGACCCGGGATTGAATCCCACATCAGGCTCCCGGTGCATGGAGCCTGCTTCTCCCTCTGCCTGTGTCTCTGCCTCTCTCTCTTTCTCTCTGTATGACTATCATAAATAAATAAAAAATTTAAAAAAATAAAATTAAATTAAACCCAGAAAAACTTAGCAGTAAATCTATTATAGTATAATTTATAGACAGGATGTGCCTGATACTTATAATTTCATTTAGAACCATTTTGTGAGCATCTTCATACATCTTATATACACTTCTCTTTCCCCACCAAATAATACTTTGTAATATCTGGGCTCAGTCCTGTCTTAATAATCTGAAATTGTTATTTCTTTGAGGAGGGGGCATAAACATTTATCTAAATCTCTTGCCCATCTCAAGAAAGTTTTATTTCCCCTTCATCTATGCCATTCTTTTTATTTTATGAATAAATAACAATTCCTGATATTTAATTGGACACTTGTTTCATGACATAGAAGGAATTAAGACATTTTGATGCCAACACTTAATCAAATCTACTACTGGACAAAGGTAAAAAAAAAAAATGAAGTAGTATTATACACCAAGCTTCAAAGCTAAGAGAAAGACAAGCAATTAGATTACAGACCCAGATTAGACACATACTTTAAAAAAACCCTATGACCTTAATTTTTTTTAATTTTTCTGTCTGCTTTCCTTCCTTTCCTTCCTCCTTTTCTTCCTTTTCAACTAGTATTTCTTTATAGTTGAGGTATAGGAACATATTTGGAGGGTCAGAGGGTTATAAAAGACCACTAGGATAAAAAAAAAAAGTTTTGTTAACATAATGTACTAACAATTTGTAACTTTCTAATCATAGATTCATAGAGTCATATGTTGTAAAGATGTAAAAATCACCTTAGAAACCTTAATTTTCCTCAAATCCATGCCACCAACAATACTTTGCAGAAACAGTCTCAGCAAGGTAAAATTAATTGTGTAAATTCATATACTCAGTTCTATAATCAAATAATTAATGAATGGGATTCAGTTCAAGATGTGAGAACAGCACAATTCCCTATTTTGCTCTTGATCCTGGTCACGCTAAAGTTACAGGGAAAATAATTAAATAAAAATTAGCAGTACGAGAAAAAAAAAAAGAGAGATTCTGATGACAGTTTGAGAGAAGACTAGAAGAGAAAAAGCAGACAGGATCTGATCACTGGGGAAATCACGCAGGGAAACTATGGCCTCAACTATCCTAAGTAGAAGGAAAGGGGATCTGGTTTTCCAAGGGATTTTCAAAGGTTCTCCATGCTCAGAGTTACAAAGAGCATGACTAGACTGTACGAAAATACCAGAGTAATTAATTATAGAATCACACTGGAAAAGGCAAGACAGGGATCCCTGGGTGGCGCAGTGGTTTGGCGCTTGCCTTTGGCCCAGGGCGCGATCCTGGAGACCTGGGATCGAATCCCACATCAGGCTCCCGGTGCATGGAGCCTGCTTCTCCCTCTGCCTATGTCTCTGCCTCTCTCTCTCTCTCTGTGACTATCATAAATAAATAAAAATTAAAAAAAAAAAAAAGAAAGAAAGAAAAGGCAAGACAACTAACTCTTACTCGTCTTCGTTAGGAGTAAGGAGCAAAATAGTGATGAGACCTAAAGATAAAATCTAAGAGCTCTTCACATACCTATCCAGTCACATTCCTGTAGTTTCTGGCTCCTCTCACTGCTTCCTGACATGGATGAAATATATGAAATATATGAAAAAGGTTGTTTGTAAAGATATAGAGGTCCCAGTGGATACACATTCAATTCCTGAGAATGACCAGAAGTAAAGATTTTGACTATTTGTTTATACTTCTCTAATTAAAAATTCTTAAGGTCATCTATTTGTAAGTTTAATGAATACTAAAAAAGAAAAATATAAGCTCACATGGGGATATATTATTTTAAACTGAACATGATGCAGATTTTTATATTATTGATAAAGAATTTTAGGGATCAGAAACAAAACAGTTGAAAAATGGTCATTATTGGAAAATGAGTATTTCACTTATGCTCTGAAGACAAAGCCAAGCTCTTTACCTTTGCAAAAAAAACTCAGGTCCTTAAGAAAAAAATTGAAATTGATCTCTTTCCTCTAATTTTATTAAAATGTTAATTTCCTGTAGTTAAAATTTAGGCATATAAAGACTGCAGTAATAGCGTAATAAATATGGCTTTAGTTATCCATATATACATGTTTTTAAGATGCATGATAGGGCCCTCTTTAAGATACCATCATATTGGTTTAAAAATATTTGTCTTCATTTTAAGCTGGAAGTGGGAAAATTTGCCACAGAGAAAGGGTAGCATGTCCATAAAATAACAGAGTATTAACATAAGGTACTTATATAAGTCATTCTAAACTGATTTTAGTTCTATTATTTAGTTATTACCTTTAAAATGCAATACAGAAATAAAGCACTTGGTTTTCACAAAATAAAAATTTCAGGTATGCACTACTGAATAATTTCTATTTGATTTCTTGGTATTAAGAACAAACAATTGATTTTAGGCAAATTGTTAAGCCAATATAAACCACACTTCTGTTTGTAGTGAAGGTAAGAGACTTTGAAGACCCTAGAGAGGGAAACTTATCACTCATACGTTGCTGGGAATATAAAACCGTGGGGATATAAAATGGTACAGTCACTCTGGAAAACATGCTAGGCATTTCTGTTGCATTAAATTAGCAACCATCAAAGACCCAGGAATCACAATTCTACACTTACCACAGAATTGAAAGCCTAGGTTCTTGCAAAAACTGGTACAGGAATGTTCACAGCAGCACGTTCTGTGATAGCCAAAAACGAGAAACAACCCAAATGTCCTTTTAAAGGGTGAATGGTTAAACTGACTGTGGCAACCCATACCGTAAATATCATTCAGCAAATAAGAAGGAGACAGAGTCCTGACACATTTGTACCACTGGGAAACTCACTTCCCAATGCAGAACACAGGTGGTTAGGGTTTATAAGGAGGACAGTCTGAATGAATCTCCAGAGAAAGATGTCGAAGGAAAAATTTAGTTCCCCAAAGATACATACTATAAATTTTAATGTATAGAGAATTCTCGAAATAGCAGAATTCTGGAAATGGGGAACAGCTTGGTAGTTGCCAGGCAGTACCAGTACCGTAAAGGGGCAGGAGGGAGGTGATACAGCGATGAAAAGGCAATCAGAGGGATCCTTGCAGTGAGGAAATGAGCTGTGCATACGGAGGTCCGGACCCTGGCTGTGACACGGTACTGCAATTTTCCGGGAAAGTGAGTAAAATGGTACATGAGAATATTCCTATATAATTTCTTACAAATGCGTGAGAATCCACAGTGAGATGACAACCGTGGTTTAAAGAAGAGAATAAAAAAAAGAAAAAAGAAAGAAAAAAAAATAGAGTTGAACCCTCTAGTATTTGAACGGGACCTGAGTATTCGGCCAATCACTGCTTGGAAATGTTGGTGGTAGATCAATCCCCACCAGCTCGTCCCTTAGGAATGTCATCTCTCCCCCAGTGGAGATGTTCCCCAAATGCTGCAAGGACAGGAGCTGTGCTTAGGGGAACTCAGACATCAGTGAAGAAATTCCAAGCAGAGGTGGAAATGCATACATAAAGCAAGAGCCAGAGTGAAGAGGAATCCCAAAGGCCACTGGCGGGCCCAAGAGAGACACGTGACAACGCCATGAGAGCGCGGTGGACGTGCGCCCAGGTGCGGAACCACAGCACTCTGGGACCCAGGGAGGCGAACGCGCCCTCACAGGTCAGCGCGGCGGGTACCCGGGGCTCTGCGCTCCCCTCTGCCCGCACAGGCGTCTCAGTGGCTCAAAGACCGTGTCTGCGACCAAGGTCCACCCACCACCTCCCTTCTTGCTGCTCAGGCCCCAGCGTCACGCACAAACCCACCCAGCACACCTGCCCACCCACTGCCTCTCTTTCAGGCGCGCTTCTGCCCTGGGGAGAAGCCGGAAGTAGGCCGGCCGGCCGCCATGCCCGCATCCGCGGGGGCCTATCTGTGGGCCTGCAACGCCCTGCGGCCTGTGGGGGCCATGGGCACCTCGGGGCACCACAGGGACCTAGTGCTCCACTGCTCTCACCAGGGGGCTGAAGGCCAAGGGTGCGCTGAGGGGCGAGCGGGAGGGAGGTACGGCCGCAGCCCCACGACGGTCAGCTCTGCCCACCGCCCGCGGCGGTCCCGCTTCCTCTCGCGTGAGTACGCGGCGCGTACGTGGAGAGGGCGCCTGGAGGGGCTGCCGCGGGGCACGCACGCGGACGTGGGGGTCACGGCCTCGCGCCTCGGGGGCGCTTCCTGCTGGGGCCGGGACTTCCGGCGGAGCTACGGGGAGCCGCTGCGGGATGGCGCTGCTTCGACGTGCGGACCTACACGGGCGCTCTCGGCACGCGGCCTGCGGGGCAGCACCAGCGGACGGAAGCTGGCGCTGGGACGCGGGCGCGCCGCCACCTCTTCCAGCGGCTCTGCGGACAGCCCCTGGGCTGATGGACCACGACCGGCCCTGCCCGCGGACGCCCGGGCCCGGGACACGGGGAGGACCCAGGAAACGGCTCTGACCTGGCTCTCAGGCACGTGGCCCCAGGGCTACCTCAGTGTCCACCTGCCGCCTGCGCGCCTGGGCTCCTCTCAGCCGTCTGTGCAGCGTGGGCAGCTCTCCAGGCACCCTGGAATGTGTGCATGTGTTTACTGGAGGAGCAGCTGGACGACTGACCCCGAGCCGCGGCTCACAGAGCCTGTTCCCAGCGCCGGGGCTGAGGGTCCCCTAGGCCGCCCCCCGCCCGGCGGCCCCGCAGAGCGCGCAGAAGCCCGCGCAGGCGCAGGACCAGGGCGCACCTAGAGGCAAGGCCTGGCCCGCGTGTGTGGGCGGGATGGACCGCCCAGCTGCTCCCGCTCAGACCTGACCTTCAGCAGCGCTGCCTCCTGAGGACGTCGTAGGCCTCTTACTCTCGCGGGTGAATAGCCTCGCACATCCTTCATTGCCAGAGCCTTTACCCCATTTCTTGGTGAGAGGGCAAAAACTCAAACCACCACCCCATTCTCCTCTTAGCATTTGTGCAGAAATGAAGTCTCAATAAAAAAGCACACACAGGGGGATTCCTGGGGGCTCAGCTGTTTGGCACCTGCCTTTGACCCAGGGCGTGACCCTGGAGACCTGGGATCAAGTCCCGCATCAGGCTCCCTGCATGAAGCCTGCTTCTACCTCTGCCTGTCTCTCTCATGAATAAGTAAATATAATCTTAAAAAAAAAAAAACGCACACACACACACACAATTAAGCCTTATCTGAATGTATCTTCAAACAGTATTCTCCATAGACCTTGCCCCCCGCCAAAAAAAGTAAAAATTTTGATCCTTAACATTTACTAAACCATTTCTATTAACATTAGTTTTACATACATTTATAGAATTTAATCCCCAAAGCTTTTACCATAACTTGTCTTGCATATTCTTTAATTAAATCCATTTGTGTTTCAACATAACATTTATTCTTTAAAAAAAAAAAAAAGCATTCCATTCACTAACACAGGATTTTTTTTTTTTCTGTTTGAAACATAATCTCTGCTCTCAAACTCATCAAATGCCTAGCACAAATTTTAAAAATAGACTTTCTTTTTAGGGAAATTTTAAATTCATAGCAAAATTGAGAGGAAAGTGTTCCCATACACGGCGTCCCACACCATCAGCATCCCACACCAAGGTGGTACAGTTGTTACCTTTTATGAAACTACACAGACACATCATTAACGCCCAAAGTCCATTTTTTACACTTGGTTCGCTCTTGGTGTCCTATACTCTATGGGTTTTGACAGATGCATAATGACATATATTCACCATTATAGTATCATACAGAAGTTTCACTGCCCTACAATTCCTCTCTGCTCCGTTTCTTCATACCAGCCCCTTCCCCAACCCCTGGCAACCACCTACCTATAACTGTCTTCATACTTTTGCCTCTTCTAGAATGTTGTAAGTTGGAATCATACAGTAAGTAGCATTTGCAGATTGGCTTTTTCACTTAATATGCGCTGAAGATTCTTTCTTGTCTTTTCATAGCTTAATACCTATTTCTTTTTATTGTCTAATACTATTTCAGTGTTGGGGTGTATCATTTTTTATCCATTCACCTACTAAAGGACATCTTAATTGCTTCCAAGTTTGGGCAATTATAAATAAAGCTGCTTTAAATATACAGGTGCAGGTTTCTGTGTGGATATAGGTTTTCAGCTCCTTTGGGTAAATTTCAAAGAATGTGACTGCTAGGTCAAGTTGTAAGAGTACATTTAGGTTTGTAGGAAACTGCCAAATTGTCTTCCAAAGTGGTTGTACCATTTTGCATCCCCAACAGCAATGAATGAGAGTTCCTGTCGCTCCACATCCTTGCCATCACTTGATGTGTCAGTGTTTTGGATACTCACCATTTTAATAGGTATGTAGTAGTATTTTGTTGTTTCAATCTGCAGTTTCGTAATAATATGATATTAAACATCTTTTCATATGCTTATTTGCCATCTGTAGACCTTCTTTGGTGAGGTATCTGTTCTGATCTTTTGTTCATTATTAATCAGTTGTTTTCTTGTTGACTCTTAATGGTTTCTTATGTATTTTGGATGACAGTATCTAACAGATATGTCTTTTAGAGATATTTTCTCTCAGTCTATGGCTTGTCTTATTCTGAGAGCATCTTTTGCAGAGCAGAAGTTTTGATGAAGTTTAATTTTAATGAAGTCCAGTTTACCAGTTGTTTCAATGATCATGCCTCTTGTGTTGTATGTAATAAGTTCCCACCAAACCCAAGGTCATCTAGATTCTCTACTGTGTTACTTTCTAGGAGTTTTCCCCCCCATTTTTTGAGGTTTTTATTTTTTTAATTTTTTTTTTATATGGAACGCTTCACGAATTTGCGTGTCATCCTTGCGCAGGGGCCATGCTAATCTTCTCTGTATCGTTCCAATTTTAGTATATGTGCTGCCGAAGCGAGCACTTTTTGAGGTTTTTAAATTTGTTTTGTTGTTTATTTAGTTTTACAATTTACATTTACGTCTGTGAGTTAATATACTTGAGCTTTTATTTGTGAATGTAAAGTCTGTGCCTGGATTCATTTTTTTTGTTTTGGTGATTCTGGGACTTTTGCTCCTCCATATAAACTTTAGAATCATTTTGTCAATACCCACAAATAGCCTTCTGGAATTTTCATTGGAATTGCACTGAATTTATAGATCAAGTTGGGAAAATTGACATCTTGACAATACTGAGTCTTTTTATCCATGAACATGTAATATCTCTCCATTTATTTAGTTCTTTGATTTCTTTCAGCAGGATTTTGTGGTTTTCCTTCTATACATATTTTCTTCTTGTATATATTTTATTAGATTTATACCTATTTCATTTTGATGGATGCTAATTAAATGGCATTGCTTTTTTTTTTTTTTTTTACTTCATATCCCAGTTATTCATTGCTGGTATATAGAAAAGCAATTGGCTTTTGTATGTTTACCTTGTAAGCATTTAAAACCTCATTATAATCACTATTGCTTCCAGGAATATTTTTGTTGATTGTATGTAGATTTTCTATGTAGACAGTCATGTCATCTGCTACTAACTACAGTTTTATTTCTTCCTTCCCAAGGAAGGAACATTCTATTACTTTTTACTAACATTTACTAAACATTTCTATTACTTTTTTATAGTATACATTCTATTTCTTTTTATTGTTTTATTACATTAGCTTCCAATATATAATGTTGAAAAGAAGTCCCATATTTATGACTTTTCCATTTATCACTCATTCTTTGTTCCTGTTTCTGTGTTCTACTCTTTGTTTTTTGTTTTTGCTTTTAATTGCATATTTTGTGACTTCTATTTTTTTCCTTTCTTAGCATATTATTAATATTACTTCTGGTTTTTTATTTTATACTTTTTTAAGTGGCTGCTCTAGTGTTTTCAGGATTACAATTTATCTATGTTTACTTTCAGATAACACTGTACCTCTTCTTGGATAGTGAAAGGTTAACTGTACATGTCAAGCACATTGTTGCTATTACTATTTTGATATTTGATATAAATTGTTATCTGTTCAGTCAATTATGAATAAAATAATAAATTTTTAAATTTTATTTTCATTTATTCCTTTTCTTATGCTCTTCTTTATTTTGATTTTCCAATGTATCATTTTCCTTTGCTCTGGAGAACTTCCTTAACATTTCCTGCAAAGTAAGTCTACTGGCAATAAATTCTCTCAGCTTTTGTTTGAGAAAGTATGTCTCCTTCACTTTGAAAGATAAATTTTAAAGAATACAGATTTTTTGTTGTTGTTGTTGTTTTGGTTTTTGGTTTTGTTTTGTTTTTTTGTTTGTTTGTTTGTTTGTTTGTTTGTTTTGGCTGTTATCCTCCCAATACTTTATATATTTCACTTCACTCTATTCTCGGTTGCATGATTTCTTTTTTTTTTTTTTTTAATTTTTTTTTAACTTTTATTTATTTATGATAGTCACAGAGAGACAGAGAGAGAGGCAGAGGGAGAAACAGGCTCCATGCACCGGGAGCCTGATGTGGGATTCGATCCTGGGTCTCCAGGATCGCGCCCTGGGCCAAAGGCAAGCGCCAAACCACTGCACCACCCAGGGATCCCCGGTTGCATGATTTCTGAAGAAAAATTTGATATAATTCTGACCCTCACTCCTCTATAGGTAAGGTGTTGTCTCTGGCTTCTTTCAAGACTTTTTTCTGTATCTTTGATTTTCTGTAGTTTAAATATGAATATGTTTAACTGTAGTTTTTTGTTTTTGTTTTTTTTAATTTATGTTGCTTGATGTTCTCTATGCTTCCTCGATCTGTGGTTTCAAGTCTAACGTTAATATGAGGAAATTCTCAGTCTTTATGACTCCAAATATGGCTCTTTTGTTGCTTTCTTTCTACGCCTCTGGTATTCCCATTAGGCTTATATTAAACCTTCTGTAGTTGCCCACAGTTCTTGGATATTCTGCTACAGTTTTTTTTCCCAGTCTTTTATCTCTTTTGTTTTAGTTCTGGAATTTCTGTTGACATATCCTCAAGCTCTACTAATGAGCCTATTAAAGGCATTCTTCATTTTGGTTACAGTATTTTTTATTCCTATAATATTTTTATTCATTCATTCTTAAAATTTCCATTTCTCTGCCTATATTACCCATCTGTTCTTACATGTTGTCTGTTTTTTCCTTTAGAGCCCTTAGTATATTAATTATATTTATTTTAAATTCCTGGTCTAAGAATTCCAACATCCCTGCCAAATATCTGAGTCTAGTTCTAATGCTGGTTCTGTCTTTGTGTTTTTCCCCTTTTAGTATCCCTTGTAATTTTTTGTTAAAAGCTGGACATAACATGCTGGGTAAAAGGAACTGTGATAAAATAGCCTTTAGTGATACATTTGGGAGGGTGTAATGGAGGAAGGAAGCCATTCTATAGTTCTATGACTAAACTTTTAGTGAGCCTGAGCCTCTGGACTGTGACATTTATAAATGCTTTTCAGTTTTCCCCCACCTTAGATGGGATATAATGACTAGAGAGAGCTGGAATTGGATATTTCCCTTCTGCCACTTGGTTAGACTCTGAAAAAGACCCAGTAGATCAGAATCTGGTAAAGTAGTTTCTCTTGAAGGCAGGCCTCATTGTAGACAGAATGATGTGGGCATATTTCAATATTACTACTTTCCCTTTCTCCTTGCCAGAAGCATGAGAGGATTTTTCTGTCATATTCATTGTAACACCCTGATAGGGCTCATGGAGGTAAAACTCACAAAAGTGCGGTCTCCCCTGAAACTGGGCTCCTCTGGAGTTTTTAGCTTTTAGATTTGTCCATATTGAGTTTTTAGTAATTAATCAATGATAGCTTGTGTTTTCCTAAACTAGTATTGGTTTCTGCAGAGGTTCCTGCTATGGGTTTCTGCTCCAGTAAGTGATGATTCTTTGTGTCTGCCTGTCTTTCCAATTCTGGGAATAGTGGTTTGTCGTGTGGCCTCAATTCTCTGACAAATGTAAGATGATTTGTTGATTTTAAGGTTGTTTAGTTTCTTGCTTGTTAGAATGGCATGATGACTTGTAAACTCCCTCCTTCTATGCTGGACCAAGAACCAGAAGTCTGGTCTAGCACATTTTAAAATGTCTCAGAGAACTGAAGCATATTGCAGTGTAAGCTAGAGTCCTCACTAAGCCATCTCTCACAATTTTCTTGTGTAATGTTTTATTCTCTAGTACTATCTCCTTTCATAATTTATAAATTCTTTTATCGTTTGGTTAAAAAATTGGTATACTTCCCTATCAACTATACTTGGTTAGAATTTTACTAGTGATTACTCTTGCTAGAAATCCTGCGCCCTATGTGATGAGACAAAGTATGGATTTACACCAGCCTGCTCTCAATCTCTGTCTTTGCATCCTTCCCCCAGCTTATGTGTGGTTATCATCTTGGGTTAGAAGCCCTTCTGTCAGGATACATGCTGTAGGATGGCACAGTAAACAAGACAAAGTGAACAGCATCACACATTCAACTTTATTACATGTACGGGAAATCAAAAGCAACATTTCCATCACATTTCTTCAAGAATCAATGTCATGGAGTTTCAATAATGAAAAAGGGAGATTAACACATTGTGATATAGAGTGTTTTCAGGGATATTGCCTTAAAATAAGTATGGTTGAATATTTTCTCACTGTTAAGTTTATGCTGGGCCCCTGTATGTATCACTTGTCATAATTCTCTGTAGCAGGTTCCTTTGAAAAAAGGTTCCATTTTTTCCCCATACTTTGTTAGACTCTCCCTATGTTTTCATAGGCCATAAACTAATGCATACAAGTGGCAGGGACCAAGTCTCATCTCTGTGCATCTGTGTCACAGGGCACCCATCAATCCACCAAACACAGAAAGAACACTGCAGCCCTACAACCTCTTTACTGGGGTTTTGTGCATGCTGCTTAATTTCACTGCGTCTGTCAAACCATTCTTTATCGGAGAGTCTAACAGCCTTTGAGTGCACAGTGCTCTATCACTTATGTAGGGGTTATATTGATCTTTCTGGTGTGTGCTCTAAAGTGGCTGGCATCAAAAGCCAGTGAAGCAGCCGGTTTGAGCAGTATGGGTCATTTACAAACTTCAGGATGAGATGCCGCAGGATGCCAGGGAAAATGTTTTTGTTTTTCCAGAGGGAACCATAGTTCATGAAATGTGGTTAACGTACCATATTTGTATACCCTTAAAATCATTTTATAACCACACTGAGTGCCTCTAAACATTAAATATATTTTATAAGTAGTTGGTTAACTAGCTGTTGTGTGCTTTAAATAGTAAATAAAATGGAAAGGCACTAAACAGTGACTATATTTCATAGAGTAAGATGCTTTTCCAGCCACTCAATAATTCTCAATGTTAAGAAAAATTGATTTTCTAACTGCTGAGTGCCTCTAAAAATTAGCATCTCATCTTCCTAAGGGGATGCTTTTCAGTTAGCCTCCTTTCTCCAAGCTTTTGACTCAATGATCTCGAAGGTTCTTTTCTTGTTAAAAAAAAAAAAAAAAAAAAAAAAAACTCTATAGGTTCTATTGGGTTATAATTTCATTTGGGTCTATATGTAGTTGGCAAAATATAAAACAAGCAACAGTTCTATCTTACCTTCTTTGAATGTTCATTTCCAAACAAGTAGTTCTTCACATGCTAACTGTTCTTAACTCCCACTACCTTCCTCTCCCACCAAGAGCAGGACTTTATGGAGAGACCTAGGACAATGACATAGAACTTAAAAGAACTAATTGCCAAGTACCATCACACAGTGCATCTGAGCAATGGATGCTTTTTGCATTTCTGAACCCTATTAAGGGGAAGGAACTGCCTAAGAAGCAATAATAGTCACATATCTTCATGGCAAATTGAGTCATTTTCCCAGTACTTTATAAGTATATCAAATTGCCAATGCTGAGACCTCCTAGATAGATATAATAATAGCTCATAGCATCACAAAAGTTGAAAACTGAAATAACCAGATACCCCACAATTTCAGGAAACAGCATTAAAAGGAGACTCAACTCTTACTATTGCCTAAAACACAACCAGCTGGGTGACTTTTGGGATGTCACAGAGCCTCTTTCAGTCATCAATCATAACTTTTGTCAATATAACTTCATCAATAAAATGTATGGTTTAAGCTAGATTCTAGAATTTGGCTGCCAGAAAATCCCCATGGGTTCCTTGTAGATCTGATAATTAAGAAATTTTTTCTGGACCCTTACCACATTCTGAGGAACCATGTGTCTCAAGTGTGCTTACCAATTCCACAGCAGTGTGTCTTAGACTGTATGTCTAAGCCTGAGGAAGAGCAAATAAGCATCAAATTTCCTAGAACATGTGCTTAAACTTAGGAAGAATGCAAAGAGTAAATACAATTCTTCTCAAATATAGTCTCAAAATTCCCACTAATGTGATTAGGAACCATATGGGATCAGATGAGGACAGGTTGCTGATTTGAGGCCAAACCCAGTGATGACCTGGCACTACTAGTTATTCATGCTAGACTGATGTGGTCTCCTGGTTCACGTGTTTGAACGAAGATGTGGCCAAGAGCAAAATACCCCCAGAAGACTATAAGCTGTCTGGGGTGAGGGTGTTGTTTGAATCACCATTATTTCTATAGCACGTAGTCAATAGTATTTGCTCAGTAAATATTCATGGAGCTAAACTGAATCCCTTAAGTAGATGCAGCATACCAGACTAAAATGTCTAAAATGGAAAATCCCAGAACACTCATGATAGCACTCATTATGAGCCCTCTATTCAATAGTATTACAAGAGGAACATCATGAAAATTATACTTGTCCAAAGCCTGGATCATTTTGCTGATTGAAACTGCTTTTCCAGCCAAAAGGCAGAGTAAAGTCTCATCCCCTCTTCCCATATACACACATCCCAAAATCAAGAAGAGAGAAATGAAAACATAGATCTGAAATTTGTAGCATGGAGTGTCACCTTACTACTTAGGAAAGCAGTAGTAATCAACATTAGTGGATGCTGTGCTATATGCCAGGTACTGTTCTAAGAGTTCTATATGTATTATCTAATTTAAATCTCAATCCAGACTGATTAGACATTATTATTATTACCACTTCATAGATATGGAAAAGCAAGTACCAATGTTTTTGAAAAACCTCAAAGCCTGGGCAATTTAGAAGAAACATAACTGAATCTATAGCAGTAGTCATTAGAGATAGCTCTTTATTTAAAATCCGAACTTCTAATCATTAACCATTATGCAAATAAGAATATTCTTTAATTAATGTAAAACCCCATGATGTGAGAAAGCATCATAGAAAAGAACAATATGAAACACAGGAAATGAGTCAGCAAACCAGAATTAAAAAATCATGTGGCTAGGAAAAGGAACAATTACCATAGCCACAATTGGAGAAAGATTTTATCTATCCTACTGGGTATGATATGAGTGCGTACAATCCCAGGAACAGACTATGTATATATTCATATCTTTTAATGCATTAGAAAAAGAAAGAGGTCAGCACTTCTGTGTACAAAATGGCATATTTTTTCCCATGGCTGGCCCTAAGAAAAATTGTTGACTATGACAGAGTAATAAGTTGACTATGATAGAGTAAATAGTTTATGTTTCAGATCTGAATACAAATTGTGACTCTGCTACTAACTGATCTCATGACCTTGAGGAAGGTCATTAAATCTCTCTCAGTCTCAGTTTCCCTCAGATGATAAAATGAAGGACATGGGCTAAACAAATGCAGTCTCTAATTCCAAAAGTCCATGTCTTGGAAGGTTAGTTTATCTTGGTATCTTCCAGGATCTGATTTCTGACCTATCTCTGACCCCATGCTTCTGCTCCTTCTTTACAGTCTCCTTGTAGTTTTCTTTTTATGAAATGTGTATCAGTCAGAGCTCTAGCAGGAAACACATGGCACTTTCAAAGATAGCCCAAAAAGATTTAGTGATGGGACTAGGAACAAAGGTGTAAGTAAGGTGTAGAGATGACATAGTGCATGCAGTTCCTTGTATGAAAGAGCAGTTATCAGGATCCAAAGGGAAAAAGATGTGTAGAGAGGGCGACTTTAAGAAAAACTTTGACTTTGGAATCAAGAAAATAGATAACCAAAAATCATACTTCTTCCTTCTGGTATCCTACTGGGGCTTTCCCTTGGATGAATCCAACTGGACACTAGAAAAAAGGAAGCTTATTGATACAGTTCACATTGATGAACTACACAGGGCACAGAACAGGGTGCAGAGTGTAGAAAATAGATCTAGAAGACAATGGGAATTATCCAACAGATTGTTAGGGAAGGCTCTGCTTTTGATCCATTTATTATATTTTAAGCTAAATTATGTCATAGGTCAATGATGTCTCATATACTTTTTCCTTTCTTAAAATGTATCATGCATATATGTAACAAATAAAAGAAGCCAACAATGTCAAAGAAATAAAAGCCTTTTTAGTAAAAAGTCAAAACCTAACCCTAAATGCCCAGCCTGTCTTCTTCACCTCCACACTTCAATCTGGTCACATTAGTTCCTTTGTGAAAAGCAGAAAAGTCCTTTGGGATGAACTCCAGGGCATTGCAACCCCAAGTTAGAACTTACCTAGCTAAAACTGGCAGGCTTTCACTAATGCCCCCTCAGTCAACCATTGTGTGCAGCTCACAACCTGTACAGATGTCCATGGCTGTCTTAACAGAGGGCCACATCTCCTTCCTGAAGAGTAAACATGGCTAACTAGTATATTTTAATTCTTCCTTTAAAATGTGGAATGCCAACCCATATTAATAAGATTTGGGGAAAACAGGTGGGTAAGCAAAAAGAGAGGAGTAAATAACTTTTGAGCCTCCAATGATATGGGTTAGTGCCATTTCCTTCACCTATGTAAAAGACCAACCAGGATTATGATCTTAGTCAGTGTTTAGTCAGCAAACATTTGTTGAAATATACTGTATATCAGGTGCTGATCTAGGTTCTGGGGATAAATCAATGAAAAAGTCCTCTATAAACATTGTTAGTGAAGAGACTAACAATAAATATAGTGAAGCACTGATAAGGGCTATGGAGAAATTTAAAGTAGGCTTGGGGGCAGCCCCGGTGGCACAGCGGTTTAGTGCCACCTGCAGCCTGGGGTGTGATCCTGGAGACCCAGGATGGAGTCCCACGTCAGGCTTCCTGTATGGAGCCTGCTTCTCCCTCTGCCTGTGTCTCTGCCTCTCCCTCTCTCTCTGTATGTCTCTATGAATAAATAAAAAATAAATAAAGTAGGCTTGGTGGTTTGGGGAAGGATGGAGAGAAGAGTATGGTTATAACAGATGATCATGGAAGGCATTATGGAAATTATATTTAGGTGAAGGACCAAGCCCAGCAAGCATTTGTGGGGAAAGTGTGAAATACTAAAGTTCCAAGGTAGATGCATGCTGTCATATTTAATGAGTAGCAAGGAACAAGGATTGAACTGGGGAGTGGTAACTAGATAGCTCAAAGGAACCTAGAGTGATAGCCATTGTCTTGTGGTCCATAATAAGGTCTTTATTACAAGTGAAATGAAATAGGTGGGAAAATGATACAGTTATCATTTAGGTTTTAAAAGGACCATTTAAAAGTGTTGAAAACAGGGAGGAGGCAGGATAGAACAAGGGAAACAAGTTAGGAGGTGGTTGCAAATCGAAGCTTCCTTTCAAGGTCTGGACAGGGATGGTTTTGATGGAGGTGCTGAGAAAAGATTGATTTGAGAGATTGAGGGGGTTAAAGCCTCAGGCATTGCTGCTGGATTGAATGCCATGGGGAAAAGGAAGGAGGCAAGAGTGACTAAGTTTTTTGCCTGAGCAACTAGAACATTGACTAAGTGATTACCATATAATCTTAGTTGTGTTTCCTCACAGTAAACCTGTTTAACTTTCATGGTAGTTATGGCACCGCACAATTTATCAGCATATACACACAAAATAAAAATTATTCTTACTAAATCATATTTACCTGCCACTTCCTAAAATGTGTTGGGGTCATTTATCATATTAAAACCTAAACAAAGCCAAATAGTTGGGATGGAAATAAAAACAGAAGTAGAACTGGAAGACATAAACACCTAGGAAGTAGTCTCTATTTTTTGTCTCTCACTGTAAGAACAAGCAGAATTACTTGAATTACATAATCTAAAATAAAGAAATGTGTTTCTTTAGATGCTCCACCTGGACCTCAACAGTTTTTAAGCCCCACCTCACAAATCCAAAATTAACACAATTTGCTAAAGAAATCCAGCACCTGCCCAAAGGCACATCAGGGACAAATGCTCCAGAGTAGAGAAAAAAGTCATTTTCCAGGTTTGGATCCTTAAAGAATTTGTAATTATTCACTTCCCCGCCCTCACCCTTGGCCTTTCTCCTGCCAATCCCCTTTACCACTGACCTGCTCCCTCTCAGATTCCTAGGTAAAGTGCCCCTCTCTTTTTTCGCCCAAGCCAGAAAGAAAGAAAGGAAGGAAGGAAGGAAGGAAGGAAGGAAGGAAGGAAGGAAGGAAGGAAGGAAGAAAAAGGGAAAGGGAAAGGGAAAGGGAAGGAAAGGAAGAAAGAAAAGGAAGGAAGGAAGGAAGGAAGGAAGGAAGGAAGGAAGGAAGGAAGAGAAAGAAAAGAAAAGAAAAGAAAAGAAAAGAAAAGAAAAGAAAAGAAAAGAAAAGAAAAGAGAAAAGAAAGAAAAGAAAAGAAAAGAAAGAAAAGAAAAGAAAAGAAAAGAAAAGAAAAGAAAAAAAAAGAAAAGAAAAAAAAGAAGAAAGAAAAGTAGTGAGGAGAAGCAGAGTCCCCAGATCTGGTATTTGGAATTAATACCAGGAATGGAAGGGCCAAGAGAAACAAGGCAACCAGATATATTCATACCTGAAAATAAAAGTCAGAAAATTGAAACCGTAATCTCTTGCTATCCCTCCCATATACAAACTCTGACCTTTTGTGGGAATAAGGAGACACTTAACATCCTCCTCTGACTGAGCCACGTAACACTGGGATAGGGATATTTTTTATAGTATTCTCCAAAGCTGTCCCCTGAAAGCTATACATCATTTTGATAGATCTTTCCCTTAACAATAACTTTTATTGATCACGTATTATGTTCCAGGGGCTATACAATTTATTTACTTATAGGTCATGGTGATTTTAGGGGGTGTCCTTATTTCCCTTAAGATGCACATTCCTTATCTGCAGTAGGATTTCCTTCACCTAATTCTAAACCATTACTCACCACATTGTTCTTCGGATGTTCAGAAGTAACAGTTGGTCATTGGTGGCGTTCAGAATATGTCAGAACCTAATGAAAATGACTTGAAGACCACATAGCCTGGAGTCAGAGTCCTAATTTCACCTTTTAATCATATTTAATAATTGTAAGAGATTCCCTATTGCCTCCTAAATATAGTTAAATTAGATACTGTCCCCATTCTGAAGCTCAGACTGGATTCAAAAAACTGATGAAGTTCCATAAGATATTCCAGTATAGTTGTATAAGGCAGGCTGTAATCCCTACTCAACAGCTCTTATGACTGGGAGACATCATGGGTGGGGCTAAAAGCCTTCTGAGAACCCAAAGATTGTGGGTGTGACAGAGACACTTCTCCCCCCAGCTCTCTGATGTTTGAGCTGTCAAATGATGATTCCTGAAGATTCCAATTATGCTTCTCATTCGAGGACAGAAACTGCTTTATTCTTCTTTGTAACCCTATACCCAGCACAAGCCTGACATGCAGAAGATGCTCAGTCCTGCTTTGGGAGAGAAGGGAGAGAGTGGAAGAGGGAAGGATGCATGTTTAAACACAGAACCAGACCAAAGAGTATGTTCAGTGAATAAATATTGCCCTGTGCTATCTTTTCTGTTTTTAGTCTCAGGGTAAGTTTTAAATAAGACTTTTGTTTTTTAACATATTATCCTTTTAATTTTTTTTTCTCTAATAGGAATAAACTATGAGAACAAAGATTTTTCTTTTTCCTTTATTTTTCATGTATACTTCATGGCAGCAAGCACAGGGTTAGCAGATGCTTTAAAATATTTATGTTTTGATAAGTTATTTGCAACCAGTACTTTCCCATTCTGAGTTCAAATTTAAAGTAAAATTTTAATATAAAATATTTTCTAAATTTTTATTTTTTTATTTTTATTTTTTTAATAAATTTATTTTTTATTGGTGTTCAATTTGTCAACATACAGAATAACACCCAGTGCTCATCCCATCTCTAAATTTTTAAATCCATACCTAGAAACTTGTTTTTTTCTCTTTAAAACCTATATTTAGATTCTGCAGAATCATGTGTATTTTTGTATTTTTCTATTTTGTAACAATGATTTTACATAGATTTCATGTGATTTTAATCACTTTTCAATTAATTAACATACTACTACCTAAATTATTAACTTAAAATTCAAGTGCATACTCAAATACAGCATTCTGAAGAAGTTTCTACTATTTCCTTCTAGGGATCCATTGTTACACTTTCATTTATTAGCCAAAGAATAAGTTGTTTTGAGTAAGCTCCCTGAGTAAAAAGTTTAAAAGTATACGCACACCCTAAAGAGCCTACAGCTTTAGTATAATTTCCCAAAATTATAGATATGCAGATTGGAATTGTTTTGATCTATTTATTATGAATTCAAGGAACAAGACTATTCTTGGTTTCCTTGCTGGATGGTCCTAGATAAAATCATTATTGATAATAAGCAGGACAAGGTAACACTCCTTCCCCATTAACACACAGAGATCTAAATAACAACCAAGATGAAACCAGAAAATCCAAATCTTTTCCATACATACTGGAAGAGGTGGAAAGAAACCAACAAGGGTTTGTTTTAGGAAACAATTTTTTTAATTGCTTTGATTAAATTCTAAATTCAGTAAATTAGCATGATTGATTTGAAGTTGCTGGTTATGAAAAGTCATTTTTTCAAAATGGTAGATTGTATTCTTGAACCAAAATGCCAACAAATATTTCCTGTTTATTATCTACATGGCCCTGTTAGGTGCTGGTGACGGCTACAAAGAACTATGCAATATGATTGAATATTATTTATATGAAGCTTATAATCATGTTCGTAAGGAAAAAATTATTTAGTGGTGAAAAAGTTACAATACTAACTAGTATTCTGCAAATCAATCCATAGTTCCCATGTTCTGATTCTTTTTTAAAAACCTTCAAGATTTATAAAAAAGGTGATACTGAAAACAATGTTTAAAGTCTGGCAGAGGGCAGCCCCGGTGGCTCAGCGGTTTAGCACTGCCTTCGGCCCGGGCCCTGATCCTGGAGTCCTGGGATTGAGTCCCACGTCGAGCTCCCTGGATGGAGCCTGCTTCTCTCTCTGCCTGTGTCTCTGCCTCTCTCTCTCTCTCTCTCTCTCTCTGTGTGTGTGTGTCTGTCATAAATAAATAAAAATATTTTTAAAAATAAAAATAAAAAAATAAAGTCTGGCAGAAAAAAGTACGCCTAAATAAATATTTAAGTTATAAAACTAAAGCGAATGTTAAAAATATATTTTGTAGGCAGAATAAACAATGGAAATCATATGTATTAAAACTCGGATGAGGGCAGCCCCCGTGCCGCAGCAGTTTGGTGCCTCCTGCAGCCCAGGGCGTGATCCTGGAGATTCGGGATCCAGTCCCACGTCGGGCTCCCTGCATGGAGCGTGCTTCTCTCTCTGCCTGTGTCTCTGCCTCTCTCTCTCTTTCTCTCTCTCTCTGTCTCAATAAATAAATAAAATCTTAAAAAAAAAAAAAAAAAAAAAACCTCGGATGATTAGGAAAGCCACTGAGAGAGCTAAATAAAAGAAAGTTTATGTAATACTTGTGGAGGCACAGAGCTTTGGTACAAAGAGAAGTGTCCAGAACCAAGAGGGCTTCGATCAGAGCCTCCTTTCCCTCTGGACTCTGCAGAGTACAAAAACCTCACAGGTGAATCATTAACCATTTCTTCACATAACACAGAAGCACATGCAGCTTTGAAATATCATCTAAAGAATAAGACCTTAAGTATCAAATGGAGGTACACATAAAGGAGTCCTTTCTCACTTAAGTAAGTAAAAACTGAACTATTGTGCCACCACCAAAGCTAAGGGGCCAGGAGAGGCCCCAGAGTACACCATTTACTGTGTGTGCAATAATTCATATAATAAGGTAGTAACATGGATGGATGTCAGCCTCAAGATTACTCATCTGGAAAGCCTCTTTTAAAGAAAGGAGGAGGAAAAAAAAGCAGCAGACCAAAAAAGTACTAGTAGAACATATTTTCTTATGAAAATATTATTATTAAAAAAAATAAAATATATGGGACACCTGGGTGGCTCAGTAATTGAGCATCTGCCTTTGGCTCAGGGCGTGATCCCAGAGTCCTGGGATCAAGTCCCGCATTGGGCTCCCCGCATGGAGCCAGCATCTCCGTCTGCCTGTGTCTCTGCCTCTCTGTGTTTCTCATGAATAAATAAATAAAATCTTTAAAAAAATATTATCAGTAAAAAGAAGTATACTTTTATTAGCAAGGTCACATTCCCCTTCAGGAAACAATCACATTTGGGAGTTGAGTATGGAACACCTTGTGTTTGGGGTAGACAGGGAAGAATGTAGGGCAGGTAATTATCAAGTGTGATGCACTGACCTCCTGGCAGGAAATGTTGGAAAATGTTTTCTTATTAAATAAACAGGCAAATAAAACAAAGATGAGGGTGTAATAGAACTCGATTTAGAAAACAAATAGTACAGAAAACCATAAAGACCAACAGAAATATCAACAGAAATATTATTGCCACTAAAAAAACAAATGATTTGCAAGATAAATGGTGGCAGATAGCAAAAGCAAAAAAGTTTAAGCTTTTGGACTTCAATCCATGAACAATTGAGGGTTCATTAACCTTCCTTGCAGGGCCAGCAAGGCTAAGGAATGTGGCCAGTTGGAGACTATGAATAAAATTCCTTTACAGAAAGCTTAATCCGTCTATGTGCATAGCTCAAATCGAAGAAACAAAAAGCCAGAATCCAACAAACCAATTAAGAAACTGCTATGACACCCCACATATGAAGTTATTAGGGGGCACAAAATTCAAAAAAAAATAACATTGACAACAAACAAGTTTTATGGGCATGGAAAGAAGCTCTTCTTTTGGGGGAAATACGATGATTCTGGTTTGGAAACACTGAGTTGTAGGTACAGAAGGACCCCAGGTGAAGATTTATAATGGGAAATTGAAATTTCAGGTCCAGAACTCAGGATAGCAGTGATGGCTGGAGGTATAGATTTGTATCGTCTACACAGAGGTGGTTGAGCCATAAAGGGGAAGTGTCCTCAGAAGACAAAGAGGAGCAGAGGGTCCAGATTGATACCTGCATTAGGAGGACAGAGGAAGGAAGAGAGTTTAAAAGGGAAAGAAAAAGAACAGCCTGATAAACATCAACGGAAGCAGGACAGACGCCAAAGGAGGAGGAAATTTCAATAGTTGTAGAATGAAGCAGAGAGGGCAAAGAGAATGAGGTTTGAGAAAATCTATAATAGTTGTGAAAGCAGGTGCACCAGGAGCTAAATAATAAGAGTTGCAAGTAATGGGAGAGTAAATTACTAAAGAAGCTCAATAGTGAAAACCAAAAGAAACTTGGGAGATCAGCATCTAAAATGCAAAGCACTATACAGGTGGCTGCCAAACTGACCCCCTTAGGGGCAACTTTGCATGCCATTTTCAAAGATCTAAAGCAAACAGTGACTTTTCACCAGTCTTCATCAGTCTATATCTCCTTATCCCAGCATCCAGGACCCTTCACCATTGTGCCTTGACTACTTAATTCTCTTCTATACTCATGAATCTGCTCCAGTCAAACTGAGCCCTGTTGCCCACTTTACTGCCATGTTTCTGATCTCAGCACCATTGCCACTCAACTTCTCATAATACTCTTCATTCTCTTCAAGCTTAATATTTAATAACTCCCCCTTACTCCATGTAATGATTTTCTAGGAAGCCATTCCTTCTTGCACTGGCTCTGGGAGGGCCACTTCTGGTATCATTCCTGTAGTACTTAATAATACGAGGGAAAAAAATGCTGATAGTACTAATATATGTCTGCTCTGCTTGTTAAATAATGAACCTATCCATATTAATTATTTTATCCAGTGTTTTCTCTCCCTGTCTCTCCACTTTCTCTCCCGAGTTCAGTTCTCAATCCCCTATAATCTGGCTTCTGTGCCACAGTCCTCTGAATCCCCTCATCAGTGTCAGCAGCACCTTATCATAATCAAATTTGGTGGCCTTGTTAATGTATGTGTGACATGTAACAGTTGACCACATCTTGGCTCCAGGTTCAGAGGCCTCTATGCTGCAACGTGACTTTTTCTTGCATTTTTCCCTATCGCCAGTGTTGTTCTTTCACTTGTGCTCTCTCTTAGCCCCATTTTTAGGCTGTCCCATCTGTGCCAATCCCTACAGTTAGGGGCTTTCAATCCTAGCTGACCAGTTGAATTACCTGGGCAGTGTTTTAAAAATACTGATGCATGAGCTCCACCTCCAGAGATTCTAGTTCAATGGGACTGGAATGGAGCCCAGGCAGCAATCTTTTTCACGCTCCCCAGATGATTCTAACCTGTAGTTAAAAACCACTGCCTTAACTCAAGCTTCCCAAATTTGTCTCTTCTGAAGAATCATCTGGCAATTGTTAAATATACCCAAGTTCTGTCTCCTTGACATTCTAGCCAAATAGACCAAAGCTCTGAAACAAAAAAGTAACCAGAGACTCTCCCTTCCACTCACATCTATAAGGCAACACTTATAGTCGATTAGAGCATCTACTATGTGCTGAATAACTTCCCTTTATTTTCTAGTACAGAGCAACCCTCAAGCTAAAGGCTTCTCCCACATTCTTTTAGAGCATTTACCATACATTAATTACTTGTTTGTGTCCCCTTTACTTGACTGTGAGTTCCTGCAAGGCAGATTCTTATTCATTTTTTATGAAACTTCTATGAACCAGCAGATTGTTCCAAACATATTAAGTCATTCATAAGCAAACAAATTTTTGGTGAAATAATGCATAAACAACTAAACTATTTTGATACATATATGCTGTTTCCAACACTACCTATAGATGATGTTCTAGCCTTTTGGTATTCTTGGCACTTTACACAAATTAGGCTTGTGTCTATAATGATGGGTGAAAATTGTCTGCAATCTGTATTTTTACCATAAAATCTTGTGTTACTATGTGATTTATTCTTTCGGTTTTGTTTTTTTCTTTCCCAATTTCTTCCTTTTTGGCACTGGTTACAACTTGGCCAGGTGACTTATGATAGGGGATCCCTGGGTGACTCAGCAGTTTAGCACCTGCCTTTGGCCCAGGGCGTGATCCTGGAGTCCCAGGATCGAGCCCCACATCGGGCTCCCTGAATGGAGCCTGCTTCTCCCTCTGCCTGTGTCTCTGCCTCTCTCTCTTTCTGTGTCTTTCATGAATAAATAAATAAAATCTTTAAAATTAAATACATACATACATACATATTATGATATATTTGGGGATTTCCCTTAGTGGGAGGTGTGGAGCACATGAACTTTGGAGTCAAATAAATTTGGACTTCTGTCTCATTCCTCTTCATCTGTATAATGGGGATAAAATATACTTGTGATTATTGAAGACAACTTCTGGCCAGAATTTTTTTTTTCCTTTCAGAGTATTTGTTCATACAAAAAGAAGTACACAACCTGTATAATTACAGGGGATAGTCTTTCTGTAGCTAACTCTCTCCTTGGCCCTACCACATCTTACATGTGACTATATCTTCAGTAGTCCTTATATTTTTCTCCATAATCTCAAAAAATGTTGGATCTCTCTTTTAACTCAGGCCTGACCAATCCATCTGTGTCTTTAATCACATTGGACTCCTCTAGAATGTGCTACATCCTTTGTCTTGAAAACTGATTGGTCCTTTAAAATCCTTCTGATATAGGATTAGTAATTTCTTCCTTTGTTCTACCTCTATTGAGATATAGGCTTTTTTACGTTTGCACTTGTCATAATGGACTATAATTTTGGTTTACAAGTTTTGTCCAGTAGGTTTTGAGATCCCCTAGGACAAAGATCAAGTTTTATTAATCAATCCAGGGCTGTGTGCCATGCTAAAGTATGGATACTTGATATTTGTGAAGTTGAATTTGTGGAAGCTTTCATTCAGTCCACCTTTACCTTCAAATATTCCAAATTTTCATACCCTCACCATTAATTTCAACATTAACTTTGGAGTCAGAGAGCTCTAAGTTCAAATCTGTGTTGATCCTTGTTTTTGTTTTGTTTTGTTTTGTTTAACTGTGAAATGGAGTTTTTTTAAAAAAATATTTTATTTATTTATTCATGAGAGACACAGAGAGGGAGAGAGGCAGAGACATAGGCAGAGGGAGAAGCAGGCTCCCTATTGGGAGCCTGATGCAAGATTCAATCCCAGGTCCCCGAGACCACAACCTGAGTAGACACTCAATCACTGAACCACCCAGGTGCTGCTAAAATGGAGATTATTAGACTTACTTACAGTGTTGCTTATAAAACTAAATAGTAGTACTTAATAATTGCTGATAATGCAGTGGTCATCATAATTCTGGTGCTATCTTGTTTAGTTTTTGTTTTTTAGGGTTTGTTTGTTTACCACACACTACAGGATTCCACTAGTAAACGGCAGTACTGAAAAATGCAACTCTCTGTTAAGTCATCAGGCATGTTGAGTAAATCTAAATTTTTCTTCTTTGTCATTTCTATCACAAACTCTTAAATCCCTCTTTTCACCTTTCATACTTTTTTACTACTTCCCAAAATGATGAGGGGGCTGAGTAACAAAATCTTATTTCTGGACCACAAGTCATCTCTCATTACTTGGACTCTCATCTTGATGGATTTTAACATCCTCTAATCTAGAGCAATCTTCTATTCCTCTCTTTTCTCTCAAGTCCTTCCAGTGTGCCCTCTGGAATTCCTGATAACTCATCAGCTTAATCTCCAGGATTCTCAAATTCTTTAAATATTTCTTTCACTTTGCTGCTCTAACTAAAACCCACCTGCACTTGCAGATACTATAATCCCTGTAGCTTCCAAAAGGGCAATTTTTTTTCTTCTACATTCCATAAATCTTGAGGGTGATGTAGATGTTCTCCTTTGTTTCTTGTCAGTACTTTCAATGCAGTATTACCTCCTTCCTTAAAATCAAAAACGGGGCACCTGGGTGGCTCAGTGGTTGAGCATCTATCTGCCTTTGGCCCAGGGCATGATCCCGGGGTCCTGGGATGGAGTTCTAAGACCCTAAAGGGAGTTTTATTCTCCCTCTGCCTATGTCTCTGCCTCTCTCTCTGTGTCTCTCATGAATAAATAAATAAAATATTTAAAAAATAATAAAATAATAAAAAAACAAAAATCCCAGCTTCTTTGAAGTTCATGCCATATGACAATCTCCTATCATACCCTTTTCCCAGTTCTAGTCATGTGCAGACACTGAAGTGTTCCTCCTCATTCAGTGAAAATTTAGGAAGTAGCTCATTGAGTGTCCATCATGACTTTTCAATCATCCTTGGTGATTTTGATACCCATCTAACTTCACTGTAGAGAATCCTTTCAATATCCTGGCTGTCTGTACCTGACCTCCTCATGCCTAGTGATCTCGTTCTCACTTCCCTCAGCCCCCATGCCCCAGGTCATATTCTAGGCCTTGTTGTGGCCAGCAACCATAGATCTCAAAAATCTTCATTTGAAATATCCCACTTTGTGATCACCTCTATTTTCAGTTAATTCCTTCTGTATACCATCCAGATACTCTTCAGTTCCATGGAGATATCGATCATATCAACTTTTGCCTATCTTTCATTTTTTTCACATCTTTTTTTCTCTCCTTACCCAGAATAAAAGATATGCTCAATCATTATAATCACTCCACACACCATCCTTTGACAACATCGCTTCTTCTCTTCCTTCACTGTATAGTTGTCTGACAAAACTCTACCCTGGCTAAATCCAACTTTTGCCTATTCTGTGCTTCACTCTGAGAGGTTGGATATGACTTGACAAAACATACCTGTCTTACTTAAAGTATGACCACCACCCAAAGTATACCCATGCTGCTTCTAGCAATCCTGTCCCACTTAGCAAAATGACTATTTCACCATTTATCCTTTCTCCCTAGAATCTCTAACACACTCTTTCTGCTCTTCTTTGCTTCAGGTGATTTCCTTATTTTGTATTTCCCTGCTAAAGTAGCAGCAATCAGAAAAGAATACCTGCATGTTCCCACCACCAATGTATATTCCACTGTGTCTCTGCCAGGTACTTTGCCTTCCTTCCTGTTGCAATGGATGTACTCATATCTATTGCCAACCCATCATTTCATACCTGTTAGAATGGCTATTATCAAAAAGACAAGGGATAACAGTGTTGGAGAGGATGTGGAGAAAAGGGAACACTTGTATGCTGTTGGTGAGAATGTAAATTCTTACAGCCATTATCGAAAACAGTATGGACATTACTCAAAATGTTAAAAATAGAACTACCATATGATACAGCAATTCCACTTCAGTGTATATCCAAAGGAAATAAAAGTAGTTAATTCGAAGAGATATACGTACCCCTGTGTTCATTGCAGCATTATCGCAATAGCCAAGATATGGAAACCACTTAAGTGTCTGTCTACAGATAAATGGATAAAGAAAATGTACACACACACACACACACACACACACACACACACACAAATATCATCAGCCATTAAATAAGAAAGAAAATCTTATTTTTTAACAGAATTGAAAATGATAATTATTGAAATTAAAACATGAATGTGTTTAACAGCACATCTGATATAACAGATAAGGAAGGAAATCTTGACATCTGTGATAGCCTGGATGAACCTGGAGGACATTATGCTAAATGAAATAAGCCAGACACAAAAGACAAATACTGCATGATCTCATTTATACATGGAATCTAAAATAGTTGAGCTTACACAGAGTAGAATGGTGGTTTCCAGGAGTTGGGGGAAATGGGAAATGTTGGTCAAAGGATACAAAGTTTTGATTGTGCAAGATGAATATAAGTTCTACAGATCTAATATACAGTATGGTGACTACAGTTAATAATACTATATTGTATGCTTGACATTTGCCAAGAATAGCTCTTAAGTGTTCTTACTACTCACAGAAAAGCAGTAACTATGTGAGGTGGTAGGTATGTTGATCAGTTTGATTGCAGTGGTCATTTCACAGTGTATACACATATCAAAGCATTAAATTGTACACCTGAAATATATACAATTTCTATTTGTCCATTATACACCATTAAGCAGAAAAAAGATAAAATCATCTCCTCCATATAACCTCACCAGGGTGTTTGCACTAGACCCCCTTACTCAAGGGCTTACTTGCCTTACTCAAGGACTTTGTTTTATTTTTTGAATGTCCCCAACCTCTCTTAGCCATCACTTATCCCTTAGCTAGTGGAATAATCAATACAAGAATGTGGTATAACTCCCATCTTAAAACAAACAAATCAAAACAAACGTTCCTTGATCTTACATCCTCATTTTAGATCCCATCTTCTATTTCTCCCGTCACTTTTTCATTTCTGCTCTTTTACATAAAACTGATAAAAATTTTGTCTCTATTAATGTCTCCACTTCCTCCCTTAGTCTCCTGAAAGCACTCCAAGCAGTATTTCAACCCCAACTCTATGGAAACAGCTCTTGTCAACATCATGCTTTCCCATGTTGCCAAATCCAGTGGACAACCTTACTTACCTTCCTAGCAGCAAGTAGTCAACTACTACTTCCTTCTGGACACATTTTATATTGTCATCATCTAAGATATCTATTTCCATCCTGCTCCTGTATCAATGTCCTCCTAACTTCTGTTTTTTTCCTGATACTTTCAATACAGCAGCCAAATTAATTTGGCTAAAACCTAGATCAGATTATTTCACTGCTCTGCTCAACAAAACTCCATGGCATCCTAATCACTCAGTGGGGGGAAATGTCTTTTCAGTGGTTTCTGAGGCACTACCCTGACTTGATTATTGCCAACTGAGTCACGACTCCCCTCTTTCATCACCCTGTTCTAGCCACATAGACTCCTTGCTGTCTTTGAATATGCTAGGCACACTCTTGCCTGAGGGCCTTTTGTATTTGCTAGTCTCTACCTGAAAAGATGCTCTCTAAACATCAGAGTCATTGGCTCCCTATTTCACTTAGGTCTCTTCCCAAATGTCACATTCTCAGAAAAGGACTTCTTAAAAATGGCTATGTGCTCTCCCTTCCTAGGCAATCACTATTAATCCACTAACCTGCTGTGTTTTTCTTTATAGTGCTAGTGGCACTGGGCACACACATATTACTTATTTTTTACTTATTTGTTTATTGTTTCTCTTCCCCACACAAAATTAAAACCTCATGAGAAAAGGAACAGTATCTGTTTTTTTTTCCTTTTCATTGTTGTATCACCAACAGCTAGAGTATTTATTGTGCAATAAATATTTGTTGAATGTCTAAAAAAACCCCTTCTTTTTGATGTCTAAATTCCTGTGACCGGCATCTGCATATGCTTTCCTAAAATCATTAAACATCTTTATCCACAACTTAAACCAAATCCCTAGCACAGTAAATTGAGAATTTAGGCAAATAGGTTGGCCATAGCCCTCTCTTGAGTGTGTTTCCTCTGTCCTCGCACTAAATTTATTGACTCACTCTTAAAACTCTCTCCATTTCCCACAAAATGCACCGTGGTTGAAGTCCAAAATCAATAAAAACAAGAATGCTTAGAGCAGGAAAGAAGAAAAAACAGATAATAAAAGGAGAAAAAATTAAAGGAACTCATACACATCTTAGAACTATATTTGGGAAACAAAATCATGCAGAAGAATTTTAGAAGAAAAACACTTCCACAAAGCTGCGTCCTTTCTCTTCCTCCCCTTTCCCTATAATAGATTCTAATATAATTCTTGCTTAGGCTGGACCCTGTCATGCAGAACAAAGGACAAGCCTTTGGCCTCAGCTTCCAGTTATCTGAGCCTAGATAAAGGCGAACAGGATAGGCCCAAGGCAAAACTGTCAAGTGAAAACACTTGGCTTGTGTCTGGAAATTTCCCTTTCTCTGCTGTCTCCCAACTTAGAGATATCCCCCTTTGACCTCAAGTGCCCAGTAAACTCTTGCTTCTAAAATCTTCCTTCCATCCAAAAATAAAAACAGTGTCTTAAAATATTTACATTTGCCGCCAGGTTGTAATTTCACTTTTGCTGCATTTAAGTAGTAAAAACAATGCAAATTTTGCATTTTCCTAATAACTGATGCGCTATTCCACTGGATAACAAGGAAAAGCATTAGACTTAATCCAGTCCAGGATGCTCAAGTGAACTCAGTATCTTCACTTAGTATCTGCACATAAATACTTAGCATCTCTAGGTAAAATGCCCAGGATCATATTTTTCCCACCTTTTTGTGTATAGATGTATGTGAGCTCATGCCAGAAGAGGGAAAGAGATGCCAGCTCCTTCTGCATTTTTACAGGTCTGACTTCAGAGTAATTCATTTATTCTGTTTCTTGGATGGATGATTGTTCAGTTTCAAAGACTTGGGGTGACAGGTGGTACCCACTGCTCGGCTCTCTGTTACAACTTCCCACCCTGCTGCTTCTCTTTGCTCTAAGATTAGCCCTCTGCAGATTCATCAACTCTCTTCAAAGCTCTGTGGTTTCTCAGCTGAGAATGTAGGAACTTCTGAATATAGGAAATAAGAAGCAGAAATGCTGCCTCAGGCTTCCCTATCTCCTCCTGCCATTTCAGCTCCCTAGCTACTGGGCCATGCTGGGTATGAGGATTCTCCTAGATATTGACAACCCCTCCTCTAACTACTCAGTGAAGCATGCCACTGATACAGTGATGTGAAGCTCCCTCACCCATCTGGATGTGTCTATGACACACTAGGTTGAAAATATGAGCTCTGAGGTGGAGGAAAATCCAGGACTCTACCTGGCATCTGCTTCCTTACTCTGTGCTCCCTTGTCATACTCACACTCCAAGGGCTGGAGTCACTGTCATCCTATCGGACACAATATACCCTTCAATAATAAATAATTTGTGCCCCTGCCTTTGCTATTCTGAAATGAAAATCATAGATAACATAACTCTCCTCACATAACTTCAAAAAATCCATATCATATCTTAACTATAATAAATAGAGAAATAAAGCAGAAGTAATTTATCCTTTATGTATTTCAAAATGTAAACAAGTGCTTAGTCATAATTACAAGGAAAGACCTACTGCATCAGTCCATTGGTACAGTCTACATGCAGAATCTTCCTGCATGATATTATTATAAATTCTGTATAGAGACTCAAACTCCATGAGTACTTTGTTGATGATATTCTGAAACACTGACCAATCACAATAAAGTTGCAAGTGAAACAAAGTATGACTTTCCTATAACTTATTCTGTAGGTTGTAACACTTTTAGAAAGTTTAGTATGTATTAAAAGAGGGCAAAAAATACTTTTTGTCTTTAATGTCAGATGGAGGTAGGTTCCAGGCTCAAGATGACTTTAAACAAGTTTTCTTCCTGCATGAATGTCTTCTGTGGCTTAGGATTCTACTTTATTTCAAAAAATTGGGTCACTCGCTCTGTCTAGAATCCCTGGACTCTACTCATTACATGTAAAATGCAGCCTCCAAGCATTGTGTGACAACAATAACAAAAGAGCCCTACAGTTTTCCAAAATGCCCCCTCAGGGGTGATGTTCTACCTCTTGTAAGAATTACTTCTCAGCATCATTTCCTTCTTCCTCACTTAAGGAGCAAGCCTCATGGTGTGGTGGTCTTTGTGGAGGAGGTATTTGCTTCTCTCTCACCATAAAAAGAACCACCAATAATTTTCGGGGACGGCTCTTGATATGGAAGCTCTCTGGAGAACTGCAGGCAGAGATTTCTGAGGAGAAAATGCATTGATTTGATATCACCAAAAGATGATTTTTATTATGCATAGAACCTCGTTCTATTTGTTAAATTACCCAGAAATTAGCCCCTTAAACATTCTTATTGTAGTTTATTAATTTGATGTTTTCTAAATTGCAAAAGCAATGCATGATTCTGGTAACAAGTTAAACAACATGAAGATAATTTCTGTTCTCTTATTTCTTCTCCTATCTATAGACACACAGAGACACTTACATGCACACACTCCCATACACATATATCACAAAGACACAGGGCTTTCATTTTTCTTTTTTAAAATCAAAAGAGCTTCAGATTCTACATATTACCCTGGATTGTCTTTTTTTCACTTGTGGCCACCACAAAATCCATAGAAATTAGCTTTTTCTAATAGATAATACATATACACAAAATAATCTACCCTTACATGCACTCACATATAGAATGATCGATAAATAGGATTTATCATACCACCTTCTAATGTAGTCTTTTTCTTTGTCCTTCACCCACTCTTCTCCTCTCTCATCTCTACCTGTGCACTGCTCCATCCGCCTCTGAATTGTGCCTTCTCTTCCTTTTCTCTTTCTCCTCCTATAATGACCATTATTCTTTTTTTTATTTAACTTTATTTATTTTTAAAGATTTTATTTATTCATTCGAGAGAGAGAGAGAGGCAGAGACATAGAGGGAGAGGCAGGCTCCTCGCAGGGAGCTCGATGGGAGACTTGATCCTGGGACCAGGATCATGCCCTGAGCCAAGGCAGATGCTCAACCACTGAGCCACACAGGTATCCCTATAATGACCATTATTCAACAGAGGGAATCACTAGAGCAGTTCAACAGTGATTTTGCTTTTTATCCCACCAAATCTTTTTCCTCGTGATTTTAATCTCCTGCCTTTTTTGCTCTGTGCTTTATATTTCTAACCCTTGATCTTCAAGATCATGAATTGAGATTTCAATGCTCTTTAGAGCCTGCACTGAGATAAATATATATATATATATATATATATATATATATATATATATATATATTATATACACACACATATATATTTAGATTACCAATTTCTTTTAAAAGTAGAAAGCCTTCATTATACTGTATTCATCTCTTTAAATTCTATTCTGTGCTATTGTGTTCAAGTTGCACTTTGTCCTTTCTATCATTTTTTTCCCCATCAGTTTTCATCAAGACACCAATCCTAAGTTTTTCTCATTCTTCTCATCCCTGGAATCTGGATCCCCATAGGCATTTTGTTATTTCCATGTCTCTGCTCCTAGGGGCTCAAGTAAGCCTTGGAGATCTTTTAGATGCTCCAATCCTAGATCATCTAAAACACAATCGTTGCTGCCCTCATGGGTCCGCTGTGTAGCCAAAAAGGTTGCTGGTCTCAGGTTTATCCATACTAATAGGTATTCCATAAAATTAGCCCATTCACTATTCTTAGTGTTAAATGGGCAGTACCAGTCAATTGGCGTGAACACCTATCTCATGCAGAAAGGAGGGAAAACAAAAGGAGGGGAGCAACACAAAAACAAAAACTATTCAGTATGATTGCCCAGGGCCCCTCTGAAGAGGGATAGGCAAGAATCATAGTTTAATAACCCCCAGTAGGATGATTCCCATTTTACTGCCCTAATCCAACTGCCTCTTTAATTTGCCTATTCTTCCAAATAAATTCTTTCATTCAGCAATTATGTGAGTATGTACCTATTTTGTGCTATGTACTATTCTATGCAGTAGGGATTGGATTAAAATGCATACTTCTTGCTCTTTTGAGTCTTCAAGTGTTTTTAGAATGAGGCAGAAAACAACAACAAAAAATATGGCATGGGGCACCTGGATGGCTCAGTCAGCTAAGCGTCTACCTCTTGATTCTGGCTTAGGTCATGATCTTAGGGTCATGCACTGCTCTGCACTGGATGTGGAGTCTGCTTAAGATTTTCTCTCTCCTTCTGCCCCTCCCTGTTCATGCTCTCTCTCAATCTCAAAATATGTGTGTGTGTGTGTGTGTGTGTGTGTGTGTATGCACCACAATAAGAACACGTCTATAAATGAACAGATCAGTGGAAACATAACAGAAGGAGCATTTAAGGACTAGTGCATATTAGGGACCCAGTAAATATTGGACAAAAGCAAATGACCTTCAATGCCAGGGAATATTTCACAGAAAAAAAAATAACATTGGAACTGAAATTTAAGAAAAACAAGAGTTTTTTGGGAATGTGGAGGAAGGAGAGGGTTCTAAGAAGAGGGGAGAGCAGGTACAAATTTAGAGTGTAGAGAGCATGGAAAGTTCAGGGAACCACAGGTTATTTAGATGGCTAGAGGTTAAAGACCCAAACTACTGGGTGGCCCTGGGGGTAGGAATTTAGGCTGCATAGTTGGCAGGAGACATCATTGAGATCTTTGAGGGTCTAATGAAGGATTATAGATTTTATCCTGTAGATCAGAGGTTGTCAAAGAATATGAACTAGGAAGTAAAATGCCAAATTTATCTTTGGTGAAGATTACTTCCCGTTGCTCTATGGAGGAAAACTTTGAAAAGGAAGAGAAAAGAAACAAGAGAAACAATAAATACCCACATCATAGTCTCAGTGGTTTGACAATCAGAGTCCACACCTGAGTCATGGAAACCAGGATGGGAGATGTTTAGAATATTCATGAGAAAGAATTAACAGGTCTAGTGGGATATAGAGGTTGATAAATAGGGAGAGAGAAAAACCTAGATTCACCTTAAATGCCAATGTTTAAGCAGTATGTGAATCAAGACTAACAGAAAATGCATCTTAAGAGGTGAGGCTAAAGAGCTAAAATGGATTGGAGTGGAGCCAAAAGGGGCTGAGAGACTAGAAGATTGCTAACGGGGTGTTTTCTGTAAATGTAGAAGCTTCCCTAGATGCAGTGCTGCTCTTTGAATGAGTTCAAGCTTCCCAGGGACTGGCAGACTAAATCTAGGCTAAAGACTGGAATCTGAACTGCACTGTAGCATCACAGAGCCTAATACTTTCCCTCTCTCTCTTTCCTCTGAGCCTAGCATGGCACATTATCATCTCATTTAATCTTCACAGCAGCTCTACTAGTGAAATGCTATTATTATTCCTGGTTAATAATAATAATAATAATAATAATAATAATACTGTACAGTTAATTTTCATTTGCATTTCCTTCTTCATGATGAATATTTAAGAATTTACTTTTTCTTCCCTGCAATTTCAACCAGGCACTCATTGATTAAGTTTTCTTGTCTTATAATATGAATGCTAAAATCTATGCTCTATACCTATTCCTTCAACTAAATGTTTATAATACCATAATATCTTTATGATTTTATGATTTATAGTTATTTAGTCTCACTTCCTACATTTAACCACAATCCTGGAGACAGAATAACTTTGATACTTATGATGGAAGAAGTTTAATTGTGTTGCTAATTTTTTTAACTCTCTCTTAATACATAGGGAGGCATAAGATGTTGATTCTATCCAAGATAAAGTCATTCCAGAGCAGACATCATCAGTCCCCGTGACACACTATGTGTAACTTAAGTTGGAAGATCTCTAATGCAGGATTTATCATTTCTTATGTTTCCTAAGTTTATCTCTAAACAGTTCTATTTCTGTTCTATAGCTCACTTTGTCTCCATTTTCTATGCTGATACTTAGTTCTCTTTCTAATTCTTGCTAAGACAAATTATTAGAGATCCAGGCTTAGTTAGGACCTAAATATGCCCAAACATGGTAAAATTGAACTGAAGTAAACTAGCATAAAGTAGAATTTTGTGCCAATAAAATGAGATATTGTAAGAGATTACTGTATTTCTCTGTTACTTGAAAAAAAAATCCAGATGTCTAGATTTCCTTTGTTTTTTTGGTTAACCTCTATGTCCCTTTCTTCTAGGAACGGGAACAATGCCACTTCTACTTCCCCACCATGACGTCTGAGTGGAAATGACTCAAGTCCTCAGCCTCAGGAGTGGATGGATGCCCTTTAAAATGAAATTTGGCCAAACTGTACCCTAAGGGCAATAGTGGAGTACAGTTGACCTATTGAAATGAATTTGCCAAACTCAAGTGGTCATTCAGAGCACTCCATAGCCTTGGCCTTGGTAATTACTCAGGGATGAGTACATGGCGTAAAAGGAGCCAATGTTAGCCATTCCAGAAACTAACTGAATTGACAAGGACAGAGGCACTTTTATTCTTATGATGTTTCTAAACTAAATACAGAATATTTACCATCTTTGCCACCATTTAAATATTGCTTGCCAGGGAATTTAGAAAAAACAGAAGAAGCAAATTTGGAAGCTGAAATGAAGCAGGTTCCTGACAACAGTGTTGATCATCTGGATCCAGACATAGCTAGAGGCAAATACCCACAAAATTTATATTTATAGGAATCGATAAATTTTGTGTTTAAGCTCTTTTGAATTTCTGTCACTTACAACCAAGAGTCTTAAAATACCAGATAAGGCAATAATTCTGTAAACTACATTTCAGGCTATTCCCTACCCTACGTTCCTATACCTTTGGGTTGGATAGGGAATCAGGGGAAGTGCATTCTCTTCTAGCTGTGGTTTATAGCTGGTATTATTCCATGCTTCCAAAATAAGTGAAATAAATTAAGTAAATTATTTGTGAACATCTCTGAACATGAAAAATTAGTGCTTTGTTGGCATTAAAAAAACACTTTGGAATCTCTGTATTCAGCATAATGCATTATGGTTGCTAGACCACTCAAGTCTGGCAATTTCATTTTAATAGATCAATTCTGCCCCACTATTGTTCCTAGGCTACAGTTTGGCCAAATTTCACTTTAAAGGGCATTTTATGGCAAAAATCCAAGCTCTTTCACAGCAAAAGCTGAATGCTAATGGAATTGTTGTGATTTAAAACTGTGAAACATAATCTATTTTTCAATGGAGGAAACAAAAACCATAACCACAAATATTTCCAGTTTCTTAACTCAACCTTGAAGGATATTTTTGTATTTTTATTCATTATTTAATGATGAGAGATACTGTAAGAGTATCAGATAGTGTCAGAGCATCAGGTTAGGAGACTGGGTTTAAGTTTTGGCAATGTTATCCACTAGCTGGGTGACCTAGAGTAATGTACTTACTATCTTGTGGCACCAACATTAAATTGTACCATGGATATTAAATGAGAAGATACTTAAAAGATATTTTGGCGTGAGCCTGGCGCATAGAGAGTATTCAATAAATAGCTCTTGTTGCTGTTATTATTATTGGTACTCTATTGCTAATAAAGTATTAACCTCTCCCCTTGGCTTCAGTGATGCAGAGTTTTTTCATGCATTACATTTTTTTCCCTTCTTTCTTCTCTCTATCTACCTATCCCTCCTACTCTCCCTTCTTTCCTTCCTTCCTTTTAAACTTTTTTTCTTCCTTTCTTTCTTCTTTATTTTTCTTCCTTTTTTCCTTTCTTATCAGTTGAAATATCAGAAGTGAAACTGCTATAGAGGAAATCTTAGGTCTGATAGAAAAAGATGGCACCTGTTTCACAGAGAATAAAGACAAGACAACTTTTAAATACCAAAGGATTCTTTAGAAATATAATTATGTAAAATGACTCACACATCTAGGAATCTAAAGTAAATTTCCCAACTTACAGTCATTGACTTATAGGCTACAAAAATCTTCAAAATTTCATGAGAAAATGAATATTCATTTTTTGAATGCACCTTGAATTTTGGAAATAAAGGTAGTGAAGTTACCTCCTAGTGTAAAAAAAGGACAATAATATATCCCTATTAGAAAACAAAGACTTTTTGTTAGATAATGAAATTCAAGTTCTAAGAGTATCTCTTTCATTACATACTTATTAGATATTATAACTTTAAAAAATATTTAATAGCATCATCCAACAAAAATAACATTTTATTTTTTTTAAGATTTTATTTATCCATTCGTGAGAGACATAGAGAGAGAGAGAGAGGTAGACACACAGGCAGAGGGAGAAGCAGGCTCCCTACAGGGAGCCCGACATGGCACTCGATCCCCAGACTACGATCACTCCTTGAGCCAAAGGCAGATGCTCAACTGCTGAGCCACCCAGGCGTCCCAAAAATAACATTTTAGAAAAGCCTCAGGATTCTCATAAAATCAACACAATTTTGCATTAGAAGGGAGGTGAGAATAGTTCTGATTGTATAAAGAGTGAACAATAAAGGGCCAAATTAGAGGAAGGGAGACAATGTAGGAATTTCATAGAGTCACCCATGCAAGACATGATGATGGCTTGGACCAGGATCCTAGCAATGAACAGTATGATAAGTGGTTAGATTTAAGATACAGTTTGGAGGTGAAGTGATTTACTGAAGGATTGGATAGGGGGTATGAGGTAGAGAGAAAAAATAAAGGATAACTCCTAGGTTTAGGAACTGAATGATTAGAAGAACTGTGATGTCACCTATTAAAATTGGAAAACTGTATGTTGCAAGTTAAGTAAATAATTGCTAAGCAGTCTGGAGAAAAAATGGTATGCCAAATAAAAACAACATCATGTACCAAGGCATGAAAGTTTTAAGAACCTAGCATATCCATGGAAAGAAAACATGTTGGATATATTGTTGGAGGAATGGAAGACCTGGATAGTACTGGATAGGCCAGGACAGGTTGATAAGGGGCTAAAGATGTTGCCAAGAGTTAGAATCCTGAGATTAGATTTGATCCTTTAGGTTGAGAGGGATTATGAGCCATTAAGGGGTTTAAAGCAACTAGCCTTCTTTAAAATAAAGAAATTAGAAATAAAGAAGCTATAGCAAAATAAATTGTTATGTATATTGAACTAACACATAGGTCTCCAAGCTAAGAAAAACTGGTAAAATTAAGCTTTACAAAACAGAATATGAAAAGATACAAATATGATAAATGAAAAAATATGACTAGCGAGAATCAAATTGAAGGATTTTGAAGGGCAAAAGTGAGTTATAATATGTAACACTTGCTTACCTGTTTTTCTTCAGGATTTTTAAGGACTAAATCCTCACCACTTAAGGTATCTGCTATTATCCTTGCTCTATAATACAGTTGGGGAAACCGAAGCATGGAGAGCTTAAGAAATGTGCCCAAATATATACATCTTTGAGTGATAGTGGTAGAATTTCATGTGGCATTTGATCTCAGAGTCCACAACTTTTAACTGTTATTTAAAGGGCTAGTCTCTGAGAAGGATGGAAATCTTTTTTAAAACAAGGATTCAGTTTATAGTGAGTGAAATTGAAGCCTGAGTTTAAAAGAGCTTCTTCTTAATGCTTTCTTTATAAAGCCTTGTTTTTCTGAAGTTCAATAACTACTGCAGTTTTCATCTGATTTCCTTTTTTTAATTGAATTCCTTTCAATTACAGTTAAATATATTTTACTTAAATATTCCATTGTTAGAAAGTTATGTTGACAAATCTCTTTTCCTCTCAGCATATCTCCTTTCTCTATATATGCATGAGGTATGAGTGAAATTTGGTTTACAAAATGGTAGCAGTGGTCATATTTGTGTTTTGGTGTATATAATGATTTGTTGCTCTTTTTATTTGCACTTTTCTGTAGTAATTGATTTTAAATTAGGGAATTTATATCATTTCAATAAACTATAAATTCATTATTATAATAAAAAATGGAGTGGAGATAGGAATGAGAAGATCATATCATTCATGAGATTCATTTGTTCTGTTCTTAAAATTGTTTTAAAAAAAAGACTTGTCATCTCTAACCCAGAACAAATTTTTTTCTAGGTTATAAATATTAATTCCATATATAAAAATAATAACTGTCTACATTTAGCTTCACTACTTGTGAAAATTTAAATACTTCATCATTCACTAGTGGAGCACATAGATATTGGGGCAATGATGGAAAAACACTTTATACAAATAGTGAACTACGGAATGAATTTGCTATAGTCTCTGGCTATTGAATTACTTAAAGATGAAGTACAGTTAAATCTCTTGAGTAAAAATCTAGTCCTTTGTGTGATAAAGTGAAAAGAATAATGCTCTGTAATGAGAAATAATGGTGTAGCAGAAATAATACTGAGAATTAGGGATCGGAAAACTAGTCCTAATTCTGTAACTGAATTTAGAATGATGCACCTAAACCATTTTTCTGGGATTTTGTGTTCCTACACAATAAGTGGTGAAAACTAAATGTTCTCAATTTTTAAATCCAAAGCTTTGGATTAAACCTTGGGGATTGAGTACATGCATTTATTTCTGCTCTTCCCCCAAAACAAACTATAAAATAGGCATAAGCCTCATATAATACAGGAGAAGAGAGTGCAGAAATTGAGGGCAGAAGTCAAAATTTTGTAAAGTGAATGTATGAATGGTAATTGACTTAGCAAAATACAAGGAAAGGATAAGCAAGGTGAACAAGAAGTAAGCTGATGCCCCTTGTAGAATGCTAGAAAGGTTTAGGAATTTCCCACTTCAGGTCGATCCTTCTAAAACTACTGGGTATACAAAGATACAGATGCAGTGAACAAAGATACAGATGCAGTGAAATGCCGGGACACCTGCACCCCGATGTTTATAGCAGCAATGTCCACAATAGCCAAACTGTGGAAGGAGCCTCGGTGTCCATCGAAAGATGAATGGATAAAGAAGCTGTGGTCTATGTATACAATGGAATATTCCTCAGCCATTAGAAACGACAAATACCCACCATTTGCTTCAACGTGGATGGAACTGGAGGGTATTATGCTAGTGAAATAAATCAATTGGAGAAGGACAAATATTTTTTTAAATTAATTTTTATTGGTGTTCAATTTACCAACATACAGAAAAACACCCAGTGCTCATCCCGTCAAGTGTCCACCTCAGTGCCCGTCACCCATTCCCCTCCAACACCCACCCTCCTCCCCTTCCACCACCCCTAGTTCGTTTCCCCGAGTTAGGAGTCTTTATGTTCTGTCTCCCTTCCTGTGGAGAAGGACAAATATTATATGGTCTCATTCATTTGGGGAATATAAAAAATAGTGAAAGGGAATAAAGGGGAAAGAAGAAAAAATGAGTGGAAATATCAGAAAGGGAGACAGAACATGAAAGACTCCTAACTCTGGGAAATGAACGAGGGGTGGTGGAAGGGGAGGTGGGCGGGGGTGGGGGTGACTGGGTGACGGGCACCGAGGTGGGCACTTGACAGGATGAGCACTGGGTGTTATTCTATATGTTGGCAAATTGAACACCAATAAAAAATAAATTTGTAATAAAAAAATAATAAAAACTACTGGGTATACTGGAAAATAGGATTAGTTGAAATTTTTTAATAGTTATATCTCTGGGGGTACCTGGATGGCTCATCAGTTAAACATCTGCCTTCAGCTCAGGTCATGATCCCAGAGTCCTAGAATCGAGCCCCACATAGGGTGCCCTGCTCAGTGGGGAGTCTGCCTCTTCCTCTGCCCTTGACCACACTTATGTGCTCTGTTTCTCTCACTCTCTCAGTGTCTCTAAAATAAGTAAATAAAATCCTTTTAAAAATAGCTATATCTTGGGATCCTCTTCCTTTGTTTATATTTTCATGCTACTAACCCATTTTTAATCCAGCAGTAGAGATTTGCTTTCTGGAAAAGTTGCACAAGATAGGATCCATATTCAACAAATGAGACTTACTGAGGGTGAAAGTAAAGTGACAAAAATATGAAATAAGAGTCCACATACTAAATGATCAAACTCTCAACATCCCCTCCACTCTAAATCTAGGGCTTCACCTTTAAAAAAAAAAAAACATTTATTTGAGAGAGACAGCAAGGGTAATAAGCAGGGAGAGGGAGAGGGAGAAGCAGACTCCCCATTGATCAGGGAGCCCGAGGCAGAGCTCCATCCTACACCCTGGGATCATGACCTGAGCCAAGGAAGATGCTTAAATGACTGAGCCACCCAGGCACCCAGAGCTTAGTTTTAATAAACCTTATGAAATTACCAATACTCAACCATTTCTAACCTACAAAAATAGAAATTTCATATGTATCAACTTAACACAAGTAAATATCAAAGGATCATTAGACATTTGAGAAAAGTCTCAAAACAGTCCAAAACAAAAAGGAAAAAAAAAGACAAAATAATCAAAACAAAACATACAGATATAATTATTGGCTTTTACATCCAAGAAATGAGAACAAGACCTATAATTTTTAAAAGCAAAACCAGAGATAATAAAATATTGAAAATTTAAAAAAAAGCAGAAATTCAAATTTCATGAAAATAAAGTTGGGGGAAAGTGAGACAATTGTATAAAAAATCCAGGCAATGTGATTTTCAACACTTGAAGTTTTGATGAGAGGGAATATTTTAAAACTGTACAAAATTTCCCAGATTGAAATGACTTTCAAGATTCCACACAATGATTTAAAAAAGATTTATAGTAAGGGATTCCTGTATAATGTCAGAAAATCACAAAGAGAAAATCTTTAAAAATTTTGGAGACAGAAAAGAAAAAGATCACATGAATGTAAAACTTATTAACAGCAACATTAAAAACTGGAAGGTAATGGCACAATCTCTTCAATGTTTTGAGGAAAAATTATTTCCAATCTCTAAGTCTGTACTCACACCAACTAATCAAAGATAAGAGTAGAATAAAAGCAGTTTTTAGGCATGGACTCAAGACATTTATCTCTTATGAATAATTCCTAGAAAGCTATTGGATGGTATTTTTCACCCAAATGAGGATGACAACCAAATAATAATAATAATAATAATAATAATAATAATAATAAAGGTGAAGGAGAATCTTAATTAAGGGAAGCCTTGAGATGCTACTGTCATTGAAGGCCTAGAGGTGAAAAGTCCAGATTGTAACTGGATAAAATAAGGCTCCAAAAGGCATATCTTTTTCTTTTTTTTTTTGGCATATCTTTTTTTTAAAAGATTTTATTTATTTATTCATGAGAGACACAGAGAAAGAGAGACAGAGACACAGGCAGAGGGAGAAGCAGGCTCCATGCAGGGAGCCGACACGGGACTCGATCCCAGGTCTCCAGGATCACGTCCTGGACCAAAGCAGCACTAAACCACTGGGCCACCGGACTGCCCCAAAAGGCATATCTAAAGAATAAAATGATATTTGATTTTTACAATACATTAAGTGGAGAATTTTAGCTTTGTTAGAAAGTTAGGAGATAAATTAATGGTTGGTATATAGAAAAGTAAACCAAAAAAAAAAAAAGGCAAATATAAACTTCAAGAAAAATTAAAAGCTCAATAAGAAAATGTAATTATCACTATATTGATCACCTCTAAATAATATTTACACGATAATAATTTTGATAATATGAACTCTGAATATTTTTTTAAAAGATTTTATTTATTTAATCATGAGAGACACAGAGAGAAAGAGAGAGAGAGAGGGAGAGAGAGAGAAAGAGACACAGGCACAGGGAGAAGCATGGGACTTGATCCTGGGTCTCCAGTATCACACCCTGGGCGGAAGGCGGCGCTAAACCTCTGAGCCACCGGGGCTGCCCTGAATATTTATTTAACCTCAAATAGTGAAATATCTTAATTGAAGAACAGGAAAAAGTGAAGAAGATAAAAATGTGTGTTGGAAAGAGGGTGGCAGGGGTGACAGAAGAGGGATATACATTTCTAAATTCTGGTCTTTTGTAACAGGAAGTTCATAGATAGTGTCTAAAATTCAAGAAATAGTAATAAAGCATGTTACTTGGAAATATAGAATTAAATGCCAGAATATATAACTAAGAATATTGCTGATAGTTCCCTTACAGTACAGGAAAGTAGAATGAGAATGGATGTCAGGGTTCTGCTGTTTTTACTATGAACTCAGTAGTTTATAATATGGCTTTTGAAACATATGCACACATATAAGATCTCTTCGAGCATGTATATTTTACTTAACAAATATTCATATATCCATGGAAGCAATAGCACATCTTAAAATGTGCCAGAAAAACTTGATCTTTGGATGCAAAAAAACCCTCAAACATTTTTATGTCTTCAAAGCAAGAAAGGAAACATTTTAGAAAATAGAGTGATGAAATAGATCAGCAAGCATCTACCTTTTCTTTTCTTTTCTTTTCTTTTCTTTTCTTTTCTTTTCTTTTCTTTTCTTCTTTCTTTTCTTTTTTTTTTTCTTTTTAATATTCGCCAGATAAAGTCTGAGTCACTAGGAAATCCTGAAACTAGTTCTTGAACTATACAACAATCTCAATTAGTCCCTCATTTCCCCAGTAATTCAGGTTGGTGAAATTTAACTGAGGTTGGAATCTGCCATCAAGATTTAATTTATATTTATTATAGATCCATTGCCTTATTCATTGATAATCAAGTTGCAAGTGACAATTTGATAATAGATTATTTGGACATTTAATCTTTTGGTGCTTCTCCCCATGGTATTATCTCATATGACCCCATTTGGTCTAAGTGGGCCCTCATCAATGAACTAGTAAGGAAAGCTGCTATTTAATGATACTTAGGTTCTCAAAATTTTTTCCTCTGTCAGAAGAACACTATCCACACATGTGCATGTGCACACACACACACACACACACACATCTATCAATAACAGGTTACTTATATCATTAATGCTTATAAAGCTGTCTAATCCTTTAAGCCCAGTTAAATTATTTGTTATAATTATTTCTTACATGAGTGATTTTTGTATATTACTTAATACTACCAAACACACATTTACTCTTGTTACTTTTCAATTAATTCATATGCTACTTCAGCATGTTCTTTTACTCTTTTATTTAATTGAGAAAGATTAAAAATAATGTATCCTGAACATTTTTAATTCATGTTTACCTCACGCTTAAATGAGACCTTGGCAATATAATCATCACCTAGTAAATATTCAAAGTACACTGAAGATTTTGGTGATTCCTTCACTACTAAACTACTGATGTAGTTGAATCTGTATTAAAGAGGAGACATTCTTACACCACCTAAACCATTACTATACAGGTTATCTAAAAATACTTTGTGACCTTCAAAGATAAAGCTTGCTTACAAGAACCACCATCCTCCCAAAGGGGGTAAATTAAAAAGTTACCATTTCTTGTATCATACCCATTTTTCTCTGTATGGACCCAGTGTTATAAAAGTTTTCACAAAAAGAGCTACTAAACTGATTATTTCCTATCTTTTGAAAACTCTTAAGTCATTGAAACTTGGATTACTACAAACAGAAATGATATCAAAATGTATCCACCAGACCAGGGCATTCACAAGGGGATTGAGGCACCAGCTGCTGGAATATAAGAAGAAAGACAGACAATAGCTATGGATCATCAAAATACTCTGAGGGTCTAATGATTCCTCTACTACCTCTCAATGTACATTAATCTGTATTAAGACAGGGAAGTTCTAACACAACCTAAGGCATTATTATAAACTTGTAAAAGAATTTTTTATGACTATGAAAGGCAAAGTGAAAAGAAAACTGTGTAGTCAGAAAAATCAGTTATGATAAGTAGAAATGCAAGAGATGTGCTTCAGCAGGTATACAAGATCCTTGCTTAGAAAAGAAAGAACAGGGAAGATGTAAAGCAATAAAGGAAAAGGGTTTGTCAGGAGGCTTTTGGATAAAAAATAATGAGATGGGGACAGATGGCTTACTTATTACAAGTATATATGCTTAAGAGACTATGGGACACAATACCTGAAATAATAATTGGCCTAAAATATCTCAGATTGATATATACTTATATAGCTTTGACAAAATCATCAGAATGTTAGACTACTGTAGTTTAGAGGCCAAAGTGTCCCTTTCTGTAGTAAATTTTTTTCTTATGTGTGTGAAGAGAGGTCTTATATCAAAATCCCATAGTTTATGTGGGGTTTGAGCTATTCCCTTTGCAATTTACTTTACAAAATAAATATTACTTTGTTTTGCTTAATTCTTAAAATATATTTTACTTACATTTCTCCTATATTCTATGATATCAACAAAAATTACTGGTATAATGACTTCTTAAAGTTTTGACAGTTCTAATAAACTCTGATATGTCATTATCTTATGCAAGTTTCATTCTCCCATATTTATCCTGAATCACTACAGAGGTAGAGGTTATCAGAATTCCCGTAACACATCTAATATGGCATAAGTTTCACTTTTACATTGCCTATTAACCATATATTAGCAAGGTGCAAAAATCAGAGAAGACACATTACAGTTTGAAAAATAAATTGTTAAACTATTTTTTATCACAAAGTAATATGTAATGATGCATTGGGACAAAAATAAAAGGTAGCTGCCTTAGAGAAAAATACACTACATTGCAAGCAGAGGCATAAATATAGACAGGCTGACGGGAAGTAAAAGCCCACCTTCTACTTAGTAGCTCTGTCATGCTCTTAACTGAGTTCTAGTAAGACCACAGCTCGTTGATTGCCAGAAGAGGAGAGCTACACACAGACCCATCATATAGTGAGGCACCATCTGTTGACAGAATGAATAAAAACCGCAAATAGGGCTGATTAAATCTGCATGAATTCCATACCCAAAGATGAGGGAGGAAGAAGCAAGGAATCAAGGGAGGTAGTTACACTCCCTCCTGTTTCTCTCTCTGGCACTCTCACATTTAGTTCTAACAACTGTCTTCCAAATTAACTTTCTTCCTACCACCAGATTTGTGGAATATCCAAGTAAAGAAAAATTAGATTTGTTTACTTTTTCTGCAAGAGAAGTAAATACATTTTGAGTGAGTCTTTCCTTAATTTAAATTCAATTTGTCGACATATATAGTATAACACCCAGTGCTCATCACTTCACACACATGCCCTCCTTAATGCCCATCACCCAGTTACCCCACTCCCCCAGAGACCTTCCCTTCAGCAACCCTCAGTTTGTTTCCCAAAGTTAAGAGTCTGAGTGAGTCTTTAAACTTGGAACATATCTCAAGATGTCTTCACTATCTCTTAGGACACCAGAAGTCATTATTCCCCCTTTGTTAAAAAAGAACAGAAAATCAAGTATTTTGATATTTCACAACCTAGGGATGCCTGGGTGGCTCACGGTTTAGTGCCTGCCTTCAGCCCAGGGTGTGCCTATGTCTCTGACTCTCTCTCTGTGTCTCTCATGAATAAATAAAAATAAAATCTTTTAAAAAAATTCACCACCTAGAGCTAGAACTTAGTTTATAGCCACTTTATTATTTAATTTTAGATTGCCTATATATCCTTAATCTGGATGAAGTACAGAGAAAGATGCTTATAAGGTCAAAGAAATATAACGAAAGGATATTGGAGAAATAATTAACTGAGGATCAAACGGCTTTTCAAAGATGCCAAGTACAGTCATGAATAGAGCAAAGGTAAATTTTCATTGCAAATTCTATCAACATGAAGAAAGGGTAAGAAGCTCCTTTTTGAAAAAAAAAAAAAAAAAAGGAAGCTCCTTTTTGTTTCTGGCTTGTTAATGCAAATTGTTCCACTATTCTATTGGTACTTAAGTGTTTGTGGTTATAATAAAAGAACAATGAAGTCTATGCTTCAAAAGAAGCTTTTTGCTTGGTGTTCTGTCCCTTTAAAGTCAATAGCTATTCTAAAGTCTCTAGTCTACCCTAAATAAAAATTTCTGAAGGAGATGCTCCTGACTCTTCAGAAATCCATTAGGCTACAGGACTGGGCTAATCCTGTAAGTGTTTTACTGCACAGCAGAAGTATGGTGGCTTTGGTGAATTATGGCCTTAATGCCCTAGTGGAATTTCTCTGAGCCCCTGGGGATGAGGGTAATGTTCTCTGCACCCTCCCCCTAAGAAAAGACTGTTCTAAAGTCGAGGGAATATGATGATTTTTGTTTTCCTAAACAAACTTGTTCACCTGTTTCAATTAACTTGTACATTACTAAAGAAGTGTGAGGGTACACAGAGGTAAAAGTAACCTGATTTTATTCATTCATTCATTCACTTATGTATTCAGCTATTTTTTGAACCAATTCTAAGTGTCAGGTACTTTGTTAGGTAATAGAAACGAAAGAAAGAAAGAAAGAAAGAAAGAAAGAAAGAAAGAAAGAAAGAAAGAAAGAAAGAAAGAAAGAAAGAAAGAAAGAAAGAGAGAGAGAGAAAGAAAGAAAGAAAGAAAGAAAGAAAGAAAGAAAGAAAGAAAGAAAGAAAGAAAAGAAAGAAAAAGAAAGAAAGAAAAAGAAAGAAGGAAAAAGAAAAGAGGGAGGGAGGGAGGATGGGAGGGAAGGAGGGAATATAGGAAGGAGGGAAGGAAGGAAGATGTGTTATCTATCATAAAGTCTATAACCCAGAGATTGAGGCAGACACTAAACATTGCACAAATATTGCTCAGTTCATTATTTTTGAATAGGATTAAGATCTAAGAGAAAAGTACTGGGTGAGAAGAAAGTATATAAAACAGGACCCCGGATGTGCTACCATCTTTCATTTTTATAGAGTTTGTAAAATGCCTTCACATGTGAAATCTCATTAAGTCCAAAGAACAACCCTATGAGGAAGGGAGAGTAGTTATTAATGTCATTGGATAGATGAAGGACCAGACGCTAAGTGTATTTCACAGGGTCATTTAACTAGTGGAATGCAGGGCCAGACGCAGGGCTAAGGTCTCTCAATACTCTTCCTCATATCACATATATGTGATATATGTGTCATCTTAATGCAACCATTTTTGAAAATGAAACATTTGGGGAAACTATTGGTTTTGTTGGTTGTCCCATACAAGAGTCCCCAGCAGAGAAACAGCACCTCTTAACATAGGTTTTTGTGTTTAAGCCACTTGCCCCAGAGTTACCCACCTCTTTTCAACCTAAAAATAATGGCAATTGGGTATAAGAGCCTTCCTACTAAAAAATTTTTTAAAAGTTCCATAACTAATACTTTAGTATGAAATAACTCCTTCTGAGTTTTTCTGCTCTTTTCTTTCCCCAAAATGGAAAAACATGGAAAAAAATCACATTGGTTAAGTATTATGAATAGAATTGAAAATTTTCTTTGTGTCAAATTTGGAATAGGCTTTTTATTTTCTCCTTTTAAATTCAAATATTTATTATTAAATTTATTTTTTATTTTATAAATTTATTATTAAAGCAATCAATATATACCTGATTTTTGGTAATAAGTCCAAGCGATGGAATAGAATGTGACAAAAACGTAGTTGTTTCACCTGGACCACTTTCTTCACATGGGTAAACACTGGTAACCTTCTTGAACAGGTAAACACTGTTTGGTACAGATGATTCCAGAAGTTTGTTTATGTGTTAACTTTACAATTTCTTGATATTATAACAATCCCTTAACAAATATTTTTGTTCATTTTTTGTGCATATACATAAGAATTACTGCACAATAGATGTAAAGAGTAAAACTGCACATTATTTTTGCATATATTGAATACTAAAATTGCCTTCCCAAAAGTGTGTACCATGTTATACTCCCTCTTGCATGTGACTATCACACTTTTTTCCCAGCTTTATTGAGGTGTAATGTACAAATTAAAAAAAATTGAGGTGTAATGTACAAATAAAATTGTAAGATATTTAAAGTTTATGATGTGATCATTTGATATGCATTGTGAAAGGATTCCCCCCATCTAGTTAATTAATACGTCCATCGCATCACATGTTTACTTCTTTTTTTTTTTTTAGTGAGAACATTTAAGTTCTACTCTCTTAGAAAATTTCAATTATATGATACAGTCAAATATAGTCTCCATGCTATAATAAAATCCTCAGACCTTACTCATCTTATAACCGAAAGTTTGTACCCTTTTATCCAGCCTCTCCCTATTTTCCCCATTCTCCAGTCCCTGGCAACCACTTTTTTATGCTGTTTTTGAGGTCAACTTTTTTTTTTTTTTTTATTCTATATATAAGTGATACCATGCAGCATTTGTCTTGTCTTACTTCATTTAGCATAAAGCCTTCCAAGTTTTTTATTCATGTTGTTGCAACAGAATTTCCTTCCTTGTAAAGCAGAACAATATTCCATTGTGTGTATATATACGTATTTACATTGCGTGTATGTGTGTGTGTGTGTGTGTGTGTGTGTGTATGTGACAAATTTTCTTCATGCATTCATTTGTTGATGGACATTTAGGTTGATTTCACACCTTGACTATTGTGAATAATGCTGTAATGAAAGTAAGGATGTCATGCTTTTATTATAATTTGATGGCAAAAAATTGTCATTTAATTTGCATTCACCTGATTAGTAGTGACATTAAGTGTTCCATCACGTGATTCTGATTTCTGTATTTTTTTCTTCTTTGTATCCTTTGCTACCTTTTCTACTTTTTGGTTGTTGTGGGTGATTATTGTTTCTCATGGATTTGAAGGGTCTCTTTATAAATTATGGAGATTAGGGGATCCCTGGGTGGCGCAGCGGTTTAGCGCCTGCCTTTGGCCCAGGGCGCGATCCTGGAGACCCGGGATCGAATCCCACATCAGGCTCCCGGTGCATGGAGCCTGCTTCTCCCTCTGCCTGTGTCTCTGCCTCTCTCTCTCTCTGTGACTATCATAAATAAATAAAAAATTAAAAAAAAAAAATTATGGAGATTATATATATATATACATATATATTTATCTCACATATGTGTGTTTGTGTGTGTGTGTATGTATTTGGTGTGTGTTGAAAATATTTTCTCCCAATATGTCAATTGTATTTTAATTTCATTATATAATTTTTGAACCATAGCTATACTGTACATTTTTAGGCAGCTGTGTTGGATATTTCTTGAGTTTTGCATGATTACTTTTGGCTGTCTAATATTCATTCCACATATTTTAGGAAAACAGTTTGGATTTCCCTTCCCGATTTGATCATCTGATGGCACCATTGATCAAGATGCCCTGCCCTCATATAATCTATGTGCTGTAATGAGACTTATATTCTCTACTGGACAAAATCCATTTGCTTTGTAGCAGTGAATAGGATGCTTTTGCTTTAATATGGCCATGAAACATCTGCATCATCATCATCAGCCTTCCACAAGCTAATGCCTATCTCTACAAAACTGCTGCATAGACCGACCAAAGATAATCAAATGTTCACACCCACATAGAATCAGACATTCACTAGAGAGTCTGCTAGATGACACTCGTTATTCTACTGAAAGAAGACTCAGTCATCTTTCTCTTGCCCATTTCAAAACTTTTTTACAATAATAATCCTTGAGTCACTGCTTCACCATCTACACTGGCCACTAGAGCTAGGTGGATTCTGTGATAATACATATTCATCATGAAAATAGTAAAATAAGTGATTCTTAATCTATTCTTTCAAATGCGTTAATTCACATGTTTTACACATTCAACCATGTGCAAGACAAATCAAAATTAGTGTTTATAATATCCTTTAAAAAGCATAAGTGGAAAATTATTTTATTTCTATATCAAAATATGTACCTTGGACAAGTAACCTGATTTATTTTTTTCTCTACTGCTTTATTTAAAAAATGAAATAACTGCCTTGATTACCTCAGAGAATTATTGAAAAGATTATCTAAGATAACATATGTGACATGTCTCAATGTATGAATTACAAAGGCAACTTATTTTCATTGTAATTAAGCCTTATATACTAGAGAAGACAAAGCAGGGCCTAGGAGCCAAGAGACCTGAATTCTAGTATTTTTTCTTACATAGACTAATTGTTTAAATGTGAGTATTAAACATCTCCTTATTTGTAAAATAAGGGAAAATCTCTGATTCTTCCCAATCCAAAATCAATTGCACTTTTAGCACATTAATAGACAATAGAAGGGGAAAACACAAAGGTAGTTTTTTAAAGAAAATCAAGAAGTGTTTATTAACTGCCTAGGCCTGTGATCTAACAACGAATAACACCTAGATCTTGCCCTAGAGGAGCTTACCCTTTTCTTAAATCTATGCCTAGGAATAAAATAGGCATTTGGAAAGAAGAAAGAGAATCAGTGGGGAAATGTAAGGAAAACGTGGAACCTCCTGGCATCTCTGCATCTGTTCATCACATTTAAGCAGTGACCTAAGGGGTATAATGGCTACTTCACTGCTGCCAACCAAATTTCATATAAAATGTCTATCTAGTAACCAATCCTAATCTGAAAAATAAAGAAAAGATACTTTTAATTTAGCTAAATTGACAGTGTGAAAGCACTATGATCTGCTGCTTGTCAATTTATTGTGTACATACTTTTAACCATTTTTAATTCCTAAGTGAGATAATAGCAAAATCATGCTTCCATCTACCATGACACAACCATCAGTCTTACAACCAAAAACATGCTAAACCTCTCTCCAAAAGAGAATACAAAATCACTTTGTTCATATTTAGATGATGTCCATTCCTTTCTGAGTCACCTTTGATATCTTGTAATTTAAATTGATAAACTGATATATAAGGGTTAACTCATATTAACATATCTTATTTGGCAGGGAAACAAGAGGGGAGGTGGGCCTGGGCTATAAACACTCTTATCTGTATTAGGTTGCTGTATTTTTTTTCATTAATTTTTATCATAGAATGGAAGTACTAGGGGTTCCACAAGGGATCTCTTGAATTCTAGACATTCTCCTTACCCACCTTGTGTATTCACAGCCCAATTTCTTTTGATAGTCATGATCGGTTACTTCAGCCACTATAGAAGAACTAGTTTTTTTCACTGACATGAGAAGCACAAGGTGGGAAAGTGACATGTTCAACTTCTAATATAGTGAAAACATTTCCCCATTCCCTGGTGAAAACATTTTTCCCTTGGGAACAAAATCTCTAGACCAACAAAGCCCAAAGTTATGAAGATGGAGCAAAAATTCTGCTAGTGAATCCTTAGAGGTAAGAGTGAGAGGAGCTGTCTCCCTTTCTACCCCTTATTTCCCAAGAATCCTGGCTATGGAAGAAAGAGTAATATTTCTCAGTGATTTAGAATATATACCACACCTTCAAAGACATTTTCATAGCCCCACACTGTGCCACCAACTGGTGCTATAGCTGAGCCATCAAAAGACCACTCCACCATTTTATCAAGTCAGCTGCTTCAGAGCGACTGGGAACATGGTAGGCAGGAGCCCATTGCTGCATGTCACTTACTATAAAATGACTTGTTTGGTAAGAAGCGATGCTGTGTGAAATGTCATGATTATAGATAATGCATCATGTAAGTACATAGATGGTGGTGTTAACTGAAGTACTGGAGGCAGGAAGGTAAATCCATATCTAGAGAAGTACATGTTCCATTCCATAATGGAAGTATCCAGTAATCTACCTGCTACCATGTTACTGGATGATTTCCCTGAGGAATGATGCCATGTCAAAGTTCAATATTGGTTTCTACTCTTGGCTAGTTAGACGTTTAGCAGTGACAACAGCCAGATTAGCCTTGGTGAATGGAAGTTCATGTTGTTGAGTCCATGCATAGCATTCCTCCTACTGCTGTGGTCACTCTGTTCATGAGCTCACTGGGCAAATATAGAGATGGCTAAAAAGAGGCTGACTGATATTCACAGAATAAGTCCACTTGTCCACTCTTCTCTGCTAAGGCTGCTCATTGGTGAACATTCTCAATTGATGCAAGTATCTTCACATCTTATGCCCATTCAGAGAAATCTATCTACATGTACTTTCCCTGGTCCTCCTGATCTCTAGTTTTCAAAGCCTTTGCATTGTATGCCTTCTAAATCCATGAACATTCAGCTAAACTATTGATCACTACTCCTGAAGCAACAATGATCCATGTCTCTGGCTATCTCTCCTTTTAGGCAAAATGAACAACCAGGAACCGTGGTCAGTGCTAGCCTACAGGGAGGATTTCTCTTCTCCATTATCTTTCACAGTTCATCCTAGGACAAGGCAGTAGTACTCCAGCTATCCACTTTCAGGAAATTCTAGAATATCATACAGAACCATCTGTAAACTGGGCTTCACTTTCCTTTCTCTGTCAGCTGGTCATAGGGAACCCCACATAATATCATAGACGTTAATTAAGAGGAAAGGCAGTGTAGCCAGTGTAGGGGCCATGGGCGTCTACCGCTTACTCATGCAATTTATTCATTCAGTACCTGCTTGAAGCTAATACTGTATATATCACCTCTATATCATGATATGTGCTCCTGTATACACTCAAGTTAGGGCTTGCTACTGAGTCACAAAACACACAGTTTAATTTATATGGCAAATTTGTGGTTTTTGGTTCTCTAAGTGGCTCAAATGTCCAATCTCTACTAGGGCTCAAATCAAGCTAGAAGTTGTTTCTCAAAATAATAGCTATCTACAGAGGGTGGTACACCTTTCTTCCAAAATCCTAAAGGTCTGTACTATGATACATCTATACAGGCTTATTAAAGACTGTACCTGCTGCAGATATTTCAAACACCATTGGATCTGCTGGCCAGATGGACCAAGTTGCAGAACAGCTCACACGGTATCCTGGACCCATGGCAGATACTTCACCCTATTCAAAACTGGCAACCTTTCAGGTCTCTTACTAAATGGATTAAAGTAGGATGCCCAGATATGCCCATCAGGTATTGTACCTCTTCCTTATAAATAAGGGATGCTAAATATAGCAACTGCCCTTCACTTTAAGAAGGATATATGGATATGCTCCAGACCAATGAATCCCTAGAAATTTCTCCAAGATGGCAGGATTCTGAATTTTTGCAGGATTTTCCATGTTCTGGCACATATGTGTCTTACCAAATGGCCTTAAATAGTTTATGCAAAGCATCTTAAGTACTTCATAGTTTCCAGATCCTAACAGTGTGTTATTTGTCAATGTAATGAACTAGTATTATGTCTCTCAGAATTGAAAGCCAATCAAAGTCTAAAGGTGAAATTTTTTTAAAAGATGTATTTATTTATTCATGAGAGACACAGAGGGAGAGAGGCAGAGACATAGGCAGAGGGAGAAACAGGCTTCTCACAGGGGGCCTGATGTGGTACTCGATCCCAGATCTGGGGAGCATGCCCGGAGCCAAAGACAGATGCTCAACCACTGAACCACCCAGGTGTCCATAAAGGTGAAATTATGAACAAGAATTATAGAGTTGATATAGCCCTAAGAAAGGACAGCAACAGTATATTGTTGGCTGTGCCCATTTTTTCACAAGATTTTATTTATCCATTCATGAGAGACATAGAAAGAGAGGCAGAGACATAGGCAAAGGGAGAAGAAGACTCCCCAGAGGGAGCCTGATGTGGGACTTGATCCCAGGACCCCAGGGTCATGACAGGAGCCAAAGGCAGATGCCCAACCACTGAGCCTCCCAGGCACCCTAGCTATGCCCATTGAATGCAGATTGCTTCTTATGGTAGCAGAATGTATCTTCAGAGAATCTAGCATTTGCCTGATTGGTATCTGCATATATTGGTGCCAAGAGGATGTGTATGTTTACTCCAACAACAAAACCACAGGAGGAATAGCAGCTACAATTGGAGTCACCAGCTAATTAAATTTGTTATAATCCACTGCAATTCCTCTAGATATATCTGTCTTCTGCATAAGACAAGCAGACAAGTTGAATGGAGATATGGTAGGAATCACCACTTCTGCATCTTTCAAGGACCTGGTGGTGTCATGAATCTCTGCAATCTCTCCAAGAATGTAGTATTGCTTTTGGTTTACTATCTTTTTATGCAGAGCCAGTTGTAGCATCTTCCACATGGCCTTTTTTGCCTTAATAGCCAATACTAGGATTTCAGAAGTTCCTGAGGATATCCATTCCCACTATATATTTTGAACCTGGGAGGAAACTTTACAGGGAGTATTTGAGAACAGTCTTTTAGGTTTCTCCATAAGCGGGTTTAATTGCTGGGCTCATTGCATGTGGGGACACTGTGGGCCTAAGCCAATACTCTACCAATTACCTGACTTCTCTAAATCCCCATTCTGAGTAGTAGATCATTGGGTTTCCAGGAATTAATGTCATTTCAGAGACAGTGTCTAGTAATTCTCAATCTGTTTATTTACCCTTTTCCAATATTCATAGCAGTAAGTATCCTTAATTCCCTTTACGGAAGGCTAGGATGGTAGACATCCTATACATTTTTGGTTGTATAGCAGTGGTTCTTCCTTTAGGTGATCTCATCTTCACTTTGCTCAAGGTAGTCTGAGTCTTATCAGGTAAGTCTGGGAATTGGTTGAAGGATTAATCATTCTTTCTTGTGGTGACTCAAGTCAGACTTTGTTCACAATACTTAGAGCTTTTCCACTTTATTAAGTATGGCTTTAGTAACCTGCCAGTTGGTTTCAGTCCTAGGAACATTATCATCATTTAGTCAATACCACAGATCTCTGTTGGTTAAGTCATTATAATTACTACCGTAGCATTGCTGCCCATTATGATCATCATATCCACATTGTCTTTAATGATTATATTGCCACTTACCTGTTGCCATCTAGGAACGTCCATTATTTCCACTGAATTCCAGGAGTCCAGTTTTATGGCAAGAATTCCCTTATCATTCCTGGCCTATAGAGAATATCCAACACAAAGCTCTTCATGGATTCCAGAGCTCTTCTCATGAGCGTATATTTTGCAGCCGTGGATGACCCTGATAGAGGGAGTGTCCTCAGTACCTTCCCATGTTAAAGGGTGTATGAGCAGGTCTTATATAATAAATTCATTTTAGCTTTTCAATCTTCCTAAGCCACTGTAATATCCTTCTCTACAGTTCATCAAGAAAGCTCTAACATTACAATTTTATTTGGTGTAAATTAACATTGGGTATAGTTTTCAGTCAATCAGTTAACCAAATTGTACATTGTCCAAGGTGTAACCATGAGCCCAGAATTTCTAAACAGTGCATTCTTAGCAACAAATTCAGCTTGATTTAATAGTAGTTCCTTCTACCCTAATCCAATTTGCTTAGTTGGGAATTTAAAATTTCAACCATATCATTTTCTTTTTCCAAGTTTTCCAGTGCATTTAAGAGCAGCATTCTATTCCATTTTGTACCTCATTTTCACTAAAATGTTCCATAGCAGAAACTTGATCACCACAAAGCCTTGCCTCCTATAGGCACCTGATTATAGATATCAAAAGAGAACATTTAAATAACTGTCAATGGATTACTAGCATTCCTTTTACCATAGTAAAAGCCCACAGTAACACTGATGCCTTTAAATCTAATGAGATCAGAGAACCTATTCCAGATACTCATTTTTAAGTTTCTGTTGCCCTGGAATCTTAAAGTCATTATAACCAATGACTTCAGCATTTAATGTATAATTGGAGAAGTCATTATAACCAATGACTTCAGCATTTAATGTATAATTGGAGAAGCATTTAATGTACAACTTTGATATTGCAGAAAAAAATATTATAGTAATTACACCTTATACAATTGTGGAAGAAGCTAAGGAGTAAATATCTGGAAAAGATGAGAAAAATGTCACTGAATAGCCCTGGCATGAGTGAACCAGTTGAGTTTTTAGAAAGCATGGCCACCTGTTACTGTGGACCATAAAGTAGCCTGGTGCTAACATCTATGGGAAGTTTGTAGTCCTTTATGGCCATGCTTTTTTGTACTTTCACAGCAAAGCATCCAGTCGTAGGCCTGGTATAGGTTTTGATCAGAAGTGACAAGAATTGGGAAGGAGAACTGGATACTGAATGGGAAAAGGCAAGAATACAATTTAAAAAGTGTGTGAAAAGTTCCCAAGATAGGAAACAATTTTTGGTTTATTTAAGACAATGAAGAAGAGCAGTATGGTTGGAAATAGAGAAAAGAATAATAGGTTAATCCAAGATTAGATTAGAAAGATAGAAATGAGTCAAGTCATATATAGCCTTCAAAAATTGCAAGTTATTCTAAGTATTCTAATAATAGAAAACAAATAAAGGGATTCTTAAATGTTATCATTATCACTATCATTATATTTACTTACATTGTACCAAGGACTATGGTAAACATTTTATGTAATTATTCACCTAACATTTATTGAGCAATTCTATGCACTAAATACTATGCTATGTACAGAGATTGAACAGAGATTGAGACTCTTGAACATAGATGTTCTTTTCAAGAACTTTGTAATCTAGTAAGCATTGCTGCTTTTAATCCCCACAATGACCCTACATGGTAGGAAAGTGAGGCATAGAAAGGAAGTATTAAGCTAATCCAACTTAATTAGGTTAACCTTAACTGAGGTTATCCAACTAGAAATTTACAAGGGCCAGTCTTTGGACCCTTCTCAGTCATATTTCCAAGACTACTTTTAAGCAGTAGTCTATCTGCCGCCTATGTGTTATGTAAGCACTCTGATAAACCCAAGGAGTAAATCACCAGGATATGATTAATTTCTTAATCTCTTCATGGTCCTCATATATGTATGCCTGTGTCAATGTGTTCATCTTAGGTTATAAATTTCACTTGAGCAAGGAAATGAGACAGCCTTGAGTATGTGAAGTGTCCTCTGCAGAATTCAGAACAATTAAGTTTACCAGCTCTCTCAATTTTTCATGTGTGTGGTATGCACATAGCAGGTGCTTGGCTGTCCATCATCAGACTTGAAGTTTCGCATTATATTGGACTGGGCATGCTCACTGAAATGACACATCCAATTTGGTGCTTCTTCTCGGAATCACATCATTTTGTCATGCTCTTTTTCCTAAAACAGGAAGTGAACTCCTATGTAGTTTTGTTTGTTTTAAAAAGTTTTTCACTGAGTCTAAGAAAAAAGAGTTAATTTAATGCCGAATACGTTGAACCAGCATTAGGCAGATAAAAATCTAAATTTGATTGTCATAACTGTCAGGCCATTTAGAAACCAAATAACTCACATCCTGCTAATTGCTTTTATGTTCATTTATCCAAGAGACATGAGTCATCTCTCACAGAATCCTAATTATGAATGACTTACACCTTGTTGATGACGGAGCTCTGTGTTATTCTTACAGAAACTTTCCAAGATGTATTTCTTTCAAAATAATTTTAACTTTCTCTGATTTTAGTTTATCTGATAAACTTGCATTTCTTTCTCAGAAATATGTGACCTAGGGGCTTAACCTTGCCTGCCTTCTGCCTTTCTTTCCTGTAGCCAAAAGGTTGCTCAAAAGCCAGGAAAACTGAGTTTCTAAACATTTTGCTGTGAAGAGTGTTGATGCTGTGATGACAGACTAATTCAAGCACATGACTGTTGAAGATCTATTTTAGAAGCACTCAGTTTTAATAAGGAATACAAAAACACCATGAAAGACAATAGAGATGTGAAAATCATGTAGTGCATATTTGAGTCTATTAAAACAAGGGTCACCACATGCTAGAGCAATCAAGTAGTTACTGCATCACTATTAAGAGTCTAAGTATACTTTTCTTAATTGAGTATTAAATACTATGGGGAGTTACTCCAAGATTGAGGAGAGAGAATCAATATAAATGAAACTTACAGAATATAATGTTTTCAAAATTTATTTACACAAAAAGGCCTGCTGATTTAGATTCAAATCTTATCAACTCACACATGTGCATGAACACACACATGTGCAAACTCAAGAATTAAGTAACAAAACTGTTTGATCCTTTGATTTTTCTGCATTTTATATCAATGGAAACGCCAATCTGAGTTAACCTCTATTGTGTCAGTATTTCTTCCCATCCTCATGCTTAAATCAATGCTAGCAAGCAGAAGCTCAAAGCCTGCAACAAGTATAGTTTATGCCTATTTTTTGTAGTTTATGCCTATTTTTGACAAATATTTATTTGATTTAAATTTCTTTTACACCATAAGCTGTCCATTCATGTTAGGTTGTCAGTGTGAAACATTAGACACAAGGACAGCTTTCCAAAATTTAAGCTATAAGGACTAATCCTTGACTCTTCTAAAATAACTCTCAAAGATTTTCTATCCTATGTATCTGGGAATTTCATACTAAGGAAAGATTGATGTGTGATTAAAACAGAATTCACGTATTAATTCAGCACAGGGAGTGGTAGTACAAACTGTCTAGAACATTATTCCAAATGGGAGGATCCAGCTATAGGGATCAATCTTTCTGCTGAGTCAAATGTTGGCTTCTCTTCTGAGAATTCTGATATGTGGGCATAAACAAATGCTATATATGATGATAGCTTTTTTTAAGGGCAGATCTGACCAGTAGGCATTAGTAAAATTATTAAATTCTTTTTCTTTAAATGATCAACTTTACTGATCTTAATGACATTAACATTTTATAAATTAGCATTTATAATTTATAAAGTACCCCAAGTTTTGATAAAATATAGTATTTCTGCTTTTAATAAGAGGAAATAAGAACACAGATAACTTAAGGTCATATGGTTTACCAGAGGCAGAACCAGTAGAAAACAATGCCTACTCAATTATTTTATACTGACCGCAGTAAATCATATCCTTTTGGAAAGAGTCCTGAATAGGACTTCAACTCCAGACCTGATATGATTTCTTTATCATGTTAAGAGTTCGTAGGACCTTAATCAATTTCTCCCATTTAAGCCTCTCTATATTCTATACAATACAAGTTAATTTTTATTTGACACTTTATTAGGACCCTCTGGAATTAAACAATCTCTACAGGGAGAATACTAAATTCTCCAAATTTTCAAATTATCTGAAATATTTGATTAATGGGCCTTAGGGAAAGGGAATCATTTTCCTTTCTTTCTCTCTCCATCTCCCCTTCCCTTCCTTCTTTCCTTCTTTTCTTCTATCCTTCCTTTTCTCTTTTCTCTCCTTCTGTTTCTCCTCCCTCCCCCACCTCTTTTTCCTTTTTGGTCTTATTGCTTATTAAGACAGGGATCTCAAAAAAAAAAAATAAGACAGGGATCTCATTACATTTACAAAAAGTAGTTGTCATATCAAACTACCACATTATTATAAATTAATCTTCACATAGTAATATAGATTCCTTCTCTCACATCCCTATTTATACTCTTCCTGCTGTCTCATTCTTGACCAAGAAACAAGTGCATTATGACACAGATAATAATTCTCCTATAATTAAGGGACTATCAATGCCAATCTAAGTCACTCTGTGCCATTATAAATTCCAAATGGTAAAGAGGAGCTTATTATGATAAAGACATAGGATACGATTTTACTGATATATATATATTCATAGCCAGAGGAAATATCCATACTGCAAATCTGGTCAGTAGTTTAACTTCTGCATCAATAAGAAAAATCTTCTTGTCAGGATCCTTTTATTACCGTAAGTTCACTTCTCAAAGCAAAAGTTTATTAGGAATATTTTAAAAACCAGTTTGTAGCCAAGGTCAGGAACCAGGAAGCATGGTAAAATAGACCACAATCAGTAAAGCAGGACTTGGTTAACAAGCATTGGGGCAGGATCAGACAAGCTAAGAATCTGCTGGGTATCATGCTTCCTGTTTGTAAGAATACAAGCCAATCATAGGAGCTCAGCCTGGGCCCAGAGCAGGATGAATGAGTGGGAGAGGTCAGGCCAAGCTGGAAAACAAATGCATGAGAAAAAAATTTTATTCATGACTCTTTCATGAAGCTACAGATACAAGGAGGTCTTAAACATGATAAATTTTTATCACTATGTATGAAATAGCCTAGATTAATAATTTACATTAATTAAACATCTTTAGGCATGGACTGGAAATGTATTTGTGATGATGGGCATCAGAGTTCATTCTTTTCATTGATCAAAATATAATAGAATTGGTATGACAAACTACACAGATATAACTTTCATTGTTCCTGAAATATAAGGATAAGTTGGAGTGTTTTATTTTTGCCAATAAGGGAATTCACTCATAAGAAGACCACGTTTCCGGGGATCCCTGGATGGCTCAGCAGTTTAGTGCCTAACATTGGCCCAGGGCATGATCCTAGAGACGTGGGATTGAGTCCTGCGTCGGGCTCCTTGCATGGAGCCTGCTTCTCCCTCTGCCTGTGTCTCTGCTTCTCTCTCTGTGTGTCTCTCATAGATAGATAGATAAATAAATAAACAAACAAACAAATAAATAAATAATAATAAAATCTTTAAAAAAAAAGACCACATTTCAGAATCTTATCAATAAGTTTTTTTTAAAGATTTTTATTTTATTTATTCATGAGAGACAGAGAGAGGAGAGACCTAGGCAGAGGGAGAAGCAGGCTCCCTGCAGGGATCCTGATGAGAGACTTGATCCTAGGACCCTGGGATCATGCCCTGAGCCGAAGGCAGATGCGCAACCACTGAGCCACCCAGGCATCCCATTATCAATAAGTTTTAACAAGGAAATACTTCTGAAAGTAGTTAAGTAAGCAAAGGCATAACCATATACTCTACTTTTCCCTTCCATTTAATGATACTATTGGTAGAACACCTAAGACGAAGTGTAGAAAAATAAATTCATTCATTCATCTAGCTATACCTCCATCAAATATGAAGTCTGGATTGGAGAAATAGACTTGGGGTCATTCTCCAGTTGAAGCTCTGGATCCTAGAAATAGTGCACCATAGTTTCAACTCAGATAAATTTTAAAACCAGTAGTGTTAAATGCTACTAACAGTTTAAGTAAAGTGAGGATTGAGAATTGATCTTTGGATTTAGCAACATGAAGATTATTAGTAACTTTGACAAGAGTAGTCATTTCCCTCAAGTGATGGGGGCAAAAGATTGGTTGGAGTTAGTTCAAGAGAGAAGAGGAGAAGTTAGAGGCTGCAGATATATTCAACACTTCCAAGGACTTTGTCTAAAAAGGAAGGAGAGAAATGGGACTCTAGACAGGGCATATAAGCTCCAAAAAGAGCTTTTTAAGGTGAAAGAATAATAGCATGTTTATATGCAGATAAAAAAAGATCCAGAAGAGAGGGAAAAATTGGTGATACAGGCAAGAGAGAAAAAACTATGGGATGATATCCCTGAGTAGCCACAGGGGGTATGCCCTAGGTCCTAAGTGGGAGAACTGGCCTCTGTTTGGAGACCAGACAGTAATAGCAGAGAAGACTCTCAATAAATAGCTGCGAATAAATTTTAAAATGTTTAGTATGTTCTTTCTCAGTATTTTATTTTTTCTTAAGGATTTTATTTTTAAGTAATCTCTACAGCAAATTTAGGGCTTAAAATTACATCAAGAGTCACAACTGAGCTCTACCAACTGAGCCAGCTGGGCACCCCAATTCTTCCTTGGGATTTTAATGTCTTGCTATTCTCTTGTATGTGTCTATATAATCCAACTTGTTCTTTTGTAGAAGGAACAATTCAAAAATATAGTTCAGAATTAGTGTGAGCATCTCAAAGGAATGAACTTTCACCTTTTCAACTTTCATTAATGTTTATGGGGAATGTGCTTAGACTGTGTGAAAGGCAAATTGCTTTTGGTCTAATACCACTGCAAACTACACTCAAATTAAGACATGTTTAATGAAATATCCAACAATATAAGGACACAGAGAATTAACTCTTTCTTGGGACATTCTTCACAATAGTTCAGGGGATCCTGAAACAGGCAGGAAACACGTGAAAATAATTTTCTCCCAACATTATACATTCTTTATGCCTTCTTATCCGGTAGACTGCTTGACTACATGTAGATTGATAATGTGTTGTTAATAAGCAAGCAGTGCATTGTTACCGAAAAAGATAAGCATTGCACCATTACATGAGAGAAAAGATCTTGTATCTTCAAACTTTTCAATGAGAACTGTAGGATCATTTCCTCCCATGTGAACCACTTTGACATTTACAGAGTTCATGGAACCAAGAGAAAGGTAAGGCCCATTATTGTAAAAGGAAAATGCCCTAACTCTTATGGAACGTTTCTGGATTTCTACCATGTGGAGGAAAAAACTTGCAGTGGATGTCAAAAAGGAATACGAGTCACTCATGTGATGAGTAGCTAACCAAACCTTTTAAGGTTTACAATCATCAAGGCAATGACTTATCAGTCTCTGCACAGTTTGGACTCCAGTGCTAGTAGCCCTGACTACATTCTATCATCATCTAATAATTCATAATCCAAAGAGATTAAGAGACTCAAACCATTCCTTTGCTCACTCCCCCAAAGAGTGAAACAGACATTGGTAAATATTTGTTTAAAAAAGATCCTTTATGATAAGCAAACTGGATGTCTTTTCAGAGTAACCACAGAGGTAGGATTAGAATTGTCTGGGTGGACTAGAGGAGGTGGTTAGAGAAGGGAAGTTGGGTGTTACCATGGAAAGCTGGAATCCTGCTCTACTGGTGCGTTAGCCTCTGCCACTTTGGAATCTTTTAATTGCCACAAAGCCCCATTTCTGGTTAAACACAATGGAACTCATTTTGAAAGGAGAGGGAAAAGACAAAAAACAGAGAAGTAGCCTTCCTATTCAGGGAAAATGGTAGGCAGCTAGCACTTCATAGCCTTGGAAAAGGTTTTACATTCCCTGGGACTTAAGGGTTAGCAGGGGCCCTGTACAGTGTCATATGTTCTTTGAAAGGATGAAAATATAGAATCTGAAACCTCAATAGGGCACATGAAAAGATCCCAAATATTCAGAATTACCAATTCTAAAGCTCAAGCCATCACTTAAGACAGAGAGAGGAGGGAAAGTATCAAGTTTCCTAGTTACACATGGCATTTTTGGCCTAAAAAAAAAAATCTCCCACCCCTCGCCCCTACCACCTATTTTATTAGAATCATCTACCTATTTGTCAAGGCATTCTTAGCCCACAGTCCAGACTACACAGAGTTTGCTTAGTTGAGTGCTACTGGCTAAATTTAACACCCTGGCTTTCTTGTTCTTGAGTATGAAGGTGAACAGCAATCAGAGGTGCTATGCTCTAGTTCTTTTTAAACTGTTTTTAATAATAGCATAAACACAATATACACACCAATGGGGTGATTTCCATGGATTGTTCTGGCAGGTTATCAGCTGGTTTCCAACTGAATGACTTATTTTCTTCCTTTCTTCCTCCCACCCCCCTTTTTTCTTTTTTTTCCTCTGAAGGAATACTTTATTATAAAAGGCCATTGTCCATCTGATTAATTACTTTTCTAAGGTATGAAAGAAATTTTAAATTTAGAACAAGCAAGATAAGGCAAGGGCTATCTCTTTTTGTAAAAATGAGACAAAGATGGATAGATAAGTAATGATTTTTATATTTTTCCAAAAAAAATTGAAATAATTTACATCTTATGTTTTGGTAAATTTGTATTTAATACGGATAAGGAAAAATTAAACTATATTAAACTAGTACAGGGGATCCCTGGGTGGCGCAGCGGTTTGGCACCTGCCTTTGGCCCAGGGCGCGATCCTGGAGACCCGGAATCGAATCCCACGTCGGGCTCCCGGTGCATGGAGCCTGCTTCTCCCTCTGCCTGTGTCTCTGCCTCTCTCTCTGTGTGTCTGACTATCATAAATAAATAAAAATTAAAAAAAAAAAACTAGTACAATAAGCAACTAACATGGGCTCAAATTCCATGGTTTTTTATTTCATAGATAGGAACTTGCCCCTTGCTTCATTTTTTATAATAATAATTATTATTACTTAACATGTGTATATTAATTTAAATTTATAAAACTCTAATCTCTTATTTTATCTTTATAAACTTAAAAGGTCTCATTTTTACCACTTGAAAGGAACAAGAGACTTAGAGGTCAAGTGAACTGCCCAAGGTCAGAGAGCTAATAATAAATAGAATAGTCGGAATTTGAATGTAGGGCTTCCAGCTGCAAATTTAGTCATCTTTATGCAACAAATACTGTAAAATTCTCAGTATTCTTCATTTTCATATTTTTCCCCAAGTCCTTGCTACCAAACACAAAAACTAAATAGATGAATCTTGGGTTAATATTTTGTTAGGGCTACATTTACTAGCTATCTCCTTTATATCTGTTTCTCATCAAATATTTCTAAAGTGTTTCAGGCAAAATTTAACTTATTCAGTTAGGATGTGTTTTCTTTTCTTTTTTTCTTTTTTTTTTTTTTTAGGATGTGTTTTCATAGGCTACTTACTCTATCTAGACCTTGATTTATAAATTAACAAAATGGGAGGGATAATTGCAGCTCTGAGAATTATTTAGATATGAATGAAATTAAGTGTGTATTCATCATTATGCCTTTTTTTTCATTAGAAATTCCTCACAAGCATTTACTAGTTTATTATTTTAAAGAGCTGATAAGATTTTATTGTCACTAATAGTCTAGGCTCAGGGCACCTGGGTGGCTCAGTCATTTAAGCATTCTACTCTTGATTTTGGCTCAAGTCACAATCTCCAGGTTGTTGGATTCAGCTAACTCAGGCTCCACTCTCAGTAGAGAGTCTTCTTGAGATTCTCTCCCTCTCCTTCTGCCCCTCCCCCTGCTCGTGCACCTACTCTCTCTCTCTCTCAAATAAATAAATAAATGTTAAAAAAAAATAGCTTAGGCTCTTGTCCAAATAATTTGGAGGTAAGTTTAGAAAGACTCATAGGCAAACTTTTCAAAAATAAAAAGAAACAACACTGAGAATAAAGGAACTCCTTATTTTTCTACCATGTGACAGTAAGGAAGGGTTAGCAAACATTTAAATTTTTTTAGAATAATTACATTTTGGGATGTTGCAAAATTTCTAACTTAGCTTGACCTTTTGGTGTTTGAGTTTGTCTACATTTGGCATAAGATAATTTCCTGACTTTAAAGACATCAGGCAGTTCTTTCCAATGAACATTTTAATTATTCAAGTTGCATAAATGACTTGAAAACATATGGAATCAGTTTCCCACACAATATTCATTGGTTAAAAAATTGTGAGAAAAATGGTTTTGCTATAAACGGATTCAATTTTCTTGAACTTCAAATTTCATGGGCTTGAAGACGAACAGATTCCCATTAGACTTTAAGCAATCCAAATAGAGTTGACCATAATCCCAGTGCTAATATGAACTGTTTCTAATATTATTAGCTTACATGGTGATCAATCTGTATCTACACAATATTTTTAACTTTATCATTGCCCTTCCCTTATCCTCTAACATACACTCATATCATTCTTGAAACTGATGCTAAAACTCTACAAGATAAACCATACATGTTACAATCCATAGAATATCAAAGACAGCTAAAATATGTGATTTGTGGTGATGTTTATTTTGTTTGGACTTTTAGTGAAAAAGAAAACACTTCATTTAATAATAAAATCAAATTGTGATGGCCACCGTTTATCAATTCACCAGTGTTTACTGTGCTCCAAATTTCTCCATTATATGATTTCACTACTTGTTTTCTAAGTATAAATTCCAAGTCATTGGGAGCTATAACCCTGCTGTTTTCCCCACTTATTTTTCTGTCATTTCACTTAATAGCACTGAGCATCATGTGGACTGCGTGGGATTATTACACTTGGTATGAAAAAGCTAGTGGGAGGACAGCAACAGTTATGTTGAAATGAAAGTCTGGCATACATGCAAAACCATTTTCCAATTCTCTCCCATTTCCATTTTGGCCCTACTATCATATATTATTGCTAACATTTATTTTGTTATCACTTTGAGTGATTTAATTTTGCAACACAATGATTTTAAAAATCATTATATTTCAATATCCTTAGAACTTTAGGATAAAATGCATCATCAGATTTGAAATGGTGCAGGGCAAAGCAAGGTTGACCATTATTAACATAATGGTGTTAACAAACTTCCCAGGATACAGATTAAATCCATTGATTTCTCAATGTGGATAGGAATATAAGTGGCCATAGGATTAAGACTCATTTTGTATTTTTTGTTTGCATTTACAGTTGATTCTTATTGTTCTCAGATTTCATATTTGTGAATTTGCCTACCCACTAAAATTTATTTTTAATCCAAAAATCAGTATTTGCTGTGCTTGTGATCACTTATAGATGTGAGCAGAGTGGGAACAAAAAGCATATCCCCACCTGAGATGGAACAAAGTGATATTATGCTATATTATATCAGCTGTCTTATTATAAATAAGCATCCTTTTCATAATCTATTTAGTGTCACATTTTCTGCATTTTTGTGTTTTGTTGTGGTTTCATGTTTAAAATGACCCCCAAGTGTAGTGATGAAGGGCTATGTACCATTCCTAAATGCAAGATGACTGTGATGTGCCTTCTGGAGAAAATATATGTATTAGATGAGCTTCATTCAAACAAGAATGATAGTGCTGTTGGCTGTGAGTTCAATGTTAATTAATCAGCAATGATATTAAACAAGGTGTCTTTAAACAGAAACATACAAAAAAGCAAAGGATATATATGAATTGGTTGATGAAAATGCAATGAGGCTTGCAGGAACCTAACCTTGTATTCTCCTTAGGAGCAATGGCTTAGTATTCTCAGTGATTTTATTGAACAGAACTGACATAGATAAGGATAATTTACTATATATAGGACATTTCATCATCTTCAGAAAGGGACAGATGAGAGTTTAGAGGAAGATATTACTATGTCTAAGGTTTTTTAATAAGATGCTATGCTTCACTACATGTCTCAATGCTCATCATATCCTCCCTTTTTAAAAAATCATGACTTTTAATTGCCTTTTATAAAAAAAAAGTAAGTTCTTGGTTATTGTTTCACCTTACTATTGATAGGGTGTCACTATTTCCTAATATAAAGCTCAGCAAAGAGTGACTTGTTCAGAATCCACTGGCAACTAGCTGATGGTTGTGGCATTTGACTGCTCAGGAGTGCCCTGCAGTCTTCAGATTGGCCATATCACTTATCTGACAGGAGCACTGCTACTTGCATCAGAAAGAACATAAGTGGTTCTAAATTCCATCTTTACCCATTCATGCTTATTTAATCTAGAATGAGTTATTTACCTTTCTGAGTTTCTTTTTCTCTCTTCCTCTGTAAAATGAAGATAATAATACCAATTTACAGAAGAAACTTTTTTTCTTTGCTGAAACCATTGTCTAGTAACCCATAGCCATGGAAGAAGTGTGGTGGTGAGATGGGTAGGGAACCAAGCTGCTCTGGCATTTCCCCCAGTTCTGTCTTTCTGTGAGGCTGTCTTGATTTTACTACACTGCTAGCATTTGGGATCCTCTGAGGCCTGAGTTCTAGTTAGCAGTAGTTGAATCAATGTGTAAGTGATTCAACTGCAGTGTGTAAACAGGCTTTTTGTTATGCTTTGGTCTTTTCCACATTTGTATCCTTTTTATTTTTTTTCCTTATTATTTAGTAAAGTCAGCAGCCTAGAAAAAAAAACAAAGTTTCAGTTGTGTTAATAAATCTAATTTGAGATTTCTGGCCAGGTGAAGAACAGAGCTGGAGATGGGGGCTAGACATAAAATTGAAGGCAACAATATTAATGGAGTAATGCCCAAAAAACTTTAGGGGACAAAGTTGAATTATTTCATCAGGCATAATTTCCTACTAGGAAGAGTACCAAAGTGGTTGTCACAGGGTCTGGATATCACAATAGATATAAAAGTGTTCAGTACAGTAATATGGCACATCCTTCTGAAGCATTTTGACAAGTATAAACACATTTGTTAAAATTAGATATTTTAAAAACTTTTTCATAAGAAACCAAATTCTACTAGAAAAAGGGAAAGTGATAAGATCATTTAAAAAATTATACTCACTAATTCCAACCACTGAGTTCAAGATGTAAAATATAATCATATAACTTATGAAATCTGCAGCAGGGATAATTATCCCTGTTTTATCAGAGGCAAAGAGACATGTGCATATTTCCAAATTATGGGTAGAGTTTAAATTAGCTGAAAACTTTTGGTTCCTATACACAATCAATGCTAAATGAAACTTGTTGCGTGAATTAATGTTGTTAGTTGAATTCTACTGCTCCCTAAAATATGTCACATTTCATAATTTTTAAGTCTCAGAGAAATCTGTTTGTGCTCATTGCAAGACAATAAAGAAAAATACTTCTGTAAATAGTGCTAAATGACTCCTGCTGGCTGGTGGAATCAGGGAAAAGGGAATCTTAGCCACCAATTTATTTCCTGAATCAGAAAGTGACTCACTATGTAACTTTGTGAACGTTGCTTAACCTTTTAGCATTCCAGTTTCTACAGCTGAAAAACAGGGATAATATTTGTCCATTTTACAATGGTAAATGCTCTAGAAATAAAAAAAAAATTAATCTCATATCAAGGGACAGTAAAGCTGGTTTTTCATGTACTTGAGATATCACTGACACATTCACAAAACAGTTTCTGCCAAAGTTGTATGGTTAATGCTTCCAGATCACCTCCCTAAACACCACATTGTGCACTGAACTCTTTTTATCCTGCCCTGAATCAGAATGGTAATTGCCATGGGGTGTGTTCAACATGACTGATGAGGCGCATCATGCAGCCTGGATCACCCGCCTATGCCAGAGAGCTTTCTGCATGGTTGTCAAGGAAGACAAAACTCAACAGAAGGAGAAAGATCCATACGGTGGGAGTAAACTTTCTCCTTGAATTTTGATTCTGGAAAATGCGATGAAAATTATGAATGAGCCAATTTCATTTGCAGTCTTCCTGCCATAACATACAACTGTTCTGTTTCCCTCATATTCTGGATACCATAATTTAGGAATAAGATGAACATGTCCTCTCTTGTGCTTATTTTCTCCTTCCCTTCCTTATAAATTTGGTTTTCTTTTGTTTCTAAAGAACAGTTACTTATGATAGCTCAGGAACTCCCAGTATCTGTTGCTTGACATATTGATATTTTTGCCCATTATTCTCCCAGCTGACAATTAACATAGTTCATTAAGCTAAAGTTCCTGTGTCCCTTTGACTTTTCTTCTTACTCATCTATTGCTGATATGGAGTTTTACCTTTTTTTTTTTTAACGATTTTATTCATTTGTTCATGAGAGACACAGAGAGAGAGGCAGAGACACAGCAGAGGGAGAAGCCTGATGTGGGACTTGATCCCAGGACCCTGGAATCACAACCTGAGCCGATGGCAGATGCTCAGCCACTGAGCCAGTAGGTGCCCCTGGAGTTTTACTTTTAAGTGACAGATACTAATATGCCCCAACTAGATTTAGACAGAATGTTATTACCACCAAGAGACAGTGAGCAGGCACTCTCAAACCTCATGAGTCTCTACTTTGGCAAAAGTCCTCCTGTACAAGGCGTGGAATTGATAACAAAACGGGTGTATGGAATAGGTATAGCATTCACACACGCATGCACAAAGCCAATGGGGCTCTCAAACACAGCTGGACAACACCAAGGCTCCAAACTGAAAAGTAGTGGAGAAAAATAAAGCTGTTTAGAAAATAATTAAGGTTTTATATTATGAAACCAAAGCAGATTTTTCCAAGTTTAAACACTTCGAGAGGGAAAAAAAATACAGTGACTTTCTTGAACACCATGTGCCTGTTACACAAAAGAACATTCTCTAATTTTGTATTGAACTATAATTTACTGCCGTTGCTTTCAATGCACAGGGACTATCCTCGTCTGTACAACTAGATTTGGATTTTGAAAATTTGGGTTCACAGCCCATCACTGCACATCAGAGAAGTCATTAGAGTTCACATTTATGTGTCCAGAGGTACGGATATCTGAGCATAAATATTATATCCATGTGTGACTAGAAGCAAATAAAATGGGTGGTCACTGTATACTGAACACACTGTCAAGATGTTTAGATGTTGTTAACGTGACATAATGTACCTGGAAAACTTAGACCAAGCTTCAAGGGCAATGTTGTTCCATGCCAATATATTCTAACTTGTTTTCCTTAAAATATGTGAGATATTATTTTGTATTGCCAACAAGTTTCCTATTTTGAGAATTGCTGCTTAGTACATACCTCTCTTGGAAACTCATACATTAATCTATTAAATAATCCAAAATTACATAGAAGATAGTAATTTTCTCTAACTCAGCCTTCCCCAGAAGTACTTGACCAAGGACCATCTTTTATATTTTTATTTTTCTGGGAGTTTCTAACTGAAGTGCTCAGACCCTCTGAGACAGTTTGGAAAATATATTCTCTACTTGAGTTTTCAATCCCCTTAATGTGGATTGAACTTCTGACTCTACTCTTTGATCAGTGATTCCTTCAACACATTCTAAGCTGTATATTTAAATTTTAAATACAACTAACTTCCCTATTAGCAGAGACCTATTTTAGGTGTGACCTGGGAAAGGATTAACTACAATTCCTTTTTCTTCTGAATCTTCCTTTAGAGAATTTGTGGGCAAGCAGCTTCCTCATTTTGATGGTGAGCAAGCAGAAAGTATTTGTTTAATTGAATCGAACTATACCAATATCTGAAACTTCTGTTTCCCACAATAAAACTTATCTCAAAGGGTAAAAGAAAGAGCAGGTTAAATGATTTTTTCCCTTCATTTTTACATATTCTGTTTAAACACAGAAATTCTGCCAAAGACAAAGACATTGAGGCGTCTTATCTGCTTAACACATTTATCTGCCAGTCCCTGTGCTTTGAACACTGTACTGTCCCAACCACACAGGTGTCTCTGGAGATGTGAATTAATGTGAATTTAGGCAGCAGAAGTTGGAATGTGGTCTAGCAATTCTCTTTAAAAAAAAGAAAAGAAAGAAAAGTACATAAAGTTCATACATACTTTCCTTGACGAATATTAGCATGTTTTTTCTTTTTCCCACCCCTTCCCCTACTCCAGTCTCTCCCTTTGCAGAATAACTGGGGTTTCTCTTTTAGTTTTGTTGTTAAGCATGATTTTGCTTTCACTTTTTCAGACAGGATTATGGAATCATAGAGTCTCAGAAGTCCATTTTTCACATGAATTTTCCTCTCCCAAACTCCAGTCCTTTCTTCCAAGGATGCATGCACTTTATTACATGAGTCTCGTGTATTTTGGAGGTATCTTCATTTGAGTAGTGACATTCTCCAGTGTTTCAGTCCCTATTTTAAAGGTGGAAGACAGAATGTGGAGACTAGGTGACTTACGCGTTGTCACATAGTGAGTCACCAACTTCCCTGGAAGAAGGAGACATTTTCTCTATCCATTCACACAAACTCTTTTTTCTTCTTTTCTGTTTTTGCCATGAACTTTGTATCCATTGTCTAATATGTTTAGATGACTTAGAGAAACACACACACATTCACACATACATATCCCTTTGCAACACTGCAGCATTATCCTTGAATTTTTATAAACATTCAATTAGCATTTGTACCAGGTCAGTGCTAGTTTCCCTGTTATGCAAACCCACACCCATACTAAGAAACTCTAGGTTAGGAACACAGTGATAATATGACTACTTGGTTTCGGTGTTTGAGCACAAGAAGCCCCAGGTCATTTCCAGAAAAAAAAAATGAAAGATTCTAAGGACAGCCTCACCAGTGAAAATGACTGTTCTCCCTTACTCTCTCTCTCAGTGATAAAGGAAAAAAAAAAAAGCAACTGTGATAAAGGGTCAAGAGAATACGGAATTATGGAGTATCAAAAATAGACAATGAATTAATTCTCCATTAAGTCAAGAAAGTTGTGAAGCTAAATTTGGGGTGCATTGAATAAGTGGCTTCATGAGAATTCTGGGTGGTAAGGAAGAGGGAGTATACCAAGATTAAGAGACATATCCTCTCCATAACAGCTAGCGTCACCCTACCCCTTGAAATTTAGATGATCCTAGTGCATACTCCCACAATTTCAAGGCTTGTACCCTTCCAGGAACACTCCTGAAATTTCCCCAGAAATTTCAAAGGCTGCCCAGATGTCCTCTGTTTCTGGGCTCCTGTGACGTTCCTGTGGCCCCTGCTAAGCACAGAGATGATAGGCCTTCCCAGATTTCCACCAAACACCTCCTCTCATAAGAAATATATGGATGGGAACCAGAATATGGGGGGGCGGGGCTGGGGAGGAGTTTAATAGAGTTTACGTTGAAGCAGTACAAATACTTCTAAATCAAACTTTAAAAGGCCTCATTCTTAAATACTCAAATATATTTTATCATACACAGACCATCCCCTCCCCTGCACCCTACCCTGCCCCGGAAATCAGGAGGGCATTTTCACTTGCCCTTTCAATTTTGTAGTTCCCAGACACTATATTACTCTTTCCCTTTTTTGCACCAATCTCACCCCGCTGCCCACTGTGTTCTCCTAAACAATTAACAACTACTTTTCACTTCCTCAAGCTGAGGGGTAGAGCCTTCTCTTGGACGCCCACCCACCCCCTCAGGGTCTCACTTTCTATTCCAAGAAGCTGGGTTTTTCCTGATCAGTGGGGTTCTGGGGCCACCTCTTTACAGATGGAATTTCACCCATGTCACTATTTTGCCTCGGGCTACTTGCTGTTTCTTTTCTCTCAGAGGCAATGCCACCTAAAGGCTAATTGTGTGAAAAAGTTATTCATCAAATTTAGGTGCTCAGAGTGAAACTTTCTCTATTCTCCCCAAATTTTGTAATTTTGTTGAATTAGATGAGAAAATTGGGAAAAGAAAACTGGCCCCACAAGTGAATCAATCATCCCCACTGAGCACACTCACTGCCCTGTAACCGTGTCCCAAGGTGAGGTAGGAGTGGAGGGTTGTTGCAAGAGACCCAAAGCTCTGTAGCTATGCGGTCCAAGGGTGAATTCTGACACTGCTCTTGCTGTGCATCCTGGGGCAATTCCTTAATCTCTAGGTACCTCAGTTTCCCCATCTGCAAAACAGCAGAACCCCCCTTGTTGTACAGACTAAATGAGTTAGTATGCATGGAGTACTTTGAAAAATACTTGGCACTTATAAATATGAGCTGGTTTTGTTTTAATTTGGACAAATGACAGAAGGCTAGGGAAGGGCTAGGCGAACACAGACAGCAACAGAGCTCCTTTGGCAGGAGTTTCCCTCATGGGAGGTAAAAGAGATGGTTGATGTTACTATTGTAAGAGTTTGGAAAAATCCACTCAGGAATTAGTCCTTTTGGCAGGCTCTTTGGCTTTAAACTCTTGTAGGTTGAAATCCTAAAGAAAAGCTAGGGGTCTCTCCAGCCCCAGTATTTCACAGCTGGGCTTTTTAAAAAACAAACAAACAAGACTTTATTTTATGAGTTAATTTGGCATTTTCAGGAAACTAGACCCTAGTTTTAATTGATATGGATTTCTATCCCTCTGGTGTAGGAATCTTTGAGGAAAAAAAAATACAAAGCATGAATGCATATGCTTAATGTAAGGCTTGCTCACTATCTTTCTGAAGAATGCCTGTCTTGTAGTCTCCCATCTATAGTGCCTTGCATATAGTACATGCTCAGTAATTACTAGTTTTCATCTTAAAAACAAAAACAAAATAAAACTGCAAGATCTGCTTCAAAAACCTCTTTTAAAAGACTGGCAAGTTCCACACAGGCTTAGCAGCAGCAGCAACAACAGCAATTTAGATAAGTTTTCCATCCAATTCTGGGGAGACTTAATCACTTGGGTTCATATGGTAATTTGCTGCACTTCTAACCACACAGGAGCCTTAGATCTGGGAGTAGCCAGTGAGAAAAGAATATACTTGTTCTTATTTTCAAGTGTCCTAGGATAAATTGTATTCTATTCACTGGTGCCAGAAAAAATCAATACAGATCATAGCAATAAAAATATTCATTATTTGTGAAGAAGAAAGAGGCAAAAAACAAAACAAAAACCCACAATGTCAGGGAACCACAGATAGTCAAAGCACACCAGGAGCACCATTTGTATAAAACATGTGAAATATCCCATGAAATTGTTCAAAAGTTGGCCTTGAAGAATATCTTTGGTTCTAAAACTTTTAAGTGATTTGCTTTATGGTCACAGACAGTTCATTCACTTTTCTTTGTCTCATTGTTTGCCTGGGGTGATCACATTTAAAATGATAAGAACCAACATTTTTTTAGTATTTACTATATATTCAGCACAGTCAAAGCAGTTCACTCATATTAACTCATTTTATTTTTACAAAATCTCCCATTAGATAACTATTCTAATATATAACTATATTAGATAACTATACAGATGAGGATACTCAAGCCAAAAAACAAAAACAAAACAAAACAAAACCTCACCCAAGGTTAAGCAGGTAGTGCATAAGTAGTGGAGCTAGGGTTCAAATGCATGTGGTCAGGTTCTAATGTCTGAGATACTACAATACTACCTGATTTTTCAGGCCCTAGTGCATGCCAGGGCACCATGGTGTTCATGGTCATTGTGGTTGAGGCAATATTTCCTGGTTGGGAAGACTGAGCATTAGTTTTTTTGGTTAGAATTTTAGGGAGAGTAATGCAAGGGATTCCTGTCTCTTCAAGGACCATGGAAGTGTCTGACCATTACAGAGACCTCCAAAAAGGCTCTCATTGAACAAATTCAGGAAATCTGTATGTTAAATCTTCTTTTAAAAAAAAATTTATTTATTTCAGACAGAGAGAGAATGAGAGCACAAGCAGGGAGAAAGATCAGAGGGAGATGGAGAAGCAGACTCCCCGTGGAGCAGGAAGCCAGATGCAGGGCTCAATCCCAGGACCCTAAAATCATGACCTGAGTCAAAGGCAGGCACTTAACCCACTGAGCCACCCAGGTACTCTATTAAATCTTCTTAATATCTGACTGGGCATTCTGGAAAACCAAAGACAAAAAGTCTACACTCTCTATGATAGCTATATTTAATCAGGAGCCAGAAGGTCTTTCTATTCAAGTGCTGAGAGTTGAGGATTCTCTTAAAGACTGGAGTACCTCTTATTTCCAATACAAAAAAAATGTGAGCAAAAGTCTATATAGTCTTCTTCAGGTAGGAAGGCTCAGATGATTTCAGATTCCATCAAGAGGCCTCAGTAACACTCTGGATTTTAAGGCATCATACTCCATGTCTCATTTCCCACGTCCCATTTGTGGAGCAATTAGAAAAACTCGCCATGGTTGTTGGGTGCTTTGAATTCTCAGTTGGATGCTTCCTTGTGAATGTAAGACAGTCATTTTACTTTAAAGCCATTTGATTATTCCCAGATCAGCAACTGCGTTCCATTACAAAAATCTTTGATTGTCACTTGTTTTTCTTTGAAAGAGTAATTTCGAAAACAAAGTAGGTAAAGGAGTTAGTACAAGAGCATATAAAATATTTGGGATTGTGTGATGGTTATTTTTAAGCAGAAGGCATAGGAAAAACAAAGCAGCAAAGAAAGAGAGATTTTAGTTTCCTCAAAAACTAACAAAGTCCCACCTTAGTCCGGGAGTATCGGGTCAGAGTAGTTCTGAAAGGATTACCTGGCCCTCAACCCTTGGGAATTCTTAGCTCTGTGGTGTTTGTTTTTGTCTCCCAACAGAGGTGTGGTATGAAGGGGTCAGGTAGAAGGTGAGCAAGACGTTAAATGCTCCATTTCCTCACTGTGAAGTAACCCTCGGCAGTCAAACCAGGTGAGCTGAAATAACTGGATATACTTCTCCATGGAGCCAGTGTTTTTATCAACACTTCCTCAACAATTCTTATTCCCTGACTTGAGCATTCTTTGCTGCTGCCAATTATAGGAGTATGAAGGTAATCAAAACACCTCCCCAAAAGAAAATGGTGAAAAAGTAGAATGATATCTTCTGTTTTCCAAAAAAGAGATAATTCATAACTACACTATCTGTACTTGAATGGGCTAGAGATTTGTAACTTGATCTAACAAAGAAATAACTTGGACGAGCTTTTATTGTTTAAAAATCTGATGGTTCTAATAACCATTAGTGGTATAGAGACAACTACCACATATTTAGGGGGAAACACTTGTTGAAACCAGGTGATGATGTTGAATTGATTGTAAGCCAATCTGGGTCTCAGTTCCCTAATCTATGATATAGGAGGCTGGACTAAATTATCTCTAAGAACAATTCTTGCTCTGAAAACTTTTTGACTTTATCTGGATATCCCTTAATTCATTAACATATATTATAAACTTAGTCACTGAACAAAAGCAGTTGAGCAGTATTATTGATATTTCCCTAAGAACTGCTTTGAGAATTTGTGGCTTGTAGATAGAATAGAGGAATAAAAATTTCAAACACAAATGGTATATGGGCAATGAAAGACACCCATATTGCCTATCTGCCTAACTAGAACTTTCCTAATGGCTATTTATCCTTTATAAGTTCTCATATAAATTATGGATTACCTGTAAAAAGTTCACAATCCCCATTTATTTCCAAAACACTTTTATTTTCCCTATTAAGATGAGTCCAGGAACTTAATCTAAGAAACTGGGACTACTTGGAGTTGTCAGTGTAATTGAATTCCCCTTTGTGAAAGAAAACTTGCGTATTCTGAAAGGATTGTATTAGTTGCCTGACAAGTTCTTGAGCATAGGAACCTACTTACACAGACCTAAGTAGAGTGGAATCTATTGCTAAAAGGAATTAACTCACCCAACTCTTTCACTCTCACCCAGTTCACCTCCTACGCTTGCCGCACCTTTTCACCTTTTTTTGAAGCTCCTCCTGTTCCAGTTAGGTTTCAAATAAATATTGGCATCTTCATCCAACAGCTAGTACTGAGTGTACTTGGAAGGCAGTCCAGTTCACTGGAAAGCACATGGGCTTTTTAGTAAAATAGATCTTCCTTTGAGTTTTCTGCCATTTACCAGGTATGTGGCTTTAGGCAAATTATCCTCCTCAGAGTTCAGTTTTCCCTCTACACAATGGGCATAATAGCATCTACTTTGCAGCGTTATTGTGAATAATAGCCAATTTAAGGTAAATGGAATATTTGGCATCATAATGGCATTCACTTCATTAATTAATTATAGTTAGAATTAAGACAGTATCTTTTTTAAAGATTTTATTTATTTGAGAGGGTGAGAAGGAGAGAGAAGGGCGGGGTGGGTGGGGAAGGGCAGAGGGAGAGGCAGATTCCCTGCTGAGCAGGGAGCCCATGCACGCTTGAACCCAGGACCCTGAGATCATGACCTGAGCCGAAGGCAAACACTTAACTAACTGAGCCACCCAGGCACCCCAAAGTATCTCTATAGGTTTTGAATGAACATATAATCTGATCATGTCACTTCCTACTTTAAAATGTTAAAGAGCCCACTTATTCTGAAAATTCTAATCTTCTTCCTCTAGCTTACAACGTCCTTCCTGCTCTGATTACTGAACTCTCCAGTCATGTTATCCATCACACCCTTTCCATTGCGCTCTATGCTCCAACCATACTCAGGGCTTGGTTGTGGTTGTTTTATTTTGCTGACAGAAAATGCCTTCATGCTGTCCCTCTGCCTGAAATGTGATTTCCTCCTTGGCTTATAGCTACCTCCTGGTCACCTCTTAGCTTCATTTAGTCAGTAGACTTCCTGACCCAGCCTAGATTATGAGTACCACAACAATCTGCGTTTCTTCTGTCATGGTACTTACCACACTGTTCTAGGAGTTCCTAGTCAGGTGTCTAGGTCTATATCCTTCTTACACTGTGAGTTCATCGAGAGAACTCAACTCTGTCTATCCTGTTATTTCACCATAGCCTAGTAACATGCCTTGCCTGGCACATACTATGCAATCACTGAATAAGTCCATAAACAAATGAATTCGTAGACTCCAATTTCCATTTCTCTGTGGCCAGTTACATGACTTCAGGCAGCCATGAGAAAGATAATGAGCTTTCTCTTTCTTACTTACCCCTCCCTTTTTGAATAGGAAAGGAACATATGGATTAAGAATAATGCTGGATTGTTAAGAGAAATTCTGCAAATTGGCAGAAAACTGGTTAAAAATATTCTTTTCCAAAAAGTCAGTCTTGAAGAAACAGGCTTGAGCAATAGAAAGAGGCCAATTTTATAAATTTAATTATTAAAAATATATAGCATATGTATGGTATTATTTCAGTTAATAAATACATGTATGCATACTTACACAGAGGGAAAATATTGGAAAGAAATATTGGAAAGAAAATTTGAATTCAGCATCTCTAGGCTTTTAAAATTTTTCTTCCTCATGCTTTTCTGTCCAGTCAAATATACTACAATGCTTATGTATTAATGACATAATTTTTTTTCAGGTATAATTAATATACAGTGTTATATTAGTTTCAGGTGTGTAATATAGTGATTAAATAATTCTGTATATTACTCACTGCTCATCATAAGTGTACTCTTAATCCCTATCACCTATTTCACTCATTCCCCTACCCACCTCCCCTCTGGCAACCACTAGTTTGTTCTTAAGAGTCTGTTTTTTCGTTTGTCTCTTTTTTCTTTGTTTGTTTTGTTCCACATCTGCATGAACTCATATGGTATTTGTCTTTCTCCAACTTTTACTGTGTCTTCAGGACTCAATCCTTTAGTCTTTCCAGATAAAATACTTGGCCAGTGAGAAAGCTCCCTCTTTTGTTTCCAGTGAAGCCCTTTAAGACTTAGACAGTCTGAGATTTATTTTTTCTATTCCTTTACTATTAATTGGGGTTTTCTGTTATCTAATTTCCCTAATAACCAGGAGAGCTACTTAATAAACAATATGCAGTCTTACAAGGAAAAGGAAAAAGGTATGATAGTGATGTCAAAGTCTCTGATTTCTGGACATAGATGGGCCCTGACTTTTTGTCACTTTTCCTTTTCTCTCTGAAAAATTGGAGTAATACCTCTTGTCACTGAGCCATGAGAATATTCAGTAGACAATAAGTTAGCATTTACAAAGGATTTAAGGTGAAAGGTGCTATGTGGGTTCAAGATATTTGTTAATATTATTACTCAACCTGTTTTGACCCAATGTGGAAACAAAAGCAACTTCTATTACAAATAACATGTTCCTAAAATAACCTTAGGAAAGGGAAAATAAGTGAATCTCCAAGACAAATAGTTATCAGCTGGATTATTGAGAACTTATGTTGAGGCTATAAGCTTTGAACACTAAAAATAATATTCTTTTAATTTTCAAAGAAGAAAAATTGGGGGAAGAAAAATAGGTAACCTATTAGTACCTATTTATGAAGAAGTGACATTTGTAGGCATATAATATAAATATATTTGTAAAGACAGTTTTTATTGCAAGACTGTATTAAGCAGAAGTTAACTATAGCAAATTTTTAAAAAGGTATGTGTAACGAAAGGTGCATGTGTGAACTCAGGAAGTATTCAGGACTAAGACTTGAGCAGATTCGTTTAGGATCTTAGACACAGTCCAAAGTCCAAATAGAAATATATATATATAATTGATTTAATATAGATTATATAAATATGTTAATATATCATATTTCATTAATATATGACATAATTATATTAGTATATGAAATAGATAATATATTTATTATGTTCATAGTAATAAATATTTATAATAATATAATTTATAATAATATTTTATATATATATATGAATTTGAACTGAGAACAGCTATGACTTTATAACATCTGCCTTTAGACTGCCTTCCAATCAGCTTCTAAAGGTGAGACTGCTGCCTTTCCTGCTCATGGATAGCTATTAATTATAGGATTGAATCATCAGAAATGTCCGTAGTACTAACATTCCCTTCCATGTAGAGGTATCTTCACTAGCATAGCCGTCCTGACAACTCCGCCCTCAGGGAAGGATTACTTCATTTTATTGAGCGCATCTATCTTTCCATTCTCCTGGGAGGTAGGTGCCTACAGAAAGCATACAGTCCACTCTATTTTGGACTCCAAGTTTTAGAGGAGGACTATGTTGTCCAAAGCTGGTAATAGGGCAGGTAAGTCTCTCCAAATCTGAAGTTCAGTATTAAAAAGTCCAGTTTCCAAAATCAGCTTTATCAGTGCAAAAATGAATAATTTGTTTTCCACCCGTCTTACTATCTTATTTTTCACAATTAGTTTTCCATCCATCTTACTATTTTATTTTTCAATGGTTCAGACTCAGCTGGGAACAGAAATATCCCTTAACTTGAATACCCTCCCCCAAACCATCGATACAATGGGAGGTACACACACACACCTGCCTTTTCTAAGCCAAAGGAAAGAAAGAAAACCTAGGTCCCCAAAGGCTTGGGATAAAGTATTATGGTTATAAACTCAGCAAAATTAAACTCAACCATTAGAAAATGAAATTGGGTTAGTTTCTTGTGGCTACTGTAACAAATTACCGCAAACTCAGTGACTCAAAGCAACAGAAATTTATCCTCTCACTGTTCTAGAGGACAGAAGCTCAAAATCAGTTTCACGGGTCTAAGGCAGGAAGTCAGTAGGGCTATATACCGTCCGAAGACTCCAGGAGAGTATTTGGTCCTTGCTTCTTCCAGTTTCTAGTGATGGCTGGCTCTCCTCATTCATGGCTTCATCTCTCCAGCTTTACTCCATGATCACATGGTTTCTTCCTCTTCTTTGTGTGTCATAGCTCCTCCTGTCTCTCTTTTATAAGGATACATGTGACTATATTTAGGGCCTACTCTGATAATCTGGGAAAATCTCTTCATCTAAAAATCCTTGATCTAATCTAAACTGACACTTATAGATTCTAAGAATTAGGACCTCATATCTTTGGAGGACCATTTTTCAGTCTACAACAAGAACTCAGTAGTCACAAATAAGTCTCATTTCTTTTCTCCCCTTTCTCCATGTTCTGAAGTTTTAAAATTAAAGATTTTAAAATACGTAGTTTAAATACCACAGTTTTAGAGAATCAAGACTGTCAATTCATTCTAGAGTTAGACCACCGAAATGATACTTAGAATATATTATAAAATGATCATCTTTTCTGTGCATGTGTGTGAATTGCAACCCATGCAATTTTCTACTTGAAGAATAGTAAGGTATAAACTTAAAAATGTAAATGATCTCTACATTTATCATTGACATTATAAATTCAGGACCAAGGGATCCCTGGGTGGCGCAGCGGTTTGGCGCCTGCCTTTGGCACAGGGCGCGATCCTGGAGACCCGGGATCGAGTCCCACATCGGGCTCCCGGTGCATGGAGCCTGCTTCTCCCTCTGCCTCTGCCTCTCTCTCTCTGTGACTATCATAAATAAATAAAAATTAAAAAAAAAATAAATAAATTCAGGACCAAAGTTATCTATAAACCTATTTTTTAAAAAAAAATCCTGGGAGGAGGAGGGGCAAGATGGCGGAGGAGTAGGGTCTCCAGGTCACCTGTCCTCAGCAAATTACCTAGAAAACCATCCAATCATCCTGAAAACCTACGAATTCGGCCTGAGATTTAAAGAGAGACCAGCTGGAATGCTACAGTGAGAAGAGTTCGCGCTTCTATCAAGGTAGGAAGACGGGGAAAAAGAAATAAAGACACAAAAGGCCTCCGAGGGGGAGGGGCCCCGCGAGGAGCCGGGCTGAGGCCGGGGCGAGTGTCCCCAGGACAGGAGAGCCCCGTCCCGGAGGAGCAGGAGCTGCACCGACCTTCCCCGCGGAAAGGGGCTCCCCGGGAATTGGAGCAGGATCCCCAGAAAGGCGGGGACGCCCTCGGGCTCCCTGGGACAGTAACAGAGGAACTGCGCCCCGGAGAGTGCCCCGAGCTCCCTAAGGGCTGCAGCGCTCGGCGGGGCCCGGAGCAGCTCGGAGGGGCTCGGGCGGCGGCTCCGCGGAGGGGGCTGCGGGGCTCCGGGAGCAGCTCAGCGGCGGCGGCTCGGGCGGAGGAAGAAGCTCCGCGCGGAGGGGGCTGCGCGGCTCCGGGAACAGCTCGGAGGGGCTCGGGCGGCGGCTCCGCGGAGGGGGCTGCGCGGCTCCGGGAACAGCTCAGCGGCGGCGGCTCGCGCAGAGGAAGAAGCTCCGCGCGGAGGGGGCTGCGCGGCTCCGGGAACAGCTCGGAGAGGCTCGGGCGGCGGCTCCGCGGAGGGGGCTGCACCGCCGGGAGCACGAATCCAACAGCGCAGGCCCCGGAGCACAGGGCGCCGGGACACAGCCCAGGATCCGGCCTCCCCCGGGACAGGCAGAGGCCGGGAGGGCCCAGGACAGCAAGGACGCTCCTGCCTGGAACTGAGCAGATCAGCGGCCCCGCCCCGGAGCCCCCAGGCCCTGCAGACGGAGAGCCCCGGAGCTACTGCGGGGGCTGGATCCAGGGTCCCAGAGCTGCCCCCGCCACTGTGGCTTCCTCCCGGGGCCTCACGGGGTGAACAACCCCCACCGAGCCCTGCACCAGGCAGGGGCAGAGCAGCTCCCCCAAGTGCCAACACCTGAGAATCAGCACAGCAGGCCCCTCCCCCAGAAGACCAGCGAGACGGACCAGTTCCAAGGGAAGTCAAGGGACTTAAACTACACAGAATCGGAAGATACTCCCCCGTGGTTTTTTTTGTTTTTTGTTTTTTTGTTTTTGTTTTTGTTTTTGTTTTTTTTTGTTTTGTTTTGTGCTTTTTTTTCTCTCTTTCTTCTTGATTTCTGATTGCTTCCCCCACCCCCCCTTTTTTCTTTTTTCTCCTTTCTTTCTTTTTCTTTCTTTTTCTTCTCTTTTTCCCCTATTTTTTTCTTCTTTCTCTTTTTTCTTTTTCTCTTTTCTTTCCTTCTCTCTCTTTTTCTCCTTTTCCCAATACAACTTGTTTTTGGCCACTCTGCACTGAGCAAAATGACTAGAAGGAAAACCCCTCAACAAAAAGAATCAGAAACAGCCCACTCTCCCACAGAGTTACAAAATATGGATTACAATTCAATGTCAGAAAGCCAATTCAGAAGCACTATTTTACAGCTACTGGTGGCTCTAGAAAAAACCATAAAGGACTCAAGAGACTTCATGACTGCAGAATTTAGATCTAATCAGGCAGAAATTAAAAATCAATTAAATGAGATGCAATCCAAGCTAGAAGTCCTAACGACGAGGCTTGACGAGGTGGAAGAACGAGTGAGTGACATAGAAGACAAGTTGATGGCAAAGAGGGAAACTGAGGAAAAAAGAGACAGGCAATTAAAAGACCATGAGGATAGATTAAGGGAAATAAATGATAGCCTGAGGAAGAAAAACCTACGTTTAATTGGGGTTCCCGAGGGCGCGGAAAGGGACAGAGGGCCAGAATATGTATTTGAACAAATCCTAGCTGAAAACTTTCCGAATCTGGGAAGGGAAACAGGCATTCAGATCCAGGAAATAGAGAGATCCCCCCCTAAAATCAACAAAAACCGTTCAACACCTCGACATTTAATAGTGAAGCTTGCAAATTCCAAAGATAAGGAGAAGATCCTTAAAGCAGCAAGAGAAAAAAAGTCCCTGACTTTTATGGGGAGGAATATTAGGGTAACAGCAGACCTCTCCACAGAGACCTGGCAGGCCAGAAAGGGCTGGCAGGATATATTCAGGGTCCTAAATGAAAAGAACATGCAACCAAGAATACTTTACCCCGCAAGGCTTTCATTCAAAATGGAAGGAGAGATAAAGAGCTTCCAAGACAGGCAGGAACTGAAAGAATATGTAACCTCCAAACCAGCTCTGCAAGAAATTTTAAGGGGGACTCTTAAAATTCCCCTTTAAGAAGAAGTTCAGTGGAACAATCCACAAAAACAAGGACTGAATAGATATGATGACACTAAACTCATATCTATCAATAGTAACTCTGAATGTGAACGGGCTTAATGACCCCATCAAAAGGCGCAGGGTTTCAGACTGGATAAAAAAGCAGGACCCATCTATTTGCTGTCTACAAGAGACTCATTTTAGACAGAAGGACACCTACAACCTGAAAATAAAAGGTTGGAGAACCATTTACCATTCAAATGGTCCTCAAAAGAAAGCAGGGGTTGCCATCCTTATATCAGATAAATTAAAATTTACCCCGAAGACTATAGTGAGAGATGAAGAGGGACACTATCTCATACTCAAAGGATCTATCCAACAAGAGGACTTAACACTCCTCAATATATATGCCCCGAATGTGGGAGCTGCCAAATATTTAAACCAATTAATAACCAAACTCAAGAAATACCTTGATAATAATACACTTATACTTGGTGACTTCAATCTAGCTCTTTCTACCCTGGATAGGTCTTCTAAGCACAACATCTCCAAAGAAACGAGAGCTTTAAATGATACACTGGACCAGATGGATTTCACAGATATCTACAGAACTTTACATCCAAACTCAACTGAATACACATTCTTCTCAAGTGCACATGGAACTTTCTCCAGAATAGACCACATACTGGGTCACAAATCGGGTCTGAACCGATACCAAAAGATCGGGATAGTCCCCTGTATATTCTCAGACCATAATGCCTTGAAATTAGAACTTAATCACAACAAGAAATATGGAAGGACCACAAACACGTGGAGGTTAAGGACCATCCTGCTAAAAGATGAAAAGGTCAACCAGGAAATTAAGGAAGAATTAAAAAGATTCATGGAAACTAATGAAAATGAAGATACAACCGTTCAAAATCTTTGGGATGCAGCAAAAGCATTCCTGAGGGGGAAATACATCGCAATACAAGCATACATTCAAAAACTGGAAAGATCTCAAATTCAAAAGCTCACCTTACACATAAAGGAACTAGAGAAAAAGCAACAAATAGACCCCACCCCCAGCAGAAGAAGAGAGTTAATTAAAATTCGAGCAGAACTCAATGATATCGAGACCAAAAGAACTGTGGAACAGATCAACAGAACCAGGAGTTGGTTCTTTGAAAGAATTAATAAGATAGATAAACCATTAGCCAACCTTATTAAAAAGAAGAGAGAGAAGACTCAAATTAATAAAATCATGAATGAGAAAGGGGACATCACTACCAACACCAAGGAAATACAAACGATTTTAAAAACATATTATGAACAGCTGTACGCCAATAAATTAGGAAATCTAGAAGAAATGGACGCATTCCTGGAAAGCCACAAACTACCAAAACTGGAGCAGGAAGAAATAGAAAACCTGAACAGGCCAATAACCAGGGAGGAAATTGAAGCAGTCATCAAAAACCTCCCAAGACACAAGAGTCCAGGGCCAGATGGCTTCCCAGGGGAATTCTATCAAACGTTTAAAGAAGAAATCATACCTATTCTACTAAAGCTGTTTGGAAAGATAGAAAGAGATGGAGTACTTCCAAATTCGTTCTATGAGGCCAGCATCACCTTAATTCCGAAACCAGACAAAGACCCCACCAAAAAGGAGAATTACAGACCAATATCCCTGATGAACATGGATGCAAAAATTCTCAACAAGATACTAGCCAATAGGATCCAACAACACATTAAGAAAATTATTCACCATGACCAAGTAGGATTTATCCCTGGGACACAAGGCTGGTTCAACACTCGTAAAACCATCAATGTGATTCATCATATCAGCAAGAGAAAAACCAAGAACCATATGATACTCTCATTAGATGCAGAGAAAGCATTTGACAAAATACAGCATCCATTCCTGATCAAAACCCTTCAGAGTGTTGGGATAGAGGGAACTTTCCTCGACATCTTAAAAGCCATCTACGAAAAGCCCACAGCAAATATCATTCTCAATGGGGAAGCACTGGGAGCCTTTCCCCTAAGATCAGGAACAAGACAGGGATGTCCACTCTCACCACTGCTGTTCAACATAGTTCTGGAAGTCCTCGCCTCAGCAATCAGACAACAAAAAGACATTAAAGGCATTCAAATTGGCAAAGAAGAAGTCAAACTCTCCCTCTTCGCCGATGACATGATACTCTACATAGAAAACCCAAAAGCCTCCACCCCCAGATTGCTAGAACTCATACAGCAATTTGGTAGCGTGGCAGGATACAAAATCAATGCCCAGAAATCAATGGCATTTCTATACACTAACAATGAGACTGAAGAAAGAGAAATTAAGGAGTCAATCCCATTTACAATTGCACCCAAAAGCATAAGATACCTAGGAATAAACCTAACCAAAGAGGTAAAAGATCTATACCCTAAAAACTATAGAACACTTCTGAAAGAAATTGAGGAAGACACAAAGAGATGGAAAAATATTCCATGCTCATGGATTGGCAGAATTAATATTGTAAAAATGTCAATGTTACCCAGGGCAATTTATACGTTTAATGCAATCCCTATCAAAATACCATGGACTTTCTTCAGAGAGTTAGAACAAATTATTTTAAGATTTGTGTGGAATCAGAAAAGACCCCGAATAGCCAGGGGAATTTTAAAAAAGAAAACCTTAGCTGGGGGCATCACAATGCCAGATTTCAGGTTGTATTACAAAGCTGTGGTCATCAAGACAGTGTGGTACTGGCACAAAAACAGACACATAGATCAATGGAACAGAATAGAGAACCCAGAAGTGGACCCTGAAATGTACGGCCATCTAATATTCGATAAAGGAGGAAAGACTATCCATTGGAAGAAAGACAGTCTCTTCAATAAATGGTGCTGGGAAAATTGGACATCCACATGCAGAAGAATGAAACTGGACCACTCTCTTTCACCATACACAAAGATAAACTCAAAATGGATGAGAGATCTAAATGTGAGACAAGATTCCATCAAAATCCTAGAGGAGAACACAGGCAACACCCTTTTTGAACTTGGCCACAGTAACTTCTTGCAAGATACATCCACGAAGGCAAAAGAAACAAAAGCAAAAATGAACTATTGGGACTTCATCAAGATAAGAAGCTTTTGCACAGCAAAGGATACAGTCAACAAAACTAAAAGACAACCTACAGAATGGGAGAAGATATTTGCAAATGACATATCAGATAAAGGGCTAGTTTCCAAAATCTATAAAGAACTTATTAAACTCAACACCAAAGAAACAAACAATCCAATCATGAAATGGGCAAAAGACATGAAGAGAAATCTCACAGAGGAAGACATGGACATGGCCAACATGCACATGAGAAAATGCTCTGCATCACTTGCCATCAGGGAAATACAAATCAAAACCACAATGAGATACCACCTCACACCAGTGAGAATGGGGAAAATTAACAAGGCAGGAAACAACAAATGTTGGAGAGGATGCGGAGAAAAGGGAACCCTCTTACACTGTTGGTGGGAATGTGAACTGGTGCAGCCACTCTGGAAAACTGTGTGGAGGTTCCTCAAAGAGTTAAAAATAGACCTGCCCTATGACCCAGCAATTGCACTGTTGGGGATTTACCCCAAAGATTCAGATGCAATGAAACGTCGGGACACCTGCACCCCGATGTTTCTATCAGCAATGGCCACAATAGCCAAACTGTGGAAGGAGCCTCGGTGTCCATCGAAAGATGAATGGATAAAGAAGATGTGGTTTATGTATACAATGGAATATTACTCAGCAATTAGAAACGACAAATACCCACCATTTGCTTCAACGTGGATGGAACTGGAGGGTATTATGCTGAGTGAAATAAGTCAATCGGAGAAGGACAAACAGTGTATGTTCTCATTCATTTGGGGAATATGAATAATAGTGAAAGGGAATATAAAGGAAGGGAAAAGAAATGTTGGGAAATATCAGGAAGGGAGACAGAACATAAAGACTCCTAACTCGGGGAAACGAACTAGGGGTGGTGGAAGGGGAGGAGGGCGGGTGTTGGAGGGGAATGGGTGACGGGCACTGAGGTGGACACTTGACGGGATGAGCACTGGGTGTTTTTCTGTATGTTGGTAAATTAAACACCAATAAAAGTTAATTAAAAAAAAAAAAAAAAATCCTGATTGAAGCATTTGCTAAAATAATTTAAAATTTAAGTCTTTTGTTCTTTAGATAGAGCATGTGATGAAATTATTCATAACTCTGCTAAGAATTTGGAAATCTATTAAATTATTTAAAAAACTCACCTTTCAGCTAAGAACCATTGGTTTCTTAGATATACTAAATTTCATCTTACTCTATTTTTTTAAGTAGTTGATTTTGTGTCATCCTGTTCCACCAATATTCAAAAGATTTGCCACTAGATAAGAGTTATTGCTTGCAGAGATGAATGGGAGACAGCAGGTCATAATGAATGGTAGGAGGCACATAGCTTATACTAAGTACTCTCACTAGCTAAGAAACACACTGAAGACCACAAGTGCACTGTTTCAGTGAGGGCAGGCTGTGCTGTGATAAAATACATACCTCTAAATTTAATGACTTAGGGAACAAGACATTTATTTCTGTTTCAGGTCTCAGACCAAGGTGAAAGTTCCGGGTCAGGGGCAGCTCGGCTCTATGTGGTCCTCCAGTGGACCAGGATGACAAAGCCTCCATCATTCTTTCAAGGTGGCTGTGGTTACCTCCTTCCCAGGAAGCCAGAAGGTAGAAATGTAAAAGCACATCAGGACAAGAACTCTAGCACCTGGCTATACCAAACTGCATGGGAGACTGGGAAATAGGGTTTAGCTTCGTGCTCAAGAATAAGAGAAAGAATTTTGGTTAACAGCTTAACATTTTTGCCACAGGCACTATACTAATTTTTGCCTCAATAAAATTAAAGATATCTATGTATGTAGTAATCATGGGTCTTTGGGGGTTATTACAAGCATTCACACCTGTGAACAGTAAGAATTTATTCTACTCAAGCAACTATTTATACTTAATCTCAGTAGGGAAGGGGAAAAGGAAAGAAATGGTTTTTTTTTTCTTTTAGCTATCTCATATATTAGTTCATATGAATTGTCTCAAATAATGGTAGTTCAATCTTTTTTCTAAGTAAATTTCAGTATTATATAATATATGTTGAGAAGCTTTTCTTTCCTCAGTTCTTCAGTCCATTGAGGAAGGAAACTGGCCAAGGAAGTTAAACTTCTTTTCTCAAAAGGCCTAACTATTGGCCCAGGCTGGGTTCCAAGAGCTGAGACAAGGGATGGTAACTGGTAGGGCTGTCATTTCACCGAATGAAGAGAAGAAAAGAAGAATTCCAAGTCTGTTTCCCAGGCACAGGAAGGACCAGGAAGCAAGGAAATCTCCAATTTTCAAGTCCACTGAGCAGAATACAAGAACAGGGTCCAAAACAAAGAGTTCTCCATTGAGAACCGGCAAGATAGAGTAATCAAGTCCTGTAAGCAGGCTGAGCCTGGAAAGCAGCCCAGAAGCAATGGCATTCTTGGGAGGGAAGTTTCTCTGGACCCTTAAGGAGCTGAGACTTTGACATTCCAGCCCTGCCTTTAGCTTGAGATGTGTCCACTCCCTCCATTTGGAGAAGAGTAATCTGAAGCTAAACCATTCACAGTATGAGAATGCTGATTCATGGCAAGTCATGAAGGGAAAATAAAACAAAACAAAACTTTACAAACAAAATGAGTATAACCACCTGTAGGACCTATGAGAAATTAGCTTTCATAGAAAAAGGGTGTTATAGCATGGCTTAGGAATTGAGTACAGTGTATTTTTTTAAAAAATATTTTATTTATTTATTCATAAGAAACACAGAGAGAAAGGCAGAGACATACGCAGAGCGAGAAGCAGGGTCCTCTCAGGGAGCTGGATGCGGGACTTGATCCCTAGCTCCTCCCCGGCCCTGGGATCACAACCTGAGCCCAAGGCAGATGCTCATCCACTGAGCCACCCAGGTGTCCCAAGTACAGTGAATTTTAATTAAAAAGACTTTGACTCAATTCCTGTTTTTCCACTAAGTAGCCTGTTACCTTAGGCAAGTGATTTACACTCTTCAAATCTTAGTTTCCTAAGTCTGTAAAAAAAAGAGGTAAAAATACGTATGGGGTGTGTGTGTGTGTGTGTGTGTGTGTGTGTGTGTGGCTTAAGATTCAAATGAACAAACATTCAACTGTACTTAATAAGGTATAGGAACTCAACAAATACCGGTTAAAATATTTTGAAGACTGAATATTTTTCTTTTCTATCTTTCTGGGTATAAAAACTGTCTTTATTCATTAATTAATTATATAATTAAACCATTTGCCATGAACTCTCAGGCTCTATTAAGGGTGGGGTTAAGTTATGACAATTGACATATCTAATAAAGTAATATGCTAATATAAGATTATTCCCTCTCAGACATGAGTGTTCCCTGCAAACCTCGGTATAGTTCTAAGATTTTAAGGAAATAAATACTAATACAAAGATGATGTAGTTCAAGAAATGTGGAAAAACTGTCCATGGGGATATCTCTTAGCATTCTTTCACAGGAGATGTATCATATGCTAAGAATTCATGATTCTCCACAATTTATTTAATATTTCCAAGAGAGGCCATCTTTCCTATCATTACTCTATCCAGATCAGTATGAATTTTATTTTCAAGGACTTCTAGTCCTAGTCCATCATCACTGGGCATGCCGGTACATCCTCTGGCAAACTTTGTGAACAGCATTTGTTGGCAACCGTGAGAACAAAAGAAGATTTTTCTAAAGGTGATGAGGCAGAAAGGGAAAGCAGATGCCCCTGAGGAACAAGGAAAAATGTCAAGGGAATTTGTCTATCTTCTTGGCGTCCTGAAGCCTGAAGGTGAGGGGGATGTGCCAGGTCATTGCCTTATGAAAAGCGGAGGGAAGAATGCCTCAGATTGCTCACAAAGATAGCTTGGGAAAGGAACGTGACAGTCTCAGGGAAGAGGAGTTGCAACATAAATTGGGAGGCAGATAAAACTCAGATAAAACTGGGAAGTGATAAGATTAAAAATAGTTCCCAAATGCTGTGGGAAAAATAGTGGAATCTTCAAATTGTTACAAAACTGTTTCATAATAATTATAATAATTAATATTTATTAAGCATCTGGTATGTATCCAGTACTATGCTAAGTACTTTATGTGCTTTCCTTTAGTTAATACTATATCCCTAAGAGGTACACACCAATTTTTATCCCACATATAGATTGGGAAAGTAAGGATTACAGAGGTTAAGTCCTCGGTCTTACGTGACTCTATGGAATAATATAGAGCAAAAATCACATACTCAGAACCTAGCTAGGAAAGAAGTTGTTTATGAATGTATTTTTCAGTGATACCTAAATTCTAAGAAAACTTTGCTCAACATCCTCTTGGATGAATTGATAACTAGTTTTGTGTCTGGAAAGGCATGTTTCTCTGAGGTCATGTTGCAGTACTTTCAAAAGGGTTTCCCTCAAGGGTGTTTCATCTATTAGTATCAGCAAAAGGATCTCACAGAATGACTAATTTTTAGTAATTGTGACCGGCAAGCCTTTGTTGAGTCATTCTCTTCAGAAATAACACCCTGATTCATCAGATCTGTTTTTAACATTAATTATAGTTAACATCTGACATATTCTGTACCCTTTCTTCACATCACTGAATACTAGAGAGAAAATAAGACAAGCCAAACTCAGATTATGGTTAAAATAATAATTATTAGTGACTTAAAGTGAAAATAGAATAATTTCAACATCTCATGAAGTAAAAAATGTCTTACATTTCATAAGATAAGAAAGAACATTAAGTACTTTCTCTTAAGGTTTCATGTTAATTTTGTCCAAAAATTGCATGATACAAATTATGTGCTTTTAACATTAAAAAAAAAAAAAAGATTTTAATGTTATCATTCTCAGAAGTGAAATGATCAGCAAAGAAGCATCTACTTAAAATTAGCTCTTTCTAAATCCTTGTGAAAGTAATAAATGACTTACCATGAACAGCTGAGACTTCTAAAATTGTCACTAATGTTTGTATAATAAAGTGTGTTCTAGCCTTGAATTAAAAGTGGTTAGTATTTGAACTCCTCATGTAGGTGTACAGAAGGATGTCAGCAGCACTGGATCAGATAGACTAATTTGTTTTTTTCCAGACTGATCTGTTCTTAGTATAATTGACACACAATGTTACATTAGTTTCAGATGTACAACTTAGTGATTTGACGATACTACTATACTTATGCTATGTTAACCACAGGTATAGCTACTATCTGCCCCATTACATCATTATTATAATGATACTGACTGTATTTCTTATTGCTCAGCTTTTTATTCCCGTGACTTACTCATTCCATAACTAGAAGCCTGTATCTCCCTCTCCCCTTCACCTATTTTGCCCAACCTCCCCACCCACCTCTCCTCTGGCAACCATCAGTTTGTTCTCTGTAGTTATAGTTCTGATTCTGCTTTTTGTTTATTCATTTTTTAGATTCCATTTATGAGTGTAATCATATGGTATTGGTGTTTCTCAGCCTTACTACTTGTTACTTAGCATAATACCCTCTAGGTTTATCCATGTTTCTCAAATGGCATGATCTCATCCTTTTTAATGGCTGTATGATATTCCAGTGTGTGTGTGTGTGTGTGTGTGTGTGTGTGTGTGTGTACCACATTTTTCTTATCCATTCATCTATTGATGGACGCTTGGGTTGCTTCCATGCCTTGGCTATTGTAAATAATACTGCAATAAACACAGGGGTGCATTTATCTTTTTGAGTTAATGTTTTCATTTTCCCGGGGTAAATACCCAATAGTGGAATTACTGGGTCATATGGTATTTCTATTGCGAATTTTTTGAGGAACCTTTATATTGTTTTTTTACCCCTACCAACAGTGCATGAGGCTTCCTTTTTCCCTATATCCTTACCACACTTGTTGTTTCTCATCTTCTTGATTTTGACCATTTCGACAGGTATAAGGGAATAGCTCATGATTTTGTTTTGCATTTCCCTGATGATTAATGATGTTGAGCATCTTTTCATGTCTGTTGGCCATCTGTATGTCTTCTCTGGGAAAATGTCTATTCAGGTCCTCGGCCTATTTTTGTTAATTGGATTATTTCTTCAGACAGACTGATTTAGAGAGAAATCTTTTTTCCCCTTGATAAAACAAAAGTGCCTGTGGTAAATATTTGTTGTTTTTACAAGTTCAGCATCTCTTTCTCTTGGCTTGGTAAGGCCTTCATAATGTCTGATTGTCTGTGAGATCTGTCCATCCCCTTCATGTACTGACTTGGTAGGACTGTCAAACTATGTGCAAAGGGTGGGCTGGCACTTCTCCCCATCCCTACTCTCACTTGCCAAGACCAATGAGATAGAAGTCTTAGGAGTATGGCCCATGGACAGAACATGATTGGAGTGGAGTCTTTTGACTACAATTCCCCAAAGAGATTGTCACTATTTCTTCACCCAGATCCCTGCTACTGCTCTGCTTCTGTCTCTCTGGAGGTCTGGTTGTACTTCCGTTTCTCAGGTATTGGGAGCTAGTCTGAATTCTGTCACTAAATCCCACTCTTCTTTAGTCTGTTCCTGTTGCTTGCACTATCTGGTATTGTACAATGTCCTTTTTTCCTTTACTGAATATCTTAAATGCCTTTAGTCTTTTTAACCTCCTAAATGAGATCAAACCTTTCCTGAAAGTGTTTTGGTCTTGACAAATATAACATTTTCTGTTACAATGAACTCTTTTTGATCAAAAGAATCATATCAGAATCTAAACTGTGCATAACAAGTAACTACATAGAGTAAAAACAAAAGTTCTCCTTCATTCTTCATTTAGCTCTTCTAACCCTCACTATTTTGAGTTCTCTTCACTGGAAAAAACAGAAGGTTTGACTCTTTTGTATGTGAGCTTTTTTCAATTCTGTCTTCTAGAGTGTTGTTAGAACTAACAAGAGGTTGTTAAAGGCCTCCTTTTCAGACATTGAAACAGGTAAGAAACTACTTTTCTGTCTTAGTCTAACTGTGTGTCCTAAGGATATATGATATAAAAGGAAAGCATGTTTTTAGAATTCGGGTAAAATTCACTTGGATCTCAATTATCTGGCCTCTTGGAGTTAAAAGAGTTAGCAGCTTAAAGTTTATATTGATGGGTTGGTTCATTTAAACATAGATCCAGCTGCTCATGGAGGAGTGATAGTTACCAGGCTGGGCATGGGGACTGCCTCCCCCACCAGCAAACATGCTAACCAGGTTGAGATCATCCTAGATCTCTCATTATATTCAAAATGAACACCCATCATATCTGAGATTTTTTAAAAAAATCATAAAATGTACACACAGAAAAGTGCATAAAACAGATAGTACATTTTAAGAACAGTTAAAAGGGAACACATTCAGAACTGTTTTTACATTCATTATATTTAGTATTTTATATCTTCATACTGAAAGCTTCCGAAGACTCCCAAGGCCAAAGTTCCATGCCCTTCATGTGATCACCCTTAGTCCATGACCTTACCCCTAACAAGGCACTTATCCTGATTTTTCATCTCTGTCCAGACCTTACTCTTACCAGTGTTTACACATAAAGCTCATTAAGGACATAGATCACACATTGTTACCACTGTATCCTCAAAGCTAGGCATGGAGTTGGTCACTTAGTAAATCACTGATAATAAATGAATGAAAATAAATAAATGACCCATCGCTGTCTTCAAACAGCTCCAAGGGCGATTGGAAGAGTGAAACTAGTAAAAATTAAATACAATTTGCTAAGTGTTTTGATAAGGAGGGGGTGAGATTCAGGAAATTGGCACCCATGTCAACCACAGCTTCCTGGAAATGGTGCACTGAGCTTTAGTGGAAGAGCAGGTGTCAGCAGTTAAGAAGGTGACAGAGAAGGAGTAAAATGCAGGAGGAGCAAAGACCTAGTAGCTTGAAACACTGGTAAGAGACTAAATCTGGGGTTCTTAATCCACACTCTGCAGATCCTGAATGGTCCCTGAATAGAATACAGAATGAGATATTCTTTTCTTGGATGAGAAAAGAAATAGATCTCTGTTTTCACTAAGTTCTAACTGAAATTTAGCATTTTTTTTTATTATGATGTAGGTGACAAACAAATGTAGTAGTGATAACCTGTAACTGTCATAGAGACAACAAAATTTCATCTCGTAGAGATGTTGCAGATATTTTGAAATATAGTTTATCCTTATTGTTAATTTGATATGGCAATTACAGATATTTAATGTTTTAATAAATACACATTAAAGATATACATATTTGAAAATTTGTTTTTTGATGTTTATATACCTATTTTTCTATAACTCATTTCCTTTCTAATTATATGTATTTTATTTTATGCATTTAACTGTTTAAAAATGTTGCTCTGAGAAGGGATCTATCACCTCTCCATATTGGCCAAGAGGTCCAAGACAACAAAAATGTAAAGAACCCCTGCTCTGAAGACTTTTCAGGGAGAAAATGGAGCTTTTAAAAGGAAGAAGGGTCACTGGGAACCTTGCAGCCAGTCCTATCACCAGAATAAGTCACTCAGTCCTGGGACAGTTTTTCCTTCCTGTCATTATTTTCCCTTGTCCCTTTCAGGGGCCTCACCCACCACGGAAGCATTATTTGCTTTATCTGGACAATCAAGGTACAAACTTGCTAACTAGTGATTTCATCATACCAGGATACAGTTTTTGAACCAAGTTACTTTTGTACAAATTACAAAGAGTGAAAGGCCAAATACTGAGTATTAGGAGATTATATATATATATGTATATATATGTATTTGAAAGTAAATTTATGAAAATAAAGTCATAATTATCATTGTAATAAATTATATTGAATTTGTACATGACTTCTTTTCAACTAAATTTTTCATATACTATGTTTGTCTTCATAAACAAGTCCTTTAAATAGTTAGAACATATATACAGGAGAACAAAAAAGGTACAACGTGACACAGAGGTTATTAGGTTGGTTGACTTAACAAGTGCTGAATGTCTGCTATGTACTCTACATATTATGTTCAACAATGGAATGATACAGGGAATAAAAGACACGATTTCTAACTTTAAATCTCATTTTAATCTCTATATGGAGCCAAGTGATGTGTCTGTGAAAGAATATGAGACTATATATTGGTGTAACTGGCTTCAAACTTCAAAAGTAATGTATTGGAATAGAGTAATATTAATACACACAGAGTTGGTGATGCTTCATGGAAAAGGCTTATAAACCCCCCTTTTAAGCTTAAGAGTTATAGATGAACTAGCAAGTATTAAATGTTTAGTAGATTCTGGGCACTGTGCTAGTCTCACATTTGCCAAATTTCTCATCAATCTTCTCTGTAATTTTATTAGGTAGATGGTGTTATTAATCTCATTTTACCTAAATTTAGGAAAATGACATAAGTCCCTCAAGGTCACACAGCAAGTAGGTGATAGATCCTACAAGTGAATGCAACAGACAGCTCTTAAATAATTAACCTCCATGAAGTCTAGAACTCAGTCTTTTTCTTCATGTTGTTCTGTGGCAGCTAGCACAGTGTTTGGTATACTTTAGATATTCAGAAGTTTGTAGTTGAGTGTATTTTGACTAAGTCAGGACAGAAAGACTCTGATTTATTAAGCGGTAACACTGAAATTCAAGTTAACTTCCGGTTGATTCTTTCCATTAAGCCCATCACTCTAAACAAGTAACAGCCTAAACAGACACAATTGCACTTCATCACCCCTTCTTCAACATAGCTCAACAATGAACAACAACAACAAAATACACATATATAGTGGGAGTGAGAAAAGCTCATGCCTGTGGGATGTGTGTGTTATTAACTAGAAACTCCTATTAATCATTTAATTTCTTCTTGGCCTCAATTTCTTTTTATTACACAGTACCTGTACTTATTTTATGGTTGTTGTTATGATATTCTGAGTATTTTTATATAAGTGTATGTCAGATTTTAGTCTCATTTTTATTTTTTCACTTTGTATATTACAATATCCTGTCTCCACAAATGATATAGGCAGATGACAAACTGTTTATGTCTTTTATTTATTTTCAAATAGACCATCCTCCTAAATATATCACTCACTTGTGCTTTATTCTTTTCTACCTAGGGTCTGGAGAGGAAAATTGTAGCTCTTGATTTCAAAAGGCTTGCCATTTGGTTTTCTTGGAATTCCTACCTTTATGCTACTTCTCCCTGGAGAAAACCCAGTTGAAAGCTTCTGGTTGAATTGCTTAAACCCTTGATTTCTTCCTATGAAGCTTTTAGTGAGACCAATAATAACTAATATTAGCATTTTATAAATAATTATATCAAATGCTTCTCAGAATTCAAATTTTAGAATGCCATCTCTTTTAATATTAGCAAAATGGATGTTCATATTGTTTCTGACAAACTCATGATGCTTAATTCAAATGACATATTCTGGATGAATTTTTATTTCCTCTTGAATTTTGTTCTATGATTTTGCAAAATTTTGACAGTCCATTCCCGTGACAATATTTAGGAGGTCAAATGGAGGAAATGATTTAAAAATAATTCCAGAAGGTACTCTCTTTTCCCAGGCCATGCCTCCTTTGTCTAGAGGCCAGGTAGGTTTTCTTCACTGGCTCCTTGATTCAACCAGCATTAGCTAAATAAGGGATGTTTCCTGAGTGTGATCCTCAAAACAGCTTTTGCATCATTTGGAAATGCAGAACTCAGGCTCTGCATAAACCTACCTACTAAACCAATATCTGATCTACATTTGATTCAGATCCCCAGGTGATTTTTTAAAGGTTTAATCTAGCACACGTTGGCTAAATGATTGGTGGGAGTACTTGGGGATACAGTATTAAGATTAAATCCTCAGTCAAATTTGAGCTGAGTGGAAAAGAATAACAGAAATGACAAGTGATAGTGTGATCACTTTAGGAGTGGGATACCTTGATCCTGCCTTGATACCTTGCCAGCCTTCACCCTTCTTAGCTTTCCATCATCTGTCAAAACAACTTTATATTGAATTTCCTCACAACATGTACTTTCTAATGTGATCAGGCCAAACTTTGCATTTACATTATCCTGCATATATTGTGTGTCTTTACTTATTGTATTAATCAAGGTTCTCTAGGTAAACAGAACCAAAAGGATGTAGATAGGTAGGTAGGTAAATAAATAGATTGATAGATAGACAGAGAGAGTTACTATAGGGAAGTGGCTCATGGAAATTATGGAGGCTGGCAAGTCTCCCAAAATTTGTAGGGTGAGTTAACATGCTGGAGCCTCTGGAGAGCTGATGGTGTAAGTTCCAGTCCAAATGGCTCAAGACCCAGAAAGAGCCAATGTTTCAATTCAGTTCAAGATCAGAAAAAAAGGGCACCTGGGTGGCTCAGTGGTTAAGCAGCTGCCTTCGGCCCATATCATGATCCTGGGGTCCTGGGATCAAGTCCCACATTAGGCTTCCTGTAGGGAGTCTGCTTCTTCCTCTGCCTATGTCTCTGCCTCTCTCTCTGTGTCTCTCATGAATAAATAAATACATAATCTTAAACAAATCAGGAAGAAAGCCCATGTCTCAATTTGAAAGCACTAAGGCAAGAAAAATTCTTTCTTCAAGAGGAAGGTCAATGTTTTTGTTCTATTTAGGCTTTCAGTGGATTGGATGAGACCCATTCGCATTAAACAGAGCAACTTCTTTACTCAGTCAACTGATTTAAATGTTAATCTCATCCCAAAACAGCCTCACAGAAACACCCAGAAAAGTGTTTTACCAAATATTTGGGCACACTATGGCTCAGTCAAGTTGACACATAAGATTAAACATCATACTTATTATGTTTCCATATCTTGAGATCCTCCTCCTTCTACTACTTATCTTTTGAGGTGTAGCTCAAGGCCTGTGTTTTCTGAGAAGTTTTCTCTAACTTTCCTTTGTGAATTTCCTGCTGATCTCAATTGCCCATAGTACTTGAGTAGTCAATACCATGTGCCAGTCCAGGACAATTTACTATCTTTCATTTCCTACTCTTGATTTTGGTATGTTAGATTTGTCTCTATATAAATAATAAAGGCAGGTATCTTGTCATACTTTTACTACAAACTTTACAGTACTTAGATTATCCCCAAATCCTGCGTAATTGATTTTTTATTTATGTTTCCACTTCAGTTCATAAAAATGTTTATCTTAGTACTTATACCAATTAGAAGATGCTTGGATATCTTTTTTACAAGAAGTACTTACCACTGAAATGAGCATTGTTATTACATATGTATTACATGGGACCTTCTTGGAGATAGCCATGATGTTGAATTAATATCATTTTTTTAAGTCCATAAATGACATCAATTTAGGTTTTGTCTTAACTCGAATTCCTACTGAATTTTGCTGAAAGAGCCTTGGGAAACAGTATGTTCGTACGTGGAGCCTATATGATATTGAGCAGGCAGCAATTTTATTGTAATGTCCTAGAGTTGCTGCAGCTGGGAAGTGGGAAAGGAGGTTGATGGCATGCACAGAAAGGACCATGTGCTGCGTAATGAGAAAGGTTATTTTTTAGTCCAGAGTCCATGTGGAAATGGGCTCTTCCCTCCCAAAGGAGTTTAAAACGTCCCTGGGTTGGATCACTTCAGCAAGTCATGGTCTGACCATGGTAGAAGAAATGAGACAAGGGTGCCATGTACTCTCAGTCTATAATTCTGAGCCTGTGTCCTTTTACTCCAGGACAGTCATTAATTTTCCTCAGCGCATCTGAAGGAGAGCAATGACCTATAGAGGGAGAGTCAGGAGGTAAGTGAGAAGGAACAAATGAGTCTCTATTCAAGAGCAGATTGTTGCTGTTGACTAGTTTTGCTGCTGGTCTAGACATTGACATATTCCTCATAGCAGCTCCTAGGGCTCGGTTATATTCTCTCTGGCAGTGATGCCTGGGCGTTAGCTTTCTATGCTTTGATAAACGGATTCCCATGCCCATGCCTCTTTGCCTGGAACTTTGCCCTCTTAAAAAAACTTATCCTTACTTACCTAGATTGTCATACTTAAAGGATAAAAGAGGACACAGGAGTGTTCTTGTGGTCTGCACACTATATGTCTAAATATAGAGTAGGCCAACAAACACTTGAATGAAATATGTTCCTATCTATGTCCTTCACCTAGAAAGTCAGGTCCAAATTTAAGTGCATCGTAGCCCTTCAGATACAGGCCTGTCTTCAGTAAAAACAGTTACCCTTAACCAAAATCTTGGGAGATGGCACGGTCTACCCTTTGGAGAATGGACAAGACAAAGAGACCAGTGAGGTCTAATAGGATCAGAGCCTGTGTTGGGCTGGGAGTTCTGGAGACTCTGGAATCCAGAGAGTTGTCCTAGAAGTGAGGCCATAGACCCAAGGGAAAGAGCAGACAGCTAATGTCAGATCTCTAACACAGAAACCCAGAACAGAGCATTCTCTAAGGCAGTAGTACTGAGGCTGGGGGTGGGGGACAGACAGTGGCTCTTGTACTTTAGTACAAAACTTTTACCACAGCACAAGCAGAGAAGATACAGAGAAGACAACCTGGTGGAAAACTCATACATATACTACTCAGGCCAGAGAATATAAAGCTTGAGTTTCAGGAAATGTCCACACAAAGAAATAGGCATCTGCTATTTTCAGGTGATATCAGAAAGAACCCAAGTCCTTCACACAGTGGAGAAACATTGGGAAAAACTCCATATATAAAAAGTGTGCCTGGTGTCAAATGTATATGTGAGAAGTCAGACCTTCCTGTGATTTTTACCAAAGCCCCTGAAGCAAGAAGTTCCCAGAACAAGCAGGACAGGACACAGAGAAACAGATTTCTAAAATTTAGAAAAAGAAGAATCCAGACCATCTGAAGAAATTATGTTCTACGTTACAGATCTACTTACATATCCTTATGGTTTAGCGATAGCAAAATGTATATGGTTCTCCCTTCAGAATCAGGGTTCAGTTATTCTGAATACATCCTGTTATCTGCATGAATCCCCTGGGTCATACTATTTGTAGATACTTACACCAGCCCAGGAAACTCTCTCTTAATACCCGCTCAGGAGAACCAAACATGCCCACCTTTTCCCATCCCTGCTTTCAGTGACTTCAGGATGGTTGCTTGAAATTGGTGGTGGTACATTTTAAGACCATGGAAATTGGCCAACACTACAAATCAGGGTTCGTGTTTCCCCAGAAAACCTTTTGCTATAAATTTACTAGCATACGACTATACCTAGGCCTGGAGTGGGCAAAAATACCAGCTAACTAGCTACCTTACTTAATGATGCTAATTTCTGAGTAGGGCACATATTTATTACATAATCATAATTTATACACTTGTATCTAAATCCTATTCTAATATATATTTGTCCAAAAATACTTCAGATTTTGTTTTCAAAGGTTAAAAATGAGATACAACAATAATTAAAAATCACCAGTGTTATCTCTCAGATTACCTAATCCAAATGTGATTTTAAAAGAATGACTTGTTTCCCAGAAAGGTAATACAAATTAGTTCTGTGTTTAGAAAATAAAGGAGACAAAAATATTCTGAGGCTGATCAGAAAGTGCTACTTAGCTTCTGAGAGTAATTTTGAACAACACAAAGACGTTCTCATATTGATGGTTTCACTCTAGGGTTTGTTTTCTGAAACTGCCTAGAGCACCAAATCCAAAAAAAACCCAGGTGTGTGTGCATTTCCTATGGGAGTCTGTCATCCCTCTGGTTTCCCTCTCCTGAAAGAAATTTTTAAAAATTCAAGTTTCCTCCTTCCAGTCATGCTTCAACACGCCGAAGGCAGATACTGCACACCTGCTCCACCTTCCCTGCACGTCACTCATCATCAGCGGGAAGGAAGGCGTTGAGAGGGAACAGTCAAAGAATGATCCTCATGATCATCAGCCACCTGAAGAACTGGGCGGGGCCTCGGGTGTTCCACGTCTGAAGGCACAGAGTTACAAAATTTGGGAAAGTCAGAACTACAGGGAAAACTATCTATCTACATAATTCCTTTACTGGGAATAAGGTCTGAAAAACTATTTTTACCATTTGTCAGCTTTCGGCCCTTTAGAGAATGCTAAACACATATGCCATTCCTCCAATCCTTGTTCTGATTTATTTGCAACATCTGTGGAGAAAACCACAGATGAGAAAGAAATTACCTTGACAACTTCTTTCACCTAAAGAGCTGTGTAGTATTTTCTCAATGTTCTGGTCTATACTTGCTCCAAAAGCACATTTGTGGAGTGGAATTGTGAAGTTTCTCATTTGAATTTACCAGTTCTGACCCAGCTGTGGTTAACTTGTCTAGTGAAGAGTAAATATCTTGATTTCTAATGAAATTGTAAAGAATAACTATCTTTTGGGGGGATAAGCATTATATTGTAGAGTTTACTGTGATTGGCTTAATAATGGCCCCCCAAGGTGTCCACATCCTGATGTTCAGAACCTGTGAATGTGTGATGCTCCATGGTTAGAGGGACTTTGCACGTGTGACTAAATTAAGTCCCTTAAATTGGGAAGATTATTCTGGATTCTCCAGATGGGTCTAATGTAATCACGGGTATGAGAGGAAGAGAGGAAGGTCAGAGAGATTTAAGTGTTGTGCTGCTGTCTTTTAAGATGGAGTAAGGGGTCTAGAGCCAAGGAAAAGGCAAAGATATAGATTCTCCCGTCCAGTCTCCACGAGGAAGCCAGCCCTGCTGACACCTTGGTTTTAGCCTGATGAAAGCCATTTCAGACTGCGGATCTCCAGAACCGTAAGAAAATAAATTTGTGTTGCTTTAAATCACTAACTTGTTAGAGCAATTGTGGGAAACTCCTATATTTACCAAGCAAATTTAAAAATCTCTTCAACTGGTCAGCCCGGGTGGCTCAGTGGTTTAGCGCCCCCTTGGACCCAGGGCCTGATCTTGGAGATCTGAGATTGAGTCCCACTTTGGGCTCCCTGCATGGAGCCTGCTTCTCTCTGCCTGTGTCTCTACCTCTCTCTCTCTCTCTCTCTCTCTCTCTCTCTCTCTCTCATGAATAAATAAATAAAATCTAAAAAAAAAGAAAAAACTTCAACTTTTATGAGGTAAATTGTATCTGAAGTGCACAAAATTAGAGACCATATATGTTTACATTTCACCCCATACTATTACTTGGCACAGTTATATGCAAATAATTATTCAGATTTTTATACCCATAGTACCTATGTTTCAACAATACCGTTTTTATTTGAATGCTAAAGAATAATTTTTAGACTTAAGGAAAACCGTGATAGCATCAGTAGACACAGACATACTTAAAACACTAACAGAGATTAAGCACTGTTGAAGCAGATAGGTTGTCAGTTGATTATGATAACTTGACTTTTTGATGAGTAAAATCTCACATTCTGTGGAAATAGAGTTTGTGTGCATGCGTGCAGTTAGCTGGAAGGATTGTCGGAAGCAAAAGAACCCATTTTAAGAATGTTATCAAAACTTCAAGGAAAGTCTAAGTTTGACACACACACAAAAAGAAAAGAAAGGAAAAAAAGCTAGCAGGGGCTGGAGGGTGCCTCACTGGAGGGAATAGCCCCAAGTCACTGGTTTACGTGCTGTGGAGAGTGAAGCTGATAAGGCATCCACAGAGCAATTTCTTGAAGAGACCAAGCAAATGAGGCACAATACTTCAAATGAACCATAAACCCAAAGAATATAGGTATTTTACCGACTTTTCCCTGACCTGAAAAACCATAAGATGAAACAAAACAGAATTTCTATGGGGAAGAGGCATACCTTGGAGAAAAGCAGGAGCTGTATGTTGTTTCCATACAATGGATGGAAGGGATATGGATCCCTTGGGTGAATGAGGAAGGAATAGTCAAAGGTGGTGATTCTGTCTCGGGGGGAAAAAAGCATCTCTGATGTTGACTGCGAAAAAAGCAGAACTAAGATAACAGAATCTTAGATATTAGATTGCTATTTTGAAATCTGTTTTGATGGGATTTGGGGAAACTATGCAGATTTGGGGATAGAGCAGCAAAACTCCTGATTCATCAATTTCTCTTTATTAGCAAATAGAAGGCTGTGTAGAGGTCTCTGGACATAAGTCTCAGAACTGTATGAGGAGCCAAGTGCAATAGCAAGTCGGTCCTGAACCCATTTGCATCTGGGGTGGAACTGGTGCCTGAGACCCTTAGAAAAGCAGTACTTGCTGTCAGTTATCCAGTAAACACCAAAAGCTAGAAACTCCCATCTGAAGGAATAAGATGACGGTGCCCTGATACCCTTTCTTGGAGGGGCTACATTAATTTTCTCTCTTACCACTCAATTGCTCCTGACATCCTATTCTTTGCAGCAGTAACTAGGGTTCTCTGTCTCTTACTTCCACATCTGTGTAACTGGCCCAGCTTTTAAAAATTATGTACGGGAACATCATGCCCATGTCATTTTTCCCGTTCCCCACCCATATTATTAAACCCATTCCATTTAGACCCCAGAGTAGTAGTTTGAAAACTATGTTGTTTCACAGATCCCTTTAAAAGTCTAATAAAAAAAAACATGCAATCCTCTCACCACACCTGAATAGGAGACTCTCCATATATGCGTAACTATACACCAGATGCCACATGTATTTGCAGCAGTTCATGAACCCCTCCAAAGCCCATTTATGGAAGCCCATGTGAGAAAGGCCTGGCCGTAAAGGATTGTTTCACCCTGTGTTAGGGTTGCCAAGAGCTTTAAAAACAGAGAGGAGTGCAATGATGCATGTGGCTTTTCTTTTTAGATAGCTTGGATCTCTCCATGAGCAGTTGAGGAGTCAAAAAGCAAATAAACGTCAACAGTTCTGAATCCCAACATTGTTTAATGACAACCTTCCCATGTTTGCCGACTTGCTGCTTAACAACAATCCTGTTGACACTGTGTAAAAAGCTTTCCAGGTCCTCCCAGGTAAATAACCCACTCCTACCAATCACCTGGCTGCCCAACCAAACCTTCAATGCACACAGAAATCATGAAGATGAGTCATTCTCCCTGTCAAATGTACCTTGATATGTTGAGGATTTTACTACTTCACGAGATCTTTTCATGTATTAATCTCAGCAAAGACGACTACCAGAAGGCATCAGCTTTAAGTGAAACTCTGACTAGGATGAAATGTTTCCATATTTGCAAAAATTGTAAATATCTAAAGTTTCGGAATTGTTTCAGTTGGTGTTTGCTTGAGTAGGTTTAGCGCATGACATTTTGGACAGGTGAAAAGATCTTGGTTTTGCTTATTTCATTTGCTTGCCGAGGTGAAGTCTCTCACCAAGTTCAGTGACATTCAGTGATGTGGAACATGGAACAAGGAGCTAAAGTTGTGATAAAAATCATTGATTCATTATAAACAAGTGAGAGAAGTGGTAGGTTTCCTTAGAAAGAAAAAGAATGACTAACAGTTAAAGGAAGCAGAACTTTTGATGTAGGAGAGACAGTTGTGGAGGGGAGGGCAGATACACAGCGCTGTGCCCTTGCTGGTTGCTGGCTCCACTGCAAAGGGAACTTGATCGCTCTCCATACAACTTGGCAGGGAGCCTGAGGCTGGAGCAGAGAACCAGCAAAGGAAGCAGGGGGTGGGGTGCGGAATTTGTTGGATTGGCTAATCAGGCCCTTCCCTAACAGCCAAGAAGGAAACGGATTACCTGTGGCTGTGACTAAGAAACCTATGGCCAGCAGGACCAGTTGCCTGCATAGTATGCTGCCAAGAAGTACAAGAATAGTTCCAGCTTTCACTCTGGTTTTACTCAAGTTTGGAAACAGGTGGGACTATCTGGAGGGGGAAAAAAAAAAAAAGCCAGGTGACAGTTTTAACTTTAAACAGTAAATATAGATAGAAAATATTTCCCAAAGTCCAAAGTGATTACATTGCTGGAAACAACCTGAAATGCCAGAGGTCAGATTGTAGGTAGGGAGACCACCTAGGACCGATTCTGGTACAAGGTGAACGGAGCCAGAATTGGGATTGTATAATGAAGTTTTTGAGAACATAAATTATATGTTAGATATAATTTAATCCCCCCCCCTTACTCTCGTATGTGTCAGGGGGTTCACAGAGCTTCTGAGTCACAGTATGACTTACCTATGTTCCTATGGGCAGAGGCAAACCTAATCAGCTCCAGAGTCCCTGAGGACTAGTTCAGGGACTCTGGAAATAGAGAAATGAATGTAAGAGGTACTACAATGTAAAGCCAATTGTAGATTAACAACATCCGAGGAAGTTACAAATTAGTGAGAAGTCATCCTATTGTAACCAGGTATTAGCAGATTTAGAATAAATTTTGGTGCCTTTTTAGGGTTCTTTTTAACTCTCCTGGGTTAGAATCCTTATTATGAAAAAGCACATTCTATTCATTCTTTCTGTCACCATGCTTATGGTGAGAAGCATGACAGACAAAAAAAAAAATAGTACAGGGGTTTTACCATTACAAATATCAAGAAAATGATCTATATGGTTCCTCTTATTTAATAGAAAGCTCTTAGAAATGTCATTTAACAATTTGTCCATAACTTGATTGATTTTAAAATGATGACTTCTAATTATTTCTAGCTATAAATTGAGAACAAATTTTAAGCTAGGCAGATTATTAGATTCTAATGTCCCCATGAACTTTAAAGAACTGAAGGTCTAAAAACCTGCAGTAAAAAAGAAAGGACACCTTGACTTTATTGTTAATATTTTTTTAAAACTCAAATAAAACCTTTTCCAAGGATTTTTAATATCACAATCTACAAAAGCAAGTAAGAACTTCTAGGAAGTTTTCCACAGCTTATTAAGGAATTTCATTTATTGGGATTTATTATACAATCAGGAAAACTGGAACTTGCTGAAGTATCCAAAAGGTGTCTGTTCTGTACGATCAAAATTCACTTTACGTCATTATCACAGATGTTATTTTCTTGAAATTTGTAGTAGTAAAACCCTTTTATCGTAACTACTATTTTCGGTGCTTCAGATACAACAAGAGCGATTAAGATGTACTTTTAAAAAAAAATGTGAATCCTAATTCAAGAAACTAAAGAATCATAAAATTAGTTCTAGATCATGTTAACACATGGTTATAATTTGGCGCCCTTTTTAACTACAGTTTCTTCATGTTGTTGTTATCTACATTTGATTTATCTTGGCCTTAGATTAAAACACAATCTCCACTTGGCCAGCCAATGTGGTGATATATAGCCATAGTAGAATTACCTGGGGCCCAAAAATTAAGCACTCTATTAAATGACTACGAAGAGAATGTATGAAAGACATGAACCCAGTTCTTTTCATTCTCATTATTTTCTTTTTACAAGAGAAATTAATTTTATATGACTATCTAGGTATTTGAATAATCAAACTAGTTGAAAATAAGCCAGTGTAGTGCATGAAAGCATTTTGACATGAAATGTCTAAGGCATTTTAAAATCCTCTGAAGAGGAATCTGATAAATAGCAAGTGTTACATCAATGTAATTTGACTGTTAATTACCAAAGGATAAAACCTAATCCAAACACTAACTTCTTAAGAGATGGAATGTACAGAAATATCAATGGAAACTTTATAAGCTATAAACTCAACACTGCAAGAGCAGTTTCAGGGAAAAGCACAGCATATATATCACTTATGTTTCAGAAATATTGTGGGTAGCATATTCTGTAGGGTTTGAAATGGAAAGTAGAGAAAGAAGAAGGTGTATTGGGGTGTTAAGGGCCATGACTGTGGCTATTTAAGGACCAGGCCTTTTTTCTTAAGCATGAAAAAGGCAACAGCAATGACCAAGCAAGTGTTGAATTTGTTCTGCCAGGATTTAGGGATAAACTGATAAAGTTCCAAGCAGAGTGACTCTGCATATCGCTCCCATCACTGAGAAACTGTTAGGACAAAGTTTCTCAATTATGTTTCCAGCTGAATTATCAGAAAGTGCTAATCAGAGCACTAACTTACCCTTCGGAGAACTTCCATATTACTCATGGTATTTAGACAATTCTAATTCCAAACAATGCAGAGAAGCCAGGAAAGAATCAGAGTTCACATTTAGTTGCTGGCCCTTGGAACTTACTGGAGCCAACCTACAAATGCCAACACCTTTGTTCTCCTTTCTGTTAATCCGTACTAGTCATTTGATCATGGCTAGGTTGAATCTTTTTAGGTTAACACAAATATTTAGGATTTTTGTTTAACTTGGTTCTTGAAATGATCAATTTCCAGCTTATATTTTTTTTCACTGTGGTCCTATATATTACAGGCTTCTCATGTGCCCATACCAGCTGCAGCTTCTGCACTCCTCTGCTGTTATGTACCTCGATGGTAAACGGTCTAATTGCATAGATTTCCATTGTACCAATAGATTCAAAGAAAAAGGGCAAAGCTGCCAAGAGTTGAAAGTATAAACCTTGTCAAAAATCTCCATAATCTGCAGGTATTAGAAACCTTAACAATTTGGGATCCCTGGGTGGCGCAGCGGTTTGGCGCCTGCCTTTGGCCCAGGGTGCGATCCTGGAGACCCGGGATCGAATCCCACATCGGGCTCCCGGCGCATGGAGCCTGCTTCTCCCTCTGCCTGTGTCTCTGCCTCTCTCTCTCTCTCTGTGTGACTATCATAAATAAAAAAAAAAAAAAAAAAAAGAAACCTTAACAATTTACTCAGATAATACAGTGTATATTAAGTATTATTCCATTAGTACTATGCATAGCATCTTTATTTAATCACAAGAATGAAGAAATATTACACATTCACAACGCAATGTAAATTCAGGATTTGGATGCAGTGCCGTAATTATCTAATCAGAAACACAGACCCATGAAGAAAATTGTTGAAAAAGGGGAGAGAGGACAGAAAACTTCCATTTGATCTCTAATAAAGTTTCATATAATCTTTCACATTCTGTGAAAAAACAGTAACATCATTAAATGCACAGGTCTTATTAAAAATCAAAACTTCTATTTTATACTCATTTACAAAAGTCAAGAGAGCTCAGATGAAAGAATACTAGTCTGAGTTGAGTATCCACTTATTCTTTCATTTAATTAACCAGTACTCACTAAAGAGGAAGGCACTTGAAGGGTAAAAGCATTTCCTTTCTCTTGCTTGGACTTCAACCTATAAATCGAAGACTAGACATCTAAAAAAAAAAAAAAAAAAAGCTTTTTTTAGTTACCCACATACCCAGACAAACATATAAACATACTGATGCCATTGTGTATGTGTGTGAATGCATCCTGCATCCTGTTGTCTGTGATGTTGTTGATGGGGAGGTGATACAAAAGGTAGGCAGAGTGAAATTTTCACCTATGTAAATTGAAAGTGTTTGGCCAGTTTCTCTGAAATATGGCCAAGTCTTGATGTGTTCATTAGTTCATTCATTTATTGGTTCACTTGATTTCATTCAATCTTTATTTAAAGTATACTGAGAACCTACTATGTTTTAATTATTGTCTTCAGCACAGCTAGTCTCCTTTGAAATACTAACAAGCCAGAAAGTTAGTTCCTATAATTCTATAGAGGAAATAAGCATACTTGAGTTTGTTTCACTAATATCAAAATAGTAGCCTGTTTAAAAAAAAAATACTGGAGACCGAAGAATGGATAATGAAGAAGTGGTATATATACACAATGAAATATTACTCAGCCATCAAAAAGAATGAAATTTTGCCATTTGCAATGATGTGGATGGAGCCAGAGTGTATTATGCCAAGCAAAATAAGTCAGAGAAAGAGAAATACCATATGATTTCACTCATGTGGAATTTAAGGAATAAAATAGATGAGCATATGGAAGGGGGAGAAAAGAAAGGGAAATAAACCATAAGAGACTCTTTTTTTTATTTAAATTTTTAATAAATTTATTTTTTATTGGTATTCAATTTGCCAACATATAGAATAACACCCAGTGCTCATCCCATCCAGTGCCCCCCTCAGTGCCCACCACCCAGTCACCCCCCACCTCCCACCCACCTCCCCTTCCACCACCCCTAGTTCGTTTCCCAGAGTTAGGAGTCTCTCATATTCTGTCTCCCTTTCTGATATTTCCACTCATTTTTCTCCTTTCCCCTTTATTCCCTTTCACTATTTTTTATATTCCCCAAATGAATGAGACCATATAATGTTTGTCCTTCTCCGATTGACTTACTTCACTCAGCATAATACCCTCCAGTTACATCCATATCGAAGCAAATGGTGGGTATTTGTCGTTTCTAATGGCTGAGGAATATTCCACTGTATACATAGACCACATCTTCTTTATCCATTCGTCTTTCAATGGACACTGAGGCTCCTTCCACAGTTTGGCTATTGTGGACATTGCCGCTATAAACATCGGTGTACTGTGTGGAGGTTCCTCAAGGAGTTAAAAATAGATCTGCCCTACGACCCAGCAATTGCACTGCTGGGGATTTACCCCAAAGATACAGATGCAATGAAATGCCGGGACACCTGCACCATAAGAGACTCTCAAAGATAGAGAACAAACTGAGGGTTGATGGAGGAAAGTGGGTGGGGGATGGACTAGATGGGTGATGGGCATTAAGGAGGGCACTTGTGCTGAGCACTGGGTGTTGTATGTGAATGATGAATCACTGAATTCACCTCCTGAAACCAAGATAGCACTATATGTTAACTAACTAAAATTTAAATAAAAATTTGAAGAAAAAAATAATTCTAGAAAAAAATAGTATCTAAACCAGATATCCCATGGGGGGTGTCTATTAGCATTAAGTTAGTGATTAAATTGTAGCATAGGAGCAAGCTTCTAGGCAGTTCAAAAAGTAAACTGTGGAAGAGAACACAATGAATAGGTATACTGTATTTACTTTGAAACTCTACCTGAAAGAAAGCATGTCTCCTTGCATATCTTTTCTTTGTCTCCATGAAATAAGACCCCGTCTTTAATGTAGTTCTGTATCTCTCTTCTTATCCAGAGTCTAAAGTACACATCTTGGCAGTTGACAAATACTTTAAAAGGAATTTTTTTATGAATTTTCTCTAGGAAAGCCACTTCCCTTTAAGAAACTAGAATTATGTTTCATGTGTAGGTACATAACAGATTCTATAGAATATCTTTTCTCCAGAGATGACTTGATACTTCCTTTGTGAGAAGTGAACTGCAGAATGTGATCTCTGCTTTCCCATCCCTGAGTTTTGCTCAGGGAAATAGGACCTTCTCTGACCTTCCATGGGCACCCTTCCTACTTCTCTTCCAGCTTTTTACTGCCAGAATATCCCAGGTATAGTTGAGGTGTGCTTTTTCTGTTCAAATGGAATGCATTTGAACCTTATCCCACAAATGGCAAGAACCTCACTTTCCTCACAGTTTTTCCAGAAATTCTGGCAAGAGAAAGAAAGAAGAGGGTAAGGATGGTGTGTGCTTTTCTTGGTCAATTCTGGCTCTGAACTGCTTATTAAAAATTTGTTATAAGGTGTATCTGTACTGTCCCATATAACCCCTGACTCAAAATATAGAACTTTCTCCTTGATTTCTCCCCTAAAATAGCATTCTCACTTGTCATGTATGTAGAACTTGTTATTAAAGGTTTGAAGATAACTAGGAGATTGATATAGTTAGCCCTATCGTATCTCTTTTTCTAAACTTTCCCCAAATTACTATTGCCCTCATGTGATTATGTAGAGCAGCTATACTCTCCACTCTTGTATCACTAAAACCACATCAGTACGCCAGCCTGTGCAATGGGCTGTCTACTGTTGCTCTTTCCTTTGAGTGGTACCACAGAAATTCATTAAAGTTCTAGACTTGGCTTTATTCTACATTCCCTTCCCAACCCCAGTGGACTCTTCAGGAAAGGGAACGGTATTGATTAATTTCTAGTTTTGTCATTCCCCATTGAGCCAAAGTAGTTATAGTTTGGGCTTTAAATAACCATCTGTGGGTTTTTTTCTCCATTTTATAGATGGTCCTCAGTTTTAGAAATTTCGTTTTTTTTCTGCCAGAGGATCACAGACAAAACCCTTTTCATATAGATTGGCTTGTGGACCAGTTATGGGTTGCCCATAATTATAATCTCAAGATCCGAACTCTTACTGGTCATGCCAAGATACTCTAATTAGGAAAGGGAAGGAAACTTAGAATTTCTTATGGATCTGCTCTGTGCCAGCATGCTAGAGTCACAAAAGCTGAGCAAAATAGGTACTGGTGTTTCCAGTATTATATAAGGAGGCAGAGATGAGAGAAATAAGTTCTAGAAAATCACATGGGTATTGGAGGCAAGACCATGGACTAGACCCAGACTTTCTGGCCAGCAAAGATATGTGCCCTCCTATAATGTCCCAGTACTAGGAGAAAAAAGATGTTAAACTGTAGTTTCCCAAGTATTTGACCCTTCTGCTCTGGGGAACTTGGTTCCCAGTCTTTCTCAGCTTCTCAGATTCTCCCGGCCTATGATAAGGTCTCATGGTAAATTGCCCAGGGGCAAATATCCTGTGTCTTAAAAAGCCCCTCCCTGCCCAACCTGGGACAAATTCAGGCATAGATTTCAGGAGTCTGTCAATTAGTACTGTGTTAAGAAAGATCCTAAAGTCAATTGGAAAATTGAATATTTGAAATAAACTGAAAAATAGTATTTTGGATTGATTTGGAGGAGGCGAAAGTGTAATTTATTTTGAGAGTAGGGGCATGGTCTGGTGGTAAATGTGTACACACATGCATCTTTAAGTCAATGACAGACAAATCCACTCATCCTGCCGTGCTTCCAGAAAACCACTTAAGCAAGAATGGAGAAATGTAGCATTGTAGCTGTCCAGCTGTTTGTGTATAAGTGTTTTCTGGTAAAATATACATAACCTAAAATTCACCCTTTCAGCCATTTTTGAATGTACAATTCAGTGACATTACATACATCGACGTTGTTGTATAACCAACACCACTAGCTATCTAGAATTTTTTCATCCCCCAGACTGAAATATCATACTGATTAAAAAAATAACTTTTCATCCCCCCACCTGTCAGTTCCTAATCACCCCTTTTCCACTTTCTGGCTCATAAGTGAAATCCTACAAAATTTGTCCCTTTGTGTTAGGCTTGTTTTACTTTGCAACTTTGCATAACATCCTCAAGGTTTGTGCCACTGTTAAGCTCCTCTTTGCTGCCACTGGAAAATTGCAGCAACTTTAGGGTGAAATGCTCACTATTTGGTCCTGTCCAGGGATACCGGAGATGGGGAAACTTGATAAATATGCAGATTAACCAAGCAAGAATAATGTATTTTTTTTCATAAACATTGGCACTTGAGCAGATCAGCAAAATCCAAAAGGACAAAGAATTTTGCGGGTGCATTCTGCAATATATGTACATGACAGTATTTTGACACTAGGAACAAATATTACATTCAAATTTTATTGATGAGTTAACAAAGACTTATCAATCCCCTATCACATCAGAGCTATCAAAGGAATGAGCTAAAACTCCCATCATCAATAAGGATAATGTGTAAATTTGTGTTCTTCTACCTATTGCCAGCCATCCGTAGGTACCTCACTCTGAGGTGATATATGCAGAAAGATAACTGAAGGTTAAAAATAAAGGTTTTACTGGTGCTTTCAGTGGATATTATTCCTAGAGAAGAAAGTCATTTTTATTAAAGAGGAAGCATTGTGGCTTAATAGAATGGAGAGCATATTAAGAACAATGTATTTCTGCCAAAACAATGCTTAGAACCCAGCGAACCAAACAAGCCAGGCTGTTGTAGAAAGTTAAAAATATTTTGTCAATTCTAAGACACATGCCTCTTTCTTGAGAACTTTTAGATCTCTAAAATCAAAGGGTATCTTATAATCTATGGATGAAATTGGGTAAATAGAATAAAATAAATTATTTTTGTTTCTTTCCTGGGGTTGTTTGCCTTCCTTTTTAAGGGAAGGTTTGTTTGATATTTTTTGTTTGGCTTCTTGGGGCTCTGTTTTTAAGAACTTGTTTATGAGTCTTCTACTTGCTAGTGTTTAATGTTTGTATGAGCCTAGAATTTAAATGGTGCAAAACTCTGACCTTTATTTTTATTCTTTATTCTGACCATCACTGGGGAGTGCATGCACTGAAGCAGAAATAAGATCTGAAAATGGTAATGTGTACCTGTGCCTTCTCTGTGGAAGACTCTGGAACTTATGTGCCTGTGTTTGAACCTTTCCTTTTACACCTATCTAGCTGTGCCATCTGGGACAGATTCTCTGAGATTTACTTTCCTCAAGTGGTGAATAATGGTATCTACATCTAGTGTTATGAGGGTTAAGTGAATTTAATATAAGTAAAACATTTAGAATAATGTCTGGCACATACTAACCACACTCAACTGTTAGCTCTTATCATTGTGTTTTACTTCTTTACTATCTTGTGCCTTCTTTCTCTCTAGGGCCATGTGTTTAACTATATCTCTTATTTGGGACAACTTTCAAAATAATATGTTCAGCATGGGCCTTTCCTCCGAAACCCAGATGTCTATATCCAACTGTTTACTTCCTTCAATATCTAAAGGTATCTCAAAATGAACAGATCTATAAAAGAATTCTTTCTCAACATTTTTTTTACCATTAGTCAAACTGACCCTCTTCTAATTTTCCCAATCTCCATAAATGGTCCAGGATCATCCTTTAAACCACTGTCTTGGTCTATCACACTCCATATTCAAGCTGTTGGTAAAACCTATCAGTTCTACCATCAAAGTATATTCAAAATATGACCATTTCTCATGAACTCCACTGTATTTACTCTGGTTTAAACTATCAGCTCTTTCTCGAAAAACTGGAGTAGCTTCCTATTGATTTCTCAGCTTCCTTCCTCCTTACTTCCTATATTCTTTGTCCAGAATGGTCCCTTAAAATTGTGATCCATTATCCTGTTTCCTCTTTGCTGAAGACCATCCAATCATTTTCCATCTTCTCCAACTTATGCTTAAGCCCTAGCACCGCCTGTTGGCCGGTACTACTTGATTGGCCCCACATTACCCCTTGCATCTCTTCTTTTGTCTTTTCACTCTGCTCCAGCCACTTTGATTTCTTCAAGTGGCTCCTCTACATCCTACTCTTGCTAGACTCTTTTCTGACAAATATCAGGATAGCTGGCCACTCTATTCCCTTCAGGTCTCTTATCAAATAGGCCTGTCTCCCCTGACCCCAATGTGGAAACAGCATTCATTTCTCTCCTCCTGGTACATGCTGTTGCTTAGTTCACTTTCCTTTTCTCCCTTGCACTTATCAACACCCGATATATTATCTATTTGTCTTTCTCTTTAAGATCTAGGACTTTTTGTACAGGCTGTATCCCCAGGGCCTAGAACAGTATTTGGCACATGATAGGGGCTCAGTAAACAATTGAATAAATGAATAAAATAATGTATCACTTTCTAAGGATGACAGTTTGTTGGGACCCCCATTTGAATGGCTGGATTTCCCACTGCAGATGGATTTGCATTTATTTTATGGGTCTGGAAGATTTTAAGATTGGGTTAAAATGGATATACTTTCTCTCTCTCTTTCTCTCTCTCTCTCTCTCTCTCTCTCTCTCTCTCCCCCAGCTTCCTCTGGAGATTTGGACACTGTTTCTCTTACTCATTCAGAGCCAATCAATGTCACCCTTTAGTCTGCCAAAGTGGTTGCTGAGTGATGAGGCATTTCATCCCTCTGGGAGCTTAAGATACTGCCTATGCAGCATGTACTGTTGCTGCTGGCTATGAGTGAAAATCTGAGATTGATCAAGCCAGAATCCCCTACGAGGGAGTGTAGGCAAGGAACATTCTGACTCTGGGTCAGCTCATAGGGCCTTTCAAGTCTTCCCTTCAATACTCACATGGATTTTTTAGTGCTCATGAAAGTGAGGCACCCCAGAGGGTTTGCTTCAAATACACTGAAGGATTCCCACAGAGCTTCAACCACAACCCTGCAGAGAGAGAACTAGGTCTCTCTGGTGACGAAGCTCACCATACACCTTTACAACTTAATTTCTAATAAAATATTATTTGAACCAAGAGAAAAATCTCTTGTGAGTTTTACTGTGAGAGCTTGAGCAGTAAAGAACTCAGCTTTTTCTCATTAATGTGACTTTGTGCTTTAGAGCCAATATAATGATTGCCTAACAATGTTGGTGGTTTTAGTCTGCTCGGGCGACTATTGCATGTACCATAGGTTGGGTGGCTTAAACAAGAGAAATGTATTTCTCACTATCTAGAGCCTAGGTAGTCCAAGATCAAAGTGCCCACAGATTTAGTTCCTAGAGAGAGCCTACTACTTGCATGTAGATAGTCACGCTCTAGCTGTGTGTTCAGAGGGCCCTTCCTCACTGCATGCCCATGGAGAGAGAGAGAGAGATATCTGTCTTCTTATAAAAACACTAATCTCATCATGAGGTCCCACACTCATGACCAAATCTAAACCTAATTACTTGCCAAAGGCCCTACCTACCTCCAAATCCATCACATGGGGGATTAGGGCTTCAATATATGAATGAGGGGGAGGTGGTTACTAACATTTAGCTCATAACTATGCTTAAGAGATTTGAAGCCAGTAATCTGGATAATTACTAGCCAACAGCATTTAGGCAAGTTACTTAATTTTTCTAAGTCTCAGTTTTCTAAATCTGTAAAATGGATAATCAACTACCTTACTTATAGCAAATTGTCTCTATAGAGCAAGTGTACATTTTTATCTTTTAAATACCTCCCTTTATCTTATATAATCACTGAAAATATTCAGGAAAGTATTCTGCCATAATTTTTATCTCTAATTTATAATGTATTAAAATGTAAAACAGGGCAGCCCAGGTGGCTCAGCAGTTTAGTGCTGCCTTCAGCCCAGGGCCTGATCCTGGAGACCCAGGATGGAATCCCACGTCAAACCCCCTGCATGGAGCCTGCTTCTCCCTCTGCCTGTGTCTCTGCATTTCTCTTTTGCTCTGTCTCTCATGAATAAATAAATAAAATATTCAAAAAATTTTTTTTAATTAAAAAAAAATGTAAAACATACTATCTCCCAAATGGAAAAGGGCTTTATAGGTCTCTAAGCACTTATTTTAAAGTACCAATTTTCAGATTACATAGGAAATTTAGCAAGTATTATTTTATAAAAGGAAATATTAGAGTATAAAAATTCTACTTTACCCTTAAATATTGTAGTTTATTTTTATCAACCTAATATGAAAATAGAAAGTGAACATATTCTGACAAATATATATTTGTAAGTGAAGAGCCAGGTTCTAGGCATACTGATGTTTAAGAAATGTTATTTTTACCTCATCCCAATATCTACATAAACTTTAAGATAAAATGAAGTCCATGACAAAAATGTTAACTCTTTAACTTTTTATTTTTTTCACTTTAACTTTTTAAATATTAGTTTCTACTTTTAATATTATCACCTCATTCATTTGCCTGACTTCTACAATTTCTAGTGCAGACAATAAGAGCTATGATTACCTATATTCTGTTATCCACAGTGGTAATGTTATCACAGTAGTAATTAAATTATTAATCACTGTACTATCACTCTTTTGCTAAAATAAATGTTCATTATTTGCCAAGATTCAGTCATTTATTAATTGAGGCAATATTAATAATTGCCTCCTGTGTACCAGGTACTGCTCTAGGTAGTGGGTATATATAGAAATAAATAAGACAGATAAAGTCTCTCCCCTCAAACAAATTAAATTCTAGTGTGGAATGAAAGATAATAAGCATACAAACAACCAAAACAATTTCAGATTTTCAAGATGCAGCGGTTTAGCGCCGCCTGCAGCCTGGGTGTAGATCCTGGAGACCTAGGATCGAGTCCCACGTCGGGCTCCCTGAATGGAGCCTGCTTGTGTCTCTGCCTCTCTCTCTGTGTGTGTCTCTCATGAATAAATAAATAAAATCTTTAAAAAAAAGAATAATAAACAAGGGTAGTATATATTCCTTTAGATAGCTGGTCAGGTGTTAAGAATGATTACTAGCGTCCCCTGCCCAGCTACCCAAAATTTGAACTGAAGTAACCAGCTATGTAAAAAGCAAGGAAAAGCAAGATGTTGATGGGGAGGAACAAACCTAAGGTACCTGATGGTAGATAAGGAGTTTAGCATATACAAAGGCCAATGAGTAGACCTGCAGAGTTGGGAGTATAATAGATAATCTGGGAGGAAATTGTGAGTGAGTATGCAGGGACCAGATCATATGTATTACATACATATTATGTAATCCAAAGGAGAATATTTAGATTTTGTTAAAATTCAATCAGAAGTCAAGGGTTTTAAGAAGGAGAGGAGTGACACACCTTTACTACATATTAAAATGATAAATTTGGTAATAGTGTGCTTAATCTGCTGCAGAGGAGAACAAAAGTGAAAGCTAGGAGCCCACATTGGTGACTATTTCCATAATCTAGGCTAGAGGTAATGGTAGTTTCACCATAGTGATATAGCAGAGATAAAGGGAGAGAGCCTAGGCTCCTAGATTTCCAACTTGAGCAAATGAGAAATTGGTGGAGGTGGGAAAGTAAGCACAGGTTTTGACAAGATGAGAAGTTATCAGAGTTCTGTTTTTAATATGCTTGTTTATAATATACAGGTAGAAATGTAAAATATATTGTTGAATACGGGTCAAGGATAAAGACCTATTTAAGAGCTATTGGCATTGAGGTAGAATGTAAATTTACTGGGCTAGGACAAAGTATAGCTAGAAAAGTGGGTATGGAGTACTCCAACATTTAGAGGTCTCATTCATAAGAGGGAACTAGCAAAGAATGGAGGAGCACTCATAAGTAGGGGGAGAAACAAGAAGAATGTCTTTAAATAAGAATGATTACTAGCAATTCCTGTGCCAAATACTGCTTTAATTGCCTTAACCTAATTTAATCCTCAATTTCAAGAGATAGGTGCTGTTATTACCTATTTATAGGCAGGGAAACCAAGGCACAGTAAATTATCATTTTACCCAAGTTCATACTGCTCATAAGTCATAGATTTAGGACTCAAAGCTATCTAATTCCAAAGACCATATTCTTAACTAGGACCTGATATTGACTCTCTGACTTACAAATGAAAAGTAGCTTTCTACCCTCTTTAAAAATATGTATATGTCAGATGTCACTGGGAGACAAGATGACAGGAAAGTATACTTTGAATTTGTAAAGTGGAGTTAAGTTGTTTCAGTGGAGATAGCTTGTTCAGTGGAACATTGGTAATAGAAGATGAATAGATGGGGCTTAACCAGAAAGCAGGAAGTAGGAAGCAGAAACCACAGTGTTAGATGTTTCTTATGCAAAGTTCTATTGCAAAGCAGAAAGGCTTCAGCTAGAAAGGAATTTGGGACACAGGAGAGGTGTACTGGCTAGGTGGTCTGGGATGCAGACCACAAGGTGAAGATAGAAGTGCTAGAGGTTTATCCGGATAAGGTCTCTAAAGAATAATGGGGAGGGAACAGGTAGGTGGGGAAGCCTCTAGATACTGATACAGTTCCCATTCCTGTGGAAGAAGAGGAAAAGAAAAGCAGGATTAGGTGGGAAGAGACTGTGGTGCAGCTCTGAGGAAGCCTCAGCTAGCCTAGTAGTGAAGCTCAGTCAGAAAGTTGACCACAGAGTCCTTCATGAGACAGAATGACAAGGATTTAGGAGCCTTGTCATGCTTAGTCATTGGGTAGGGTTATCTGGGAAGAGCCTTGCCTTGGCAAAGTGTTGTAGTGGATCCCAAAAGGTGCTGTGGCTGGAGGCTGTCAGCTAACTGAGCTGTTTATAGCTGATCAGTAAGACTTTTTTTTTTTTTTTTTTTTTTTTTTTTTAGTAAGACCTTTTTTAAAGACAGACCTTTGTGGCAAACCTCCATGGCCATCACATTAGAGTTATCTGTTTTGTATATAGGCTTGTAATATTTGTATGCTGATGGGAATCAAAGTAGAACAGATAACTCAACAACTTACAATTTATAAGGTAAAATGCGATGAACTTTGTCTTGTTGATGCCTCTAACGCTAACATTTGTACAAAAGCAAAGTTTATCCCAGCATTTAAATGGTACCACTAAAGTATTTTTAATTACTTTTATCCTAGGTGATACCTCATTGAATATCAAATCTGGGCATTCAACTCCTACAACTCAATAGCAAAAAAAAAAGGGGACAGGAGGTTAAAGGACCTGAATGTAGTCCTCCAAAAAAGATATAAATGGCCAACAAGTGTGTAAAATATGTTCAGTATCACTAATTAGGGAATGCAAATCAAAGCCACAATGAGATATTACCTCATACTTGTTAGAATGGCTATTATCAAAAATAAAAGTGTTGACAAAGATGTGGAGAAATTGGAACCCTTGTATACTATTGGTAGGAATGTAAAAATGGTGCAGCTACTGTGGAAAACAGTATGGAGTTTCTTCGAAAAATTAAAACTCAGTTCTCCAAAATAGTGAAAATAAAAATCTCCAAAAGATATTTGTACTCCTGTATGCATTTCAGCATTATTCATGATAGTCAATCTGCAAAAATAACCTAAATGACCATCAACAGATGAGTTGACAAAAGGTAGTTTATACATTGGAATATTATTCAGCCTTAAAGAAGGAAACCCTGCCACATGGGACAACACAGGTGAACTTGAGGACATTAATCTAAATGAAATAATCCAGTCACAGAAGGTTAAATACTTTATGATTCCATTTATATGAGAAATCCTTAATAGTCAAACTTATAGAAACAGAGTAGAACAGTGGCTGCCAGGGGCAGGAAAGAAGAAGAAAAAAGGAATTGCTTTTCAGTGGGTATAAAGTGTCTATTACATAAAACAAATATCTGGAGATCTGTACAGTATAGGATCTATAGTCAACAAAACTATAGGATACTTAAAAATTTAAGAGGGCAGAGTTCATATTAAGTGTTGTTTCTACAGGTTAAAAGTATTTTTAAAAATTCTGGATACTCTTGAACAAGCAGATTGAAGGTATATAAATCAGCTTTCCTCACCTGAGTCCATGTGGCATAACACACAGGCTATGAGAAACAAAATTCTGAGGTAGAACATACCCACAAACTTAACTATCCCATCTCAAACATCTAGCCAAATCACCTAATCAAATATTAACTTGGTGTTTCTTGTATTTTAAATTTATCTAAGGAGTGCAAAAACAATTGGTAAATAAGTAAATGTCATCAAAAGCTTTTTTTCTTTCTGTGTCTGTGAGATGATGATATAAAGGTGCAACTGAAAAGTTTCAATGACCAGACACCAAGGCAAATTGTGTAAGAGGTCACTCAACTTAATTGTTATTAAAAAAATATAAAAAACCCATTTTGATACTAAAATGATAAAGCACTCAAATAAAAGTCAAACAAATTGAGACTAATTCTGTGCAAAGCACTAATCTTGTTGCCTGCCTAACTGGATACAAAGTCAATTGCATAGGCTGCAAAAAAAAAAAAAAAAAAGTTAGGGATTTGTACTATGTGTTTTTTATTGGGCTGAAAAACGAAGTGCCTTGAATTGATGTTATGAGACACACATATCAAAATTGAAAGACCTTCAGATTACCAAAAAACAGACAAGATTTTTCTATATTAGATCAAAGTATATATACACATATATACATTTTTAAGTCCATGTAGTGCTTGTGAAATAATATTATCTATTCTCTCTCAGAGATAATGGGCTTCCCATTAGAAGTAATTCTTGAAGTATCAATTGCTTGTGGATTCTTGGCGAAAATTAGTAATCTGAGGCAGCTTATGCCTTTATAAGCAATAATATACCAGCTATACAAAAATATTCACAGCCACTCTTTGTTCCCTGGGAATTTAGATGGTTAATCCCATATGATTAATAGTACTTGTTATGTATGGCAGAGAATGATTCCAAAACAAGAGAAATCACCAAGGAATAATAAGAGGGAGTTAAAAAGGAAGGGAACCTTGCTTTTCTGATGACAAGAGAGCTGTTGGCAATCTTGGCCAGTGGTTGCCAGTACCATGTCCTCTTTAAACCAAATACATGATAATTTTAAGAGCCTGACTACGGAAGATTTTATTCAACTGTGTGTTGTTTTGTATTTTTGTTGTTGTTTGTTTTTTAACACAATAATGATCACAATACAGATGACAGACTCCTTACTCTCGGTGTTGCTATAGCTTGTTCAGCTACTACCAGGCTATCTGTATGGGAATTACTAGAAGTAGTTTTAGGGGAGGAAACGGGGCCAAAAAACTCTTAGGTGTCATGGTTGCAGGCACAGAATTGCTACCTCTGTGCAATTGACATTGCACACACTCGGATCAGCAATATGCTCCTTTAACTACTTTATATTTGTGAGGAGATTTCCTTCCAGAAAATACAGGGGGCTGGGCATTATGTCAAGCTCTCAGCAACACCATGAGTGCTTCATTTACATGAAGACCCAAGGAGTGAGATAAAATAGGTCTCAGACTGGTAAATTAGAAACAATAACTCTGCAGGGCAAAACTGATTCCGTGCATTCAGGCAACAGGTTAAATTAATACCACAAACTCTTTTTGTGAAAGGTAAACTTCTCCTGGCTGAAGAGAACAGCAATAATTATTCAGAATTCCTGAAGTAGGCCAACCATTTGTCCAGAGGGCAAAGAAATCCTGCTTGACTGGCTTCCACTCGAAACCAGTGTCAAGTTCCTGACCTTATGAACTCCTCAGAACAATATTAGGTGGAAAAGGAGGAGCTGTTCTCTTTAGCTTCTCTCTCTCTCTTAATTAGAGCAAGCCATGTAGTTATGTTTGTATTGGCACTCATAGATTATTTCTCAGAGGGAATCATTATATTCGATAATAGACTTTCATTCTTTATAAGTTGGATGATATTTTTCTTACTTTTATGTTTTTTAAAGTGAAAATGTTCATTAAGCAAATCCTTTCCTTAAAATGAGTGGTGATTGTACACAAATATGTATGTTATTGTGGATGTGCCCTAGAAGTTTACTTTTAAGAAGACACTATTGTATTAGTGATCTATTGCCTTTTCTCTCTAAGTGTTTTCTGAGTGGGACTGATGACAGTTCAGTTTCTCCAGAACTGGAGAAAAGTGAGGAATTAAACTTGATCATCTAAAGTGGTGGCTCTTAATGTGTGAGATGTCACAGATCTCTGTGAAAATAAAAACTAGGAAGATACACTGTGAAGAAAAAAAAATTACATGCTCATAAAAAATTATATAGAATCTTGGGAATTTCAGCACTCCCTTAACATGCATCGATTGACCCTCACCACAAAGGTTATGAATATAAGTGGATATAAGTGGATACCCCTGGATAATACAGGGGTAGAAGGTCTTACCTCTATTCGATCAAGTTTTGGAAGACTTTGGATACCCCACCATACCTCAACCTATGGCTGAAGTCTTTGGGTGTTCCTACTGAGCTTCATTGCTCTGAACCCTGCCATCAAGAAATAACAGCCAGGTCATCAGTAGTAATGACTACATTCTTCATATGTGCTGGTTAGAAAGCAAATGCTCTACCCTATCTTTCTTTAAGTGTTGAGTTCTTAAAACTTCAACCACAAACAATGCATTGCAAAACTCACTTGGAACACTCAGGAGTTCACTGATGAGAAGACACACATGATTTCAAAACTGTCTCTAGCTGGGTGGTTTTGCTGTTGCCTCTGAAATGATTTGTCGATTCCAGCTTTGGTCTTAGGGAAAACTTAGCCACATCTGATACTTTCTTCATAATAAGCAGCTTGGATAATACTCCTAGCCCTGAATTCAAAGATTAAAAGTATCTGGAAAATGAACTAACTTCTCCCTCCTTGAGACATTCCCTCCAGGGCAGGCCGAAGGTATACTGGGAAAAGCAGAAAAGGAAAGCTTATCATTTTTCTATCCATAGTATCCTGGGGTGTCAATTCAGCAGCTTCACAAGAACTACACCTGCTTTTAAAAAAGAGAGCAAGAAAGAGAAAAGAGCTTGAAAGTGTTGTACCATTAGCTATTCTGATTCTAGTCCATGCCAGGAAGCAAAGGTTCTTATTATACCATGTTCTATTTTTGATCTAATCCCTATCAACAGCCTGAAGTCTCAGCATGGTAATGCTGAGAAAATTCTTTGATGATAATTGGAAACTGCACTGCCTTGCCCCTTAAGTTATACATACTGACTGTCACTAGGAGTGTCATTTGGGCTATAAGGAGCCAAAGATAGGAAAAGTGGGCATCTGAAGTCAATGTGGAGGGTCCTGTAGCAAGTCAGAGCCTCTTGTGAGAGTTCCCCATTGGTGAGGTGGGTGATACCGAATGAAGAGCATGTGTTTCCCTACCCTGATATTTCAGAGCCTCGAGACAGCCTGGTGTATACATCCTTCAAATACCCAGGCAGCACTACCTTTATTTTCTGCACAGAAGATATGATGTGGGAAGAAAAGTCACACTACACAGCAGTTATTGAAAACAGTTAAATATAACACCGGGCGTGAAGACCTCGTACCTTCTTGTCGTGATAAAGGTTGTAACAAGAACAGGAAATGGAACAGCACAAATCCGTTTGCATGATAATCATCTCATGAATGTAAAGAGCATAGGAAATGGAACAAATGTAACCCATTCCATTACCACCTTCAAACGGTAACCTCCTTGTCCTAGTCACATGCCCTACTTATGTTCCTGAGTAAAGCACAAAGGAAATCAAAAGGCTGACTGACCCCGAGGGACCAAACAGCCCTCACTTGTTGGTGTATGCATGTATCATTCCTCCTCTGGACTCTGTTGCACTAGATGATTCCTTACAATTGATTCCCTAATTTTGACCTGAATAAGCAGCCAGATGTGGGAGAAACCAAGCGATTTAAAAACCAGAGCCATTTGGGAACAGGGCGCTCTCCTTACCACAGTTTCTCAGGGATGAGGAAACCCTGACCTTCCCCTACATAGGAGACTAGGAGCTCTGGATAAAGAAGGTGGCTGAATGCCTCTTCCTTGTTGGCCTCAGAGCTTCCTCAGCTTAGTAAGGAAAATGCCTCCCCATGTGTCCTCTCTGTCCTGCCTAAAGAGATTGCAGCTTGATTAGGGCTCATGTAAAAGGACAAAGGAAGGTCTCAAAAACACAAATAAGCCACAACTGGTTGAGGTCAATCAGGCCAGGGCAGAGTTGGTGCTGTTATCCTCCTTTCACCTAGCCAAGTTTTCCTGGAGGATCGGTTTCCTTTGGAAAGCTCTTTAAGTAACACTATGTAAAATTTATAATAAATCATTTTATCCCAAGATGACTGCTTCAGATCTGAAAGGGAGTAGTGAGAAATGATGGCTGAATTTATCAAGTACTAGAGGAGATGAAAGCCAGACTGCCTGGGGTACTGTGCCCATACCCTGCCTCAAACAAATGTCACTTACTCTGCTCAGCTGGCTAATAACTTCTTACAGGCATCCAAGGAACTGTACTACACATTTTCTTCCCCTGGGGTTTTGTTCAGGCAAGCAAGCCTGACTATGCATTTCAGGCATCCTCGATGCCTATCCCTTCCAGATGATAGCCCGATTACCACATGGCCCTGGTTGGTTAATAAGGAATGTGTCAGTGTTCCTTACCCTGGTTATCTGTCAACGGTTAAGTGATATTGAGAGATTCCAAGCTACTTCACGTCTTAAGAAAGCGATTGGTGGCCTCCTTATCAGATGCTGTGAAAAAGTTTTTCTGTGAGACACATCCGTTTCCGAAGTATCCCATCTTGATTCCCAAAACAGATGACAGTGGAATTATCTTTACAAAGTAAAGAATGAAGCCCTAAGTTTCAAATGGCCTAGAATTAAAGTAGGTTATAAGCAGTAAAAAATAATCATTTGGGGGCAATCGTATGTAAAAAATATATATATATCATATTGGAAAACTGGCTACATAGCCTCTCTACTGCATTCCTAGGGAGTTTTAACTGATTGTATAGGATTGTGGTCAATCAGAACAATGGGTCTGTTTTGCTTATTTTAAAACATTCTACAATAATCTTTTAAAAAGTGAAATGATTGGTATAATAAGAATGTAGGTCAAATTATTAAATCTGATCCACATCCTCTAAATTTCTATTTTACTGTTTTTATCCTTGTCTTTTTCTTTTGTTTTTTTTTTTTTTAAGATTTTTATTTATTTATTCATGAGAGACAGAGAGAGGAGGCAGAGACACAGGCAGAGGGAGAAGCAGGCTCATTCAGGGAGCCTGACGCGGGACTCGATCCTGGGTCTCCAGGATCAGGTCCTGGGCTGGAGGTGGCACTAGACAGCTGAGCCATCCTGGCTGCCCCTATCCTTGTCTTTTTCATTCCTAAATGACCAGCTTATATGTATAGCTTTGCAGCACAACTATTTCTTTGCAGTCTTTCACTATTCTACGGAAGATACTGTGGTTGTTTAGAAAGAAAACTAAAGTGAGAGCAGAATAAGGAGGCAAATCTCACTAGCTGGGTAGCCTGGGGATTATCCCTTGGCATTTCTAAGCCTCAGTTCTCTCATTTGTAAAGTCAAGAAATGGAGGGGATCCCTGGGTGGCTCAGCAGTTTAGCGCCTGCCTTTGATCCAGGATGTGATCCTAGGATCTAGTCCCAACATCAGGCTCCCTGCATGGAGCCTGCTTCTCTCACTGCCGGTGTCTCTGCCTCTCTCTCTCTCTGTCTCTCATGAATAAATAAAATATTTAAAAAAATGGGTCTACTCAATATCCAAGGTCGTTTTTAGCTCTGAAATCTAAGTAAGACACATTAGGCTTTTATGAAATCGAAGTCCATGACATGGACATCACCCATATTATTTGTTAATATTGTGTGGATTTTTGATGAACATCACATTGTCTTTTTTTCTATTTTTTTTTTTTAGGAAGACATTATCTTCTCTCATTAAAGCTCTGTGTCTCCAATTTCTTGCATATAGTTCTTTATCTTTACAGGCGAGAGGTACTTAGTTGCCATCAGTGTGTATTTGTTTGCTCAGTGTCTATTTTTAAAGAATAAATACATAAGAATAGGAAAGAAAATTTTGGAATTATATGGAAAGTTTGCAAAGCATAAAATGGACCTATGATGGAGACAAGGAGGAGAGTGGTTTTGTTTTGTTTTTGTTGTTTTTTTGTTTGTTTGTTTGTTTTTGTAGTTAGGACACTGCATGTAAAATCTGCAAAGTAAGGGAATTACATTTTTAGGAACTATGATTGGCTGAATGAATGAAAAAGTTTGTATTCGTGAACCTCTGAATTACATTTGGCGAGAGGGAGACTTTGCTAAATCATCGGGACCCATTTTATATCAAAGAATAATAAACTGGGGCACCCAGGTGGCTCAGTGGTTGAGCATCTGCCTTGGGCTCAGGTCGTGATCCTGGAGTCCCAGGATGGAGTCCCACATCGGGGTTCCCCACAGGGAGCCTGCTTCTCCCTCTGCGTGTGTCTCTGCCTCTCTCTGTGTGTCTCTCATGAATAAATAAATTAAAAAAATAATAAACCATTCTCTGGCTTCATAATTAAAGAATATTAGAAATAATTTTGCAATTCCGAAGCATGAACTGCAACCACCTTTCCTACTATAGACTAATGCCATCTATACATAATCTTGAAATACTCCTAATTAGAGCTATCCAACTGCCAGGCTGCCACTATTCTCTGCCATCTGCTCTGTTCCAGCACTCTCTTGGGTAACCCAAGTCTGTTTCAAAGGCTTTCACGCTGAGGAACCAGAGATAAGAATTGTCTTAAGCTTGCACAGACTAAATACTGGCCACAGCAAGGTGCCATTTCCCACCCCAGAAGCGATATCAACTGAAAAGGGAACTTTCTTTGATCTTATCCAAGGATTTCATGCCATTAAAATTACTCCATTTTTGCAGTCTATTTCCCAATTCTACAGTCATCTTGGTTGGTTTATTTGAACACTTGAGGTTGCCTTATTTCAAATTACTTCTCACCTAGACAAATTAACCAGGAATTCAAAGCACTTCTCTTGTGGTGTGCAACGGATATAGAGACTGCCTTGTGTGCAAAGACAAACTGGTAACAAGATGTCATCTCTATTAGTGGCTTGTGACTAACATGCCTCTCTATGAATTGAGTTGATATCTTCTAATAAGACTTTAGACTTATAATTTTATCCTAAGTTGGTCTCTGGTGCCAAGATGCCTTTGACTATACTAATAAGCTGGTGATCAAGCAGATCTGACTTTATTACCAAAGATTAAGAAGGCTATGAAGAAAGTAAACCAAATATTACAAGCTATAATGCTACCACGTAGTACAGAAATAGCAACAAAAAGGATAACCTCCCCCCGCCAAAACCATAAAAAGCAATTCTCCCAAGGATTGTATTTCAGTGCCCCACTTGCCAAAGATAATCAGAACCCAGATGAGAAATGCCCCTACTACAACATAGGATAACAAAATATAGTACACACGATAATGCGGAGTATCATATTCTCTACATTTGGTAACCCATACCAGTCTGTTCAAAAGATAGGAGACCAAATTAATGCAAGTTGTGGTGATGATCAGAGAGTTGTAGACCAATAGAAGAAGGTCAGTGTTTGCCATCTTGACTATGGATCTATGTACCTGGTCATAGGTCAACATAGGTAATATTTATGACCCACATACAACATGTCTAAGTGTTTATTGCTTATAGCCATGCATTTGAGCTGTGGGGAGAAGCCTAAAGCATATGTATTATGGGGAAGTCTGTATGTTTGAGATAACCTGATAAAAGTCAAATTAAATACGTGTGATTATATTCACATGTTTGTAGCCTATCTCAGCTCCATTTAGGTAGGGTAAAAAGGTGCATTGGTTTAATTGCAACCAAGTGAGCAATGTTATCTCTGAAAATGGCCCAGAGGCTCCATTTGCCTTTACTAAGATGAGAAAAGCTTAGTGGTTTTTGAGCTGACTATTGAAGGAAGTTTAGAAATGCATATAGTTGAGGATGTGGCTAAAGGAGAAACAGGGAGAAATAGAGCAGTTGCTAGGTATGGCAATAGGAATGTTGATAGATGATCTGAAAATCCAATTCAGGTACTTGAAGGATTTTCAGAGAATTACAGGATTCCAGCAATGGAAACCAGTTAGTAGCATTTAGATGAACATATCTACAGAGAAGAGGATCTTGAATATGAATGGTGAAAAAAAAAAAAAAACAGTAGGTAAGCCCCAAATCGGTATAAAATAACAAAATATAGTACATACAATAATTCTGATGTTATGAGGGAATGGAATTTACTGAAACCTGACATCTCTGAATATTCTGGGACCAGGAAAGACTGCTGCTAGGGGTCAAAGGCTGGCTCTGTCTACAGTTAACTAAATGAAGCATTCTTCCCTTCTTTTTCTTCTTCTCCCCTACACATTTGGGAACAGATTTTATTCTGATTTTTGAAAAGTAAAGTATGACAAACAAAATAATGATATGGAATATATCCTATTTTTTTCTGATTCAAGAGGAACTTCAATTTCTTGCAATGCCTCTTATTATTAAAAACTATAACAGATGAGGAGGGAGACTACAGAATAATGATTAGGCATCTTCAGTGTTGGGTACCAGGCAAGGGGCTTTACATATATCTTCCTATATATTTAGTTGTTATTGTTCCTATATAGATATTCTAGTTCATTCCTTTCTGTTTTGAATAAATACTGCATATTATATATATAATATTCATCCACTTATTGAAGGAATGATTTAGGACAAAACCCAGTGTGAAATGGCAGGGACATGAGGATGGAGGTCTTAAGAAAAATTATGAAATCTAGGGATTTTTTTTTGTACAAGTTCATCATTAAGCTCTATAAGTAGATATCTGACTAGCAATGTTATTGAATAACAACAAAAAAAGAAAGGACTTAACAAAAGAAGAGCCTCATACTGTTGTAACTAGAAAGTTCTAGTTACAACATACACGGTTGGATTTTAGAAGAAATAAAGTTCTAGTAAACATACACGGTTGGATTTTAGAAGAAATATTAGAACAGAAAAGCTCGTATTTTGAATCATTTGCTACAGTTCTAAGACATTACTGCAATTTTTATCTAATACTATTTCCATGGGGGTGATAAGCAAATATTGTGGACGATTAGGAATCTTGAGCAATTTTAGCATAGATGTAAGATAATCTTAAGACTCATATTTCTGTACGTAACTGGAAAAACTAGGTCTTTATCTTAAGATATCTTGAATGGAAGATTCACTAGTTATAAAGGAATTTCGAGTCCACAAACACATATTAAGTGTGTAGGTCACTATGCACATTCCCAAAGGTGCATCAAATTGAAAACTCGAAAATGCATTTTCTTTAAGATGCTTTGCATTAAGATTAAAGATTGTTACCCCAGAAGAGAAATGCCAGTGTACTAATTACCCTTTTTTCTAGCCCTTTACGTGGGATCTGTTTATGCAGCATCTAGAATTAGATAAGACAGTAATTCCAAGTTGTGCTAAGTGAGTAAGAAATGTTTGCTATTTTTCAAATTAAATTTGAGCTACATTTGCCAAACACTGTCAGGTATTGTAGCTGAAAAAAAAAAAGAAAAAAAGAATATATCAATTTCTGCCCAATATTACATTCTGTCTTCAGTGATAGAGCAAACTGAATTAGAATTTCTAAGATTGCTAAGTGAAATTATTTTAAAAAAGGATAAGAAAAAACCTAGTCTCTATGTATGTGGTGTTCTGGTATTTTACTATTTGTAGAGCAGGGTTTTGTATCATTTTGCTTTTAAAGCTTTTATTTATTTATTTGACAGAGAATGAGGAAGAGAGAGCACAAGCAGGCAGAGAGGCAGACAGAGGGAGATGGGAGAAGCAGGTACCCCCGCTGAGCTGAGAGCCCAACTGTGGGGCTGGACCCAGGGTCCTGGGATCACAACCAGCGCTGAAGGCAGATGCCTAACCGCCTGAGGCACCCAGGCGCCCCTGTAGAGCAGGTTTTATACACTGCCTGTCATTTAAATAACAGAATCCATAAGACGGTAATAAGTGTGTAAGCTGGAAGTTCCCTGAAAGGAGGGCTGCAGAGAAATAGGTGTTTACAGAAATATTCTATATTATGTATTACAATCAGTGGGGAAAAAAAACATATGGAAACTTTGTAGTTATTTCTGGAAACATCAAATGATATACTGTTGAGAATTTCAGGGCATATTTCTGCAACCAATATAATGCAGACAAAAATAAAACCCGAAGTTGAGAATACGCAAGACTACAAATGGTATCTGAAACAGGAAAATGGCTCTCCAGAAAATTTCTGAAAAATCTGATCAAGCATTATTAATGCTTAGCAGTTGGATGAAAAGTCCTTTAAGTTTTTCTTTACTATAAAGCATCTTATTACCTTTTCAATGATATTTCCCATAGTGCCTTCAAGTTTAATTGAGCTTAAATATACCATATGTAAGCATATAATTCATGATTTGGAAATGCAGGGAAGCAGAAGTTCACAAATTGTGGAGAGAATAGAATATCAGTTGGCATTTAGATGAAATGTTTTCCCTCGGTGTACTTTCAAATCCATTACCTTGTTTTATTTTAACAACATTCCTAGGATATGGGTAATTTGGCCTTTAGAATTATTCACATTTTACTGTGGGAAATGAGCTTGCTACCTGCCCAAGGAGAGTAATACAGAATTTGTATTCAGACTACAACTCTTATCACCTTCACGTTCTTTCCGGTAAGGCTTCCTGCCTTTTGAGAAGTGGAAGCAGGGTGGACTTCAACCAAAATTTGGCAATGACCCTGAAAAGAAGAAATTATTTTAAAAAGAGAGACAAGTGATTTGACAAGTGAAGATCATGCAGTTTCATAATCTTTTGGGTTGGTTTGATCAGCATTTGTAATCTTACCCCCCTCACTGATGCTTTAGAGAAATAACATTTTCTCTTACAGTATTTTTAATACATATTATATGCTTTCAAAAGTATTCTTTTTTTTAAAGTATTCTTTATCACATATGTCAAAAAGAAGCTTTAAAATATTTGAGTTGTGATGGATTATGATACAATCCTGACCCTTACCTCTGTTCTTTTTCCCTAAAATTACCATTTTTATCACTTTCAACCTGGAGGCGTATAACATGTGATAAAATGAGGTGGCTATATTTATAATATCTCCTATGTCCTTCTTAGAAATATTGCCAGTGTATGCCATGACTTTTGTGTGGCTGTGTCATGTGAATTTATACTACTCTTTCTTAAAAAGCAATGACCATAATGCCAGTTAAGACAGATACTATTGTAAAAGAGTTATTTTTCTAGGAATTTTCCAAAGGTCATCTTAGTTTTTATTTCTATAGAGGAAATAAATAGCTTGTTCATAAAAAAATAATAACCTAAAAAATTAGTGAGGCAAGGGCACCTGGCTGGCTCAATGAGAAGAGCATGTGACTCTTGATCCAAGGGCTATAAGTATGAGCCCCACGTTGAGTGTAGAGATTACTAAAAATATATATGTCAACTTACACTACTGCACTACCAATTTTTTTTTATCTTACCAATTTTTAAGAGAGATGCTGTATGGGCATATAAGCTCCTCTAGTGAGAGTTATACTAAAATTTCAATTGGCCACGCTTTTGATTTGTTTCTAAAATGTCAATTCCTTGTTTAAGTTTGGAAAATTATTGCTACTTAAATTGTTCAAACAAACAAAAACCCTCCTTCACCAGTTACTAAGTTACTAAATTTTTCTAAATTTTAAAGTAACCCAGGTAAGTTAAAACTAAGCTAAACATAAAGACAATGAACTTTATAGTTGAGGTTCTAAATCTCCTTTCAAAATTATTTTCCATAGCAAGATTTTAAGTACTTGAAGTGTTAGGGGTGGTGACATCTTATATTTTTGTCACCCCTCCAATATCATCTATTACAATTCCAGACCAGTAACAGAAGTTCTACAAATGTCTGATTGTTTAAAAAACAAATGCTTGTATCCTTTACCTCTTCCTTGCCTTCTTAATGGTTTATTTTTGCCAATGCACACTGATGGGAAGTTATTTCAGTGTTTGCCAATTAAAACATTTAAAAATTAAACATTGAGTTTAATGGAAGGAATATGCTAGAACTGGCCAATAAGAATAAGTGATTAATTCTGAAATAATGAAAGGGTGCAGCAGGAGCAGCAACAGTCAATGTTATGCTTGCAAGGAAATGATGAGTGGGAAATCTGTGACACCTGACTAAAAATCAATGCTTCTAGAAGGTGATATAATAGCTTTAAGCTGGAAAAAAATAAGTACAGGGAAAATGAAAGCTGACACGGTAAAACTGCACAGAAAGAAGTGGGTAGAATAATGACAATGTCAAGCAAGTAATGGATTTAATGAGGCATAACGCGATGGCACTAAAGATCTCATGTCTTCTAAAACAACTAGTTAATTTAGCTGACTAATTTGCTTACTCACCTTTTCTACTTAATCTCTTAGGAACACTGTGGTGGTCCCCTTCTATTACACTTTGTATCATTTCACAGAGAATCCTCAAAATAACAGTTAATACTAGAAAGATACCCTTGGGGAAAAAAAAGAAGGAGGTGTTAAAAATAAGGCCTTTAACTTATTTATTAAAATAACCATCTAACTCCTAAACAAATCCCAAAGTTATTTTTCTGTGTGAGAAAATACAAATCCCAAAGTTATTTTTCTGTGTGAGAAAATACAAATCCCAAAGTTATTTTTCTGTGTGAGAAAATACAAATGAAATGCAGCTCTGTTTTTCTGGTTCCAAAAGAAGAACACATTAACATGTGGTAATTTGCACTTTATTTTGTTTTTGTTTTTTTTTTTTTTTTAAGAGAAAGGAAGCTTAATATCTAATGCAGATCTTTCAAGGTCTGCATGTGTGCTGTATTTTCTTTACATTAAATTATTCCCAAACTCCTGTTTTGGTTGGAAGTAGACTTGTCAGTAGCTTCCTTCATGTTACTCTGACTTAGAAATTAGGAAACGTGTGTAGAAGTGACTAAGAGAGAACACTAATTGAAAGGGTTTCCAAAGGCTTTTGGACTCTGCCAAGCAAACTCCTTAAAACTGCAGAAGAAGTCCATTGTTTTCAAGGTAGCAGTCAGTGTCTTTCTCTGAAGCTGATTTAACTTGGCTAGAGGATAAGCATCTCTATTAGTGAGTTTAAAGGGTCTCAAAATACAAGAGATGTTTTATCTTGGATAAGCTGATAATTTGTCCTACTTAAGCAAGTCATGCAAATTTCCCTGCAAAACTCTGTGCTCATTAGCTCGTAATTAGGGTAATAAATCTGGAATCACCAAACAGATCAGTGAAAACATCATAGTGTTAATGTGAGCATGAGCTTATCCTGTAGGAACCAGTGGAGAGTTTGCAGAAATCTATTCAAATTCTGAATGCAACACTCCATGTAATTATCATAAATTTAACCCCCAGGAAGAAGAGCAGGAGACAAAGGCCAGAGGAGGGCCATGAAGAGACTTTAAGTCCATGTGAAAACTGGAACTTCTAAATGCATTTCTTAATATAGAGAATTCTGATAATTCATAAATACGTTTCAGAACTATCTTTCACGCAGATTTTCATACATGAACATTTTTTTGTGTGTGAGCTTTTGCCATGCTGCTGGGGGAAACCAGTGGCCTGGAGATACTAGCAATTAGTCAGAATTCACATAGTGAGTCAAAATACTATGTCAAGAAGAAAGCCCAGTACAGGATTCTGCAAAGCAGAAAGCCCACACTCCACGCTTCGTATACAGAATTCTGGGGTGGACAGACAACTACTCTAGAGATGAGAAAGAACTGAGAAGTCTCAGGAAATTAAGCAGTTCTGCTTTCTTTTTCTCTTAACACAAAAAATGTTAATTCTACGCAGCTTATTTGTACACCTATAATATACCTTTTGTTCTGCATTATTTGCAAATTGTTGACAAATTGTTGCAAATATGTCCCCTCCTCCCTTAAAGCTCATATTAACTGATGCCCGTCTAAGTCATGCTTACACCTGCTATGTATTTTCTGTTCCTATCTGAGCTCCACCCAACTCGTTCATTTTCCTCATCATTCAAAATTCAGAAAAAGTTGATTCACGTCAGTACCACCCCATGCAGACTGACTAAAACTAACTTCAACGTTAGGGTAAAAACATGTCTTCTCTGTAGAAGACAGAATTGCCCTTAGACTCCTCACACATGTATTTGTCCTAATCCATGTGATGCTTAAGTTTAACTCAATTTCTTTGTGCTTGACATTACTACTGGGAAAGGTGGTATGTTAGACTCTGCATCTTTCTGGTCTTAACTGAGGACACAGGATGGACTCTCCAGTGATATATACACTGCAAACAAGTTCTTTCCCCTGAACTGGAAACTCTTCTTCAGTTATCCATTTGGGTCTGTTTGGGGAATAATATGCAGAATTTTCACCAAGATGGAACTATTAGCAATTTAGAAAACTAGAAACACATGTCCTCTCTTTGAAGAGACGACAACAACAAAAAAGCCAAATAAGCAACTATGACCTCTATTTATATTTTATCCCTAGAAAGTAAGCTCCTGGAGGGAAGACCACAGTGGAACTTTAGTGTATGCTAATGGATGAACAGAAAGATACTCATCGTGTAACATTAGCTGAAAGACCACATCTGCAGGGTGGGCACAGAAGTATTTTTTATTTCTGGTTTAATTCCTTAGAGGTCGCTGGTAGTCTGGCTGCAATTTATTTGTTTGTTTATTTATTTAGCTGCAATTTAAAATACTTAGAACAGTATATATGGGTATGAGAACTAAATCCATCCTCATTGATGAGTTGGGTTGGAACTTGAATTCTCCTCCAGTGGCAACCTTGAATGAAATAAATTTAAATACTGCTTTGTTTGTTTCCCCTTCATCAGAGATGAAACTACTCTCCTCCAAGAGCATTAAGCACTAATTTACATTTTACCAATATATTCCTACTGTGCTTCTTGGCCTTTTGGTCAAGGTCAAAAATTGCTGCCAAATGTATTCATCCATGGCCTAGAAGTCTCTAGACTAACAACTGTCAGTTTTTCAAACTGGCTGAAGTACCCTGCCACCTTCCAAAATACAACTGCAAGCAGCTCCTCTGCCAGCAGAGCCACAGGCACCGTCCAGTGGTAAAGAGTGTACATCTAAATTGATATTTAACTAAACTGGAGGTGAAGGAGGGCAAAAATATTTTTTTCAGAGCTGACATAATGGAAAAGAACCACCTTTAAATGCTTTTAAATACTAAAGGCTAAATCATATACCTGAAAGTATAAAGGGGATGGAAGCGGTTTAGAATATTTGGAGGCTGCTAGGTTATAATGTCAGCACTGTTGCTTGAACATACTGAGGGGCTAAATCCTGAAGGTAGAGCCTCCTGTTCTCCAAGCACCCCCATCTCAAGGGTTCTTGCCAGTAGACTGTTGTAGGACTTATTGTATATCATAAAATGGAGAACATATTGAGACCTTTTCTCCAAATTTAGGTGCTTCATATTTATTGTTGGGAACCTGGACTCTGCAGTGAAGAATAATCCCTGGGCTTCTTAGGGATTCCATCAGTGACTCCTCTTATTATTTAAGACCAAAAATACTAAATTTGTGGAATCTTTTTAGTTCAGTAAACAAAAATAATTAAGGACACAACCTTTGTCTTTAAATCTCATCCCCAGTTTTATCCTTTTCTCTTTCTGGGATCCTCAACTAAAAAGTCTCTGTCCCTTCTTCTCTCCCTTACACTTTTCTGTGAGCTGTGCTCCTGTCCCTGTGCTACTTTCTTCTAAGGTTTTGCATTTAAACACTTGCATCCAACTCTGGAACATCAAGCTTTGTCCCTAGGACATTTCAGTTATTATACTATGTTTTACTTAAGAGATAGGGTCTGAGAATAAACTTCCTTCTTTACATTTATGATGGACGAAGTGGCAGGATTCTGTGCTCATCACCATGCTCTTTTTCACACTGGGGGTAATGCAGAGGCTGTTGCACACCCGTTTCCAGGAGGTATAGATACTAATGGGACTTAAGGGTAGCTTGATATTTTTCTAGTCAAAACTGGGACACAGAACTCCTGGTGAACAAGCAGGAGTTTATTCTGCTTTAAAACAGGGCTCCCCTCTTCTCTCTGTCAGTGCCCATCGTCCTTCAGATACAGAAGCAGCTGGGGACCAATGCATATGTGGAATATGCATTGGTCCTACAAGGGTAGCAGTGCACAGGTCATGAGCCAGTGCAAGGGAGAACCATTTTCCTTTTCATTTAGAGCGGTTTGGAAAAATGTATAAGCCACTTAAAAAAATTCAACATTGAGTATAGCTTCATTTGGTCTTTTGTAAGAATAAGTAGACTCACTCAACTTAGATTACCCATTTAACGTCAGTGCAAAAAACTGGAGCCACTTCTTAATTACTAACATGTTGAGATTTGTCATAATGCAGGGTGGTTTTCTAATGGCATCCTGAAAACAGGTCCTCTATCACAAGGAAAAGTCAGGAAGATTACAAAACTGAGTTAGGAGTTGTTCATCACTGACCTGGAATCTGATCCTCTTTAAGACATTCAGAACAATTAATGTCAGAATTTCTATGAAGGGAGAATTAATTCCTTTGGAAGTGAGGACAGAGAGTTTCAAACTTGAGTCATATGAGAAGACTAGGAATTGACGACGTGAGCCCAATACTTAATTTTTAACATGAGGGCAAATGTCAAAATTATCTCATTCAACCTCCCAGATTTCACAAAGAACCAGCTCAGTTACATAACTTTTCAAGGCAGTTAGTGGCAAAAGCTTGGGAGTCAGACTCCTTCAGTTGGATAACTGGCTCCAGTATTTTCCAGTTGTGGGGCATCAAGCAAGTTACTTTACCTCTCTTTGCCATAGTTTTACGTCTATAGAATTGGGGTGCTTTTGTACTACTACTTCATAAAGTTGTTGCAAGGAATAAATGAATTCTACTCATACACATAAACCTCTCAAACCCATACTTGTCACTGATCTGCCCTCAACAAATGACAACTTCTTTAACTCTCCTTCAAAGTGAGGCATTTTAATTTTCCTCCATGACTTTTAGACTAATATAAAGAATAGCAAGATATCTTCCATTTTCAATATTTCTGAAAGAAGTAGCATCCCTGTGAATTTTAGAATTAAAATACGTTTTCATTCTTGTTTGAAGTTTATGTGGGTCTTTAACATGAACTTAGGCCAGACTTGAAAAGCTGTAGTAACTCAACATGTTGGACAAGCATTTCAGGCCTGGCTAAGCCTTGAGGAATGGGAAAAAAAGGAAGTAGAAAAGCCTTCCCCATTCAGAGATAATACTTCCCCACCCTCTCATAACTCAGATCTGTACTTTGAAGAGGAGAGGGATTAAAGGAAAGATAAGAAAAATAAGAGTTCTCTTGCAATTCTGCCTTTCTGAGAATTTTGCTTTCCACGAATGTCGTCTTTTCTCTCTCTAGCTCTCCGCCTATCATTCAAAACCAAAATCTTCATGAAAATATCCCAAGATACCCAGCCCACAGTCACCTCTTACTCTCATTAAAGTTCTGACATTTATTGTCATTCCCTTCACTTGCATATTATTTCCAAGCCACACTCTGAAAACTACTCTGCTGTTTTATTAATATTGGGTTATTACTTTTCCTGTGTTAATGTTTTGCTTCCCAAATAGATTACAAGGAACTTGAAGTTTCTGGAAGGTGACTTTTTCTTTTTTAATTAGCTGACCAAAGAAAAGGAAAGGTAATAAAGAAAAAGAAATGCAAACATTGAAACTCAGAGGAATTTGCCAGAACAACTCAAATATCAGCTTTGCTCCATAAGCCCCACCCCAAAACTAAGCAGGACTGAAATGTCCAAAGCAAAGCCATAACAAAGCTCAGTAAATATTTAGCTTGTCTCGGACTATTGCAATAGATTCCTAACTAATCTTCTTGCCTCCAATCTCTCCTGTCCAATCCATTCTCCACACAACTGCTCAAACGATCTTATTTTAAGGTACTCAATAATCAGTTAATTGAATTCATTAAGCATATATTTTGTGCAAGGAAAAAGCTACCTTGGTGATCCAAGCAATTATATCAATGTTATGCTGTAAGTGAAAAGGTAAAACTTTGGCAATTTAAAGTATAAGAAACTCAACTTAGAAGACAAGGTTTTAGGGTGCCTGGGTGTCTCAGTCTAAGTGTCTGACTCCTGATCTCAGCTACGGTCTTATTCTCACAGTTGTAAGTTCAAGCCCTGCACTGGGCTCCATGCTGGACATGGAGCCTACAAAAGAAAGGAAGGAAGGAAAGAAGGGAGGAAGGAAAACAAAGTTTTAGTCCAATGTACGCATTATTTCTAAATTCATAAGGATGACTGCAAACTAGAGCTTGTTGTTTATTGGTCTCTCCGGAAATGTGGCAAAATAATTTTTTATCTACACTATATACAACATGTAGTTTGATCATTAATGGTCTTACGGAATAATACTGAGGTTAGAAACTATAATTCAGGAAATATTCTACATTACATAGCTTCATTTAATCAATCAACAAGTGGATATTCAGTACCTACGACATTCCACATTCCAGGACTGATAAAATACAACAGAAGTAAATCAAATACTGGCCTGTTATGAGAACCTTGATTTTTTTGTTATCAATGACAAAATTTATGCTTACAGGTAAAGTCCTACCTTTTCAATCAGTCAGGGTCCAAGCAGGAAACAGATGGCACATTCAAATTAGGAAAGCTTGAGAACAGCACAACATCCCTTTTATGATCTGGGTGGAAGGAAACCTTAGGGCCAGTGTGGTGCACCAGTATCAAAGCAGATTGTGCACAATACTCAGGTCTGCAGAGGCAGCGGAGAAAGAGAGTTACTAGGGATTCTGGAGACAAAAGATGCTTGTGAAGAAGTAGCTGGACAGAGCTGAAACCTTTGAAATCCATGGCACTGAGTCTCCAGCACCATTCCACTTTGAGATCCCCCCTGCCACCACTCGCCAGCACTCCCTCTTATGCTTGCCCAAAAGTCAGAGTGAGAAGGCTCACTGATGGCATCCACACACCTCAGCCACCCAGGCCACGGAGCTGCAGAGGATGGAGCATAGATCCAGAGGTGACGCTATTCAGTGCCTCCTTAAAACTTTATCATAAGCATCTCTGCAGTCTGTGTATGTTGGTTGAACAGTGCAAACCATTGATGAATGAATGATTTGCACTGCATTTGGAAAAAAACACAATAATATTCTAAGATTCCTAAGGCAAGGTGTTAGAAAAGCTGTCAATGATGTTCATAGAAAATCGGAAAGTAACGAAGCAAGAAGAAAAAGACGGATTTGAACTTGACTTGGCTGCGTAAAACACTACTAATTTCTGCCATATATATTAATTATTTACCATTTATTTACCATTTATGCCTAATGACCATGTAGCACTGTAATGTATATCATTAAATGTGTCAAATTCGTAAAACTACCTTTGCAATGTTAACTTTACACAATTAGTTCAGTTCAAGTTAGGACAGTTTTTGTAGGTTTTGACTCATGCAGGATTTAACTCAAAATATGTGCTTCAGTGGTAGTCCATCCAATCATGTGATTTCCAAAGACCCAGCAAATTGGGGGAAAAAAAAATTGTGGCAGATCTTCTAGCAGTGATATGACTTGACTTAATGGTGCTTAGAGCCAAACCCAAAGCCCAGGATTGGGTTATCAACTAATTCCAGCCATGATATAGAGCAGGGAAAAGCTCATGCCAGACCCTTTATAGCTCTTAAGTCATAGGACTCAGTATGCAGGGAACTGCCACCAGCGGGATCAGATGGGCAAGGGGTGTGCTAATTTTAGCAAATGTATCCTGATCACCAAGACCACATTCCATTTTTATACTTGAACTAATTCCTGATTGTGCCTTAAAACTGGAGACAAGCTGACCTGCCCTTAAACACCAATGATTAAGGTTATGATGTGTTAGTTCCCCATATTTGCACTTCCAGTAAAGATTCGTTACTGAGTGTGTATGCATTTGTTCTAAGCATTTATCATTTAAAAAAAATGTTTCTTTTGCCTTGATAAATGGAGAATACATTGAGTGAACAAATTCTAGATCCTTTAAATTGCCAGAGAATGCCTGATATACACTACAAGTTGTTCTAAAAAGGCACAGTTTAATTCTATCAAAAAGCTGTAATTCAGCAGTGGGCTTGCTACTATAATTAGAGTAGGTTCAAGGTACGATGTGGTATGCATTTAAAGAATTAACTTGCTTTAAAGAAATATTGCTTTCATCCCAGTGGATAGTTGAGTTACTTTGCATCACTTCTGGATAAGGATCTGTACTCAGAAATTCAAAAGTTTGCACATCTGTTGGAACATGGGCCATATTCCATGGACTTCCAACACATCAAGATCTTCACGGATTCTACTCCTCTGTGGGGATCAGTTTTCTAGACTCATGAGACCTCTCAAAGTCACTGTCTCCTCATTGCAGGCCTTCAGTTGTGATAAGGGGAAGAGAATGGTTGTATTAAGTCCCAGCTTGTACCAAGAAAGAAAGCAACATGGTGACATGGAGAAAGGGCAGTTTTTTGCATTTTTACTTCACCCTTGCATGCCGATGTGTTATTTTACCTTTAGACAGTTTACCACTCTTGTGCAGAGAGGACTGCTACATCGTCACTTCAGTTCCAACAGGCATTAATTAACCATCCATGGTAAACAAATGATGAAAATAAGACCGCTTGGGGCATTTTTTTATGGGTTAAGAACACTTACTATATAATAATAGGAAATATAGTGACCCTGTAGTGTTTGCCTATTTTCTACTACATATTTAAAACATCAAGTGATTTAATTCTTTGAACTAGGATGTGAGGTAAACAAAATACCCACTTCATACATGAAGCAACAGACAGTAATGGAAGTAGACACATTTACCCCCAGTCTCACAGCATAGACAGGAGGAAGAGCCTGGAATAGACCAAGTCTGTCTAGTTCTGAAGCTTATATCCTTTCTACTATTCTGGAAACCTTGGCAGTGCCTTTCAGCCTTCCAGTTCCAGTTGTTTTTTCTCTACGAGGATTTCCCTATTATCTTGTACACACAATCCACAGTTTACCCCCAACTCTTCTCCTGCCCTTTGTTCCATCTTAAGCATCTGACTCAGAATAACCTTCCTGAAGCAGCAAGACACTGAGGTTAATGAAGCAGAAGTGCTATTATGTCATTTGGGACAACGACCTATGGGCTGTGGTCAGCTGATTACAGCCTGGAAAGGTCACAATTTGGGGGTCAGAGGTGATGATTAATATGATGTCGTCTTGTATCAAGATCAGTTTTAAGAAATGTCAGAATGTCTAGTCATCCAAGTTTTCTAAAAAAAACTTCTGACAAAAGAATAACTTTTCTCAAAGTTTGAAGTAACCCACTTAGGTACTCTGTAGCCCATATGGTCTTGGGAGACAGTCTAGGAATTAACAATTACAGATTTCTCCTTTCCAGGGCTCATTCTGGCACCTGGGCCTTAGATCCCATCACTTCCAAATTCCTCAAGAAACTTGTTTCTACATGTTTTATCTTCATCTCTAGAATCTTCAGTTTCTTCTTCATTCCACTTTTATTTTTTTCTGCCTTCAAACTTCACCCAAAAAGCTTTAGTTTGTTCTCCTGTCCCCTCTAGCTACCATCTTACTTCTCTCATTCTCATTGCCAATCTTTTGAAACAAGTGGATTCCATGTGCTGCCTCACCTTTGTTTCAGACAATTTCCCTGCAGCCTCCAACATTCTGGCTCCCACCCCACTACCTTTTCGTGGAGGTTCAGTGTTTTTTTTTTGTTGTTGTTGTTGTTGTTTTGGTTTTTTTTTTTTTGCCAAATATATTGGACAGGCTTCCCTCTGGGTATCTCTGTGCCATATTATTTTACCTACTTCACTCCTTGAAACATTGGCTTCATTCTTAGTCTCTTCCTACAACTTTCAGTAGCTTCTGTTCCTAGTTTTCCCTTTGTACTTTTATTTATTTTCTCCTGGTTTAGGGCTTCTATGTAATGGTGACTTAATGAATTTATTCATCTTACTTGGCAGCTTTCTTGAGATGTAAATGACATATAATAAATGGACCATATTTAAAGCACACAGCTTGACGTTTTGATACTCCTAAACACCGTGAAACCATCACTACAATCAAGATAATAAACCATCACCCCAAATGCTTCCTCATGACCCTTTGTAATCACACTTTCCTCCCTCTCCAACTGCCTCCCACTTCATCCCCAAGCAACCACTAATCTGGTTTCTGCCACTATCGATTAGTTTTCATTTTCTAGAATTTTTATAAATCAAACGACTGAGTATTCATTGTTTCTTGGTCTGGCTTTTTTCACTTTGCACAGTGACTCTGAACTGCTATTACACATATCAATAGTTTATTTCTTTTTATTGTCAAGTTTGAATTCATTGTATAAATACACTAGAATTTGTCTACTCATTTCAGTTCTATTTACTCTTTGATAGACATTTGGATTATTTCCAGTTTTTGGCTATTGCATATAAAGTTTCTATGAACATTTGTATATAGCTTTTCTTCGGAACATATGCTTTCATTTCTATGGGATAAATATCTAAGAGTAAAATGCATAAATCACACAGTAGTATATTTAGCATTTTAAAAAACTGGTAAACTGATTTCCAAGACGCTGTACACTTTACATTCTCACCAACATGTATGAGACTTTCAGTTCTTCCAAATCCTTCCTAACGCTTGGTATGTTCAGTATTTTAATTTTACTTATTCTAATAGATGTGTAACTTTTTCTTATTATGGCTTTAATTTGTATTTATCTAATATCTAATGATACTGAACATTTTAAAAATGTGTTTCCCATCTGTATATTTTCTTTGGTGAAGTGTCTTCCATCTTTTTTGCCAATTTTTAAATTGGATGTTTCTTTTGTTGACTTTGAGAATTCTTTATTTATTTTGGGTACAGGTCCTTTAGCAGATATGATTTTCAAGTATTTTTTCATCCAGTCTATGACTTTCTTTTTAACAGTATCTTTCAAAAAGTTTAAAATTTTGACAAAATCCAACAATTTTATCTTTGTTTTTGTGGTCATATCTAAGAAATCTTTGCCTTACCCAAGATCACAAAAATTTTACATTTCACTTTAGAAATTTAGTTTTAAGTCTTACATTTAGGCTGCGATCTATTTTAAATTAATTTCTGTATATATTATGAAATATGAATCCATTTTCACGTTATGGTATTTGGATATCTAGTAGTTTTACCATAATTTGTCGAAAAGACTAGCCTTCCACCATTGAATTGCCCTTGAAAACTGTGTCAAAAGTCAGTTGTTCATATGTGTTTGGATTTTTTTAATTTCATTCCATTAGGTTGTCTATTGCTATACCAACATCTCTGTTTTCATTACTGTAGCTTTATAATAAATCTTGACATTAGGCAGTGTTAGCCTTCCAACTTTGTTGTTGTTCTTCATTTTTAAATTCCCCAACCGTGCCTATTCCTGTAAGTACTACTATTCACATGAGCTTTTCTCTCTAAACATGACTGGCTTTAGTTCTAGATACATTTTCATGATTTCCATAAACACTTTTTTGCTAAAGGCTCTTAATAAAAAAGGAGAACCACTAGCCCCAGCTTCTCCTTTGAGTGCCAGGCCTCTAGCTCTGCCAAGAGACAGATATTTGGAAATTCCATTTCTTCAAGATTTGAACTTTTTGTACTTCTGTGACATTCCCTATTACCTTTTCCATTCCCAGCTACATTATGTCACTTCCACCATTCTTCTCATTGTTGCTCAGACTTGAACTTCATCTTTGACATAAGCCCATCTTACTTCCCCTTATCCAATAAATCACCATAAACTGGCCGGGGTTTTTTTTTTTTTTTTCACTCAGAGTACCTTTCGCGTATGTTTCTCTTCTCTATTCTCATTGTTAATCCATATGCTCACTTTCTCATGCCCAAGTGGCTGAGTGAAAGCCCAACTGATCATCCCACTTCCAGAGTCTCCTTGCCTAAACTATTTCCTCAGTTTTTTTTATATCTTAAAGCAAATTTATCCCCAGACCCCATCTAGAAGTTTTCCTTTCTAGCTTTGTTTCCTTCTAACTCATCTTCTAACTTGCTCCAGTATAGCTGTTTTGTTTTGGTTTTTTAAACTCTCATTTTACTTATGAAACTGGCTAGTTTTCTAAAAAGTATTTTCTAAGAAGGGGATTTTAAGTTACATTTATTTAAAGACTTTGTAGAAAGACTGTGATATCCAGGAACTAACAAAATTTTGTTCCCAGTCCTACTACTTTATTTATTTAAGGTGGGAGGAGAGAGAGAAAATGCGCATTTGTGCCTAAGCAGAGGGTGGGAGTTGGTGCTGAGGGAAAAGGTAGAAAGAAAAAAATCTTAAGCCTTAGGAGGCGGGACTCCATCCCAAGACCCCAGATCAGGACCTGAGCTGAAACCAAGAGTCAGATGCTTCACTGACTACACCACCCAGGCACCTCCCTGCTACCCTATTTAAACTGTACTTTTAGAGTTTTTAGTGAATTGGAAGACAGAATCATCTGACAGTGAATAATTTTATTTAAACTTGTCCCTTGTTCTATAGCCATACAAGAACTTACTGTAGGTTAAACAACAACAAAACAAAAATGAGGTCTAGTGAAAAGTCTCTAGGACAATAAGTGGACCAGCTGGACTAGTGTTTGATAGTGAAGGGGACAAATTCCTTTGACTATAGGTAACTAAAGGAGAATTTTCAGAAGTGACAGGTTACTAAAGATCCCCTCTTCAAAGAAAAGTTCAGTACATGTAGTTGAAATCAACTTAGGTAAATGCCCAATTACTCTTCAGATTTCCCAGCCCTAATTGAAAGTCATGGGAAAGTAACATTTATCATAACTGTAACAAACTTTAAAAGTTTGCTTCCTTATTCTATTTTGTAGAAGAGGTAAGAAAGAAAACATTTTCTAATAAGTTTGATTCTCCTTTAAAGGTAAACAATATTTAAAGATCAATTGTTTTGAAAATAAAAGAAGCATTAGAACCTTGTTTATGGATACAGAGGGACATGAACTAGGAAATGTATCTTCTGCTGGTTTTCAAGAATGTGGTATCTTGAATGGAATTATTAATATTATGAAAGTACCACAGTTAGGGAAAAATATCACAGTTGATTATTCTGGCATAAAATTATTCTCTAAAGGCAGGTGTTTATCTTTTTCCAATTAGCCCCTAACAAAATGCCTTATATATAGTAAGTGTTACAATATGTATTTAAAAATTGAATTCAGTGCTCCTATTTCCCCAGTGGTAATAATACCAACATAGTTAGACAACCAACTTCAAGGGATCAATTAGATTCCTAATTTGCAGTAAGAAAATGAAAAATGAAAAGAAGCAGTGTAGTTCCAGATTGAATCTTGTGTAGGCTAAAAAAATAAAATGGAAGACCTGAATCAGAGCAGGTCACTTAAGGATAAAATTTTCTGATGTGTTACGTAAATTTATTTACGAATGCTAAGAAGTAAAAGCTAAGCAGGGGAAAAAAAAAAAAAAAAAGCCTAGCGCATGATAAACGTGGGATGATTTTTTTTCCCCCCAAGGAGCACAAGTTCTTTTTTTGAAAGACTTCATGTTTTCAAGGACATACAAGTTCAAGTACATGAGTGTGTGGGGGAGTAAAGATGTCATAACTAGAACATGGTGTTTACAACACTGGGGCCCTATATAATCTCACATAATGCAACTTTGTAGTTGCTTCAAAATATAGGAGAATAGTGAGTTTCCTAGAACTCTCATGACTAGAAGGAAACTAGCTTATGTTTCATCTTCTTCATTTAAGAGGAATAAGGGTCTAAGAGCCGGGTAGTGCCCCAGTTAACTCACATAACAAGCTTGCTCAAACATTGCTTGAGTACTCCAGGTCTGTATTACACCAACTTTTTATGTGTTCGAGAAAGAGCAGGAAAGTGCAATGCTTTGTTTGGATGAAAACACAAGAATTCAGGTAAGCCAAATCAAACAGCTTAGCCAAGATGATTCAGCTTATTAGGACATGGGCCGGCAAATGGGGGGAAAAAAGAAGAGGAAGGAGGCGGGGAGCTCTACTATTCCTCAGGAAACCAAATCCCTCTTCCTTCAAAAATCAACAGTAAAGTTCAATTAAAAAAAAAAAAAAAACAAGTCATTGTGTAGAGTAGGAAGAGTACAAGTTGAAAAGGAGAGACTTAGAAATAAATGTGCATGCAATGTGATTTCTGATGATTTTAGAAAAGAATTTGAACACAAAGAGGTTTTGAAGAGACTTGAAAAGGAAAGGAGAGGGATGTAAGAGTGTGAACTTGTCCATTTAAGCACGTTTTCCCCCCAGTCCTTACTGCTCATCTGAAAACAAGAAGTAGAGCAGGTCAGGAAAGGGGTTATGGTTAACACTGCAAGATGAAAGATAAGCAGCCAGGCAGTTAGAAGCCAAAGCATTTTATCTAGAAGAGCAGGTCTGGCCTTGTTTCCATCTTGATAAGAAGTAGATGGGAGAGCTTGTTTGTCCATAGACTAGGATGGGGTGGCGGGGCTGAAGAAGGGAGACAGGGAAGTCAGGGGCTTAGCTATGGAGTTGTGGCAAACCACGAATGTACTGATAAGTCCCTCTTCTGTGTTCTACGTCTACCTGAACTTTGAAATTGTTAGACTTGTCTGTTTAGATAACATGGCTGTGTTCCTTTCAAATGTGAAGACTTAAAAATATCCAGAAAGTTTAGGTGAACTGAACAGGCTTATTATCATAGTCTGAAAGTTTAAAACTGTGGCTAACCGGTTAGGCCACCGACTCAAAATTTGAAGAAAATGACACCTGAATTTAATTCCTCTTTAAATGGTGTGTTTCTCTTTATTCTGAAGATATGCACAATATGCTCTGAATTTCTTTTTTAAATGGTGTTTTCATTTCACTTCAAGTCCTTTTTAAAGACAGATTACAATTAGAGGGGCTTCTACTTTGATAGTGTTCTAATCTGATGACATAACTGGTTCAGAAGTGGTTTTTAAAATTATTAAAATTGACAGAGTTCTAAGGTCACCACGTTTTGTTCTCAGTGTTCTTGGATGAGAGCCAGGGTTGCACGTATTCCTGGGATCTTATTTGCTATTACTTTTAGTATCTCAGTCCATCATAGAACTAAGAAGTCAGAAATTCAAAGTGAAATGAGTTTTGTTATTTTTACAATAGACCTTCACAATTATTTAGTAACTACCTGAAATTATTTTAAGGCTGCTGGGTTTGTACTGCTCATGCCATTCATTGTTCATATAGAATGTATTGAATATGTAAGGTGATTGGCACAGGGGAAAGCATCCCAGAATAGATATAATCCATAAGTGTGTCGGGGCTTGTGTCTCTACTGTGCGAGAGACAAAGCAGAACATTTGTAGTCCGAATGCTTAGATATTAAAACAAGTTTGTATACATGACAGGTCAGAGGAGCGGTCCTAAAACAATGTATTCTTAGTTATCTTGGCTGCTTTCCAGATTGTCTAGTACCTCTCTCTCTCTCTCTGCACCCCCCCCCACGCCCGCTCCTGCTCTTTTGAACCTCTCTGTAAAAAATAAAGTAAAATATTCTCTACTTAAATTTTTTCTTCTATTACCTTTGGCCCTGGGCTACTCAGAGTTGTACTGGTACTGAAAGTTTAAGGCTTGGAGAAATGTTAACGATGATGATGATGATGATGATGATGATGGTGGTGGTGGTGGTAGCAGCAGCCCTTATTTATAGGAGACCTTCCCGGTGGTAGGACTCTGTATTTTACATACACTGGTTCTCCAGTGGTTATATAAATATGCCCTAGCTACCAGGCCCTTACTCTACTTCCCTTCACAGGCAAGTTTTGCTGAGGAATCGTAACAACTTGCTATTCTAGATCTTGGCCTCCAGGATGCTTGTATTTGTTTCTTCTTATAAAAATAAGGTTTAGAGGTATTGGGGTAGCTCAGTCGGTTAAGCGTCCAACTCTTGCTTTTGGCTTGCATCATGATCTCGTGGCCGTGGGATCGAGCCCTACCTCCGGCCCTAAGCTCAATGTGGAGTCCGTGTTAGAGTCTGTCTCTCTCTCAAATAAATAAATAAATAAATAACTTAAAAAATGTTTTTATGTATACAATTTATAAATGTGTAGAAGTTAAAATCTAAAATCATACTCCAGGGATCCTTGGGTGGCGCAGTGGTTTAGCGCCTGCCTTTGGCCCAGGGCGCGATCCTGAAGTCCCGGGATCGAATCCCACATCGGGCTCCCGGTGCATGGAGCCTGCTTCTCCCTCTGCCTATGTCTCTGCCTATGTCTCTCTCTCTCTGTGTGACTATCATAAATAAATAAAAATTAAAAAATAAAATAAAATCATACTCCAACTACCCACACATAAGCACTTTGATCTAATTTTCTAAATGTTTTTCATATATATACGTATGTACATTATTTATTCACAAATGAAATCATTTTAAACATTTGGTTTATAATTTTTTCTAAATATCCATTGATAGCTTTCCATAATGTTAAATAGTTAACTTGCAACCATGAAAAATTATGTAGTTATCAAAAGATGTGGATATAAACATTTTTTAAAATCAATCTTACCATTGAGTATTTTGGTTATTTTTATCTGTATTGGTTTAACAAACAATATAAACACCTTATGATATTTACTCACTTAATTCTTATAACAGCCAATTCGGCTGCAACAACCTTACTGATAATGGCAATCCTTTGACTATTTTACAGATAAAGAAACTGAGGCACAGAATAGCTAAGTAAATTCCCCGTGGTCCCAGAGCTAGTGAGTGGCAGATCTTACCTCAGGTTGTCTGGCTCTAGAGTGAGTGTTCTTAACTCCTGCGGTAAGGTTTCTCTCATAAACAATGCTGCTCTGAATGTCCTATTTCTTCTTTTTCCATAGAGAAATCCCTAAAATGAGAATGCTGGCTTTTCAAATGCATTGGCAGTTGACCTTCAAAAGGCTGATACTTTTCTTTCCCACAGCTGTAGATTTGCAGACTATAGACCATACTGGGTGTTATAATTGAAAGTTAAATTGCAGGCTGCTTTGGCTTGTATTTCTCCTTCACAATCGTCTTAATCTAGTGGACTTTTCTCAGTCCTCTTCCTCCACTGCTTTTGATAATATTTGATCACTCCCTTCTCATGCACCTCTCCCCTGCTTCAGTGTGCTATCACGTCTACTACTCCCTTCAACTTGTATTAACATTCCTTCTCTGTCCCTTCACTGATACTTCTCTCTGACCTCCTTTTTAATTTTAGTGTTTCTTAGCTCTCCACTTGATTCTCTTCTCATGTTGCAGTCTCCCTGGGAAATCTCATCCATTCCCATGACTTTAACAATTTAAATGCTAATGCCTCACAAATCTTTATCTCTTCCCAGACATCTCCCGTAAATTCTAGACTTACATATGTAACTATCCATTAGGCGTCTTCACCAGGGATATTCTCCAGGCTTTTAAAACAGAATATGTTTAAAATTAAACTTAACCATTTTCTCCCTAAACCTGCTTCTCATCTCATGTTTACCATCATACAGCTAAACACATAACGTGAGACTCATTCTAGATTTTGGATGCCGTAGAGTAATGACAAATAGCAATGACCTTGAATTAGGTAAAGCTGGGTTTGAACCTTACCTATGAGACTTAAAATCTGGCTGACCTTGGACAAGTTGCCCTAAACTCTCTGAACTCCAGTTTTATTATCTATAAAAGGAGGATAAAAGAACATCCTTGCAAGGCTGTTGAGAAGATGAAATAGGATGATGTATGTTACATGTGTCCTTTTTTAGAGTTCCTGATACACTAAAAGCACTTAATAAAGAATATTGCTTCTTTGGGGATAATATCTCATCACTCACGTCCAATCAGTTTCTGAATCCTGTGGTTTCTAACTCTGTAACTTCACTCCAACAATCATTTCTCTTTATCACCCCTGCTAATAAATGCCAAATTAGGATCTCGTCATCTTTGCCTCGGTGTTGCAGTTTTCTCTAATGTGGTGGTCCTCAACCTTTTCTCCTGGCATCAACGAACAGGTTGGGTGATGTTCACATGTGGGATGTGACTCAGGCAGAGTCGATGTTAAGTACAATTCTAGGAGTGGAGGCTGTAACTCCACCCTTTCTTTCCCATGCCATGAAAACACATTGGAATAAAAGAAAGACTAACGTCATTAAAGAGTTTAAGTTGAATCTGTTCCAATTTTTTTTAAAACCTTGTGCAAATCTGAGGACTATACTTTTAGTAGCAAACTTCTTGTGGCACCTCTGTATGCTGCTATATCATGGTCCAGAGCTTTGTGTTAACCAGGTTCCTTTACCAGTTCTCTAGCCCCAACTACTCCCGTCCTCCACGCTATTGCCACAGTGCACTAGTTTCTATTATGTAGACTTTACTGGGTGCTCTGCATTTTCTAGGGGATGAAATTCAACCCCCTTTAGTTTGGCACACAGAGGCCTCCAGACCTGGCCCTTTTTAGCTGCTTCAGGCTTTCTTTCTCTCTGCAGTTTACCTTGCTTGTGGACTCTTAAAACAGCACGATGATGGCATCTGTCATCCCTTTCCTCATCCCCATCCCCCCTTACTCCTCATCCCACTCTAGGCTGCTTTAGGCTTCAGATGCTCCCTCGACTGTGCCTTTCATCCTGGGCACCCACAACCTATATCCTGCTAAAGGTACTGGGTATTTTTCGATTCAGCAGCAACGGGCACTTTGAATACTCCTAATTTGTTGGCTAGTCCTTTATTAATCACATTATTGGTGATTCTTTTTTCCTGCCCATACTTCAGTATGGCAGTATGGACTCTTTCCTATGCAGTTTTCTCTTCTCTGTCCTTCTGTTCTTCATCTTCTATTAATCATCTATGGGAGATCATCTCTGTTCCAGTTTCAAATACCATTTGTATGCAATGCCCACTTGATGGTCTTATAAGCGACATAATAAGCACAGTGTTTCCAGAAGGGACTTCATCATGCCCAGACCTTCCCTAACCAGTACATTTTCTTCATTAAATTTATTACATACCTTTATAAATGGCACTGCTCATTCATCCAATTTCTTAGGCCAGAAATCCATAAGAATATACATTTAACCTCTCCCAATCTTTTTTGACCCCCGCATTTCAACCAGTTATCGTTTTTTGTTGATTATGCCTCACAAATATCTTAAAATCTGCCATATATCTCCAAACTCATTGCTACCACCTTAATGCAGGCTGCCATTGCTTCTTATTTAGATTAATTGATCTCTTTCCTCCAACTTAGTTCTTCACCAACCCATTCTTCACACTCACCTAGTTATTTTACCTCAGTCCACATCTGATAATATAATATCCTAGCTTAATTCAAGATACAGTTCAAAGATTTAATAGATTGATAAGACTTCCCAAGAGCTGGCTCTGGCCCTGCCTACCAGCCCAGACTACTTGCCAACTCCATTCTCATGCTAACAGGGTCCAGCTACATTGAACTTTTTCAGTCCTTCCTATCTCTTTTTGTCTCTGTTTTGCCTGCATGAGATGCTCTCCTCTCCCTCTTCTCTCCCTTTACCTGGCTTATTCATACTTTAGGGTTCCTATTCTCTAAGATGGACTTTATCTCCCCACTATAGATTTCTAAGGTCCCAGTACTTTCCATATCACTGCATCACATTTCTTTACTAGAAGCTCTCATCCTGTATGACTGCCAATAATTAGATTCAAATTGGAGAACTATAAAAATGTTATCTACATATATTAAACATTTATTTTAGCCTAATAGACTTAAATGCACCATTACTCACCAGTTTTTTTTTTTTTTTTTTTTGATGTAGGGCTGTGGCTTTTAATTTGGATATGGGTCCATTGACTGGAAATTTGTTGTCTTTATCATAGTGCACCATGTGTAGGTTCTAGTTTTACTTTATTTAAAGTAGAGTGATAACTTCAAGTGGACTGAAAACTCAGACATGTATCAACCAACCGGAATGTAGAATTCTCAGGTTTATAAAGACTTATTTTTCTGAGATTTTTCTGGTTGTCTATCCTATACCTAGTTTTGAAAGAAGTCTTTACTAATTCTTTACTGAGTCTCTTGAAAATATTCAACTTAATTTTCAAAGAAACAACTCTTTCATTTTACACTCTATTTCACTGAATTATGTAAGCAATGTTTAATTATATTACATGGTTACAATAATAAGTCAACTGTCATAAATAGTTTGGGCACAAATACAACTAATTCTTGGCAGGCGTGCAACTCAACCAATGAGAGAAGTGTGTAGGGTTACTGGAGCATAGCCTACTGCCTGTGAGCTTTCACTAAGCCCTGAATATTAATCAGTTTGCTTTGCCAAGGCAATTGATAATATTAGTTAATTTGCCAAGTCAGTTAAGTGGAGGTCTGGTAAGAGCGCTTTGTTATCCTCGTGTGTGTCTACGATGTGTGTCTTTCACGTTGATGGTAGGCACTGGGAGGCCAGGAGAGGTGTACATGTCTTAAAGAGGGACTATCTCTCTCTCTCTTTTTAATTGATCATCATATTCACCACCGTGTGCTGGAAACATGTATTTGCTGAAGGAATGAATATATTAATAAATGCATAGAATACATACACCTTATAGTCCATCCTTCTTCCACTACAGCTCATGTCAGTTGTTTAATCAGGCTGACTCACTGACCTCCCCATCCTCCAAAGTAAAATGTGTAACTTCCCTTTACCTGCCTCATCGTACTGTATACTTAGTCCCAACATACCACTTAAAAACACTATTACTAGCATTTGATTTTGTTTCTATTTTTCTTTAATCCAAAAATAAAATAGTTCTGCCATGTGAGTATTCTTGTCATCACTTTAGATGAGGAAATTGAGGCCAGAAAAATTAAACAGTTTAAGTAATATTACAAAGCAAATGAATCTTGAGTTCTCCTTGATACGTGGATCCCAAAGCTCATGTTCTCTTTCAACACCATTATGTCTCCTTCAATCACCTAGTACAATAAAACCTCTTCTAGGAATGGAATTAAAGTGTTTCCTGGCCTCGGTCAATTTTTCTTACCTGCCAGCTATTTGTGAATATTAATATTCTCTTTGTTACATTTTTAAAAAAATAGACTCATAGGTAAACATCAAGGAGGGAGGGCAGATGAAGAATGCTTAGGAAAAAGGGTACAAACCTGAGGAATAAAGAAGAGTATGTGGTTTGAATTAGAGGAATGAGGAGGTTGAGGTGGGGAAGAGATTGTATAAAGCAAACCAGACCCAAGGATATAGATTTGCCCTACGGTATTACTTAACCCATGGAATGAGAACATTTGTATAAATTATCCATGCCCTTTTTCCCTCCATGGAGGATACTGTATTTCCCGTGTGTGGTTTGGGAAGGATTCCTGCAGTACATTAATTTGAACTAGTGTCTTGAATGATAGATGAAAATACAGCTTAGTGTTTGGAAAGAGATTCAATCTGCAGGTTGAAAGGCCAGTGATAATAAAAGAATTGACAAAAGTAAAAAATAGGCAAATCCTGATGGTGCGTAGTGTGAAGAGCTATTGCAATGTTATAGTTGAGCAGTGGAGAATTTGTAGAAAATTTTTATTAATGATATTCCCGGACCTCCGGCTCTGTAACACTGACCTTGAGTTCATCTTCGATTTTGTCCAAATCAGACTTGCCTGATACTCTTCCTAGTTCTTCAGACAACATATCTTATGCCAAATCTCTTTGCTCTCAAACTAGTCACTTCATATTTTAGAAAATTCCGATCTAAAATCAATTCTCTAGTTTTTTTAACACTTCTATAATTTATTTTCTTTCAGTATGCTTAATAAGGTAGAAGTTCACTTTTGTGTGTTTTACCACAAATTATTTTCCATATCATATGATTAAAACATGTGTAGGATACACTACTTTCTATCTTTCCTACCTCTCCTCCTTTTCAGTGTTTTTGGCAAAGATCTATATCCCTGTGGTCACTTTCTTCAATATCATTCTCTCTGTATTATCATCTCTTATTTTTCTTTACTACTTACAAATTCTCTTAACCCACAGCAAGATGGGTCAATGGTCTCTGACTTTTCCAGGTATCAATTTACTTCTACTACTTTACCATGAATTTGCCTCCCCTAAAAATCAAATTGGCAATCTTCACTGAAAATTAAAGATACAAAATGATGTAAAAAATATAAATATCATTTCAATATACTTTATCTTCATGTCTGAATCCCTGGCCCATCATTTGTTGACTCCACAGATGTAGGCAAGTCACTAAGTCCTTTTAAGTCTTGTGTTACTCTAACTAAAAATGGGGTTGACAATGGCATCTATATCATATGATTGTTTTGAAGATGACACAGAAATCACCACAGTGACTGCTACATAAGCACTTACTAAACGGTAGCTGTGGACATTATAATAGCACAGGAATATTTTTACAGTTGAGTTTCATTGTTAGGACAGGTCATAGATGTGCTATTGAGCTCTGAAATATGTGGCTAGTCGAAACTGAGATACTGTAAATGTAAAATGTAAACTGGTTTTCAAAGACTTTCTGGAAAACAAGGTAAAATATTTCATTAAGTTTTCATATGTTTATATGTTAAAATGATCATATTTCAGATTTACTGGATTAAATAAAATATATTAATTAATTAAACATTTTTAAAAATAAAAATTAAAAATTAAAAAAAATTAAAAATAAAATAAAATAAAATAAATTTAACTTTAGTTTTTTAAATATGGCTACTAGGAAAACTTTACATATGTTGCTTGTATTTGTGGCACATGTTACATATCTATTTCATGGCCCTGCTACAGAAAATGACAAGCACAAACTCATGAGAAGGTTTAATTTTACTTAAAAGTCCTGTCAAAACATTCTACTTCAGGTGAAATGTCACTCATAATAAACTTTTACTACTTCTTACAATATATATGTATTTAAAATACTTGGAAACCATTTATTATAAGATCTGTAGAAGATGCTCTGTCTTAGGATTATATATTTTAAATGATCAACTTATTATAATTTGAAGTTCTTTTCATGTCCTATATTTGTCAAATATTATCCTTACATAGCTTGTGAAAATAATAAATATGCCCAAGTAAACCTTTATTATGTACCCGGTTAATTTATATCTGTGTGGGGAAACTGAAGATCTATGTGATAATAAATGGGAAAACTTAAGTTAATTTTACCATAAGGCAGGCAAGTTACCAGATCCATAAGATTGTGGTTAAAAACTGGTCCCAGGGAAGCCTGTGTAAGTAAGAGAAATGTCTAAAAGCTGTGTCCGGATATAGGGTTGTTCCACAGCTGTACATTCTGCCTCTTAATTGTGACCTTGAAGATCACTTGGTCATGATGAAACCCCAGCCCCCCAGTACATGATTAACTAGTTGTGAAGAAAAGAGGCGTGTATAGAGACAGTCACCTCAGTGTGAGGGTCTCACTTTCTGTCTCTCCAAATTGGGATGATCTGCAATAACTTCTGCATCAAAATGAGATAATAGTACATGGCACATAAATATAAATATAAACATACACCTACTTTTTTATATTTATATATGCCACAAATCTTAAAAGAATAATTTTAGATATGAGTCCCCTATATGGAGCACAAAGAAAAACAAACTGCTCAAATGTTGGTGAGAGGAGAGATCCATGACCAGACTTGCCTCCTCTCTGCCCTCCACAGCTGAAATTTAGAGGGACTCCCTCTCTGGCCAAGCACTGCTCTGCCTTTGTGCAGGTTTCAGCTCTCTGGTTCTACTCTTTGTTTCTCTTTCTTAGACACATTCAAATTCAGAGGAAGTGAAAAGTTGAGATACATGTCCCTTAAAATTCCTCTAACGTAATTTTGACCTAACATTTTATTGTCTTCCTGAAAACTTTTCAACAAAATTTTCAAAATCTCTTTTCACCACCACTTTTTTCTGAGTCTATTCGTGGCTCCCAAACCTTTTTCCACCGTGAGCCCCAGGTTATTTGTACCTCTGCCTTGATCCTTGATGACACCTTTTCTTTACGATCATTTTTATATAAGTCTCATTCCTTCTACTGTTGTGTGGGTTCTTTGCTGGAAATCTTTTACACTTTCTACTTTAACCCCTTGAGTTTGACTTTAACATTTGCTTTCTTACTGTATAATGTTCCTAGATGATCTCATCAACTCTGCGGCTTCAAAGACCATATGGTATATAAACACACACTATATGATACCCAAGTGGCATTTATAAAAACTTAGGCTCAGGAGGACCTGGATGGCTCAGTTTGTTGGGCATCTGACTCTTGGTTTCAGTTCAGGTCATGATCTCGGGCATCCTGGGATCGAGCCCCGCTTTGGGTTCTGTGCTGAGCAGGGAATTTGCTTGGGGATTCTCTTACTTGGAGATTCTCTCTCCCTTTCCCTTTCTCCCTCTGCTTGCATTCTTTCTTTTTCACTCACTCTTTTTTCAAATAAATAAATCTTAAAACAATAACAACAAGAACTTAGGTTCTGATCTCTCTCCTGGTATTAACTCAGTATCTTTAATTTCCTATTAGGCCTCTTCAATTGGATGTCATACTGGTATTTCACACTCAACCTGTTCAATATTTTTCTCCTATTTGTACCCCTCAAATCTGTTTCTATCTCTGTGATTTTGATGTCAGTAAATGGCACCACCAAACACCAGCTTTTCCAACTCAGAAACTAGGGTATTATCCTTAATTTGTCACTCTTCCTTATTATGTGCAATCACCAGTCTAGCATATTCTATCTCTTAAGTCTTTGGAATATAACCACATCTCTTCATTTCCAGACCACTCCCATAGCACACGCCACTGTTATCTTTTTCCAGGATTTACTGCAATAGCTTCTACCTCTAATCTGGCATTCTCCAATCTAATCTACTGAATCCCAAGCAATATTGTAGATGTAATCATGTCACTCCCTGATAGAACCTTTATTGGTCCTTGTTTCCCTTGGTATAAATTCAAATTCCTTGATGAGAAAAAACAATGTCTGACTCTACTTATCTCATTTTATCACCTGCTATATTCCTGTTCTTATCCTATGCTCTCGCCATATCGAATATGCAATCCCCTAAGGGTAACCATTCATATTTACTCTTTATTTCACTGTCTTTAACTCTCCTTTGACCTTCCTCTATGTGTCTATCTATCGTATCTCTCTCTTCACCTTCCCTTCTAGGATTTTGTAGACATCTTCCTAATGCTTAGAACACATGTTCCATCTTCCCCTTTCTACCTTTGTCTTCTTCAAATTTACTTGCATTTTGGACTCAGCTTAGATGTCACTTTTATCAAGATACATTTTTTCATTCCAAGGGTAAATTAGGTTCTCCTTCCATTTGTTTCCATAGAATTTTACTTTCAAACTTGTAGAAGTAACTACCATGTTTTATTCCTAATTGGGGTTTTTTTTTTTTCCACTGTAAGATAATTTCCTTGAGTACAGGGACTGTGTCTAATTTATGTCCTAAACACCCAGTCTGGCACATTAGAAGTACTGAATAAATGAACTCCCTATAGTATTTAGCAGAAATGGCAGCATGCAGTAGGCATTCTAATTCTTAAAATTTTGGATGACTTTACTAGTGAATACTGTAACAAGGAGCAATCACGCTAAGCAATCACAGAAAGGAAAGGGAGAGAGCTGATGACCTCAAACGTTCCAAGTAGACCCTAATGTTGAAAACCAAGTCTCTGCACATTCTGTCCTCTTAAAGTCTCATCCTATAGGCTAATTCTATAGGTACTTCCTTGAACTCCAAGCACATAAAGTGATCTTTTCAAGAATCCCAGAATAAATAACGTTCACTGGGCCAGACCCTAGAATGAAAATGTGACTATGTTGCTCCAAACCTGTTCTTTTAGCACCACTTATGAATTAGTTTCTTCAGGGTCCTAAAAAAAAACAACAACAACAACAAAAAACTTTCCATCTTTTAAAATGCTAATTTTTTTCTCTTCACCTTGACAGAATCAGGTTTCAATTTAAGTTTTAAAATGTGTACGTTCGGGATCCCTGGGTGGCGCAGTGGTTTGGCGTCTGCCTTTGGCCCAGGGCGCGATCCTGGAGACCCGGGATCGAATCCCACATCAGGCTCCCGGTGCATGGAGCCTGCTTCTCCCTCTGCCTGTGTCTCTGCCTCTCTCTCTCTCTCTCTCTGTGACTATCATAAATAAATAAATAAATTTAAAAAATAAAAAAAAAATAAAATGTGTACGTTCTTTAACTGTGTCTTCTAGATACTCTTAATATTACACAATAAAATAAGGATATATTTCACACTTAGACCCAAATATAAGCTTCCTTTACTTACAGTAAAATATTAAAAGGCCTTGCTGTGTCATGAATTAGGTGTTATTCCATATAAATCAGGACTACTTTTGTACATAGTGATAAATTAGGTGGGATAATCCATTCACTTGAACTGTCATTCAGATGGTCAATGCTGTAGCTGTCCTTGTTTCTCCAAATTAGTTTTATTATGGAGTTCTGTCATAATAGCTGGACAAATGGGATAAATTCAGATCTCATAGACCAAAACAAATTAATAAGCTAAAGCTTTTTTCTCGTCCCAGACTATTGCATTTGTAATTTACACAGTCTCAAAAGAGCAAAAATAAGTCTTATTTAAAAATAAGTAAAGTGGGAAAAATTCTTTGCTTCTGAGGAATACAGGGGTTATTTATAATTCAGCCTCTAGAGAACTAAAGAACAAATAGCTGATAAACAGAAACCAGAGTATCTACACATTTAAAATATAATAAGTGAGGGGTGCCTGGGTGGTGCAGTCGGTTAACTGGATGATTCTTGTTTTCAGCTTAGATGTTGATCTCAGAGTCTTGAGATCAAGCCCCCAGTTGGGCTCACACTCCGCATGGAGTCTACTTGAGTTTCTCTTTCTCTCTCTGTCTGCCACTCCCCAGCACATACGCTCTCTCTCTAAAATAAAATAAGCCTTTAAAATATAACACATGAATCAATTATACTGGTTGTAAGTTCACTGTGCTGATATATTATAGGTGACATTTGTCTAAGAGTAGGCTGAGAGATCGCCATTACTGATATGTGATGGTTAGATGGGCTGGGTTACCATGGGACACTAGCAATTGCCCAAAGCTACTTATAAACTTCTATGTGGTGACTAATAATTGTAGTTGTTATACACACATTAGAAATGTAGTTGGCAAGTCTTACTGATATTAATATGAGCCACATGATCATAAAAGAAAATGCATATCCTTCATTATTTTAGTCATTTCTGGAGGCTTTTTTCTTTTCTTTTCACTTTTTTTTTTTTAAACTGGGCTAATTTTGACTTGTTTTCTGAGTCACATACAGGAGTATAACATAACTAACCCAAACTCTTTAGTGTTAAATTTCGTATAGGTTAGAAAACTATGAACCAAGATAAATTACTCTAAGAAGAATTCAAAATACGTTAGCACAAATGGACATTTTATTAAAGCTGAGAGACATCATATTGAATATGGTCTCTCAAGATGATATTTAGTAAAAACTTTTTAAAAAGCCAAACACATTTTTATAATTAAGGTTTTTTCAGCATATTATAGTTTAAGTAGATATTATGTGCTCCTTTTAAGAGTTTCTATTAAAAACAAAGAAGAGATATAATACCATAGGGCTCATCTTTATTTCACAATAATTAGGCAACAACCCACTTCATATCTCAAAGACCCAAGAAAGGTACTTGAGATCTTATAAGTAAAGTGTCATTTTTTCCCCTTACCCATGCCTGAAACAGTTTTTTTCTCATACTCATTATGTGATGAGGTGATCACATTCTTAGCTGTAATCAGATCTGTCAAAACATTAAATAAGACAGCAGAAGACTCTAGGCTTACATGTTTAGGTTGGAAAATGTATCAGTGTTATGGTATAGCCAAAGTGCCATTTGTTAGGATGCCTACAAAGTAGTTTGGCTAAGAGTTTGGAAAAACATGAGTCATTTGCTGTCCCAGTTTTTTTCCCTTGAGTATTATCAAGTGATAGTAATATATATGCATGTTACAATCTGATGAAAATAAATAAAATAGTGAAGGGAGGTGGGGTGGGGCAGGGAGACAAGGAATAGACTGTTTGAAGGCCAAAATATTAGGTTACTTACTTACATTGTAGAAGTAAAACAAGGAGAACATGATGGTAGATGTAACTACAGCAACCATCCCTGAAGACTGGAGAAACTTGTCAGGTCAAAGCCAAGAAATTCCAAGTGGTTGTACGGGTCTTATTCCTAAGGGTAGACAACATGAGGTTGGATTTTATTCTAAATTTATCACTCACTTCACAACGCATAGAGTTGAGACTGGGATGGAATCTTGGAAATGCTCTTTACTACAGAATTAACAGTAAAGAGGTGAGTTTGTAGATAGGTTTTAGCACCTAAGCAGAAGAAGTATAATGTCCAGGCAGTTCACTGAATTTGGAAGATATAATAAAATGATAACTCATCATTGCAAACACTCAGATAACTTCCAAGTTGATAACTTCATATTGTTCATGATGACATACTCATGGTTTTTACATAGGAAGACATCAGAAAACAAAGTGTAAATACTGGAAATTACATTCTGCACTAAGCAAAGAAAATGAATATAGGGATATAGACAATGTTTTAGAAATGGGCAAAGAATTCCATCAATTATGAAGGAAATTTGCTAAATAATCACAAGCCCACACTTACATATAAAAGTAGTCTCTAGGGGCAGCCCGGGTGGCTTGGCAGTTTACTGCCACCTTCAGCCCAGGGTGTGATCCTGGAGACCGGTATCGAGTCCCACGTCGGGCTCCCTGCTTCTCCCTCTGCTGTGTCTCTGCCTCTGTCTCTCTCTGTGTCTCTCATGAATAAATAAATAAGATTTTTAAAAAAAAGCAAAATATTTTAAAGTAGTCTTGAGGAGACCAAGTTAGGGATAATTTTGAAATTTCTGCAGAAAAATTTTAATTCCAAGTTATTATTGCCTTTCTACTTAATGCTGCATTTCTCAGCCTTTCTGACTCTTTGTTTATTTGGGATGATTCTGTTTAAAAATTAGAATAAACAAAACATTACTTGTAAGGTATGTCTGCTGAAACAATGTTTTTTTTATTCACTACTTTGCAATATTTGCTGTCTTAGCCCAATTGGACTGTTCTAACAAAATGCCACAAAGGGGGTAGCTTAAAAATAAGAAATTTATTTCTCACAGTTCTGGACTCTGGAACTCCAAGATCAGAGTGCCAGCATGGACACATTCTGCTGAAGACCCTCTTCCTGGTTCACAGCTGGTGACTTCTCACTCATTGCCGTATGGTGGGAGGAACTAGAAGCCCTATGGAATCTCTTTTAGAAGAGCGTTAGTTCTACTCATGGGGTCTCTGCCCTCATAACCTGATCACCTACCAAAGGCCCCACTTCCTTTTACCATCAAATTGGCATTAAGATTTCAACATAAATATTTTGAGAGGGACACAAACATTCACTATAGACTTGCTGTTCCCCTTTGTTAATGGGACTTACCAATCAAAGGCCGAATAAGCTTATTTAGGAAGTACAATACTGGGCTAAGTGTATCTGGAATTAGAGTCTAGTTTTAGCTTTCTCACTTGCTTGGGGTTTTTTATGAACAAAATCACAACCATCCTGAACTTTTTTTCCTATCAATAACATGAAGTATCAGATACCCTACACTTTCCATGAGAATTTTGAGAGTGAATTAGATAAAGTATTTGTGGAGAAGGACATAGTTTAAACTCCTATATATTCTGGTTGCATTAAATTACATGTACTGAAAGAGACTATTCCAGATTAATCAGGGTTGTGACAGGATGAACAGATAGCAAATGGTACCACAGGTTATGCAGAGAAGAGGGAAATGACAGAAGAGTGAGGTGGACACAGATGAGTGTGAGAGAGGAGCTAGAAAAAAAATGTAGATGAATTACATGGAAAAAAAAACCCAGGAAAATAAATGGAAAAAAATATGGAAGAAAGGGACACTCACACTGTAACCTCAGATATTCCATTTCCAAGATGTACATCCAGTTTCACTGCTCTAAAAACCAAACGTCCTAGGTTCCCTATCCTTATTTTGAATGGGGGATGTTAGAGTTGAAAACTCCGTCATTTTTAAAAGTTGTGTTGGCCAAAGTCTTTTAAGGTTTTATACCCACTAAACTTGAAGCAATATGCAATGGGCCCAGGGCATGAATGTAATATGGACTCTATTCCCTTCCCACTTCGTTACATTCTTCCTCATCAATGGATTTCATGAAGTGCTCCCAAGGGAGACAGCTAACTGACCCCTCTCCATCAGTGGAGGTAAAATGACAAGTGATTCCTGCCTGTTCAGTTATAGGTTTACCTAAGGTCCAGTACCCTTACGGTACTTCCTTTATACCTTTGGTTCTTCCTGAAGCACTCAAAAATCTTGCTTCTTTGCATATGTTTCAATCAGTCAGGTGATCAGGTTCTTACAGCTCTTTTAAGGGTTAGAACAAATAACAGCAATAAGGGCATCGTCTGCTTTTACTGTTTTGAGGGACTTCTGTGCCTGAAAAAATTTCAAGTTAGCAGCAGTTGGTCTGATCTATGACTTTCTAGGAATATAGAGCAGCAGTAGGGGCAAGAAAACATTAACCTTTCTTTTTCTCACATGAGTATGTTTTTATTTTCCAGGATCTGCCCCTACTGTACTTTTGCCCATTTTTTCTATGGGGTTACGGATACTTCATCATCTTTGTCAATTTCTCCTATCTGCCTATTAGGTTAGTTTTGGGAAGCACCTCCCTCAAGTTTTGTGCCAAATGGAAGAAAAGCAGCAAAATTCAATTTCACCAGTTATTATCCTCATTGGTACCTTTCGTGAGAAGTTAAAATCATAATGGGAACCTTTAGTTGGGTTATTAAAACATGAGGTGTTGCTGGAAGTTTAATGGGTGCATCTTAGAGCCCCTAACAGCAAGATGTAGAGTTGCCAAAATGCTAAACAAACTTCCTTTACCAGGTGGCTCACACCCTAAAGAGCCCTTTGTGTTGAGCATATTGATCAAATCTTAAAATCATATCATCCTATCAAGATTTCAAATATTTATCATTTCTCTGATCCTACTAGAATAGAAAAATCAAAAACATATGGCATCTTTGTAAAAAGTCTTTTTCATTTTGCACTTGTCAACATTATAAATAGATGAATTTGATACATATTTGTCGATCTTCAAGGAATTCATAAATGTAATACTAGGAAGTATTTGTTAAGCTCATTTTTTTTTTTTTGGCCTTGCTACCTTTTTTTGCCTTTTCCCCTATAAGTTAGGTATTTTGAATTAAAAGGTACACTCAAGGAAGAAAAATTTCATTTGATAGTACTTTTAAAATGTGATAAGTATCCATGAAAATCTACAAACACATATTGATGAAGAAAAATTTAATAATTATCTCAGATGTGATGGTGGGCTTGAACTGGCATGGGGATGAGGAAATGGCTAAAGGTAAATGAGTTTGCAGTCATATGTGCCCTTTTATATTTCTGGTTATGAAGACATTGGTAACAGAACAAACTTATGGGAAAGCGTAAGTTGCATTTGTTAAAACGTAGGCAATTCATGATTCATAGAGTGATAATGTAACATAAAGCAGAACAGACATCTCTGTTTTTGCCAATGTGATTGAGCAATTTCTAGGATTTAACCCTTATTTGATCCTGGTCTGACTCCTAAGAAATGCTGGTTTCCAATACGGTTATTGAACCACTTGTTGAACTGCTGCATAATTTACTGTGTGCTTTGGAGCAACAACTTTCTGCCCGTAGGTGTCTTCTATAAATAGAGGATAGGCTCCGACATACATACCTCTTAGATTTAAGGGTGAAATAAGACCTATATGAAAACTGTCTGAAGAGTAAAGAGATGCCATCCTTAACAACTTGGGATACTTTGTCCTCTGCCCTGGGGCAGGGGGCCTACATGGTAAAGATGGAGATTCCTGATCTCAAATGTATCCCCATCTCTCTCTGGGTCAGGCAGTGTGACGTGTGTACACAACGACAATAACTTAAGCCTGATGTTATTCAATAATTTAATCTTCATATTTGGAAGATGTGTTTGGGTACAGACTTTTCACCAGAAAGTTTTTATAGCAAACTTTTTATGTCAGAAGTTTATTTTATTGGTAAAATATTAAATAATATACAGAATTAAAAACTGCACTTACACTTCTGAGAAGAAATAAATCTTGGACAAATTATATGCTTGTTCCTGAGATTCCCTAAATTTATTCCAGTAGCTGTGCACTCAGACAGTACAAACCTTTATAATATAATCCTTTTCACAAAGTATTACAAAGTTTCTGCAGCTTCTTTAGTTGTACACACATACAGACACACACTCACACATGCATATACAACACTCATACACGTATACACAGTAGCCACATACATGCACAGAACATGTATGTGTGTGCATTAAAAACAAAGAAAATACAAGTCCCACGTTTTAGTCTGCAGTGATAAAACTGTTTAGCAGAGGTCTCCAAATTGGTAATATAGCAGAGTGACTTGTCACACAGCTGCAAAGACTGTTTCAGTATTTCCATAGTAAACCTCATTTTCTGAGGTATTGTATTTGAGCCTTAAAAAAAACATTACACTGAGCAAACCTGACATACAAGTTCTGGAATTTTAATTTTACATAGATATATATATTTCTTTTTAAAACAATTTTTATTTTCCCAAATTATTAGTTTGAAAAAAAATGAGGTTTACTGGTTTGACCTATCTTATTTTTCTTTTGCTTCTAAAACTCAAAATATCCTAGAAACTGTCAAGCAATTAGTTCTTAAAGTAGTCTAATTACCTTTGGTATTGTTAAAGAAAAAAATCTAAAATGGCCAAGACACATACTATACAAATGCAGTAACTGCCTTTAAAAGAAATGCCAAAGAAATGTTATCTTTTAACAAAACATGTATTTACATTACAGCAGTTTTACTACAGGGACACAGGTATAAAAAAAGAAAACCAGCATTCTACATATAAATATGTATGATACGAAAAATACTTCTTACTTAAATTTGTATGAAAACAGTGCTCCAAATATTTCTTAAAAATTGTCTTCAGTAGGTGATAGGTGTTTAAAATTGAGCTAAGTGCTTTGCTTTTTTTTTTTTTTTAAGTTCATTTCCAAAAGAACGAAAATGAAATAAAAAAATATTAGGTTCTTAATTTAAAACATTGGACAAGGGTAAGAAGAAAATTCAGTCTAAGAATTGCAACTTTTTCAACTTTAGGACACATTTCTCAGACAAAAGATTACCATTTTCAATTAAAATTTAGCCCAAATAAAGAATACCCTAAGATTAGACTAGTTGTTTCGACGTTTTCTAATCTTTTGATTATGGAGTGCCTTTTTCCTTTGCTTGTTGTGTCCTTTAACTAACATACCATGATTTTCAAGGGTTTCTTTTTGACATTAAAGAATACGTCAGTTAAAAAAAAATAACCATAGTTTTTAAGACTTCAAGGAAAGTATTGCACTTGTACAGAAAGAAAAGAAAAATATCCTTTAAATAGCAGAAGGAATCATTCTGGGATTGCAAATAACACATGGTCTAAAAGGTCCAACTATTAAGAGCAGATATGAAGCCTGGAGAACCCCCTCCAAACCTGGAATATTATTATAGTAATGTTAAAGCATGTTCTCCCAACTGGGAGACAGTTAAGACTTTTTGCTTTAGATTTTTAACATCTTCCTAAATTTTTGCAAAAAATTGTTTAATCTCTCATACATTTTAGAAGGAAAACCAAATCAGAACACAAAACTCAACAAAAAAAGGAAGGCAAACATACCATATTACGATGTAATCGCTGAAGTCCTATTTTAGGTACCCAATATTTGAAAGTAGCACAAGGGTTATATACTTTACTATTTTTTAATCCAACTACTTCTCTTTTTTAATATAAAACTACACTTGAGTATAAAAATATGTCAGCAAATTATACAGCTAACAAAAATCACACAAAAAAATGTTAAGACTGAAGAGACTGATGAGTTGGAAGTTAAGAGCCGACCTAATCTTCAAACTAGTGGGGGGAAGAGAGGCAGAGAGTCCAGAGGCAGTGCTGGAAGGGACACTGACAGGGAGCAAAGGAGGTTAGGAGGAGGAGACAAAATTTAAGAGCTAATAAAGAACATCGTTACACAGAAGGGGAAGTGATTTGTGTTCAAAATCTGAGAGTGCTTGACAGTCAAAATGTTTTATCACAGTTTCAGAAATTGAACTACTTAAAAAAACACACACAAATTAATAAAACAACAAAAAACAAAACCCAGAGTCCTTCCCTTGTTACAGTGTATTCATTTTCTAAAAATCCATTTCCAGTAAATTAAATAGAATCCTGATAAGTGCATAGTAGGGGATTCAGTGACCTCCACCCGTTTGAGAAGCTTTTCTTACTGTGTGTCACTTGAGGTAATTTGAAGGGCCCAATTAACTGCAAACTGGCTTATCTGTACTTTTCTGAAGTTATATGTTGTATTTTATGTGGCTTAGCAGAGGGCCTCTAAATTTTATATTTTATTCACAATAAAAAGGACATCTTAGAAAACTAGTCATTCACGTACCACTCTCTGTATGGGGGTAAAGGTTAATTCACAACAAATTTATACAGAAAATATACAAATGCAGTGTTATGGGAGGAAAAACCCCATAAACAGAATTAGGAACTTATTTCTAACTGTGCATGTGAAAAATATCCACAAACTTACAGTACAGCAAGAGAAAACTAAAAAGCTAGAAATATAATGTTACATAAAAACCTTATGGAAATCCCAAAATTTTAGGTTTCTGCAATAAATGTAAAAATATTCAAGGTGTCATTATTTGGCCTAGCAACACACTATGATAAAAAGAAACACTAGCATATCACAGCTTCTTGGTCATATGACATTTGCTTTGTATAACAAGCAGCTCATTTTTTTTTTTTTTTAAAAGCTGTCATATCCTAACACATCCATTGCAAGTAATACACAATCATGGTAGGAAACCATTTGAGATTATGCTTTGGAGAATAGCAATGTGATATGACTGTTCAGTTTTGTTTTGTTCAAGGAGAATTAATTACCTGCTTCTTTACATTATTCCATAAAACATTAACAGATTAGGAGACAGGTTCTCAGACTAGTACAACACTAGTCTGTAAATGGAATTCCAAAACAATACTGTATTTTATTGACCAAAAATTCCACTAATAAAGCCTTGTGTGATACTAGAGCTTATTCTTCCTTTTAAACAAAACAAAAACACATACCATAATGCAATTCACAGATGAAATTTCCCTCTATGCCATATTTTACCTATGTGATCTTGTAATGATATTCAGAAATACTATCAAACTAATGAGATTAAAATCTTGTCTCAAAGTTTCCTTTACTTTAAACAGATGAGCTGAAATCCTCTGTACTGGAAATTCCTCTGACAGTTTTGCCCTAAGAACACGAAGATGTATTATATAGTACTCAAATTTAAGTGGTTTTTAAAAATACATAATAAAAGTGTTTGTAGAGCTACAACAGCTAACCAACACTCTCTCAATGCATTTTAAAAAGGCACCAATATAAAGAAATCTTACAAGTATTTAATACGTTAAATTCAGGATCTTAGGATACCAGTTACTGTATATTTTAATTATTTTGCAGAAACTGGAGGTTTAAAAACATTTCTAAGATAACTCTCATATATACAAACTTCAATTTTACCTCTATTCTTTTTTTCTTTTGCATTTGGGGATTTTTTTTTTTTTTTGGATAATCGTATACAGATAGTACTTACTAAATAATATATAAAATATAACTAAAGATGACCATATATGTAACATATCCCTTTTGGTAAAATGAGTATTTCAAAGTAAAAAAAAAATTGTAACCAGTACCTTTTTTACTGTAAGTTCTGTCTTAAAACTAGGGACATGCAGTTTTTTGTTTGATATTTGCAGCCTTTTCTGTTCTTTTTCTACTTTACGGAATCATTTTGGAGACAGGATGAAATAACATTTGGAGAGTAAGTAAAACATAATTTTCATCTAAATGCGTTCACTAATGTATGTTTTGTCAAACCTTTATAACATATATAAAGACTTCATAGTTTTGTGAGGTGTAGAACTGAGACAAAGTAACTATAAAAATAACATCAAGCTCACTAAAATATTCTGGTCTTTCTCCATTTGCCAACCAGTAAAAGTTAATCATTTTTCTTTTCTGTATCTTCCTATTCAAAAGTTATTTGTGTTTCTTTCACTTTGGAAGTTATACAGAATCAGCTTGAAAACCTTTTTGTTTGTTTTGATTTCTTCTGGAAGTAGATGGTAAAGACCCAAGGTTTAAGTTTAATAGTTGAACTAGTTCTAAAGACACGCCAATAACTTCTTTAATATTTCTTAATACAATCTGGTAAATGTCCTAAATTGCTCGGGTATTAACTATGATTTTAACTCTTTATGTGCTCTTGCAACACATGAGGTCACTCTAATTGCTTCTTTTCATGACTTTTCCTTAAAAGAATGTGTACGTGTATACAAACATACACACACTGTTGCACACATAGAGTTGCTTGTATGTATGCAGAAAAGGCATTCCCTACTCCGTAGCCAAATCTAAATCCTGGTCTCTCATTCTCCAATTTTGTCCCTCCAGAAAATTCTCAACGGAATGTTTTAACGACTTGAAATCCTTCCAATCTGCTTAATGGTTATTTTCACTGTTCTAAAAAGCCAGATTAGAATGGCTTTTTAAAAGTGATTGACCACTATTAGAGAGAGGCAGCACACATCTCCAACAGGAGCTGTAGATCATTTTCTCGGCAAAATTAGGGCAAAGCAATGTGATGAATTTCTGAATTTTTGCCAGACTAGAAAAGAGAGGCTAACCCATTTTCATGCCCCCCTCAAGTACTCTGTAATGTGAAATCTCACCTAAATAAACCGGGCATATAACTGTTATGTAAAACTTGATTTATTTGGTGTCTGACTCTCATATTTATTTTTAGGCCCTAACAACTTGCCTATTTCCTTTCTTGAAGAAGGAGGCATGCAAATATAGCCATTCAGAATTTCCCAGAAAGCACTGTGCCCACAAGAATTCATTCTAACCTGCACATTTGAATTGACCTCGTCCTCATTTGTCCCTGCCACACCCTGAGCCATCTTTACCTCTTTCTGTTCCTTATATCATGAAGCTAAGAAAGTACAAGCATACACTTGTAGCAAATACACTCTCACAAATATTAAGTCCCTTCAATACAATAAATTTCCAAAGAGATGAAATGAAAAGAGGAGGGTATATTAGTACTGTCTTCATGGGGGTACTACACAACTCTTTAGGTCCACCTAAAATTCAGCTTCATCCCAGGACAGTTGGGTACATGATTGTTCACACACTGGAAAAAACAGTGAACAGGAAGAAAATTCATCGGTGATGCCAGCAGAAATCCACACACAGCCAAAGTTATGAACACATTATCTGCCATCCAAATGTTTCCTTAAATTGCAGTAAAACACAAAATCAGTAACCTTAAATTATTTACCTTCCTCCAAAAAGGAAAAAAATATATAAAATTCCAATTTTCTTCTTGAGTGGTTAGGGTAGGGGCAGTTAAGGGAGTCTCAAAACATGCTTTAGATAAATTGTATGTTCACGATGTACCAAAGCATGCAGGGAGGAAAAAAGTTGAGATTCTATTTAAAATATTTCACGTCTCTGTTTTGGTGCATTCTCTTGGATTTAAAGGAACAGTTTGGACATTTCTCCAAAAATAATTACAAGAGGGGCCAGTAAAGGACAGCTGAGTTATAATCATTGTTGCCTCGCTCTTGCTGTGTTAGTGCTTGGAAGTTGCTTAAATCAGCAGATGATAAATGAGAAAAGAAGTGAAGGGCAGTATTGGGGCCATGTTTACTTCTCTGTCCATAGGCCTCTCATCTTGCTAGTTCTCACATCATCTGTATTAAGAAACATAGTTGTACCATCCTATTGAATGATTCTTTTTTAGAGCAGTTATCAGTTACTGCTTAACAGAATCAGGAATCATAAATGGCTACCAGATAATCCAGTCACGGACAGGCCTGTCCTCCCTCAACACAAGCAGCAAGTTCTGCACCCAAGTATATCTCCCCAAAATGACAGATCTCATTTGGTTCCTTCCCTCTAATGCTGCTGGACTGCAGAGAAAAAAACAGCACCCTTATAAATGAAATAAAAAATCTGCACATGAAAAATGGTGACATATGTACAGATAAAGAAGAGAAAGTTTTTACTAAGGGATTGAGATTCATTTCTGACAGGGATTTATAAATAGTTGAATGTTTTCAAGATAGAGAAAAATGTGCAGGACATGGTGACTTTCACTTGGAGGTTAGGTTACTAGACTCCAAGAAGGGTAAAAATAAGCTTTGTTTTTTGTTTATCTGTAGTCTAATGTACAGGTTACAAAGAAGTTCCCTTTTCCTTGCACCAAAAGTGGTAAATATTATTATTGAAGAAATACTAGAATAAATAGCCCTAATTCCACAACTTATGGGGTTCAAGTTACCCATTCAAGTTGAATTAGTAATTGCTCCAAGATTTGGAAAGCAAAAACCTCAAACAAGATTTTTATGATCTTCCACTTAAATAGTAAAAGATGATGGACTATGGATAGAACACTGGGTGGTCACAGCTTGAAAAAAAAAAAAAAACAGTGAAAAGAGACATACCAGAAAAGAGATTTCTGAGTGGGTCCCCCCCCCCCCACTGTTAGCCTAATTATATTTTTCTGCTGACTGGTTAACACTGATTAAATGCTGATAAAGTGACAATCGTAAGCATACTTTTAGAAACAAATACGCAAACTATGCTGCCATCACATTACAACTTTAAAAGAAATCTTCCCAAACAAATTTATGAAAAGTAGAGGTCCTTTCTGGAAACTACTGACTGCCTCTTAGCCACTCTTAGACCATATGTTATTCTTAAGACTAGATAAAAATACTATTCATTAAAGGTGTTAAAAGTAAGGCTGCCAGGGTGTCTATAAAATGCCAGTCATCAAAACTATGGAAAACAGTGCTTAAGTTTAGAAAAATAAGATCATAGGACCTCAGATGTATTGTAGGTGTCCTTAACTACCTGTAGTTTAAAAGTTTTGCTATATGGTACAGTGTACAGCATACCGTATTATAAATTCCACTGGGGAAGTAAACATAGAACCCACAACAACTCATCCAAGGAGTTATCACTGAAAGTAACAATGTTTGTGTTCCATGATCTCTAGAGGGGAAAAAAAAACAACAGTTTACATTTTGAAACAAATTCTTCCTTGAAGGGTAAAATTACTTATGCCACTTTAAACTGTGAAAGTTCTACCCAGAATACTCTAAACTTTCCTGCCTTCAACCATAATCCTGAACATCAGTGGCAAATTAGAATCTCTCAGGTGAATCAAGTGATTTTTTTTTTTCCAAAGCATGATATACCTTGTATTTATGCATGGCAGAAATGGAACTGCTCTTAAATTCCCACAAAATAAACAAGCCAAGTTTATCAAGAAACAATATCCCCTGTCCCTTCGCTCTTCTGTTTTTTTCCTTATTATAATTAGGCAGAGCAAATGACACTGCGTCCACAAAATAAGAATTAATGACAGTAATAATATTAAACAAACAAAAAAAAAGGTATGTCAACATCTGAGGGAAGGTGGGATTTGTAAGTGCAGTATTTCTTCATGTGCAGTTTGTTACTTCATAGGGGTCCCCTTTGGAATGAAAAGGCCTAGTGGAATGTGTGCTCCCCTCGAACAATGTGTGATGAAAACTCGTAACGGTCCTGGCTTCTGTAGCCACAGATGTTGCATTCCAGTGGGTCCCGGTAGCCATGGCAACCCATGTGAATGGTGTACATGACATGGTCTAGGAAAAGGACTCGGCAGTGCTCACACTTGAAGGCCCTAATCTGTTCTCCTTCTCCATTGAAGACCTTGTAGATGTCCTTCAGAGAGCCCTTAGGAGCCTTGGTGGTATCCAAAGCCTTGACATCCTCCTTCATGTAAGCTGGGCTTTGTTTCCTCTTGGGATTTAAGGCAGGGTTTCCTTGGTAGGACTGGTGGTCATCATGGCTGCTTTCTGAGTCAGTAGAATCCAGGCAGCTATTGCTGGGAGAGGCCTCTCTTTCCTGGGGCCGACTCTTTGGTCTGATGAGAGAGAGAGGACCATCCATGTTGTTTTCATGACTATCGGAGGTTTCCCTGCTAATGGGTCTTTCTATCCTATTTGGATGATAGACCTGAGAATAAGCTGAGCTTATAACTGGGGCCACCTCAGCGATTGTGCTTGGCGGGTGCTGCATCAGTGGGTGAAGGGCCTCAGCTCCAAGGTAGGTGATTGCATTGTTGATGGCTTGGTCCATCATATGAGACTGCATTAGCTCAGCCTCCTTCTCATATGTTAAGTTCATATCAAAGTGAATGTCTGGGTAGCTGAATCGCATGAGCTTTTCCCCTGAAAGGGGGAGGGTGAGAAAAGTAAAAAACAAACAAAATACAACAAAATTAGTGATTGGATTAAAATATAAATGTACAAAGTTAATCGTCTCCATTTTCTATAATATGATAATCTTATTCTTTAGATCAAGCATTTGGGCTCTTTAATTCTGCTGAGACTCACAAATACTCTCAACCTGCAAAGAGGATTAGTTATAAGAATTTCACAAGCCATTTGCACTTGTTTTAATGCCATCATGAAAATGCATCTAGCCTGAAAGGTATGATTGAGTGTGTTATCTTACTTTCATTCTCAATTAAAATTTCCACTTGTCTGGAGCTTAGCGACTATAGGCGAAAGAAGAAATACCAGGTGAAAATAAGTCAGAGACTATGCCTATTTTGCTATTTTAGACATCAGTGACCAAGCTACAGAGATCACAAAAGCAAGAGTGATCTGATTATAACATCTGTCACCTTGGTGTTATATAGGGTTAATCTGGATGATTTAAAGGCTATATTAGAAAAAAAAATATATAGATCTGGTATATGTCACGGTGGAGAATTCAGAAACATCACCATTAAAATACTGTTAAAAGATGTATTGTTTTGGGGCACCTGGGTGGCTCAGTCAGTTAAGCATCTGACTCTTGATTTTGGCTCAGCTCATGATCTCAGGGTGGTGAGACTGAGCCCCGGGCTGGGCTCTATGCTGGGTGTGGAGCCTGCCTGAGACTCTCTCTCCGCCTCGCCCTCTTGTCTCCCCTGCCTCCACCACCCACTCGCATGCTCTCTCTCTTCCCCTTTCCCCACCAAAAAAGTTGTATAGTTTGATAAATGGAATGAAATTTAGGACTGTTTAAATATAGGAGTTATTACCAAAGGTAGTTTATTTATAAACTTAGAAGATACTGTTTTGTTGTTTTGCTTCTTGAAATGGAGAATTAATCATTTTTACCTCAGCTCTGCCTTATTCAGTCATATGGGTAGTGGTGCTGGTATGTACACCCATTGTTAATTTCCTATATTTTTCCTTGATTGAAGAATTTTTGTAATTTTCCCTTTAATATTTACTTCAACAAATTTATATTTTACTCTTAGTATTTAACCATGAAAAAATTCTGTGCATAAAACTGGAGAAGTAACTTTAATTTTTCTCTTTTAAATATTGCCAGCTTTAGACAGCATATTTTATCTTTTTAAAATTCTGCCACTAAAACAATGATGTATCCTACTAATTGCCTGGTTAGTTTGAGAGGTAAATCTCACAGATAAAAACTTCTTAAAATATATGTGAACTTCCTATAAATGTTTAGTATGTTGTTATAGATGGATGCCTAATTTGTAATGTTGATAAAAATTGCTGATCCACAGAACTGCATTCTGGAAAAGCACTTTCAAGTAGCTAGTATTATTTCAGGTTTGAAGAGAGGTCCCCAAAGTGAATCAGGGTAATGATCAGAGTCATGAAAATGTAAGAAAAAAAAAGATGAGACCTTACCGCATGGCATCCAATTTAAGATATTACAATGTTAAGAGTTTAAAAGTTGAGCTAGACAAACCTAATCTATATTCTCAAAGAGCTGACACTTTAGCAGGAGTTGTAGCGATTTAGGGATCATTATTAATACAGTGTTATATATGCTATGAGGTCAAATAAAAGGAATACATAATTAGGGGAGTAAAAGACGACTTCTTGAAGAAAGTAACATCTGAGATAAAAACGTGATGACAAATATTAGCCAAGTAAAGGAATGCAGAGGTGGAGCAGCTGGTAGGAAGGCTTAGAGGCAAGAGGGCATGACTTGTTCAAGGGATTACTTACATTTCAGTATATAGCTGAGAGTGGAAATAGATGAGAAAGATGGAGAAGATAATAACAGGGCTCAGTCAACAGCTAAGGAATTTGAATTTTATCCTGAGGGCAATAAGGATTAAAAGGGTTAAACAGGGAAGTGACTTAACTAGATCTTTATTTATCAAGACCGTGTAGGAAGTTCTTGATATAAATATCATGGTGGTCTGAATTAGTATAGTGGCAGCAGAAATGGAGAAAATTGGCTGGAATGGAGAGAAATTTAGAAAATAGAGTTTGTAGAGTTTGGTGATTATCTAGACCTAGATAAAAAGAAAGAAGAAAGACGTGAGAAAAAGAAAGAAGTTAAATATGGAACTCAAGTTTCTGGCCTGGGAAACTTAGTGGATGGCAATGATAAAAGATGATGAGTTCAGGCTGGGAAAGACAGAATAATAGTCATGGTCCAGGAACTACCAAAATACAGTCTCAAATTTCGGAGAGACTTGGGCTTGAGATATAGATATATAAGTCACAGTTGATAGAAGGTAACTTTTAAAGCCATGAGAATTGGAGATCTGACCCAAGCATAGGTACAGTGTGAAGAAGAGGAGTAAAAAATAGAAACTGGAAGAACACCAGGATTTTTATACCTGCCCAGAGACCAAGGCAAGTTGGATTCCTGCATGGGGCCCCATGTTTACAGTTTTTGCTCCTCATGGAATGAGGACTGTGTCTAGCCAAGGGAGTGTGCCCGTCTGGAGATTACTCCCTAGACCATACCCTGGATACCCAGAACCCCTGAATTCCTTGCCAAAATGGCATTGAGCATGCACCAAGGGTTAGCGCAGTCCTCTTCATAGGCCCATCCTCCTGAGCACCAGTTGTGCTCTTGGTATGTACACAGCCCTGAGGAGTGACCAACACACTACTCTTTATGTGCTGTGTGGGGTACAATGTGAAAAGATCTTGGATGTCCAGGCTGAGTGTCTACAGTTGTGTGCATGAGGCCCCTTTTGGTACTAGACAGAACCAGAAGTGGATCTAAGAGAGAGGCTGGGCTGCAGGTCAGGTGGTAGTTCTACTCATGCTGTCAAGGTCTGGTGATTCTGTAATTGAACTCAATTTTCTAAGTTAGGAAGATAGAACACCATAGTTTTTCAGCTTGATTTAAAATAAATACTTAGGCACAGGAATGGAGGACTCATTAGCACTTTTGCTCCATTTGCATAACTGTTAACTATTAAGTCTTCAGACTTAGAAGACTTAGAAGGGGCAGAGAAGCTGGATGGAATGCAGGAGAGCTCAATGTCATGGACACCAAGGAGAGAAGTGTTTCAAAAGGAATGAATTATTCAAGAGTGGCAAATGCTCTCGAGGAGTTGTGTAAGATAGTCTATAAAGGATCCACTTGCACGTGGCACTATGAAAACTAGTGGTGACCTCAATGAGAATAATTTCTGTGGAGCCTGGGGAAGAAAGCCAGGTTGCATAGACTAGGGAATGAGTAGGAAGAAAGAAAGTATGGAGAGCAAGCATAGAGAACTCTTTCAACAACTCCATTTTTGAAGAGCAGGAAAAAGCAGGCAGTAGCTGGAAGGAGACTTGAGTTTGAGGGAAGATTTTTTGGGGGATGAGAACTTATCATATTAAATACAAAAAGGAAAATGTCAAGAGAGGGGAGAGGTTGAAAAAATGAGTGAGAAAAAGGAATAATAATGTAAGATATTTGGGAAGCTGAGATAGAAGAATTCCAGAACACAAAAAAGACGACTTACCCTTAGTTAGAAAGAAGGATATCCGTTTATTGAAACAAAGAGGGGAAAAAAAGTATTCATATAAATCATATAAATGCACATAATCTTTATAAGATTGGTTATATTATATTGAAATCATTTCAACTGATTTTATTCCCTAGAAGCTGAGATATAATACCATCAAGGAGTGATACACTATGTTTGTGGAGAAATGAAGAAATGTCGAAATGGCTATAGGGTTGGGTGGGAGAGAGGACTTTCAAGGATGGAGTAAAGGAGGACTGCTACATATATGGATGGAACAACTGATATTTCAGATCACTTATTCATTGATGAATAGTGCCACCAATTTGTAGGGCTGCAAGATTTTCTTCACAAGTACTAGCAGTCCTATAGACATGGGAAAGATGCTCCTCTGCTTTCACCAGAGGGTAGAATTTCATCAGAAGGTGATAGAAAGGCAACAAAGTAAAAGAATCAATAATGTTGTCAAAAGAGTGTTAAAAGTGATTAACCATGGAATCTAAGCTGGATAAGAAAAAGAGAAGAGGACACAAAAAGATATGTAGAAAGTTCAGTGATCATTGGTCTGGAAGGCTTGATAAGGTCGAAGAATAGTATTTAACTGAGGAATATGGTAAAAAGGAATTTATAGTAAGTATGGAATGATGAAATTTTCATTTCAAAAACATCATAGAGATGGTGTGTGTTTTTCACATATTAATAGAAAGGATAATTCAAATAAAAAATACCATAAATTCCAAATAAAAATCTAATGTTATTATTTTATTTTTTCTTTTTAATTTTTTAAAATCAAAATGTAATTTAAGAAAATCTGTCCCTCTTTACTAAAGAATTGAGACTAGTATCCCCAAGTCATAGGAAAAATAAAACTATTACAAAGAATAGGATTAAATAGATTCAGAAGACATAAAGACATATTTTCCCAACAACACTAGTGTTGGTTTAAAGGACATAAGTCATTTAATGGACATCCATCAAAATTGCTCAATTTAAAAAATAGATGAAATGGCATTTAAAAAATAGTTATTTATAAAAAGGAAGAGAGAAGGACAGAAAGAAAAGTTACTTAGGGCCCAAGGCAGGCCTTTGAGTATTCTTTCTGGGGCTTTAAATTGACCTAGGATCAACTGTGATCCCTTAGGGCTATTCTATGGCCTTTTTTTTCAATGAGCTTCAATAAATCTCTTCAGCTTGTCTTAAAATGATATTTTGGTGATTTGTTAGTTCTTCAATTTTAGATTGGAAGGAAATCTTCTCTAAGTGATTACTGGAGTAAAAGAATTTTATTAGCCTTCCCTCCCTGAAATAACCAGAGAATATTTTCTCCCAGTCACCACTCAACCAAAGAAGGATGTTCCACAATACTCTTTGACACTAGAATGTGAGAATCTATTTGAAAATCTTTCTCTTCTAATTTTTACCCTATATAAAGACTGATATATTACATATATAATTAATGGCAATTCCTTATATGGAGTCACCATTTTTATATATTCTTTAAAAATTGGATGATTTTTGCATCCTCAGAAATACTTGATGATTTACAGAGTGATGCCAACTCTGAGTGTATTAAAGAATATTTAAGGGCTTGGAAATGAAAAAGAAAAGTCTAAAAAATAAAAGTTTAAGTACATCATATATAATCTTTTTGTTTCAAAATCATAAGCCGGATGAAAACAAAGATCCAAATATGAAAGACAGATACAGGAATGAAAACCCTTTTTTTTTTTTTTGAAAACCCTTTAATGAGGGTTGCTGCATTATTTTTGGGGGAAAGATTTCTCTTAATTCTAGATCAAACAGCGAAACCATTAATATCACGTAAAGAAAATAGTTTAAAGACTAATGAAAGCTGCAAAACAGATTACAAAGCTGGCTTATAGATGACACCATTTTCCCTAAGTATTTTTATTTTATAAATAAATGAATATTTTATTTTATATACTGTATATATAATTTCATTTTGAGATAATAACTTCTATCAGTCTTTTATTTCCTAGGCCCACATGCCTAAGGGTGTGTGTGTGTGTGCGTGCGCGCGCGTGTGTATAACTGTGTTACATATGGAACAGCATAAAGTAGAAATGAATAATGGACAAAGAGATGGGTATCTATCTCTTGAACTGAAATATACCATCTGTATTTCATGGGAACATACCTCTGCCCATTGAAACCACTTTTTAAGAAGTAAAATCATTTGTAGCGCTTACCCACAAACTTTTGTGGAGTGGAGCTTTTACGTTTTCCCATATTCCCTGTGAGCTTCTCTATGACAGCAGGTCTCTCAAAAGGCACCAGAGAAATATTGTTGTCCATGATAGGCTCTTGTTCCTTACAATCTTCCATAGGAGGTACTATATAAAACCATACAAAAAATGCAATCTGATAATTTCTTCAACATTTTATTAAAAGATACAAAGCTGGATTTGCCATCTCAATATGTATTAAACATAAGCTAGTATGCTTGAATAAAAGTAAAAAGAATAACGTTTAGTGTTAGAGTACACTCTCTAAGTTTACACACACACACAGAGGATTTGTTTTTATCTGAGTCATTCTCAGATCAATGACACAAACTGTTGGCCACTACTGGTGGCAAACATGTTCATCTTGTTTCTCATCTTACTCCTCTGAAAGTGTTTTTAACATTGATTAAAATCAATACCACTTTAAGACTGCACTATTTTCAAGGCTTTTGGAGTTTATTTTTCTAAAACAATTTAAGCAAGTCAACTTGTTTTGAAGGAAAGCTTAAATAGGCACACAGAATAACAGCACGATATTTAACCAGGCTTTTTTTTTTTTTTTCACCCATGTATTTTCCTGTAGCAGATTTTCTATTGATGAGCTGAGTGAGCTGCTAGCCCTATTGGCAGTAGATAAATACCTGCACAAAGCAGCCTTCATGAAGGAGCTTCAATTCTGAACATGTCTACACATAGTAAACTGTGGCCGCTTTATGATTGTAATTTATTTTAAAAAGAGCTCTTCAGCAGGATAAAAAGAAACCATTTCCAAAATGGCATATTTGCTCACTAAACTACTGCTCTAATTCATCTGACATAAATTCTCCAAAGCTGCTCCCTCCTCGTCCCATTTGTCTAAATTGCTATGGGCTAACAGATTAGCTCAGAGATATTATTGACACAAGATATTGAAATTCATAATATAAACAAAGAACTTACAAAAGTTTTTGAGTAAAAATATTATCAAAGGATGTTTAAGGATACAGTAACATCCGAGACAGATGAAATCAATGACTGAAGACAATGTTCACAGGAAAGACCATAAACTTATTCTTGATTATCCTTGCTTTCTCTAAAATACCTGCACCAGTAGTGCTAGGAAGCCTAAAGGTTTCATATCTTAGAATATCTTTACTTGTTCAGCATATACTGTAAAACGATTTATTCTGCACCTTTCATTTGTAAAGGATAGTTTCGCTGTGTACAACACAATACATTCTTGTCTAGAAGGGCGGACACTAAAATAAAACGAGAAAGCAAGAGATGAAAGTTAAAAAAATCCAGTGCACAATTCAGGTGACCTACTTAATAACCAATACAGGTTGCTGATTTTGAAGAAATGAAAAATGGCAACAGAAAAATGTTTTCCTAATTTGGACATGTTTAAAGAAATTGATATTCAATCTAAGTCTTGGGTTGACGTAGAGTCTACTGGATGGGCCAGAAAAATTTACTTTTCCATCTCTGTAAGATATGGCTACGATTGACAAGGGATTCTACAATTGCTGGATGTTGACCTGGAAGGAAGTTAGGAGCTTCAGAAACAAGGAAACACTCAGGTCATTTTCCATAACGATAAAATCCATGATAATAGCGAGTGGAAAAAAAATATATGTATGTATTATATAAAACATTATGTCCTCTTTCAGCAACAACTAAAATAAAAACAAGTACTTGAAAAGCAAAGAAAGGCTGCCCAAACGAAAAATTCAAACAAGGGTGGCCAGGAGGACAGAATGCCAGTGGAGAGTGGATGTGGTTGGGAACCATTAATTAGATAATTGTCAAAATCTTAACTTTTGTTTTGGGTGGTGGATTTATAGGCACTTACTACATTATTAAACCTAACTAAAAGCTAAAAAACAGGTCATATATGGACCGGAGATGAAAATATGTCACAAACCAGGATCTAAAGTGAAAGAAGGAAAGAAAAAAAGGTTTGTTGTTGTAAATTTTGCTAAAAGACAGCTAAACTGGTTAACGGGGTTTGCCCCCAAATTGAATATATTAATTAGTTTTGAAATGAGTAGTCTAAAACTTGGCAGTTTTGCTCTAAGTCTAACCTTGAATTTTCATATTTGCACACATTTGACACTCAAAACGAAACCTGGGTGTGCGAACTGTCCCACACCACATCCACCTCAATTCAGATGGTTTGTCCCAAGTTCAATGAAGCTCATGTGAACTGAAAACAATGACTTTGTCAGAGCTTTGGTCTTATTTCTATTTTATATCAGCCCTTCACATATCAAGTATTAATCCTGTTTCTACTGTATCAGCAATAATAACTGGTACACACCATGTGCTAAGTACTGTTTTAAGACACGGTTTGATAATTCATTTAATCTTTTCAATAACCCCCCTTGAGATAAGTACCATCTCCATTTTACTGATAGGGCAACAAAACCCCAGAGATTCCTTGGGGTTTATATCTAGTTAGTAGGGAATATAGGAGTTGAACCTAGGTGGTCTGGCTCTAGAGCCTTTGCCCTTAGTCTTTATGCTACACTATTCTTTTGTGGACATGATTTGAGTGTTGAGTTTTCATAAACAAGTTTGACATATTTTTAAGGTCTACCATTGGAAAGAGATCTGATATGTTTTCTCAATTACATAACTAATTTGAATTTTTTTTTCTTTGCTTTCAAGGATCTGGGTCCAATGTTTGGGCTTAAAACAAGTTTTTAAGTTAATAACACATCAGTCATATAGAGATTTATCTAGGCTAAGAAAATAATAAACTAATTTTACTTGTTAAAGCAAACTTCATCATCAAATACCTTCCTTGACCATATTTTTGAAATTATAACCAAGGTAAAAATAATTTATACCCATTCTATTATCTCATCACATTGATAAATCTTTTAAAGACAGAAGCATCTAAGAGTGTTCCCAACAGATATTTTTACCAAGTCGTTCACTCAGAAATCAAAATCTAAGAATATAAGGGTCTGAAGGACCTAGATTAGGTCACATGTCTACCCCCTGGCCAGGAGAGGGCTGGGAACCTAACCTGACAGTCCTGACATGGCTTCATACAATGGGAGAGTTCTTTAAAGGAAAACAGAAATTTTGTTATCAAAAGAAGGTATATATAAGGCAGGCAAAAATAATGGATGTCTTCTACATTGTCATAAATTCTCTCCATGTTGCCAAATATAAGAACAAAAATCAGTTCTCTTATTTTCTTGACAACATCCGATGGTACCAATACTTGCTTGCTTTGTCTTCTGTGAGATCACTCTTCCCATTCCCTGCTTGTACTCATGTTCATAGGTCTTTTTTTTTTTTTTTTCCTTCCTGGTATGTTCTTGCCTTCTAGATGTCTCACTCTATAGTTAGCCATATAACTTTAGAAAACTTCAGGCTTCTACCTATATAATGATGGCTCCCAAATATATATTTCCTACCAGACAACTCTTGAAAACTTGAGATTTATATATTCAACTTCCTCTCAGACAGTTTCACTTGGCAGTTCAGTCTCTCACAAGTGCCTAAAAGATAATGTGTTCAAAAACTGAAATCTTGGGACGTCTGGGTGGCTCAGTAGTTGAGCGTCTGCCTTTGGCTGAGGTTGTGATCCTGGGGTCATGGGATCAAGTCCCACATTGGGCTACTCTTAAGGAGCCTGCTGAGCCATCTGCCTATGTCTCTGCCTCTCTCTGTGTGTCTCTCATAAAAAATTTTAAAAACCTTCAAAAACCTGAGATCTCCATTTCCCACCCCAAACTTTCTCCTGTTATCCTAATTACCATCTTCATGAATGGCACCACTATCTGCATGGTCATCCATGCTAAATACCTGTGACAAATGCTAGGTTTCTTCCTTTCACCCAGTCTCCTTTCCCTTCTCTCTACTGCCGCCTCCTCATATACACACATGGAGGTACTATGTAGTTTAGGCTCTACATGTGCAGTTGCCCTCAATTTTTAACTGTATATTCCAGGTTACTAAGCCCAACTTGACCAATCAGGAGGTTGTTGCAATGGTCTACTTGCCTCTGGCTTACTCTTCTGATTGATGCCCTATATTTCTAGCAATTAAATGTTAATCCACAATTATTTTTTAGGATAAAGTACAAAATTCTTTGCTTAGCACAAATGGCCCTTGATATTCTGTTCACAGACTATTCTCTGACTTATTACCTTCCAATTTCCTTTGCCCTTACAAACTGTGCTCTAATTATACACATTTACTTGTAGGTCCTTAGGTCACCATGCTCTTTAGGCTTCTGTTTCTTCACAAGTGCTGTTCTCTCTGCATAAAAGACAGCTTCCATTTATTTAGCTGGCTGTCTTGCCTTTCAAAACTCCACTCACATAATTTTCCCCAGAAATTCCTGTTGGATACCTAGAGTCTGATTCGGACATCTATCCCAAATGCCCCTATAAAGCTTGTCCGACAGTGTTCTGTTGGTTTACTGGTCTATTTCTTCCAGGAGGTGGTAAGCAACCTTACCAACAGCATTTTATTTGTGTCTCTAGTACCTTTTATGATGTGAGACAAATATAATATTTAATGTATTTTTACTGAATGACTTCATGAAGGAAATAATGTTACCCAATGGAAACAAGTTGAGAAAGTTTACTAGAGTTTATAGGTTTTCAATTATGTCCCCAATCTTGCAATAAAGAACTTCCCTTTCTCAAATAATTCAAAGTACAAACTTAAGACTATATGTTCTTGTTTTAAAGCTGCTATCTTTTGGTTCATGCTTTCATTTTTGTCTTCCGGCAAGGGGGAAAAAGCTAATTACATACTTTGGTGTTTAAGCTTTTTTCTTCAAGCTAAACAAACTTGAAAAATGAGTATATCTTCAAATAAGATCATTTGCCATAAAATTCATTATTATTATCTTTATTTCCCAAACTACAAGTCATGCATTTTCTTTTTCCCCCAAACTCAAAAAATTTTATTCTACCTCTTAAATATGTCTTAATTGTTTCATTCTGTTCTCTTCTCCTGCTACTGCCTTCTCATCTTTATCTTGGCATTCTCACTTCCAGTCTCTCCTCACACCTCAGTCAGGCATCTCTCCTATATTGTACACTGGTGACATTTTTCTTTATAAGACACAAATTGGATTACCCCAATGGAATTCAAACATTGGATTGGCATAAAAGGCTCCATTTTTGCATTACAACCAATTATGTCAGTCTCATTTCCTACCATTTCTTTAACTCCAAGTATGTTCAATGTACAGGAACTGCTAATGTTCTTTTATACCTCCAAGTGTTAGCCTGTGGCAATTGCTCTGCCTGGAACATACATTTTCTGTGAATCTAATTTGTGCAATTTTCCTCAACTCCATGTACGAATCAAACACTTCATGTGTAAAAAGCTTTCCTTGATTTTTCTAGACAGAGTTAGGTCAGCTCTGCATTTGTGCTCCTGGAGAAGTGTGTATATGTCTTTATTAGAGCATTTGCTTCATTTTATTCATCTTTAAAGTACACATTCCTTACTAGACCATAAATGTAAGAAAGAAATTGTGTCCATTTATCTTTATATGCCCAGAATGTTTCGTAGAAATTGGCACATAGCAAACCCTCCATACCTGTTCTCTGAATGAAGCAAAAGAATACCTCTTTGACTTCAGACATTCCCTTCTCTAGAAGAGCCACATGGGGAAGAACATGCTTTAGGAAAGAGAGGCTAGGAGACATAACTATGTCAGATATGAACAAAAAAGGAATAATAATTGCAAAAAGCTAATGGCAACCACAATGATGGCAACCCCTACCCTCTACCACTAAAAGAAAGCTAAGAAAAATAGGCAAGATAGAGTAGGATAGTAAGAGAGGAAAGGAAATAAATATGAATTTCACTATGGCTGTCTTTAAAAGGAGACACATGCCAAGGTATGTATGTGAGAAAAGGTTAATGATAAACTCTAGGAGCATTTTGCCCAGTTTTTCCCCTCTTAGGGCATTTATCAATTCCTGTTTCATACATTCAATTCTGCATTAAGAATGTTAATGGAAGGAAAAGGAGATAAAGGATAATCTCACATTATTATTATAACATGCCTAGAAGAATTAAAGCATGAAATGGAATAAATATAAGCCTATGTGGTTTAAAACTATATCCAATATTGAAGAACAATTATTTGGGTCTACAAATGATATCAGAACCTATCTCCTCCTCCCACCCTCCCCATACACCTGTCTTTGACATTGCACCCTGCTCTATCCAGTACCTGAGTGTCTTACGCACTTTCTCCATTCTGTTCCAGTTTCAGAGCAACTTGTAAAAACGGCTTTTGATTATTAAGGGCAGGCAATCTGGGAAATGAGGGTCAATGTTATGGTTGTCTAGAAGTATTTTCCCCCAAAATAAACCTGCTTAGTTTTTTGTCAACACTTATTCTATAACTGGTTAATTTGCCAACATATAGTTAAATGCTAACAACATGAAGTCTTTTAGAAGAGACTCTATTTCTTATTCAGATGTGTGTGCAACAGAGTCCCATAAAAGACTCCATGGAAAAGGAATTAAAAAAATTAATAATCCAATCAAATGTCAAAACTGTAAGGAGAGAACATTATATAGAAAAACTAATAGTAGTACCACAAGGTGTCTTTAACATTTTGGCATGCCCTCGAGCCTCCCTCAGTTACCCTGCCTCAAGCCACCTCGAAAAACAATAATTTAAACAGAAATGGTAGGCAATGAAACCTCGAATGTCTAAGTTAATGCTGGTAATATAACCTTATAGGGCATAGGACATTTAACATTTCTTAGTATTTAATGCCCTGAAATGTAATATTGGGTATTTATTGCACATCCAATCATATTTAATTCTCACACTCAGTCTGTGACACAGCCACCACTCGGCCAAGCCAGGTTTGCTGGACTCCTAGACCCATCATTTTAAATTCCCTGCTCTGGGCTCCTATGCTACCCTCAGAGGCCCAGGTAATGCAAGCTTGCAATATCAAATTTACTAAGACATAAAACAGAGACAGTTTTTAAAAATGTTAGTTAATAATAATATAAAAATATATGGACTCATTCACAACAACAAATCGAATTAAAAAATTCTTTAGTTTCTGCCTGATTGGATCTAAATTCTGCAGTCATGAAGTCTCTTGAGTCCTTTATGGTTTTTTCTAGAGCCACCAGTAGCTGTAAAATAGTGCTTCTGAATTGGCTTTCTGACATTGAATTGTAATCCATATTTTGTAACTCTGTGGGAGAGTGGGCTGTTTCTGATTCTTTTTTTTGAGGTAAGGTTTTCCTTCTAGACGGGATGAGCACTGGGTGTTTTTCTGTATGTTGGTAAATTAAACACCAATAAAAGTTAATTAAAAAAAAATTCTTTAGATTATATAAACTATCCCCAAGGAAAAAAGCTTCAATTATTCAGGGTAACAAAATAAGTAAATTTAAATTAAATCCCCAATTCAGCAACAAATAATCACTTGCTGTCCAATAAGCACAGTTCCACAGGATGTAGTACATAAAACAAAACCCACAAGTAATTCTTGAGTTGTCTATAAGTTGCTAAATAGATATTTATATTTTGAAAATGACTACAGCATTCTCCAATTATACTATTAGATATTGGCTAAGTCTTTTTAAAATAAAAGATATAAATGCAACAGTAAGTTAAGATTTTTGTATATACTTCTATGAATGATAAAATTAATCAGTGTAAAAATATAATTAGTAGGACAAGACAGATGCTCCAAATGTAAAGAACTCAAAATCATAACTTTCCGTTTTAAAGCTGATTTACCGACATTAATTTTTTAGTAATATAGAGTTGTTAATTGCTAAATCTTAGAAACTACTTTCCTACCTGATATTGTATATTGCGGAGATGAGGATGTTTTGCTTAGGTTTTGATTTTTGTGGAGGGAAGTGGTGCCTAATTTTAGTCTAGGCTCTTCCCTGTACTCGTAGAAAGCAAAATGAGTAATTTCCAAGATAAATCACAGAACAGATTAGGGAAATTTCTAATTATATCAATTATATCACTGATCATTTACCTAAGAGAAATGAAAATACACAACCAGCTCTTTTAGGAACTCTATAGACATTCCAAATCATTTCTGTTTGGGGCAGCCAATGAAAGAGAAGAATAAATACTATCTTCCTTTGGTGTATTCAAGGTTGGCTGTCATTATCGTGTTAATTCAAAGACATGTTATCAGAAATAATTTGGAATTTCACAAAAACCCAGTACAGCTTGTTTGCCAAGGGTCGCAAAGCTTCAAGTGCTGAAGAAGATAATCCCATGCAAAGTTAACATAATCTGAAATTGTTATTAAAAAGAGTAAGATTTTATCTTCATGTTTAAGGGTAGAGAGAACTGTTTAACCCATAGAGAACGACAAAAACAGTGAGGGGGAATGAAAATGGTGAACGGCACTTGTACCCACCATGGTGACTCATGACCTGCCCAGCAGCCTCCATGCTGACATTCTGGAGATAGTTGTGGCAGCGTTCCTTGTGCTCCTCCAGTGAACTGCGCTGCTTGTAGCTTCGTCCACAGTAGTTGCACTTGTGAGGTTTACCCACTGCGAAGAGAGCTCCAGGTTAGTGTGCCGTCAGTCTCATCCAGAGCAAATTTAACATCTGACTTTTGGTAGTGTGGAGGAAGCATTTATATGCTTTTCAGACTCAAATCTCTTCCTCCTCCACACTCTGATTTAGGCGAGAAAAGCTAATAAATTTCTACCAAAGACTAAAAAGACAGCAAGGAGATAAGGCAGGTCGTACCTTTGGTGACAGAGGAAACACTGAATCAAATTCATGCTCTGACTGTATCCTCGATCTTGAGGGGCTGATGATCAGTCTCCAAATTATCTGACTTCTAACACTAACATTTGCTCTTACACAATTTTCTCAGCTTTGACTCAAAAGACAAATCAGGAGTGTCCTAGATACATGGTGAGAATTTTTTTTTAATGTTTTTTTGGGGGGTTGATAAGGACAGAGAATTTTTAACTGAAGAAAACTGAAATGCAACAAATGGAATGTCATTGTTTAATGCAAAGATTATTCATGGCACGGTACCAAGGACACTAAAAAGAATTCAAGTGATGAGAAAAAGTACTGATAAAAGCAGAGTTTCTCTTTTCTTTCCACCTTGGTAATAATTATTCACACATGCAAAACTTTGTAGCCGATAACTGTGTTCTCCAACATCAGCACTGTTCTTGTATTACCAAGAATTAACCTACTAGGTGCTTTGAGTCAGGATTATTAACAATAACCACTGAAATCCTAACATATGTAGTTATATAATGATAGTAACATTTTCTTTTTTCTTTTTTTTTCTAATGTCTTTCACATCCAGGAAATGAATTATTTCCTAGTAGCCAGAGAGCCCTATCTCAGTATACCTGGTAAAATACTTCAATGCTCACATTAAATAAAACTTTAAAAAACGATTGAAGAAAAACCCACGTATGGAAAGAGACATGTTTTACTGTATGACAATTCACAAGGATATCACAGGGCACTCTGATTCTTAGTTTTGAATGAGTACAGAAAAAACACAAGACCCCAGCTGGTCCTTGCCGAAGCTCTCAGTAGCAAAGCACAGTGTGAATCAGGTCAGTGGCCCTCATCTGACATAGGAATCACTTTGTTTTGCTCAGAGGACAAACAGACCACTCTTTTTCATAGTCAAAGATCGTATCCCTAACTCTAGTCACCTTACAAACTCCAAGCTATGACACTGGTTGCAGGCGGAACTGAAATACTGTAACAAGGCAAGGTATTCAGAGCTGCATAGAAATTTTGCTATACTGATTAAAAACAACAAAAACCCCACCAAATCTTTAAATTGTATTTGACGTATACATAAGCCCAGTTATTTCATGATCATGATTTTTGTAAACAGCCTTAAATAAAAGCTAAGGCAGGATTAGTCATTTCTAAAAATAGGCAAAGTTCTATTTTTTTTTCAGAACCAAGAATTTCTATATATTGAACCAAGGAATCTCTGTCTATTGTGAAGAATCTTTATTGCTATGTGAGAACATTAAAAATTACACGAAAATATTTTTTTACGAAAATACTTTTCGTCAAAAACATTTCATGTAAATAGTGTAAATATATATACATGTAATTGCATTTTAAGATATGGCATTACATATCACAAAAAGCTTTTGTTTGCCATCACTGTTACTTAATGTGAGGTTTTTAGCGCTACTTCTCTAGAAGTAAGTGAATTTGCACTAAACAGGTCTACTTACTAACAAGCACATAAACTGTGGTCTGTAGCCCACTTTAAAACTTGTTTCTTCCAAAAAAAAAAAAAAAAAACTTGTTTCTTCCTCTCTGTCTTCCTTTTTATCAGTCCTGTTGCGCTGTGTCTTAGATACCTGTTTTACTACAAACGTATCATCCTATGCTTCCTTCCCCTTATTTATATAAACCTGATACCTTCTGAAGTTCATTTAAACAGTTCTCTTCCACACCCCCCCTGGCACACAGCCATTAATAAACTTCTAACTCACCCACCAAGGAAGAAAAGACTGTATACTTTTTACTGTTTTCAAAACTTTCTTTTTTTTTACTAGCCTCATTTTTAAAGTCTGTCGTTCCTAAAGCTTTACTACTTTAGCTTCTCCCATTTTGACATCTGTTTTAAAATATCACTCTTTCCTCTTCATCCCAATTTGAGCAAATTGTTCTATAAGTATAACCTCACTTTTTCCAAATCTTGATCTGTGTTCCACTACAGCAATCCACATAGTAGGCAACATATGATGGACTTTGATATCGTGGAACTGTGTTATCTTCAAGGCACGGACTTTGGGAATGCTCCACTTTACCCTTCTGCCTCTCTCATCCAATACATATTTGTTAAAAGCCTATGAGGTACCTACAGCCTATGAGGTACCAACAACACTGTGATGAGGCTGGAATGTAAAGTGGAGAACACATTCTCATGGTTCTATCCTCATGCAACTGGTAGTCTGGTGAGGAAGATGGATATTTAACAAATACGTAAGCAATATATTACAAATTATGGTAGATCCTATACAGCAAAAGAATGGTCTGTTAGCATAACATGGGGAACCCAATTTAGTTTGAGAAGGTTGGACAGGAAGGTCTCCTTGAGGTAGGAACACTTCCTCTAATAACTGAAGGAAAAGTAAGTGAATCAGATAGTGGGGGGTAGGGTGGAAGAGAGCAGTGTTTCAGGATTTCCGGTAACTGCTGTCATCCTTAACATTTGTTTTCATGTACTCAACTCCTTCAAAGTCTAGATCATTCCCTTACTACTCTTTTGAAAATTATTTTCAAACATCAGCAACATCCTTGCCAGATCCAATGGTTCTACAAGCCCCACAAGACCATTTCGTGTCAGTTGTTTGATATTTCTTAAAAATTGAGTTCACAAAAATATTGTTTACATTTACTCCCTACATGTGATTATTTGTGTAATATTTATAATCCATGAGTTAACATATATGTACCATTATTTTGCATCTATTTTTATAAATATTATTGCATTCTTATCATCTGAAACACCTTCATTCTAATATTACTGAGACATTTTTATAAAGTCATCAGTAGCCTCTGAATCAGTAAATCCAGTGGACATTTGGCTCTAAAGCGCCCTAATTTCATGGCCACTTTCAAACTTTGATGTGTCTTGATTGTCTTGCTTTAGCCTCCGGGATCAGATTCTGTGTTGCCCTTCACTGGCTTCTCAACCTCTTCCTACCTGGCAAATAGATACGTAACTTCTGATTTTGTTCTCACTATAATAGTCTCCCTCTTATTTCCTCTAGATTAAGCCCTCATTTCTGTGAAATGTCCAAATCATGCCTGGAATAGTTTCCCATGTTTGTAAGCTGCTACTAGTCATTTAAATCTGTTAGACTGATCTTGGTGAACCCAAAGATGGAGCTTTTCCCTGTTTTCTCACAGTACTCTGTCCATACTGTGTTGATGCATTACTTACGATAATTTCATTGTAATTATTCATATGATATCTATTCATCTCCCAGTTCCCAAAAAATGAGCTTTGTCCTAAGAACAGAGGTCATGTTTTACTCAATTTTGAACTGATTGTGCTTTGGTGGTTATTAAACACAGGAGATACTCCATACGTATTTGCTGAGTGATTGCACTTCACACTCATACTTTCAAATGCCTTTTTGAGTAGTGCCTCATGCATATTCCTCTGAAATCTAAAATTCAGCATATTCAAAATTCTCTTCTCCATAAAGCTACTTCTTTATTCTGACTGTTCTTTTGTGCTACTGTTACCACTGTTTTAATAATGCAGACTCACAACAAGGCAGTCCTTTTTGTTGCCTCCCTCTTTTCCCACATCCAAAAAGTTGCTAAATTCTATATATTCCTTCAGTGTTTCTAAGTTTATCCTTCCTTCTCAATCCCACAACCAATATGCAAGTTCAGTTCTTCATTATTACTAGCCTGGGCTAGCATAAGAGACTTCAAACTAGGTATTCTCTTGTGTAATTATTTGGTTCCCTCCTTAAAAACCTTTACTGACTCTTCATTTCTATCGTACAAAGTCCAAATCCCTTTACCTGGCATTCAGTACCCTTTCCTAACTGGTCCCAAAGTCTACATCCATCTTCTATCCCAGGATCTGGCTAAAATCACCTTAAACTTTTACACTTGAGTCTCAGTTCTTTCTTAAATGGCTTTAAACAATGTGGGCTTCCTGAAATCCTAGTCATCCTTCCATTCCCAAATAACCTTCTAAAAGTGATCTTTCCCATTAAAGAATCATGACTGTATTGGCTCCACACCTAGAAAACATAACATTCTATCTTATATTTATGGCTATTTATACATTCGTTTTGATCTCCCATGTTAGACTGTGACCTTCTTAAGAAACTGGAGCAATGTCTTGTATATTTTTATAACCTGCAACAAGTTTAGTACGGTAATTTGTTCACAGAAAGAATAGGTTGGGTTTCATTAATAATCTCATTTCCTAACTTTTAAAATATTTTTCTCTCACCGGTTTTCCTTAAATTTCACTAAATTTCCAGTTTTCAAAGCAATAAAAAATATGAAAATTCACCAAAAAATTATTCATAATTACACCGTTTAGAGATAACTGTCTTTAACATTTTTATCCTCTTGTATTTTTTCTGTACATGCAAAGACACATTTTGTTATAAAATTGTCACTTTATACACTGTTTCTCCTGAAATACACAGTCTACACACACACACACACACACACACACACTCATCTAATCATAATCTATTTCTCTGTTCTCTTTTTGGAATTTCTATTAGTTTGATGTTAGAACTTCTGGAGTGGTCCTTTAAATTTCTCATCTTTTTCCCCTCACATTGACTACCCTTTTATACTTTTGACTTTAAAAAATTAATCTTTTTCTTTGAGTATTTCTGCTAAATGTTTTCTGGTTATCATGCATTTTAATTTCTAAGAGCTCTTTCCTGTTTTCTTCTTTTTTAAAAAGTATAATTTTTCTGTTTTTTTCTTGGCCACAAAACTTACCTCTCTGAGCCTTTTATCTTTTAAAATTCTCTTCCCTGTTTATATTGTCTCTTTTCTCTGAGCTTTTTTCTTTCTGTACTATTCTCTGTATTAGAGGAGTTTCTTAAATGTGCCTGAATATCTATTATTCATTCATATTGAACAGTGAGGCACTAAAAAGCTAACTGGAATTCAGGAAACATAGGGGAGGTTTGTGAACTATTGCAGAGTGGTCTCTTTATTGTTAGACCCCCATGTCTTCTCTTTCAATTTCCTTAGAGAAGATGCCTCCAATTTCCAAGCCCAAGGGTGATATAAGCTGGATATCTGTATTCTAGAAGGAAAGGAATGGGGCCACAAATCTAAATGTTCGATTGTGGTCTTTTACATAATCTCCTTGCTTGAAATCCTTTGTTTCTCCCCATCTTTTCCTTTCCCTGGAGTCTCTAAGCCTGAATGTTTCCAATTCAATTTCTCCAAGGAATAAACATTTATTTTCCTCTAAGGGGGAAGGGGAGGATTAGTTGGGCTGGCTGTAGTGTAGCTACAGTCTAATGAGAGTAGCTCTGTGGTCTAAGTTTTGTGTGCAGATTTTGAAGTACCTTTACATTTAGTGCAAAGCTCCATCCCTGACTTCAACAGTCCTGTTTCTTCTACTTCTCAGGATTCTCTGGTGCCATTAGCTTGCTACTCATCCCTTATTTCCCCTCTATAATCACTAAAGATTTCATTCTTGTCTTACTGTCTGTTACCACCCCTCCCTCTATCTGCTTTCCATCGTCCTCTTGGCTGCTATTCTATCCTTTCCCAGTGACTTTGATCTCATGATCATAAACCTCTATAAATGTCTACTGTGATTTTAGTGGAGTTTTAAGGAGTAGAGACAGATGTAGTGTTTAATTTCATCATGTTTAAATAGCAATATGCAATCACTTTTGTTGGTATGGTATCGTTCTGTAAGGATGTATCGTAACTCTCCATTTTAATAGAAAAAGGGCATAATATATTAGGAAAACTTAGCCACCAAAAAAAGTAATCACACATTAGTAAGACAGGGAATTTGTGGAAAGTAAAACTGCATATCTCCTCTTTTCTATTGTTATTTAACTATTCTAACATAAAATTCCCTACTTATTTAAAAACACTGCAGCTTAACCGTTTCCAGTGGATCTCAAAATGTGAACTGCAGCCTACCCATGTCAGAATTCCCTGCCATGTTTGTTAAAAGTAGAGATTCTTGGGTACCATGCTGGACCTAGAATTTTTAGGAGTGTTACTCGAGGTCTGCATGTTTAACAAACTTTCCAAGTAGTTACTTACATAAGTTGGAAACAGTGGTTCTATAGAAAATCATAAATCATCATGTTCTCTAAATCTGGAATTTAATTGAAATTTCTTTTAAGGTGAAGAGTATTTTTCTTAACCTTACTATATTGATCTTAATTGTATTATCAAAGGAGTTGAAATTAACTTTGCTCTATAAGAAATTTCCAGATTAAGATCTAAAACACCCTTGCAAGAAGCATCATTTTTTATTACTGGTAGTAACACAAAAAAAGAAATATAGAAACATGGAAGTTTACTCCTGTATGTTGACTACATATTTTGAGGACAGTGATACAGTTATAGTAAACTTTGCATCAATTCTCCTTCAAACTGACCTGTGTCTGAATTCTAAAATTCAACGAAAAATAGTTATACTGACCCATTTTTCTCAAAGTGCAAATTGTGCTGCTTTTTAGAGTGCTCTATGATGCTATTTTACGTTAGAAAAAACAGCAAGGAAATTAATCATATCCACTAATAAAAAGTAAGTGTTTTGCCAGGGCATTGACTGTGGGAATCTATCTTTCCCAATTTCCACAGCATCACAATGTGCCAAAAGGAATATGCTGTCAGCAGCTAAAAGTCATTAAGTCACCCCCTCCCCCCAGCTATAACTTTGAGAAGTCTTGGAGGAAAGACAGAGAGGTGGAGAGAAGACAATTGTATTGTGAGTTACCACTTTCCTGACTTGATAAAGCAGGACTCAATCACATGCTAACAGTTTTACACTGGCTCTTTTAAGCTACTATTTACTCACAAATATTTGTTACTCCTAAAATCTGAGTTATAATGTATGTAGATTTTTATTTTTAAAACTCAGCTTTACTGAGGTATTACTTACATAAAATAAAATCCACCCACTTTAAGTATACAATTCAAGGAGTTTAAAAGTATATACGGCTGTGTAACCATGGCCATATTTAAATACAGAACATGTCCATCACCCTAAAAATTTCATCTTGCTCCTCTGCACTAAATCCCTTTGCAACCCCTGATCTGTCACTACTGTTTTGCCTTTTTCTTAGGATTCCTCATAAACCGAATCATGCAGTCTTTTTTGCGTCTGGCTTCTTTCATTCAGCATGATGATTTGGAGATTCAGTTGTGCTGTTACATGTTGGTAGTTTATTACTTCTTATTGCTGAGCAGTACTTCATTGTATGAATGTACCACAGTTAATCTAGTCACTAGTTTTAGGGTTGTTTCTAGTTTATGGCTATTATTATGACTATTATTTATGAAGCTTCTACAGACACTTACAGGCAAGTCTTTGTGCAGATAAAAATTTTCATTTCTCCTGGTTAAATGTCTAGAAGTGGGATTGCTGGGTCATATGGTTAAGTATCTGATTAACTTTATAAGAAATCATTTAACTGTTTTTCCAAAATGGCTATATCACTGTGCATTTCCACTAGCAACATACTAGTTGTAACAACCCCACATGCATGCCAACACAATGTTGTCCAGTCTTTCATTTTACCCACCCTAGTATTAAGTAGTGATACTGATATTTCATGGTGCTTTTGTGTTTTTTCTATTGTCTCGTGAGACTAATATTTTCGTGTGCTTCCTTGCCATGTATGTGTTTTTTTTTCTTCAAATTTTATTTGAAGTATCTGTTCAACTCTTTTGCCTATTTTTTTTATTGTGTTATCTGTGATTTTATTATCAAGTTGCAAGAGTTCTTATTCTGGATACAAGATTTTTATCAGATAATGTTTTGCAAATATTTTCTCTGATATGTGGCTTGCTTTTTTTTTGAGTTTCTTATGAAAAGTTTTTTAATTCTGAAGTACAATTTCAATATTTTCTTCTATGCTATTTTTTTGATCTAAAAGATCTTTGACTAACCAGATATTGCAATAATTTTCTCTTTTGTTTTATTCTAGTAATTGTATTTTAAATCTTACACTTAGGTCTATTACTCATTTCAACTTACTTTGTGTATATATGCAAGGTAAAGCCTATACCATTCTTTTTTTTCTTCTTCAAAGCTTCTAATTTTATGTACTTATTTTTTAATAAATTTTTTTATTGGTGTTCAATTTGTCAACATACAGAATAACACCCAGTGCTCATCCCGTCAAGTGCCCACCTCAGTGCCCGCCACTCACCTCCCCTTCCACCACCCCTAGTTCGTTTCCCAGAGTTAGGAGTCTTTCATGTTCTGTCACCCTTTCTGATATTTCCCACTTATTTTTTTCTCCTTTCCCCTTTATTCCCTTTCACTATTTTTTATATTCCCCAAATGAATGAGACCATATAATTTTTGTCCTTCTCCGATTGACTTATTTCACTCAGCATAATACCCTCCAGTTCTATCCACGTTGAAGCAAATGGTGGGTATTTGTCGTTTCTAATGGCTGAGTAATAACCATTCTTTTTTTAAAATATGGATATCCAATTGTCCTAGTTCTATTTATAGAAAATATTATCTTTCCTCCATAAATTATCTTAGTACCTTTTAAAAATCAATTGATCATGTATTTTTTTTTAAGATTTTATTTATTTATTCATGAGAGACACAGAGAGAGAGAGGGTGAGAGAGAGAGAGAGAGGCAGAGACACGGGCAGAGGGAGAAGCAGGCTCCATGCAGGGAGCCCGACGTGGAACTCGATCCTGGGTCTCCAGGATCAGACCCTGGGCTGAAGACAGCGCTAAATCGTGGAGCCACGGGCTGCCCTGATCATGTGTTTTGAGTATATTTTTGGATTCTCTGCTCTATTCCATTGATCTCTCTTTTAGCCTAGGCAAAAACTAAAAGAATAGATACTATTAATACAGTTAGTCTTCAAATCAGGTAGTATAAGTCATATATCTTTTGTTTTTCCTTTTCTTTTTTCTTTTAACAGAAGGAGAAGGGCAGGACAAGTAGAGGGAGATAGAGAATCTTAAGCAGGCTCCACAGGATGATGCGGAACTTGATCTCACAAGCCTGAGATCATGACCTAACTAAAATCAAGAGTCAGATGCTTAACCGACTAAACCACCCAGGTTCCCCATGCTTTTTCAAAATTATTTTGGCTATTTTAGATCTTCCATATTTCCAAACAAATATTATAATCAGTTTGTTAATTTCTACAAAAAAGCCTGCTGGGATATTTATTGGGATTGTATTACACTGATAGTCTTAATTTCCAGAGAATTAACTATTAACAGTATTGAATCATTTAAACCATAGTCATAATACATCTTGCTGTTTATTTAGGTCTTTAGTTTCTCTCAGTGATGGTATTTTTTTATTTTTTCTTGCACAAAATTAGATAAATTTATCTCTATGTAATTCATGTATTTTGGATGCTCTAATAAACGATGATGCTTTTGAAATTTCAGTTTCCAATTGTCCATTGTAAGCATATAGAAATGCTTGATTTCTTTTTACTGATGTTGCTTCTTGCAATCTTAATGAAATCACTCAAGTTTTAATTTTGGGAGGTGGTGTCAGTTCCTTGCTTTTCCTATATAGGTAATTATATAATCTAAAACAAAATATAGCCTTACTTATTCTTTTTTTTTATAAGATTTTATTTATTTATTTATTCATGAGAGACACTGAGAGAGGCAAAGACAAAGGCAGAGGGAGAAGCAGGCTCCATGCAGGGAGCCCGACATGGGACTCAATCCCAGGTCTCCAGGATCATGCCCTGTGCTGAAGGCGGCGCCAAACTGCTGAGCCACCCAGGCTGCCCAGCCTTACTTACTCCAATGAAATTTGTATGTCTCTTATTTCGTTGTGTTGCCACGCTGAATTGACAAGACTCCTAGCACAATGTTGAACAGAAGTGGAGAGGATATTCTTGCCCTGTTCCTACTCTAAAGGGTAAACTTTCATTCATTTATTAGCAGTATACTGTTAGCTCAAAGTTTTTCAAAAATGGCTTTTACCATATTGAGAAAGTTCTTTCTGTTTTATTGCTGAGAACTTTTTATCATTAATAAATACTGAACTTGTCAAATACTTTTTTCTACATCTATGAAGACAATTATGTTTTCTTCTTCTTCTCTTTATTTTTGGTCTGTTAACATGGGGAATTACACTGATATTTTTTCCAATGTCAAAGCAACTTTGAATTTTTGGGATAAACCCCCACTGGTCATGATGTGTTTTCCTTTTCTATTTATTTCTGGATTCTGTTTGCTAAAATTTTGTTAAGGATTTCTGTTTCTGTGTTCATGAGGGATATGGCTATACAGTTTTCTCGTATTACAATTCCTTTGGTTTTGGTATCAGGTAATGCTGAACTCATACTCTGTTTGGAAGCATTATTCCCCCCCTTTGATTCTCTGGAAGAATTTGTTCCCTAATGTTTTCTTAAATTACTTCTTCCTTGAATATTTGACAGAATTCACAAGTGAAGTAATCTGGAGTTTTCTTTGTGGGTAGGTTTTTAACTATGATTTCAATTTCTAGGATAAATATAAGGCTATCACAGTATTTCTTTTTGAGTGTGACCTTAGATAATTTCTGTGTTTCAAGGAATTTATTTCATGCACTTGAATTTATTGACATAAACTTGTTCATAACATACCTATATTGTACTTCCAATGGCTATAGGAGTTTAAATGACATTCTATTTTCATTTCTGATATTGTTAAATTAGTGTTGTGTTTTTGTACTGATTGATATTGGCTAGAGGTTTATCTGTTTATTGATCTTTTCACAAAATCAGCCTTTGATTTTTCTGTATCATTTTCTTGTTTTCTCTTTCATTAATCTCCGCCCTTATAATTATTTCCTTCTTTTACATTCTGTAGGTTTAATTTGCTCTTCTTTTGTGATATCTTAAAGAAGCTCAGTTAATTGGTTTGAGGCCTTCTTTTTTTAATATAAACACTTTATGCTATGCATTTTCCTCTAGTACTACTTCTAGTCTCATTATAATCTCATTTTCTTTTATATTCTTGAACATGTGGAGTATACTTATAATAGCTATTTTATCAACCCGTCTGCTAATTTCACCATTAGGGCATTTCTGGGTATTTCTATTGATTGATTTTTCTACTGATTATGGGTAATATTTTCTGCCTTCTATGCATATCTGTTAATTTTTTAGTGGTATTCTGGATATTGTGAATTTTATATTAGTGGGTTCTAATTTTGTTGCATTACTTTAAACTGTGGTTTACTTATTCTGGTATGTCATTACATTACTTGGAATCAGTTCAACCTTTTTGATGTTTGCATCTGTGCTTCAAGGCACCTCCAGAGCATGCTTTAAACTGATGGCTAACTTAGCTCCAGTATGAAATGACAAACTTTCTGAGTATTTTACTCAGTGACCTGACTATTACAAAGTCTTTCCACATTGGCTGAAGAGAATTGATTATTCTCACTGCGGTATGAGCTCCAGGAATTGTTTGGCCTTCTGCTTTCTTCCTTTTCCCAGATGCAGGTAGTTTCACCACAGACATAGGTAGATCACTATTTAACCAAAGAGTCAGGTGGCCTCTGTGAAACTCCAGGGTTTTTTCTGTGAAGTTTCCTCTTGATACTCCTATATATTCTAAGAACATTCGTCTCCTTGGTTTCTGATCTGTCTCCTCAATTCATCAAGACTAACTGGCTATTTGATGTATGAATTTGGCCAATATCCTCCCCCCCCCCTTTAAATGCTTTAAACTTAAATATTAAAATAATTAATTAGATTGTGTTTATATGCAGAATTTGTTAATTATATGGTCTTTCCTTGGAAAAACAGATTTATTAAAAAGTATTTTAACTATGTTTTTCTAACAAGGTCAAAATAAAATAAATGCATTTTAAATTCCAGATAATTAAAAAATTCTTTTTTTAAAAAAATGATTTTATTTATTTATTCATGAGAGACATGGGGGGGAGGAGAGAGAGAGAGAGAGGCAGAGAGAGAGGCAGAGAGAGAAGCAGGCTCCATGCAGGGAGCCCAACGTGGGACTCGATCCCGAATCTCCAGGATCACACCCTGGGCCACAGGCAGGCACTAAACCACTGAGCCACCCAGGGATCCCCTGTTTGGGATTCCTATTCCTAAGCATGATTTGGAAACTGCTTCTAGGAAGGAAGTAAGCTCGGATAATCACAGGACTCCCCACCTTTGTTTTTCTACCCTCTGGAATCCTAGTCCTGCAGTGCCTATTGTTCAATGCCTAAAAGTCATTTAATATATTTTTGTCTTGCATTCTAATTGTTCAGGGCAGGGATTAAATCTGGTTCCTAATACTTCATCATATTTGAAAGCAAAAGCTATATATATAATTGCCTTAAATTAAAAAAAAAGTCTAACCTTGTAAGTTTTGTTACCAGTTACAATTCAGGTAACTGAAGTTTCTTATATATAAAATTCTACAATACATATTATAGTGAATAATAATATATAACACAATAAAGATTCTAAGACAGAAGATAGCAGGATTAGTGTTCCCAACTATCTCAAAAGTTAATAGTCTCCTTTGATCTACAGTCACTCACAAAAATCCTATACTAACAAAAAGAGAAGTATCAGTATAACCTGTCAGAGATACAGAGATTACTGAACTGACCTGAGCAATAAATTAAAAATGAAGATGTAGTAAAGAAAATTTGACAATCCTGACAACTATTCAATTAGAAAAAAATTTGCTAGCATTTGCTAGTATTTTCTCCATCTCTCATTATTAGACACTGGAGATAAATACCCACCCCTGTACTAAAACCCCCACATACCTACCCAAAAAGAAGAGCAAAGCAAATAGCCATAAATAATTTTGAAGTAGGAATGTTTACCATAAATTCATAGGGTGTTATGAAGGTATATAGCACAATCTTGTTCACTTATGTTTTCTTGAAATATGTCACTTCAAGAGTTATCCTAGTGAAACCTATAAAACAAATTACAATAGCACTAATACATGTGGTAAATGTTTTATTCTTTATATAGATGTATGTATGTTTACACATACAGAAACATGCAGAAAACCACATCTATATACAGAAAATATATTTACCATTTGTCACGATACATATAAAATCAGCAAATAGTATGATGCATATATCACATTCATTTTCCTTTAATAAAATTAAAAGCGCCCACTGTCCTATAAATATTTATAATGCAAAAAATGGGAACTTGATATCTGATTTTACTTGACAACTGCTTACAGAATTAGAAATTAATCTGAAGAAAGATGAGCACTAAAATATGGTGCAATTGGTAATTTTTTTTCAGTTTTTAGCACCCATAAGTTAAACTGTGTCTGAATTAGTTGTCTTATTATTATAAGCCCTCTATATAAACAATTTTAATATTCTTGATCCCTGTTCTATTGCTGCCTCAAAAGAGATTTTGCCAATTCATATTCATGCCACTAGTGTATGAGAGAGAGCCTTTGGACTATACTCTCCACCAGAACTCTGATTAAAATAATAATCCTCTAAGGTGCTAGGCCTGTGATCCTTAAATGTTAGTGGGACACTGAGGCAAACTCTTGGGAAGGATATTGTAAAGCAAGATAAGCACAAGATATTTTACATTTTTGAGGGAAGTAATAATATTCAACATCCCTCAGACACCACACAAACTACTTGCTCACAGTTTCAGTATATCACATTACGGTCTTTTCAGTGATGTCACATCTTTGTGAAGCTAGGTTTCAGGAGCTGCAGGAACTAAAGCACGTACTACGTGAAATAAATGTGGAGCAGGAAATGAGAGTGGAGCTATTCAACCTGCTTCCTAGATGTGGGAAGTTGTGCAGGGTTCAACAAGGTACACAATCCCATTAGTAAAAAACTGTGGCTGTTCAAAAATCAAATAAAAACGCTATTTTGCCTTTCAATTTATGTATATTATTTTTTCAGATTATTTTTTCAATTAATTGACAAAAACTTTTTGTTATCTACTATGTGCCAAGTACTATTCAAAGAGCTGGGGATACATTAATAAATAAGACAGAAGAGGTCCATGATCTCACAGAGCTTATATTCAGATGACAGTGGGGAGAGACAGGCAACGTGTGCATGAACAAAAAACCCAAGGTAACTGCAGATTCTGATTCAAGCTTTACAAGACTTTAAGACAGTGACAGCGAGAGGGAGAGTAACTAGGAGGGATACTCTAGGTAGGGCTCTTGTACAAGGACATGCCAAGAAGATGCCATTTAAGCAAATCTCTGAAGGACAGTGAGGCATCCATGCCAAGAATTGAGGAAAGAGCTGAAGGGAGAGACTTCTAGAATCATCAGTGCAAAATCCCAAGAGTAGAAAGGAATAAAGGAACCGAGGGTGGCAAAAAACAGAGTGAGGGATAGAGTGGCATATGCTCAGACAGGAGAGGTGGGAAGAACTTCCAATGGCCATGATAAGCAGTTTGACTTTATTGAAAAAGCAATGGAAGCCCATTAAAATATTTTAAGCAAGGAAATTACATGATTTAAACTGAGTTTCTAAAGAATCCTGGCTGCTATATGGAGAATAGATTGGAAAGCAGGAGTATGGTAGCTAAGATCATAGGCTCTGGGGTCCGGCAGAGCAGTTTATATTCCAACTTTTCCTGAGTAAAAGTTGCGTAAAATATGCATTATGTGATTTTAATGGTAAGATTTTTACTATATCAGAACATAATTTTTAAAAAAAAGTACTCTCATGGACGCCAGAGTGGCTCAGTTGGCTAAGGGTCTGCCTTTGGCTGTGGTCCTGATCCTGAGGTCCTGGGATCAAGCCCCACATGGGGCTTCCTGCTCAGTGGGGAGTTTGCTTTTCTTCACCCTCTGCCCCTCCCCGCTGCTTGTTCTCTTGCTCACATTCAAATAAAGTCTTTTAAAAAAAGTACTTTCACAAAGATAATTTATACTGCTCTTAGATTTATTTTACTTTAAGTTTCCACATGTCCTCAAACCTTATGGAAATCTCTATTTCAGTATGATATAATCCTTTAGTTTTATTATACTGAGTATTTTGGTGCATGGATGTGTGTATGTGTGTGGTACGTTTAAAATCTAATCCAATAGTATACATTGAGGGCAAATATGAATAAAGAAATTAGCTAGAAGTATAATAACCTTGATAAGGTAAAGCTATACATAAAGAACCATACATGTAACATTTAAAACTACAGATTGTGGAGATTTTAGGTAGCATCTCTCATTTATTTAAAAAAAAGTCTTTGAGTACAGTTGACATACAATGTTAAAATTAGTTTCAGGTATACAACATAATGATTCAATTTCTCTATATGTTATGCTACGCTCACCCTCTTTAAATCTGACTTTCCGGGGATCCCTGGGTGGCGTAGCGGTTTGGCGCCTGCCTTTGGCCCAGGGTGCGATCCTGGAGACCCGGGATCGAATCCCACGTCGGGCTCCCGGTGCATGGAGCCTGCTTCTCCCTCTGCCTATGTCTCTGCCTCTCTCTCTCTCTGTGACTATCATAAGTAAATAAATAAAGAATAATAAAAGATTTAAAAATAAATAAATAAATAAATAAATAAATAAATAAATAAATCTGACTTTCCTTGTCTGTAAAATAAGGCCCTTAAAATAGTGTTTGTCACAAGATAAGAGCCCATTAAGTATTATCCACTACCTTTTATTTTTGTAATGGACTGACATTTATCATTTACTAGGAAATACATATAACCACTACTGACATCTACAAATCTTAAACTAATTTTTGAGTTAATGCAGGAATGTTTGACTGAAAGCGTCCATAGATCCATTTATTCATTTGATACAGTATAAGGGATGCAGATGCAAAATAGAATAAAATCTCTTCTTTGAGATGCTGAACTTAGGATCTTTCATTCTTATCTTTATATTTATCATGTTTCTGTACAGATTAAAGGCATTATCACTCTGATAGAGAATTTATGATACAGATAAAAATTTAATTATATTCTAAATATTTATTATATGATTACAATGAATGATATTGGTTTTTATATACCTCATTTGTAAGTTTTTTTTTCCCTATTGTTGGTTTTTTGTTTTTGCTATTTGGGAGTTTTCTTACAAGATTTGGCAAGATAGTACAGGCTGTAGATGAACAGGTTTTTTTTGACTCACATACACAGATCAAGTAGGAAAAATAAAAGGAGAGGGTGGAGGTTAGCTTACAAAACAAAACAAAACAAAGCAAAGCCTCAAAAAACCAAAACAAAACAACAGTGTGATATGCCATTTTGGACACTGACTAATGAAGTTGGCACACTACCTTTCCATTTCTACCATGAGTTCCAAAAGTGCCAGGTCCACAGACTCAGGGAAATGGAAGAGAAAATGTGAAATGGCCACAAATTCAGACTCGTCCACACCAACATCCATGCAAGGTACAAAACTGTGGTAGTCAACTTGGTGATGAGGATGATGTTTGTAGAAAACTGAGAAGAATGAGAAATAGCTCCACTATTCTTGCCTATTTCTTTAGAATTCCCAACAACAGAAAAAGATAAGGAGGAAAGGTTCCAGCAGTAAACTGATCTAAGGAATGTGCCAAAGTGAAGTACTACATCACATGAGCAATAATTATAGAAGAAAGATTTCTCTTTAATAATTCCTTCTAGAAATGTGTTTGAAATTTAAAGAAGCATAATGGTTGATATTTGAAAAAAAGAGGAGATCATATATGCTATTTAAAAAAATTAATTTCTGAGGGACCTATAAGGCAGTGTATATAATGATTATTGGTCTGGAAAAGAAAAGTGTTCTACTTACTGGATAGAAATCATATGGATTGTCTTACCAGCTAGTTTGACTGAAAGTGGTTTTTCCCTCCTGATCATATTTCAATGCGCAGGGCCTTAAGGGTGTGTTTGAAGAGTCAGGAATGAGAATACTAATCCCATCTCCTCTCTCCAGTGTTTATTGCAAAGCATACAGAAGGGAACCATGGGCATCATTATCAGGACTTGGGTGAAATCAGCACAGCACAATTATGCAAATCATGTGTGCAACTGACACGGCTTGTGTATGTATTATCAGTGTAATCCACCTCTATCAAGCATCTCCAGGAAGGAAAGGAGGGGTGGAGGGTGGGGAAAGTTCACACTTGGGAGATCACCCAGAAAGTGGGCCAGGTGCCAGGTCTACAATCAGGTGAAAACAGTTCCTTCTCATGGGAAGTCTGCAGGGCAAATTACACTACACTTAATGCACCATCACTATTATGAATGAGCTACACTAGAGTCAATTTCTGAACCAGCATAATTTAATCCAATATGTATATCATTATACTGGGCTATGCATTAGGTTTTTTTAAGTGGGTCTCTTTGACAAATCTGGCAGAAAGGTCATGATGATCTGGTTTCAAAATAACGCCCATATGAAAATTACTGATAATAATTTTTTGACCAAGAACTTAATTTTCAGATGTTTCTCACTCTTCACTCATTTCACAAATAACAAATTGTGAATATTCAAAGGTCTATAAACTGCAGCAATTCCATGTCATACAAATACTTTTGGATGTAATACAAACTAAAGGTACTTTACATATTTTTTTTTTCTGGCCATCACCTCAAAAAAATGAAGTAATACTGAAACAAACATTGAAGGATGGGGAGGGGGAACCTATGAAAAAGACACAGAGTAGAAGGCAAAAGGAGACACAAGAGGGAAAGATAATTTAATAAAGGAAATGTGGCTATGGCAGTGAATCCCATAGTAAGACCTGATGATATGTTAGAAAGCATTTCATTCTTATGATGAATTAACAGACTGTCCCATGTGAGAAGACTTAAAACTAAAGCATTTGACATTAAGTTTTTTTTTTTTTTAATAATATGCTCAAAGGTTAGCTCTATCTCACTCCAAGTCAGATTGTACTTTTGAGTTTTATTTTTAAGAATTTGAAGATGAGGAATTCTCTCTTCTTGTCAGTTTCTCTGAGAGCATGTAGTTTATACCTTAAAAATGCCTGTTGGTTGGCTAAACATTCTACTAAAGGTGAATATTCAAATACATTCAAAAGCAGGTAGAGTCATAATATTTTATAGGTATTTTGGATAATAGTTAAAAGTATAGCTGAATAAAACATAGAGTTAAAAATAATGAAAAATGTGTAAATGAGTTTGTGGCAGAGTAGTATTTAACTGAGAATGTTAAAAAAAATCAATATTGGGAACCAATACAAGTGTTCAATACTTCTGAGCTGTTTTTATGGATAAAGTATAGTCCTTGGGATTACAGTGTCTTGAAAAATAAAAAGGCCTTATATAATAGAATTAAAAAAAATGAACAGTGAGAGGAAAGTTATTATTGTTTTAACAGATAGCTATTTACATGGTACATCTGGTCCAGTTGCTTTTTATAGGACAAAATAGTTTTAAACTGACAACTAGACATAAAGCACAAACTTCTTAGACTAAAAATTGTCAAACACTGAATAGGTTACAAAGTAATATTGTAAAAATCAACATTCCTAAAGTGTTTGGAAATAAGCTGGATATTTGTTTAGAATAACACAGGCTTATTGACCCTATGTAAAAAGATGAAGACTTCATGACACTGGAAGTTTCCTCAAATATCTAGGGTTATACGTGTAGATAAAAGTTAAGGTTTTAACTGAAAGCTAAGGTTTTCCTTAGAATATTATAGATAAGTCTTACTGAAAAACCAAAGGAATTATTTTTTAAAAATGAGAAGAGAAAAAAAAAAAAAAAGCAATGGGGGCACCTAAGTAAGTTATGTGGCTCAGGAGTTTATGTGGCCAAATGTGGATTTCAGCTCAGGTCATGATCCCAGGATCCTGGGATTGAGCCCTGCATTGGGCTCCATGTTCAGCAGGGAATCTGTTTGAGTATTCTCTCTCTCTTCCTTTGCCCCTCCACTCCTCACCTCCTCCTCGAGTAAATAAATCTTTAAAATAAAAATCAATTCCTACCTACCTACACTGAATAATACTTTAGTATTACAACAAGCAAACGCCTTAAAATATCTAAGAATTAAGTAATTTTTTTTTTTTTTTCAGAATACGAGAGACAATATCCTTGGGACATCAGGATTTTTCATTTTCTTTTTTTTTTTTTTTTAAAGATTCCATTTTTAAGCAATAAATAATTTTGAAATAATCTGAATCCAGTACAATTTCATGGCCATCTGAATTTTAGATATGGCTTAAAGATATTTGAGACTGTGTAAGAGAGATTCTTACTTTATCCTCCTTACAATTTATACAAAACAATTTATAATGCATATATACTATACAAATTCTCATATGTTAAAAATAATCTATCCTGTTTTAAATGTTTAATTTGGACACAGCCTGTGAGAAATATACCTGAAATGCTAATTAGAAAAAAATATGCAATTCTAGTTCCTCCTAGATTAAAAAAAATAACAAGTATGCTAAGTATTATTTTGATTAATAGGGGTCTAAGACTTAATTGAAACACTATTTCCCCAGTGTATTGGGTATAATAAAGACAATTAAAAGGAGCAATATATAACGTATGAAGCACACTAATCAAATTTCTAGGAATGAAAGAACTGTAATTACTTGTTAAACTAAAAATCTAAGAGACAAAACTAATAAAAATCATTCTTGTAGCAGGAGTACTGATTCATCATTAAAACTCACATAATATATTATAAATTTATATAAAGCAAGTCAGATAAGAGTTTTAAATATAAGCCAGTACCTTTTATTCTCCTATATCCTTATATAATGTATCCTAAAGTATAGATTATTTTCTCACTGGGCCAAAAAATTTCACTGTGATCTTCAGCTGATATATTGTTGATGATACATTCCAATTCTTTATTTCTCTCTCCTTCCCATTCCTCCCACTCCTTCTTAGAATGTCATTTAAATTTCACATATAAAAAGATTTTTTTTTTTACTTTCTCAGCCAGTCATTTTGTTTTGAGTGTTACAAAAAGCAAAAGTAGAAAGAGGGTTGCAATTGCTAGATATGTTTAAATTTAGCCAACATATTGCAATAAAATCAATTCTAATGAAATATCCAGCATTAAGTAAAATAGCCCTAAATAACCCATAATAAATGAAAATAGTTTTAAAAAACCAAACATCAAACATTGATGATTGCTGTACAAACAAAACTTAGATTCTATCATTTCACCTTTTTCTTTTATTCCTGAATGGACAATATTTCAGAAATAGGATACATCATTGTTACAACCAAAGTAAGAAAGGTTATGACTTCTGTTATTATCCTAAAAAGTGGGGAATAAAATATGGGAGTTATTGACTAGAATTATCTGCTACTGAAAAACTATCATATTAATCTAAATAATAATCTTATGGTATTCAAAAATTATTGTTAGAAAACAAACTTTTCCATGGCAAATAGTGGTAAACACTACCAAAGTGTTATGATTTATTAATTATCTGTAACACTGGACATCCTTTCAATTTTAAAAAATGTTATCAATGATTGTAATAAAAATTTAAAGCATGCAATCAAGTAGTTACCAGGGTTGTATAAACTTAAACCTATTTTCTATGCCAGTGTAAAAAATATTATTCAGGCGCTAATTAGCAAAAGTAAAGGAAGGAAAATCCAACATTGCTTAACACTTTTGCTGGTGTTCAGCAAAATGGAGGAGGCTTTATAAAAAGTTCTTTTAAATAAACTTCTGCTATCTGGAGGTAAAAGTATAAAATCTGAAACTGTCTATAACAAGGCTATCTCTTAAATATAGGTTAGCACATAGTTGCAGGAAGTAATAGTGATGCTGTGAAGATCATCTGAAAAACTTAAGACCTATTCCTATTTTATTGCAAATCTATTTTACAGTTAAACCACAGCAAATTGCAAGGAAAAAAAAAAAGTGTGGAGTGGGGACTACTACCCTATTCTAAGATTTGGTTGTCGTGAACAATCAGCAGCTAAGTCCAGGAAGAAAACATAATACATTGTATTTAGCATCGCATAATATTGGGAGCATGGGGAAATTTAAAGATCAAATTAAGTGACTTGACAAAGTCATATAACTAATTTGCACTGAGCCCATTCCAAACTCTGATGTTTGACCTCTTCCAGATGACACTTTTTTTTTTTTATCATTTTGAGTTAATTTAACAAAGTTTTATAGAATAGACATATGAGGCTGCATCATTTATCCCATTATTATATAGATTTTGGAGTTTGACTGTCTTGGTGTAAATCTAGCTTCTGCCAGTATGACCTCTCTGTCTCAGTCTCTTCACCTGTAAAATAATAACAGCCAGAAGCTCTCTTGACTGCCTTGCCTCTTCCTGAAACACTGAATTCCTAGAGCTTGTAGGCCCCTCTTTGTATGCCCACACACTTCCAGTCGTTGAATTACAGAGTTGCTAAGAATTGGTTATGATTCTATCCAAATTTATTTATGCCAGCTGTACCTGGTATTATAATTATGTAAATTTTTAAAATATCCATATTTCAAGGAAATTAGCGCAAAAAGAAAATTGTCTCTAAAACTAATTTTGTCACTTTGGAAAGTTTCAATAAAGGTGAGTTTATTTAAAATATGCTAAAGAATTGGAGGTGGGCAAAGATACTCATAAAAATTAGTGAGAAATCTTAAAAATTTAATAGAAGCCTGATTGCATCACAAGGGTCTTTAAGTTCTTACACTGAAAATGGAATTAGAGATGATGCATTATGTTTTAAAAATATAAACATAAGGACTTTTATCAAAAGAATGTCTCATGTTGCTAGACTTACTGCTGCTAATTGATAAAATACCTAGCTTTGCTCATGTCAGATAAAAGGGCTTTAATTAAAGAAATAATCCTTGAGAAGTGCTCTGCGCAGTGCCTGGTGTCTAGGGAGGACTTAAGAAATGCCAGATATTATCTGTAAATAACCTAACTATTGGGACTATATAATCAAAACCAAGACACTATCTGGTGTCCTCTAAAGTATGCAAGTAGAGTTCCAAATAGGAAATTTCAGCTTGAATGGGATCATACTTTGGAAAAAAAACAAAAAACAAAAAAAAAAGGGCTAGCATTTATTGAATGTACTTTCTAAGTTTTCTAAGTGTTTTTCATTTCACATATAAGTGTATAAGTGTACAGCAATGCTGGTTCTTTGTTACCAACCTAGTAGATGGAAAATTTTCAAATCTAAAATACAGGAAGCAAAGATGCAATATTAATATTATGGAACACAGTAACTAAAGCAATCGACAGTCCTTAGGGGAGAGGAGGAAGCAAAATACTTTGTACTAATAATATTCATAAAAACCAGAAATTAGTATTAAAATTATTACATTATGCTTAATACCCTATACTAGTAATTTTAAGCACTAGTTCCTAAATTTTAGTCAATCTGTGGCATATTCTGTTTCACCTTCATAGCCATTTTCACTCTTTGCTCCTCCAGAAAGCTAATTTCTACTGGCTTCATCAGTAGGCTTCTTTGTCTCTTGGCTTCTGCTTAGGTTCAGTTAATGTGAGGCATCAGCAAGAGACTGGAAGGTAAAAAGATTGAGGTCAACGTGTTTATTCCTCAGTCACAGGTTAGCAGGGTTACCTTGCTCTACTGAAGGTCAGTGTTCAGGGCTGTCTCCTGCCTCTCCTAATTCCAGTGATCTCTTGATCCCCTTGTCCCTCCAGACATAGGTTGCTAATGGCTTCTTGCCATTGCTAGCCTCCTAGTGCTTCAACCATCTTGTTGGTTTCCTTTATGCCTCACTATTCTCTTGTAGATATCACCATGAATGTCTCCAAATTTTCCTCATTTGAGTCTCTCATTGTTCCTGTCAGGGTCTTGATTGATAGTCACTGGTAGCAGGAGTGGCCAAGGCCTCAGAGAGTCAAAATGGCATTGTGGCATTGAGTTGCTCCATTTGAAGAGAACAGGATGGCTTCCCTACTGGGGAGTTAATGGATTACTACTAATTCTAGGTATTTGCTGGCAATATGACTACCCAAATTATCACTGCTGGCAGCATGTAGCCTTTACTTGCTGACATGACAATGGTGCTGCATAGAGTGAAGACTGTAGTGTGATATGGCTAATTCTGATGGCCCCAAGGATTACACAAAGGAAAAAGGACAGTTTGTCCTTAAATGCTCACTTCATGTCAGAGCGGAAGTGGAATATCAAGGTCCTCTTGTCAGCTTTAAAAAAAGATCCTATCGCCTCAGGGCAAATAAGGCTAATAATTGGCAATACCAATACACCTAGGTCTTGGTAATGGACTAATGAAACATGGGTTGGTATTAATTGATCATATACTAAGGCTCAGAATGTTGAATTCCCAAACACTTCCAATCATCCTTGTTGGAAGACACCCCTCACTTCCCACCTTTCCATCTAAGTAAACTAATATTCCCATAAATCAGCATTCCCAAAAAGGAAGACTTGATTGCTGCAACTGAGGCAAGAACCCAATCAGAAAACGCCAATTCTTTTCAGGACTCACTCCTATTAACTCTGGTTGCCCCTAGGCTCCTATTAAGTTAGATCTTAATATAAGCAAAATCAAGGCCTGATCCAGGAGGTGACAGCCTATATAGTTAAAGAATTGCAACACTGCCCATTTGTATCAGCAGGAATCCAGTTAGCACATAAGGGAATGAATCGTATCTAAGGGTTTTATACCAAGAATATGAACCAAAATGCTAGATTGTGCCAAATTTATCAATAGATATGCACTCACCTGGGATTTGGGATTAAGATTTTGCCTTGAGCAAGTAAGAGTGACTGGTTAATTGAATCCTTGATTCAATGACAGCTTATTAGTAAAAAGGTGAAATGACAGGATTTTCCTGGCATAGCAAAGAGAATAAGAACAAAGGCCCAAAGAAGTAAGAATAATGGAAAGGCTCTATTATGAATCACCTATTTCAGCCTGCCACTTAATATACTTCTGGAAGGGGCTATGGGACACTCCCTTCACCAAAGAATTACACTGGTAATTACACCGGTAAAAAGCTGGTAACTGTCTTCTCTAGGTTAGAACAATGAGAGATGTTGCCAATAGATCTGGGCTCCCTGATTTAAATGTATATGTGATCTCAGAGTGGTAGAGGCTCTATGGTAGGGAAGGGAAATTCTAAGTCCTACCACAGATTATTGGTCTATTGGATTAGCTCTCCATTGACATTAATCTCTGGAACCCAAAATGTCATTGTAGTCCACCTGTTCAAAGTAGGGGCATACGGAGGTCAAGATATATATGTAGACTTACTCAGTTGATCTTACAGTATTGGGGGAACAAATAAACTTCATAATGGGAAGGATCCTTTTGTCGGTTCCCTGATCCATGGCTATTACAAAAGCCAAGAACAGTGTTGTCCAATGCAAATGAGTCCACACAAGTAATTTTAAATTTTCTAGTGGCCACACTGTTAAAAGGTCGAATTAATTTCAACAGATTTTACTTAATAAAAAATATCATTTCAACATGTGGCACTAGCCACAGGAGGCTAGTGGCTACCACACTGGAGATCACAATCCTAGACTTAAAGATAGTTAAGTTAAACCTGAAAGATGTTAGAAGGGGAGGATTCCTACTACACACCCATTTATACTGTTTATTAGGCTAATGCAAGCTAGATGGTTCTGTGGATGCATGTAGTCTTAATCACATCAAAATGTCAACTGCAGATGCAGTTCTAGCTGTAATATCTTTACTGGAACCTATTAACATAGCCCCTGATACCAGGTAGGGAGGTACTAACTTAACAATTTCTTTAGAAAATAATTCCTTATCAATAGATCTGAAGCACTTTGCTTTCACATTGCAGGGACAGCATACTTTTATTATCTTAGCTTAAGGGAAGGTCAACTCTCCTCTTTGTTATAGTCCAAAGAAATCTTGTTCATCTTGACATCCCACAGAACATCAAGTTGGAACATTACATTCACAGTACTGACTGGACACGGTGAGCAGGAAGTAATAAATACCTGAGATGCCTCAGTAAGATATATGCTAGAGGACAGGAGATAAGTGCCACAAAAAGTTCAGAGACTAGCAGCATTACTGAAATGTTATGGGCTTGGTGGTCTAGACATGTTGAATTAGGTCCTCTATAATAAATAAAAAATGGCTTCATCTTGCTCCTTTCATCATGAAGAAGGAGACAGTTTGTATGTTGCTCTGATATATGTGCTAGGTGTTCAAGGGAAGAATCTTTCCGCCAGGGATCAGAGTTCTGGAACTGTCATACTGGACTACTCCCTGGCCATATGGGGCATCTCAAGATGCTAAACTAACAGGGAGAGAAGTGGGTTATTGACTGGTAACTTTTCCAGACTACCAAGATGATTTTTGGGTTGTTGCTACATTTGGAACTCAGGAGATTCACTGGAGCACCTCCTTTTTTTTTTTTAAAGTGCCAAATAATCCTGGTTATTGAAAAATTGCAGTAATACAAAGAAAACAGGACCATCAAATACTCAGAATTTATAGAAATTAAGGTTTGGGTCACTCATCAGATGAAGAATCCTGTCCAGCCCAGGTGCTAAAAGAGGGTAAGAGTAAGGGGAAAATGGAATTGGTAGTAGGGGAAGAAAGCTATAATGATCAATTTAGGCTTTCTGAACCATTAGAGAGGCACGGACTTTAGCAGCTATATTTTATGTAATACTCTATTACAAAAAGTATTGGCGATGGCAAACATTTTAGGTTATAGTTAGAAGTATAACTGAATTCATATCACCTGTTGATGATGTAGTAGCTGGATGACACCCTCCTCTGTCTTTCATTGTTCCATTAAATTCTCTTTAATTAGCCAGTCTGAGTATCCCATCTGTTTATATATCTATAAAATCATGACTTTATATACCAAATTGCAACATCAGCATGATTATGGTTAGGGTCCATGACTTTATTTTTTTGAACCTCAAAGTAGTAGTATACTTATTTATATAAAATACACAATTTCACAGAAAGAGCTTTACTTTATACATGCAAACTTTATAATTACACAGAACCATATAAGTAGTGTCAAGTGTCTGACCTGGTGAAAGCCAACGGGAATGGCCTACTTTTGGCATAATGTCCTTCTCATCCCTCATTTCATTAGCCACCAGTCAGGAACCCCTAGATGAGTCATGACTGATTTGCAAAAAAGATGCTGATTGCAAGTGCCCAGTTCAATAGAAACAAAAACCAAGGTGTCTTCTTTGACACCACCAACAGGGATGGATATGTTAAAAGAACAAAAAGGAAATCATGGCAACACAAACTAAGGTGAATATCGAAAGCCTTCCAGAGGCTTAGCTTTGAAGGCACTGAACCTTCTAAGGGTAATAGAGCAATCCCACGTAAAGTAAAATGAATACATTAAACCACGATGTTAAAAGCAACACAATTTTGTAAAGAATGATACAGATGTTTAAAGCTATATTTTTTCCTCAACTTCATGTAATAGATAATGTTTATGAAAATCTATGTTTTATACAATCTGTGGTCAACTGGGGCAGCCGGGAGGGCTCAGTGGTTTAGTGCCTGCCTTCGGCCCAGGGCCTGTTCTGGAGACCCGGGATCGGGTCCCGCATTGGGCTCCCTGCATGGAGCCTGCTTCTCCCTCTGCCTGTGTCTCTGCCTTTTTCTCTCTCTGTCTCTCATGAATGAATAGATAAAATCTTTAAAAAAAAAAATCAGTGGTCAACTAAATAATGCTTTAATAAACCAGAGTGCATGGCTAGCTAAAGGAAGTAACTGTCACATCTTAAAAACATCTTTCAATAAAGAATAATTTTTATAATAAGATGTAATTTTCATAGGATAATGTAAAATAAAACATAAAATGTCACAGTTGGAAATAAGGGAATTACTTTGAATCAAGGAGGAAAATAACTACATATACTTAAAATATTTTAACAGTTGCATTCGTTTTTCTGTAACTGCTCCAAATTTACAAGTTAATGTCTAAAACAATTTTACACATTTCACTTTCATGTTAAAAACTAAGTAAAACCTTAAGGATTAATAGGGAAAACGTAAAAAAAAGATAATATAAGCATTACCTCACAATCCATAGCACTCTCTAATATAATTTGTCAATGTAGATGAAAATATCACTTCCATCATATCTTCATATTAAAATTAAATTTTAATATGTCATTATGGACAGAAGGAGGATATAAAACTGGCTTGAGAGTATTCTACATTAATTTTCCACCTTTAACTTCTTGGTTATGGCAATTCATGTTAAAAGTCAAATGAGATTCATTCAGATTTCTAATCATTCTTTCTCTTTTAGGTACTATATTCCAGTATTTTAAAAATATCACACTTACTCTAAATTTTTAAGTAATGATTTATGAAGCAAAGAAAAGTTTTGACAAATTCCAATGACTATATTTTGAGAGTTAAAGAAACAAGGAGCATTTAAATGAAATATAAAATACTCTAACAGCCAATTTTTTAATGAACATAATATTTTCAAGTTTAAAAATAGCGGTATTTGATTTCCCACTGAGGTCCCAGCCTGGACACTATATGAACTAAAAAATATCACAGGTTTCATCTCCTCTGTGGTAATATCCGCATGTAACTATGATATTTTACTAGATTTTCCATTATCCTGGGTTCACTATAATGACTGAATAATTATAAAATTAAAAACCATAGAAAATCTACAGAACAGTTGTTTCCTTACTTCAAGAGACTCTTCAGTTGACAGTGCTACTACTTTCTGCCAAGTCTGTAAGTCTATAAAAAGGAAGGGCATTTGCATCTTGCAAGATTTATCAGTTATTCAATGTACACAAATAAAAATATTGTCTAGCTCATTCCTAGCTATGTAAGTTTCTCTGTATTATTCTATAACACTTTCCTGAATTCCTATATTTTAGCTTTCTTCTCAGAGTCAGGGACACTTACCAGAGTGGGTCCTGAGGTGTCCTGTGAGGGCGTCCCTTCTTCTACAGGCATAGCTACAAAAAGGACATTTGAAGGGCTTCTCTCCAGAGTGTAACTTTATGTGTCTCAAAAGGTTGCCCTTCTGAGTAAAAGAAGCTCCACACTGGTTACAGTGGAAGGGACGTTCACCTGCCAAAAGGAAAAGAGGCAGGAAAGATCAAGTAGGTTATGTGTTAGTGACTAATCTGCTGTACACTATTAACTGGAGCCAGTTCTGTGTGCTGAGAATATTCTTCTGCCTCTTCAGACTTCTAAAGCTTTATCTTCCTTGCTAATACTGAAGCTTTAACTTTAGGTCAAGTGCGGTTTCCTCTCTTGATATAAATTTTACAGGATTCCTGTCACTGACTCAAAAGAATCAGTAATAGCATTGACCATTGTTTGAACAACTAAGAGCCATCACTTTACTGACTTTACTGGCTGCTTTATACAGAATATTTCAAACCTTACAATGATATTACTAATTAGGTATCCATAATTTCAATTTGCAAATGAAGAACTTGAAGTTCAAGTATCAAAGTATCCGATTGTAGTTACAGAGCTAGTAAGTACTCACATTGATAGGAATCTTGCTCAGTTGGACTACAAAATTTTGCTCTATTGTACCATGCTATCTCTTTTAAAAATACAGAAATTTTGAAATTGTTTGGAAGGGATCTTTAGTCTAACTCTCTGATTTAGCTGATAATTTTCTGACCAGGGCCCAGGTTACATAGTTAAATTATCACAAAATCTCCCAAAATTAGCCCAGACTCAGGTCTCTCCATTCTCCTAGTCACTAATAGTAAAGGCTCTGGCAAAATTTCCTGATATAAACAAGGAAAGTCCAAAGAAAATTATTCATCCAGACATTTCCTGTATATTCTTTTTTTTTAAAGATTTTATTTACTTATTCATGAGTGACACAGAGAAAGAGAGAGAGGCAGAGACACAGGCAGACGAGAAGCAGGTTCCATGCACGGAGCCAGACATGGGCCTCGATCCTAGGACTCCAGGATCATGCCCTGTGCTAAAGGTGGCGCTAACCCTCTGAGCCACCAGGCTGCCCTGTATTTTCTTTTTGTTGTGAAAATAATTTGAGAGAAATATTTTCTTTTTTCCTATTACTAGATACTGCTATATAAAACTGTTTAAGTCAGAATTGTCAGTTTAGTCTGTTGTCATCAACTGGCTGTTACCACTGTCACTGAACATAAAAACATGTAGTGGAGGAAGCAGTAAAATGAGCAAGTAGGGTCAAACCATGAAGAAGGTACTATTATTTTAAGTTTGCTGATCTCTATGCATGAATTAAATTATAAATTAATATATAAATAGTACAAGTAGTAAAGCTCAAAGTTTAGAATGGAAATAACATTTTAAAAAATTCACTTTTGGTTTAACTGGACCATTTTTGTACCTGAGATAAGATAAAGATTATGAATTTTAATACTTATAAAATTTATACTGAATTCTCATGTTTTGTATCTTTTACTGAAACATTTGAAAATACTGAATAATGAAACCTCAATATTTTGGGAAGGCCTTTAATTAATGCAAAACTCAATGATTCTATTAAAGCCTGGAGTCATAAAGATGATAAACTGGCCATTTTCTTACAGTTGCCACTGCACATTCTATCACACAGATTTGCTATAAAACCTAGAGAAATTAAAAATTGATATATCAAGTTGTCTCAAATTCTATACTAATTGCTCAATTTGGAACTTATGAGATACATATCCAAAAAAATGTAATCTGTGTCTTTGGGTAGCAAGGGCAAAGGTTTTTCTTATAAAATCTGAACTACATTTACAAAAAGTCCTTGTACATATTAAGTGGAAAAATTTATATTAAAGTTACCTTAAATTTTATATTTCCCTTGTTTGATTCATTTGACAAAACTGACAAATCAACACTAAATACGGCTTAAAAGATAAATCTGAAAAACCTCTTATATGAGTCTTAAAAATTAATCAAAGTTTTAAAATCTAAATTTGGTAAATCTTAACACACACAATTTGTTGACATTTTTTTTTAATGAAATAACAGTCTACAGCTTTTTAAAATCAGGAATTTCTACTCCCCATTTCTGCCATGGAATTACTAATAAGAAAGAAGGATGGATGCACTTCCTTCATGAGAATTTTTATACCATAGGAAAATAGCAAATGCAAATTATACTTTTCACTCCAAATACTTGATTTTACTTTTGAAATCTCTTTATGTAGCATCTTCCAGGCAAGTAACAAATTAGTATGCAATAACTTTAAAATGAATTAAATTGGTTCGGTGAACAAAAACATTTGCCTTTAGAAAATACTCCTGTAAATGCTAACTTAGATTTTCATTAAGCCTCCTACAATTGAAATATTTAAAAATTCCTAATTTAGAGTACTGAATTTGTCATTCCAAGTAATGCTAATCAAAAAAAGAAAAAATAATAAGGATAAAGAGAGTTCTCTTTAAAAAGAATTTTAAAATTCATCTAATTGACTTTATGAAACTAATGACAGGGTAATTTCATTTTTACATTTACAAAATATTCCAGATACCTTCAAATATTTTTTAACAGAATTCTTCTGAATATATATGATCATCCTTAAAGGGGCAGGAGAAATGAAAAGCGGTCTTAGGTACATCAGGAAACACTGTTTGTTGCTGACTGTGTCTTAGTGTAGGGGCATTTGCTAACTATATTCTCATGGCCAGGGAAATAAAGGCATGATGAAAGTAACAAGTCATGCTCCCATTTTTGGTTAAGAGGAAGAAGAAATGATAACAATGCACTTTGATTTCAGTTGGATGAAACTTTGAGAAATACTGATTTGCTTTACATGAATTAAGTCTTAAAATGGGATTATGAGATACGTGTAAAATGATCTGATATTTAGTTAAAAGGTTCCTATATTGTGTTTGTGCCTTGAAACAACACATCTCAATTATTTTTTAAATAATTTGCTTTTTCTTTACCAAATAGGCTGAGTCAACTAGTCCCTTTCGAATCAGTTTAGGCTTTGCCTGAAAAATAATATTAATCATGTTCTTCAGATATAAAGAAAAGCAAACTTCAGGAAAACACCACAAATGCACTAAATACACTGTACAGTAATCCAACTGAAAAAATCAAGTAGGCTATTGTATCTATGATAACTAATTCCCCCATGGGTGGGTACAAAAGTCTGGATTAACAACTCTGAATCCAAGAGAACAACTAATACGTAGCCATGCTATCATTCATTTATATTCTTAATCTTTTTTTTCTTAATCTGTTTTTTGTTTTTGTTTTAAACCTACTAATCTGTTCAAGGACCTTTTATAGTTATTCCCAGAACGAAGTTATCTACTCTTATTTTGAAATAAATAATATTTCAGTATTTTGTATACTTTTGTAAATATATATTTCTAGATCTGTTTAAATATTCAACTGTAATACAAGTATATATATGCATCAGTTTGCTTTGGTGAATCAAAGACAGAGGCTGTTCCTGTGTTGGATGGAACAATTACCTACAAATATGAAAAATCCCAAGTACCTGTTGAGGGGGCCTTGGAACAAAAGAATGGTTCCACAAAGCTACAATGTACAAAAAGTTACAAAGATGGGAGTCCTCTACCCAAAGAAGGGCAAAGTTAAGGATAGTTTATATTTATAATGGTCCACATTAATCTGTGTTTATGCATGAACTGATATACTACCCCTACTTCTTTTATTCTGCCTATATGGCAGTGAAGAGTGCCTGGAGTATCCGATGACAATATTACCTGATTACCTACTAAAGTAGCAACACCAAGAAATAACACCAAGCTGTTTATAAGACACTGGAATTGGTACTTTAGTAGAGTTTGAAAGAGAAAGAAGAAGAAGTGAATTAGATATGATACTCCACAACATTTTAACTGAGTAAGGCTGTGTATCTTTTATTATTATCAATTATATATTAGATATTCTATGAGCTAAACACACAAACATGTTTCCCAAAGTCTTTATATGGATTTAAAACAGTGCCTTTTATACGAGCTATAAATAATTAGAAGGGAAAATTCTAAAATGAAGACAGTTTATGACATTAATGAGAAAACATTTGGTTAATGACTAGATCCTGACCACATTTTTTTCAATCTAGTTTAAATTAAAAAACAGACTTTCTATTCTTGAAGAGTACTAAAATGGAATTGAAAAGGTCATGACCCATTCAGATGTATAAACTGAGTCACCAGAAATACATATAAAAATAGCTACTTTAAAGATACATCACAATTTGAAGGTCAACAATGTGTGGCAGGTATTCCAAGCTCCCCTATGAATGGCTATTAACTTTAACAGAAACTTTCCATAAATAAACATTCATTAACAATAAAACGTCATTGAGTTGCAAGAGGATTTTATTTTGTCCAATCTCCTTGCCTTTACTATTTGAGTGAATCCCATATTTATAGAACTTGTGGAAATCTGTATAACTGTTTAGAAACATTCTTCATGTCAATTTGATGATTTTCAGAATCAAAATAATTCAACTCTACTTATAGTAGTAAATATCAAATGAGCAGTAGAGTTGGTATGTAATTACTCTTGTGTTTACAAACCAATAATCCTCATGAAAATCACTGCAAATGCAGTGAAATATTGATTAACCTAAATATTCAAGAGGCATGCTCAGGTCCTCTGCATTTTCTTAACTCAGATCATAAAAGGTTTATTAGAAATCCTACAAAAATTGTTGTTAGCGTATTTTTCAGCCTTAAAATGCACACTATATGCAATTCAACTGAAAAGTCATTAGACTGCTTTAGTTTATATGTTGCTAGAAGGGGGAAGTTACACATTTGAATGGGTGTTACCTTCCTCAATATAATCACTGTGAGATAATGAATACATTATAACTTTGTAGAACTCTTCTTTTAGACCTGCGGTTAACATTACTTAGTGAGCACAGAAGAAAAGTCAACTCATTATTTTATAGTCTTTTCCTATTTTTCTTATCAAATACCAAACTTGATCTTTTAAGTTTTCTAGAAAAAAAAATTTAAGGTAAAAAACATCCGCACTAGTAACATAAATATTTTTTAAATATGCTGTTTAAAAAGGAAATTAAAAACAAAACCAAAAGTGAACATGTAACTGCAGAGTTGGAATAAGGGTACAGGTTCCAAAGCTGATTTTAATGTGTAACTTCTTGTTATAACTTTTAAGCCTTATGGTCGTATCTCAACATTAAATGTTGGTGCACTGAGATACCAAGCATAGTATATTTGAGCAAAACCAGTCTGGGCATCAGAAAACCTTGGTTTTAGCCTCATAATCCCCTAAATACATAAGGGATAATGGACACATCACTTGTCTGGGGTTTCAGTTTATTCATATGTAAATGAGAGATTTGGACTAAAAAGGCTTCACTGTACATTGTATCTCTCATGTTTTAAGCACCTACTAAATAAATTTTCTAAATAATTGATTTAGAAATCTTTTAAATCAAATTCTCTATTGTGATTTATTTCTCTTCCAAAGAGAATCATATTTTAAAACCCTGAGAGCTGTATAATGATTAATACAGCTAATGATTAATATTTTGCTGTATAATATTACTTTGCATTATAGTTAAAGGTATCATCTTTAAATCAATTTTCATATGGAAATTTCTTTCTTACACATAATCTCATTTATGTTTCTTTCTAATTTAAAAGACTTTTTCTCATTTTGCCAAAGGATTTGGGGAGATTTAAATAAGGCCTTCTCATTTAGCTGTTTTTTTTTTTTTTTTTTTATGTTACTCAAGTGTCTACAGGTATATATTAAATTAATCTGAGGTTTCTTTCCTCACCCTATTCCATGATTACACATTCCTACCAGCATACCCACCATCCTTGGCTATACTGCATCCTATATATTTCTTTGCAAGAGTTACAATAATAAAACAATTACAGGAAGATGGTAACATCCTCAAACTAGGGAAAGTATTTGCCTACTACAGAGACCCATGGTAGGCAAAGATTGATTGGAAATTGTATTCCAAGAAGTTAACCAGATAAGGTGAAAATGATCCACCTCTATATAAATGCATGAGTACCATTTTATAGTATAAACTCTTAGCTAGCAAACTGTATTACCTGCCCATGGGTATGGTAAAATATGTATAGAAATACAAAAAGATTAAGTTACACAATGAGATTCTCCTATACCTTTTGAACCCTTATCATATTATTGCTATATTAAGAACTGTGGAAACTGAATCCCAAACTTCTTTTCTGATATGCTATTCAGATTTGAAGGCTGGAAGTCAAGACCCAGGCTACTCTCTGCTTTTCAGCAATCCAATACTAGCAGAATTCTGAAAAGGTAGTTTCACCACTGCCACCCCTGAATAAAAAGGAAAGAGAATAGATGTCAGGTAATATCAACATCAGATGTCACAGGCAGTCATCAGGTTATTCTTTCAGCTGCTTACCAGTGTGACTCCTTTTATGTACCATAAGCACATTGGGCCCAATGCAAACCATGCCACAGACGTCACATTTCAGTTTACCATTCGGAAGCCGGATTCCTCCCTCGCCTTGAAGCTCCTGGACTTTCCTGTTGTCAGCCACCTCGCTGCTCTCAATTAGGGGTTCTTCTAGGCCGCTACCTTCATCATGGCCCCTGATCTCATCTTCACGGCTCAGGGGTTTCCTGTCACACTCTTCATCACTCTGCATTTCTAGCTTTACTGAGTTTGCTGTAATTTGAAAAAAGAAGAAATGAAGACATTTTGAATGCAGGTTATGTGTTGTTACCTACATCGCTCTCTTCTCCACCCAGTGCCATTCTATTAACATTGATGGGAATGCTACATGTACCACCAGCAATGCAATGTGAATACATACTGTGCTCTAAAACGTTTTAGTGACTTTGGCATGAAAGTGAAGAAGGCTCAGAAAATCTCTAGGTAAACAGAATGACATTTTATTTCTATGTACATTTCTTTCTTTAACTTAGTTATATACTTTTAAAGCAATCTGTAATTCTGGTATTGGCTTTTGAGTTTCTCACTACTGAAACTCAGGATTGTGTTTGAGATCAGATTAGATACTGCTTAACCCACTAAGCCATGCTTCTTAACAATCTTATACACACACACACACACACATATAAATTACACATACAATCATATAGTATATAGGATTATATACAATCACATGTATGATATATATACACACTAGGGCGCCTGGGTGGCTCAGTGGTTGAGAGTCTTGGCTCAGGTTGTGATCCCAGGGTCCTGAGATCAAGTCCCAGGACTTCTGCAGGGAGCCTGCTTCACCCTCTGCCTGTATCTCTGCCTCTCTCTGTATATATCTCTCATGAAAAAATAAAAATCTTAATAAAAATTAAAAAATACACATTATATATACATATATATGTATATATAAAATACACATTCTGTTTCACATCAGAGTACTTGTATAAACCTGCTTTAGAACTGAGCAAGAGAAACAACTTGGGATCTTAATCTAGCAAATGTCTTAGATATATGAAGGCATACTGTCAAGGCAAATATCCTACAATCAGATTAAAAACATATTCAATGAAGAGCTATATAAATGTAGGGCAGAGGCACAGACCTCACATGCTCTTAAGCTACTTTTTTTTATATGAAAAAAATTCTCTATGGAACACATTAGTCTGCAAATCAAAGTATTCCAACTTTAATCTATGCACACCAAAAAGCAGTGAATGACAGGAATGGCATAGCATGCATGCACGCACTTGTGACTGTTAAGAAATTTAATGCCTTCTGTTTGCTGTTTTTGGATCATCCCACAGAAAAGTTGGAATTTTGTTAGCACAGCCCTCATTCTGGATTGCTGACAAAGTCTTTTCACAAAGCAGAAACAGGCTTTAAATGAATACCAGTTTTTTATCCAGTGATCTTGAAAATTTCTTAAGAAATCCTATCAAAGTTCCTGAGCAAAACAAATTATTTGGTACTACTTGAATGGAGGAAATACATTCATAAAAAGGAAGTAAGTTCTCTTTATTGCAATTTTCTTAGAGAAACCACACATTCTATGATTTGTTATTAGTACTTTAAACAGGTAGTGCTATCAAAATGGTTCTTCCCCAGATCGCCTCCTTGGAACTCCCCTTAGAATAGAGGCAGCGCGGTACAAAATGAGATCACTGCATTTAGTCCAAAGACTGCGGCGCTCACATTTATTAGCAGTATAATCTTGAACTAATTATTTAACCTCTGATTCTTTTGTCTTTTGTTTGCAAAGCAGAAATAAATTCAGATTACAAGATGAAGCTTAAGTAGAATAGTTCATCTATCATGAGTGAGGATCCTGTAACTAGACTGCCTAGATCTGAATACCAGCTCTGGCATTTACTGGAAGCAGCATTATCTTTTGTAAGATACTTAAGTTCCCGTGAACTTTATAAAATGAGGATGAAAATGGTACCCATTTTCTCAGGCTGATGTGAGCAAATACAGAAAACGGGCTTAACTATTGCTTTTCCGGTGACAGTGTTCTATTTTTTCTATAGAGTTAATGAAGGTGAGTTATGGTATGTAAACTCCTCTGAGATCTACAAAAGATTATACAGCCTTCTTGGCCCCATTTCTAATAGAATACCTACTACACGAAGTTTTACCCTATTTACAAATCAATACTACTTTGCTGGTTTTTGAGAAGAGGAGACCCAATATTTCATCCATGTTGGTATCACAAATGTGCTAAAAAATGTGTGGCATCTAGGAGGGGTTCAAGTAGTATTCACAGTGGTGGTTTAGTAAATTAAGAATTTTCTTTATTTAGGATTGTTTTATATGTTTAAAAAATGCATGAGCATGGTGGAGAAAAGTTAAAGGATAAAAAAATGAAGTCCTTTTCTACCCAAAGTTTATCATCCCAAAATTCTGGTCTCAAAAGCAACTATTATCCTCATTTTTAAATTCAGAACTGTGTGTGTGTATGTATGTATGTACAGACTGTCTCTCTTTTTATACAAATTGTAGTGTACCTGACCTTAACTTTGCTTTCTTTAAGAATATCTGTTTAAGGGGATCCCTGGGTGGCTCAGCGGTTTAGTGCCTGCCTTTGGCCCAGGGTGCGATCCTGGAGTCCCGGGATCGAGTACTGCATCGGGCTCCCGGAATGGAGCCTGCTTCTCCCTCTGCCTGTGTCTCTGCCTCTCTCTCTCTGTGTCTATCATGAATAAATAAATAAAATCTTAAAAAAAAAAAAAAAAAAAAGAATATCTGTGTAAGGGCAGACCAGGTGGCTCAGCAGTTTATCGCTGCCTTCAGCCCAGGGCGTGATCCTGGAGACTTGGGATAGAGTCCCACGTCGGGCTTCTGCATGGAGCCTGCTTCTCCCTCTGCCTCTCTCTCTCTCTCTCTCTGTGTTTCCCATAAATAAATAAATAAAATCTTAAAAAAAAAATCTGTTTAATTTTTTCCATATTGGTACACAGAAACCCACACTCTTCTTTTTAACAGCTGCATAGAATCTATTTTATCAATATAATTTATTCCTAGGCTTTATCAATAGAGATTTATGATCACTTATTGCTATTACAGATATTATTATATAATATCACATTGAACTCTCTCCATCTGATAGATGAAAACTGGTATTTTACTATGGATTTTAATCTATTTTTCTATGGGTGAAATTGAGTATCTATGTCTATATTTAAATGTTTGGGGTTTGGGGGATTTGGGGGAGCTGTCTATGAAAGCTATTTGCCCATTTTTCTACTAGGTTGTCAGTTTTCTCTCTGTATTTAAATGGCCTTATATACTAAGGAACTTAGCCCCATGTTTGTTATGTTTTGCAAATATGTCAAATTATCTTATTACTCAAGGGTATTTGGGAGCATGTATACTGATTTTACATTTTGAATTTTAAAGTTTTCAATTATGATTTCTAGACTCTGTATTTTGCTTCAATAAGCTTTCCTATACTCCAAGAAATTTTTCCATGTTTTCCCCCCCTGGGAATGAAGATTATTCTAATCAAAGTAAAACACTTAAGTTTTACCCTATGTAGTCCCATATTTCATTCAAAGAAAAAGCTAAGAAAACAAATGAAAAGTATGACTTTATACAGCATGACTTCATATACCAATCTGTGAGCAAGTTGTCCCACACATTAAATAAGTGATGTATTAGAGGTTATAAACTGCACAGCAATGCCATCATTTATATTCCCGAACTGGCCAACATCTGATAAGCTGTATTTAATGACTGTAAAGTCTACCAGCATTCCATTTCAGGAACTGAAGAAAATGTATCTTAAAAGAATAGGTGTGAGTTTGAAACTATGGGCCTCTTAAATTTTAATTATGAAGAATATGACGATGTTATATTAAATGATCATCTTTTTCCTAGTGAGGATATTATAATATGGACATCAAAACATAATACTCAACATGGGTAAAATGTCACTTAAAAAATTACTGGGGATTCCTGGGTGGCGCAGCGGTTTAGTGCCTGCCTTTGGCCCAGGGCACAATCCTGAAGACCCAGGATCGAATCCCACGTCGGGCTCCCGGTGCATAGAGCCTGCTTCTCCCTCTGCCTGTGTCTCTGCCTCTCTCTCTCTCTCTCTGTGTGTGTGACTATCATAAATAAATAAAAATTAAAAAAAATTAAAAAATTACTGGATATTAAAATTAGAGTTAGAGCTCTGTACATATACAGAGGGATATAACTGAAATGAATATCCAAAAAAGTATACATTTGTGAGAATTAAAATACGGAAGAAATGGTAAACTTTAGCAATCTTTTCTCTAACAATATTATACTCTAAGAAATTATGTTTATCCATTTGAATGTATACACTATTGCTATAGTAAATATAGTAATTTATATTCATTGATATAGTAAATCAATAAATGCAACACATTTTTAGTATATACATATCATAGGTTAAATTTTCCATAAATATGGTGGCCTATGTATAAACAAAATCCCATCCTAATGAATTTTTAGTCTGCCTTACTCAAATTAGGTTGAAATTTAGGATAAAAAGCAATTAGTCTTTGAATTTCAATTGTTAAATAGAAAAAATTTCCTTACTCAAAGAATATAAAATAAATTCCTTCACAATTTATTTTCACTATTTAAGATGTCTCTAAACAGGGGCACTTGGGTGGCTCAGTCAACTAAGTGTCTGTTATAGGTTTAGGTCATGAGCTGAGAGGTCAGGGCTCCTGGAATGGAGCCCCACATCAGGCTCCCTACTTAGTGGGGAGCTTACTCTTCTCTCTTTTCCCTCTGCTCCTGCAATCTCTTGCTATCTCTGTTTCCCTCAAAAAAATAAATGAAATCTTTATTTAAAAAAAAGAGGTTTCTAAATAATGCAGAACACTATATTTTAACTCATTAATGGTTAAATCTGTATTCAGTAAACTTAAATATACTCTAAATTACAATTTATGTATCAGAGTTGTATTATTATTATTTGTAGCTATAATATATAAAGCTACTATAACCATTAGTCATTGTATAATATAGTTAACAAATCTCTGAAATTAAATGTTTAATCTTCATTATATGATATTTCTTTTATAGTTTGGTAACAGGAAAACATTCTCATATTTATGGGAAATTATGGGCTAATTTCTATAAAGATTAGAATTTGTTTGTGTGAGTGGAATCAAATCTTGTGATTATAATCTCAACACCAAGAATTATTTTTCAAGCTGTTTCCTTGATATGCCTGAATTTTACATTCTTCTTTTCATATCTATAGGAATTTACACACATTATTATATGATGACAAACTATTTAATAAGAACAGTATTTTGTCAGAATAAATTATTAGCAATGAAAAGGGGATGTGAAATAAGATTTTAGTTGATCAATTTGTTCTTTGTTATTCGATAGTCACAAATAACTATAATACATAGATATTTGAACATTTTAATGAACAAGAAAAGATGTTTAAATTATGTATTTTTAAGTTAAAGGAGATAATATGATTTACAGTTTAAAAAAAGGACAAGTAAAGGACAAGTCAAATTTTAAAGCATTAATGATGACTTGTATGTTTGTGAACATAGGTAAAATAATAGTTAATAAAAAAGATTTTTATGGCCAATTTTACATAGAAGAAGCTTTGAATATATTTCAGGACAAAAAGTACCACATATATCTTAAAGCAACAAGTTGCTTCAAAATGCAAACAAGTTTGTAAATTTAAAATTCGCCCCCCTCTGCTTCATGCTTTCAAGGTACTACTGCACTTTAGAAGATAGCTTATAGATGTTACGAAAAACACATAGTTTAACTGCCTCCATTTACAGGTGATCACACCAAGGCAGAGAAGTAAAAATACTTACATAGGGCTTATAAGTGACTCCCAGGCTAAGCAATTTTCAATTATAAAAGCCTCTTTAGTAACCATACTAGGCTCTCTACACTCAAAGGCTTCACAATGATCATTGTTTTGAGATACATAATAGTGAATGGATCAGGTTACACTAGACTTGCCTTTAATTCACTAAGATGGTATTAAATATAGCATAAAAGGATAAGAATAGGGGCACCTGGGTAGCTCAGTGGTTGAGCATCTGCCTTTGGCTCAGGTATTGATCCCAGGGTCCTGGGATGGAGTCCCACATAGGGCTCCCCACAGGGAGCCTGCTTCTCCCTCTGCCTTTGTCTCTGCCTCTCTCTCTTTTTGTCTCTCATGAATAAATAAATAAAATCCTTTATAAAAAAAAAGGATAAGAGTATTTACATAGGTAAACAGATACAGATCACTATTTTAAAATTTTTAAAAAGGTAGAAAACCAAATGAGGAAAAATTGTTATTTTGTGAAGCTGTTAAAAATTATTTTAATTCACTATATTCATATATGTCATAATGAAAATTTCCTTACCATAATTATTAAAATTTCCTAGCTAGGAAAGTAATGCAAAGGGATTATGATTTATTTGCTGTATTTGAGGGATATATTTATTAATAATGGACTATAAGTAGGATTTCTAGATTAATTACCATCAAATTAGTGATTTATATCTGTTTGGTTCTAATTATATTTTTCAGTTTCTAATTTTTAAAGGAAGTAAATATAATGAGAGTTAAGAGAAATATTTGTGTCACAGTGATGAATAAAAGATAACTAAAACCATTCTTTAATTACTAAATTGAGGGGGAAGTCTTCCAGGTGTGATATATAAGTGGACTTTTTATATGCTTGGTTTCTGTTGTGTGAGAATTCAAGAGGACACTTAAGGGGTGTTATTACTTATAAGCATCAATTTCTCCCAGTCTATGCCAGCTACTTGAAATGGTGTTATACACACTAATTGAATCAATATGTCTATCTAATAATCTGTTGAAGTTGCTTCTGAGCTAATATAACTTTCTCTCATTTAAACCATTGAAACAGAAACACCAAACATGATTAAATCCATGTTAACAGCCCAGCAGCTGTTTAAATAATGTGTTAGAAAAACAAACCGCCTTCAAAACTCTAATGTAAAGCACAATTATTTACTAAGAACTTTTCAACCATCTAAACTGAAGTAAAACCACAATAAAAATTATTTTAAGGTATATGCAATCGTTTTGTAAAAATTCCCTCAACAAAATTCACCCAATGTGAACTCTTTGTTTCTTGTAACTGTGAATAAATACATGTGTCTTACAAAACAACTCCCTCACATCTTTAAAGTATTTGTTTTATAAATGGTTGGACAAGTCCAGACACTGGTGTCGCTAACTGCAGCTGAGCCATTTGTGGGTAGCATTCTCAGTGTGTACATCACATCACCACATTTCCTTTTCCTCTGCACCCTCTCTCCTCTCTCTAATAAAGTGACATTATGTATTTCTTAACCCTACTAGAGTAACTAGATCAAGACAGTGCTGATATCTGAAATATTGTTATTCTAGGAATACTGAGGTAGAAAGTTTCCCTGTACCTGAGGCAGGAAACCAGGGTCTTTATCTCCTTCTGCTACTTAACTAATTGTGAGACCTTGGATTTTTTTTTTTTTTTGATTCAGCCACCTGCATCATCTGAAATATGGGAAAAATAACACTTGATGTTCATGAAAACTGCAGACTGGATAGTCTCTTCACACTAAGGATCTAGGATCCTTTTAATAGTAATAATAACAGAAAACTTATTGCAATTCTTCATAATTTTTAAAATATATACTCTATCTCAACTGATACTCAACAATGAATGATAGGTAGGGCAGTTACAGGTAAACAATTGGAGGCATTATGTGATTTTCCCAAGAATACAAAGTCAGTAAATTTGTGTTTATCAAATTTATCAACAATATCTTCAGCCTCTTAGCTAAGCTATTGTTCTGTGACATGATATTGGCTCTCCAAATAAGTAATATTAGCAATATTAGCATTATATTTAGAACAAAAAGATCTTTCAGATACTATGAAACTATGTCCACTGGCTAAAAAAATACTAGGAATTCAAGTCTATGATGATCAAATAAAATAAAATATTATTTCCATAAAATTAACTGTTGAATTTATATTTTCTATCAAGTCTAGAATGTATATCTCCATTCAAAACAACTACCTCCTAATTTTTATATTTGCTCTGGTATTAAAGGGGGGGTTGGCCCATGTTCCTGAAGAATTTGTCAATATATAAACCTCTACCCACCCCCCACTTTTTTTCTATATTCCTTGACATGCTATGACTTATCAGTGGTAGGTAAAGACAGCCATTTGAGGAATAAGTCAATATTATCAGTTTTAATCTCTAAACCAACAGTTTATGGTGGATGGCATTTTAGGACTTCCTTTGTGGTCAAATTTTGACAGTTTTGTGTCAATTGCTATAAAGATAAATCATACCTATGAGCAGCTCATGTAGTATTTCACTTACATTTAAAGGTCTTAAAACAAAATAAATACAAAATAAGTGTCCTCTTTACATGAAAAATATAGAAAAAGGGAAGACTTCTGACTCCTTGATGGTCTCCCCCAATGCATGAAATCCTATATAGCATGCCCATCATCAAACCACACACCTTTATAGCCCAGCACAGTGGCATCATTGTAGTCCAAGGATGAAGTTTCAATTTTTGGCAGACCACTTGTTCAAGAGAAATGTACAGGGTGGAGTAAATAAGCCTACTTTAAATAGAAATACCACAAGCAAAAAACAGTCAACCCCTCTATCCATCCTTTAAATGAATGATTTCATTTGCCAAGTCCTAAAGATTCAGTATCCGCCACTTCTTGCATATCTTTTTTTTGCATTTCATGCATCCTAGAACAACTTTAAGATCACCTGTAAATGTCTCACCCAAAACAGCTCTCTAATTTGTCTCTCTTCTCTCTTTTGCCACTTTCCACTCTTCCAATTCATCCCCCATTATATTCAGTTCAATTAATCGTCCTAAAGCAGAGCTCATATTTCTCTTCTAAATGTCTTCAGTGACCGCCCACTGTCTACAAATTAAATACAAACGTGCTGGTGTGGAATTTAAGGACACCATCAGCACAGCTCCATCATAGCTCTCAGCCATATGTTCTATTAGTTTCTTAGTTGTTTATACTCTTTGGAATCATGTTCCAGCCATTCTTCCTGGAACACATCCCACACATCTCTACTTACTTGTTTTTCTTCCTGGCTCCTATTATTATTTTCTAGATTCTCTATTTCTATCAATATTAGCATACCATTCAAGACCACTTATTTGCTATCTTTTTACATGAAGTATTTCCTGAGCATGAAAACACATGCTAGTGATTTTATTAGTGTATTTGCCTTAACTCTACATTCCCTATATTAAAAGATCCTTGAAAAAAAAGTGCTATCTTTATTCACAGTTGTAAAACCAGCATACCCTGACATACACCAGGCACTTAGTAATTGTTGAACTATTGCTAATTTACATATTACACTCCTCTTTTTAAGTTACAGAGACCATGCATAAATTAACCACAGGTGACAAATATATCAATACAGAATTGGGTTTTAAAGACAAAGCATTAAAAAAAATAAAAAATAAATAAATAAAATAAAGACAAAGCATTATCAATATAACATTGATTAGAGGACCACTGTATGACAGGGAAGACGGTTGGTGCATAATATGTGCCTCCCGATTTAATCATGACAACCACTCACCATTAAGATAAGTACCTAATATTATCCTCATTTTACAGATGAGGATGTTCCAATGGAGTGAAGTAACATGTCTAAGTCACACATCTACTCAGAGCCAAATCTGAGAATAGAACCCAGAACTCACTGATGACAAACTTTTGCTGTTTCCCTTATGTCACCAAAAGCAAAGTGGTTACCAGTGAAGGGGGAGGGGGGAGGATGTTAATATGTTAATGAAGAGCATCTCTGAATCAGTATGTGCCATCTGACATGTTTTTTGTGCATGGCTAATACAGGTGTAAGTAGTGTGCCAGTTCTGAGTAAAGAGAAATTTGTCTGAGAGCCTGTTTTGGAAGAAGACCAGCTTATACTGCCAGATTTTCTGAGCATGGATTTTATTTCATATAAGAGCAATCTACTTTGAACTGGTGTTTGGCAACCATCTGTTTAACATAGCTGTGGGAAGCAAATTGTGAAGCAAATTACATTGTGAAATTATCTCTTTAATAAGGGGAGTACAAATTTTTAACCAAACTTCTGTTAAGAAGTAAAATCATTACTATAAAATCCAGCTGAGTGGGCATATTCCCGAAGGGACCCAACACACTGGATTGCCAGAGGTCACTAAGGACGCTTAAACCAGGTCAGAAGGCAGAGCCGCCGGCACGCTAAAGAGAAACAGATAAGAAATGGAGCAGGGTTTCTATTACAGGGCAACGTTAACAGAGGAAAGAACCAAAGCCATGCGACGTACTTCAGCAGCTTTACTGAGTCTCTGAACTGAAGTGACAGAGGAACTCAATAGCTCTTCACGCTCTGGGTTCACATATCCTTGCTTTCCAAAATCTGGTACATACAAGGCTACAGAAATTCTTTCCCTGGTGCTCATCCATAAAAACTTCACTATATGTGTGAAGTAAGAAAGGTTAACATTTGGCCCCGAGAGGCAGGACTGGTCAGTTATAAATGCACAACCAATAAAATATTTCAAGTAGTAACAAAGAGGAGAAAACTCATAGCAGTGATTAAGGAAAATGAATCTGCACAACCACCCAGTAAATTTTAACAGATCAGTGCCAGATATTTATTTTCCATAATGTAACAGCAGCCATTTTTTTTAACAATGCCCTAATGGATAGACACTTTAGATAGTCATACAGATTAAAAGGTAAAAAAAAAAAAAAAATTGTATTGCAACATAGGAGGTCCTAGGTGAATAATGGAAATGCTGGATTCAAGTACTTGTGTTTAAGTTCTTTACATGTGTGAACATTAAGTCACTTAATGTCTCCCTGTTTCCTACTGTGTAAAGTGAGGATAACATCCTCTATGTAAAAATCCTGAGACTGGGAAAGCACACAGTCACTTACAGCAGACAGTATAGCCTGTGCTTAAGAGTATGGGATCTAGATTCAGTGCCCTTGGGTTTAAGGCCAGGTTTTTTTTATTTATTAGCCATATGACCTTAAGAAACCTCTCTGTCCCATTTTTCTTTTCTATAAAATCAAGATAATAATACTTGCCTTCTAGGGCTGTTTTGAGTATTTTATACACTTGTATATAAATACCCTTAGAACTATTTTACTTATTAATAGATTTATCAAAATATGAAAGCATATCATAAAGCGTAGGACATCAAACAAATATAAACATAGAAGATGTATACTATAGGGAAGCACAAGGATGGTACAGAAGGCCTCATGAGGGAAGTGCCATTTAAGATAGCACTTACAGGTTGTATATGCTTTACATAATAAAGAGAAAAGACAGATGGCACTCAACATTGGGGGCAATCATAAAGAGAAGACAAGGCATGATACATGTTGGTTTGAGTGACACCATTTTTTTCTGAAATGCATACATTCAATGAGGAACATAAATAGAAATATCCTAAACTCTAAGAGAGTTTAAAATGGAGTGAGACATAAGAGAATTAATGTTTGTAAGGCAGTAATTTCAAAGACAAGTACTGTCAACTTATTAACAGACTGTGTTTCAACAATTACAATATGAAAGAGAAAACTCCTTAGAATTCATTCATTCAGCTATTCAAAATGACTGAGCATCTGTTCTGTACCAGGTACTGCAACGCAGCAGTGAACAAGACAGATATAGCCCCTACTATCATGGCACTTGTGATTTATGCATATATGTATATCCATATACATACATATGTACATATATAGATGTGTGTGTGTATATATCTTTTTTTACATATGAGCAACTATGCACAGTAAAATATTGTGGTGAGAATTACAATGACTGGTAGGCCCTCCCTCCAGAATGTAACACTACTATAAAATCTCAGTGCAAAATGTAGAGCATAAATAATCAAACACTCTCATAAGATCACTATTTCAAAAGGATAGCTTCTTCTGAATTGTAAGTAGTTACTTTAAGCATGTCATCTATCTGTGAACTGAAGTTTTGATTATTCAATGAGTTGTCTGTCTCCATATCCGGAACATCCGTTAGCCAGCTTTCTAAACCTCATAACTAAAGTATATGAAACATTCTTAAAGTGATGACACAGTTCTATGGATCACAGAGAGCAAATGAGACAGGCTAAATAAAAGGCATACCAACAGCTTTTTAAAAAAACTTGCAAAGGTAAGTTTTTACATTCGTCAAATGTGAGAGAATTCCTTATTCATTTAAAGATACTTCTTTTAAAATACTTGATATTTTCTGGTCAGATCAAAAGTAGAGTAAAATTTATAATAATTGGGTTTTATTTCTCCTATTACCTTATGATTTAGTGCTGATATCGTGTATCTGTCACCTATAATCGGGCGTGTTACCTCCTAGAGACCTAGCTTCCTTAACTGTGAAATGGAGATAACACTACTTATTTGTGTAGGTAAAATAATTAAAAGCCTACCTTCCTGAGGCCAAGGCTCTTGAGGTCCCTTGAGTCTGTGATGCCTATGAATCTAGGATGTAACCAGACTATGCTTGAAATATTATGTTTTAAAAAATTGTGTAATTTGTAATAATTGTTAGCTACTTAGTATCTCAATATAAATTTCTTTATACGAAAAGCCTGACTGATTTCTTGGCTGATCAGAATGATCTCAAGAAGCTTACCCCTTTTTCTACAAGTTTTCTTCTATAAGTTTTACAGTTTCAGGTCTTAAATTTAAGTCTTTAACCCATCGTGAGTTGATTTTTGTGTTTGGTGTAAGATACGGGTTTTATCTCAGTTTCATTCTTTTGCATGTGGCTGTCCAGTTTTCTCAATACCATTTACTGAAGAGACTATACTTTCCCTATATGTATTCTTGGCTCCTTTGATGTAAATAAATTGACCACATGCATGGATTGATCTCCGGGTTCTCTATTCTGTTATATTCATCTATACATCTATTTTTAATGCCAACAACATACAGTTTTGATTACTAGAGCTTTATAACATAGTTTGAAATCAAGAAGCATGAACAAGACAAAGCTTTGTTCTTTTTTCTCAAAGGCTGTTTTGGCTATTTAGGGTCTTTGTGGTTCCATACAAATTTTAGGATTGTTTTTTCTATTTCCATGAAAAACGTCATTGGAATTTTGATTGAAATTGCATTGCATCTATATACTGTTTTGGGTAGAACAAACATTTTAACAATACTAATTATTCCAAACTATCAACATGGAATAGCTTTTCATTTATTTATGTCTTCTTCAGTCTCTTGCAGTTTTCAATGTACAAATCTTTTTCTCTCCTTGGTTAAATTTTTCCCTAGGTATCTTTTTCTTTTTGATGCAACTGCAAATGAGATTGTTTTCTTAATGTTTCTGATAGTTTGTTGTCAGCACATAGAAACATGACTGATTTTTATATATTGATTCTGTACCCTGCAACTACACTGAATTTGGTGGTTAGTTCTAACAGTTTTTTGATGGATGTCCTTAGGATTTTCTAAATCATGTATATAATATGTCATCTGCAGCTAAAGTCTGTAGTTTACTTCCTTTCTGAATTAGATGCCTTTTATTCCCACCCTTTCCTTTTCATACAAAAACCACGATAAGAAAACAACCTAAGGTATCCAGCAATGAATAAATGGATAAGGATGTGTTACATACAAACATATACACATAGCCACACACATTGGAATATTATTCAGCCATGAGAAAGAAGGAAATTCTGTTGTTTATAACAACATTGATAGACACTGAGGGCATTATGCTAACTAAAGTATGCCAACAAGAGAAAGACAAATACTGCAAGTTATCATTTACATGTGGAATCTAAGAACAAGTCAAAGTCATATTACAAGGAGTAGAAAAGTATGCTACCAGGGACTGGAGGATGAAGGATGAAGGAAAGAAGGAGTTACCTGTTGGTAAAAGGGTACAAACTTTCAGCTATGAGGGACGCCTAGGTGGCTCAGCGGTTTAGTGCCTGCCTTCGGCCCAGGGCCTGATCCTGGAGGCCTGGGATCGAGTCCCGCATAAGGCTGCATGGAGCCTGCTTCTCCCTCTGCCTGTGTCTCTGCTTCTACTCTCTCTACGTCTCATGAAAAAAAATAAAATAAAATCTTAAAACAAACTTTCAGCTAGATTTATAAGGTTTGAGGACCTAACGTATAATGTGGTGACTACTGTTAACTCTGGACTGTATAACTGAAATTTAATGAGTTCTAGAAATGTTCTCACACACAAAAGACAAACATGTGAGGTGACAGATGTGTTAATTAACTAGATGGGAGGATTCCTTTCACAATGTATACATACATCAAATCATCACAATGTATACTTTAAATATCTTATAATTTCATTTGTCAATTATACTCAGAGCTGAAAAAATTCAGGAAGCACTGAAAAATGAATATAATTCTTTTATACCAAATCTTTTCCTCGTTTGGAGTTCAGATAAAGATCAATTTTAGATCATAGAGTTTAAAACTCTGGCTTAAAAACAGCATTCCTAAATCCATGTCCTAACATATTTCTGAAGGTCATAGGTAAGGGCATGTTTAAATGTTCATGTACATTTATACATATAAACAGTACATACACTGGAAACCTAGTTGGTATCTGTTGAGAAGGGTCTTTATTAAGCATTAAATGTTAGCTGCTTAAGCAAAAGATAGTGCAGTTTGATTAATGTGCCATCCTCATGTGTTTCCTTCAGTTGAATTTTGGCTGGCATCCAGGAGGTGGGGGGGGAAGCAAAACAAACAGAACATACTCAAAATTTAAAAAACGAACAGAAAAAAAGAGTGCTACAACTTCATAAAAAGCATAAAGTCCTTGACTCAAATAATGTTATGAAGACTCTTCTGAATTTTTCCTTTTTTCTACTTTGTCCCTGTCAGGATGTGAACCCTGCCATTATGTATGGCTTGCGGCTGTTTGCAAGTTTCCTCCCCATCTGGGAGTAAGAGGCAAATTGCAGGTTTCCAGGGAGGGGGAATGCACGCACTCAGGGTAGGGACTGCCTCAGCACTTCACATGAACGGACTGTGCCAAGCCCAGTGATACTAGCTACCTTGCTCCCAGGACAACTGGCCACCAGGTTTTGTACTTTAAGTTACTGCAAAAATACAAGTTGCTACTTTCAGAAGCCTGGAGTCTTTCTTTGCTTGAAGACAGACAAGAACCATTAAAAGTCATTTTACTTTTTTTCCACCTTCAAAAAATGAATGAAATTATTTCAGGGGCACAAGAATACCCAAATCTACATTTTTGCCACATTCATCTCAAAGTTCACTGTCCTCTTCCACATCCCAAGTACGTTGCCTTTTTTTCAAAGCAGTACATGCTTACTAAAAGCACTTCATTCCGTGGGAGCTGTCAGCAATTACTGCAATGAACTTTAAATCTTTTTCCTCTAACCACTGTAGTATTCTAGAAATAATGACACAACTTCTCCCTGTTTTAAAATGTCAAGCTGACCACTCAGAAATTTAAGCTAGGTTTTTCCAGGGAGGCCCAAATGATAAGACATTTTATAAGTCTTCCATTTTATCTCCTGTTCCATTACTATAGTTCCTAACACCTTCACAGTGTAGCAACACCTTCTGGGACAAGCTGAAACTAAAACAAACCACAAAAGCTGCTACTTTAACAAAGTTAACAATATGTGCCTGGCAAGAGTAAACTACATTTTTTTTTTTTATCTGACACTATCTTTTGAATTAATTTTACTTTCTTCCTCACAGTGCTATTTCTAAATAGTTTAAACCTATTGCATAACTAATTTACCTAGTGGCAAGATAGCTTTCCTGTAATTATGCAATGATGTTTTAAAAAAGATATTACCCAGTACATTCTACTATTTTCATGCATTTTAGGATTAAATTTATTTTCAAATATCTAGTTCAACTTTTATACACACAGAGAAAAAAAATCTCTCTCCAGAATTTGAATTAATTTAATTAAACTAATGAAGCTTTACATTCTAAGCTGACACCAGAATTACCAGATTTATAAGGTTAATAGGAATATAATAAAATCTTGATATAGTTTTTCAGATAATATAGAAAGCATAAGACTTCTAATTTTAACTACGCTCAATTTTGGCAAAGAAAGGTACATTATTTAAGAAAGAGCCATGCAGAGATCAAGTAAGGTTTAAATGGCATGCGTATCTTCGAGCATACAAAGGAAAAACAAATTAAGGCAAGGGATCCTGATAAATCACTTTTACCAACAGAAAACTTAGCATCTCCCTTCAGATATTAAAACTCTTGTTACTGCTTCCATCAAATATTTAGTGTATGCTTGGGAAGGCACTGGGTTGTACTCCAAGATCAGAGAATTCACTGGCTTTCATGATGTTGCTTTCACATCATCACTTTCCCATAAAAGTGGATAAATAAGCAAATCCATTCACATTCACTCAGTACACATTTATAGGATGCAATCTATACACTGGATACACTGCTAAGTGTTGGAGACACAAGGGTGAACAAGACAAGCATGGGTTATAGTCTGGTTAAAGATGGAGATGATAAAAAAATTTAAAAAAAAAGATGGAGATGATCCCAATAATGCAGGTGGTTCTCTGACAGGGAGCATCGGGGAATACATGTCTCAGTGACACAATATACAGAATCTTAGAGGAGGAAAAAGAAAAAGATAGGAAAACCAATGATAGGATCTAGTCTCTCAAAATAGTACCACTAACGAAGAATCAAGGATCTTAAAGGTGAAATCCAGTGTCAGTGTGGCCACAGGAATGTATTAATTATATAAACTGGGCCAGTTTAAAATGGCTAGCAACGGAAAGAATAGGTGAAAAGATAGGGAGAAGTACCAAAATTTAGTGAACTTCCATTTTACCGAATATACTTCAACATCAGCCATTTGATTCCCAATTTTTTCTGGTAGGTATCAGTTTTGTTTTATAAAAAAGGAAGCTGAGGATATGGACCACATGATAAAGCTGAATAATACCACGACTCTGAGCCAGTCAAATACCCTCATAATAAATTGACTACAAAGGGAACCAAATGAGGAAAAAATCCAACTTCTACAAATATGTGAATTCAAAGTTCATTTTCTACTGATGGTGTCATCTTAAGGCATTCATATTTTACTAGGTACTATGCAAATATTTATTGGTAACTGACCTCAGAGTAATACAGAATAAAGATCTACATCAAGCAAAATACAAACTCACTAAGTAGCATGCAAAAGAGTGAAAAGCAACATAATAAATATAAAAGTACAAAGAATTTGCAGAGAAATGGAACTGAAAGAAATAAATGGGTCTAACCACTAGATCTTTATGACTGATTTTAAGGTGGCAAAAGTCTGAGTGTTCATTCACTCCAAAAAAATGTCTGGGGTACAACTGTTGTAGCAGATACTCTACTAAGCAATAAAGATATAGTGACAATCAAATCAGACATAGTCATTACTTTCATATTCTGCTCATTTCTGGTGGAGACAAAGGGAGATGACAACCTTGCAAGAGCCTATTTGTATGAAAGGAAGAGGCAGTAGAAAGGCAAAGAATATGAAACAAGAAAGGCTCAGAGCAATTCCCTAAAATTCCTATAATTAAGGACTTGTAGCCCTACCACATAGCCCTTTATCAGAAATAACTTAATTATTTCATTAATGTTTTATTAACTTGAATTTTTGTTCTTTGTAGGTAAATAACAGAGCAAAATATTTACTGTTGGAAATATACATGTAAGTATCAGCTGACATTCTCACTAAAAATTCCTAGATTGTCTCCATCAAAAATAAAAATAAAAGTAGCTAACTGCTGGAGTTTTTTGGGTTTTGTTTTGTTTTGTTTTTTACTGTGAAGGTAGCTCCATCATGTGAGTGAACCCTGAAAAAAAAATAAAACATATACACACACAAAATTTGAATGAAACTCTAAAATGCAACCTCTTCAACCCATTATATTCACCATCATTAGATATAAGATTGCTCTGACAAGTAATAGAACATTTGGTCAAAAAGTAATAGCTTGGTTAAAATTTCTAGGTGCTGATGATAATAGTTGCAAGCTTTCACTATGCTGCCATATTATCAGTCTTAATGAAATTCACTTGTCAGTTCCATTTTGGAACAGTGAATGCTTGCACTGCATGACAAGGGTAAAATTAAAATCTCTTTTCCTAATCAAATCAGCTAACAATGAAAAATAAGAAAAAGAAGTAACTCAGAAATTTCTGTCACTAATTGGTCAAAAAAGATTAGTCTTCAGATTCCTTTTTTCCCCCCCCCACTGGTGATTTCTTCAAATATTACTAGTCAGCTGCTTCTTTTAAGCTGTCTCCAGCAAGTATATTGAGTAAAACGAGTCAAAAATATGTCGGTAAGGCAAAATACAGTGGTAAGGATTTATTTCTACTCCAGCTGCGGGTTTGATTATGATTATCATTCATTGGGTATTGAACACATAGTGTTGGGAATATGCCATTGAGCAGTTCACTGTAAAATAGAGAAGGCAAAGATACTCTACATATCTTGACTTTAATTATGAATTCCTATAAGCCTTAGTGAATTTCAACAGTCTCACAAGTAAGCCTAATAAGAGAAGAGGTGATATTTATCTTTTAAATCTCATTTGCAGGGCATCTTATCAAGCCTAGAGACTTGATTAGAGATTTCATATTTCTACTGTTCTTATTTTAAGCTTTTGCTGAAAAGTGCTAAGCATGGCAACCCAATAAAAACTAAGTATATCCTAGAAGATGAAATGAAAATTCAACTCAAATGACACATGAGCCTGACGAAGTATAGGCAATGAAACCCACCCAGCTGGACCCTGAATTTATTCTCCATTCTTTAAATTTTATGCTACTTGTTCTATACTCTCAATGTCCAATTTTTAACTTATTAATCCATTTAATAATACATATATTTAACAAATATTATAATATTACCACCTGGTACAAGTGCACAATTGTCCTGGCTACAAGAAGGCAGAAGTTTTAAAGGAATAGATGTAAATATTTTCCTTAAAAACCTTAAAATCTACTTAAGCAATACATCGTAAGTCCATTACACTTTGTGATTTAGGAGAAATACCAAAATAAAGTCTATTTTTTTCATTCCTTGAGAAACATCATAAATGAAGATTAATAAAGAAAATCAATGTAATTAATGTGGTCCTAGGAAATGATATACAATAAACCAACCACAAAATTAGAAGATGCTTGGATTCTTTTGGTTAATAATGGACTTCAATGAGTAAAAATAAACATTATATATCAGTTTCCCAATGAGTAAAATGGAAATAAACTAACTCCATATTTATCACAGAATAACTCTATAAAAGTCAAACAGAAAAACATTTCCAGGGAAATATTATACAAATATTTTCTCATAATGATAAAAATTTTTAGAGTTATGACAGAGAATTATTCAATGCTTGATAGGTAACTGATAGCATGTTATATCCTTGAAGGGTATACATCTTATACCACGAGAAAAGTAGCAGAAAAATAACGTACACTTATACCTTTCCAAAATGCAAACTTCATATTAAATATGTAAAGTTCAAATCAGGGAAGTGAAAGCCACATTAACATCTAAGAAAACAGAAGTCTGTACAAACTTATATATAATGTAAATTAAATTCAAAAAGATGTAAAGAACCATCTCTAAAAATCTGTAAGTTGAGAAAAAGTAAATTTCAATTTCATTTATTAATCCTTGGGCCTCAGAAACATGTACCCATTTGACCCAATTTCCACAATCATATTTCCCCAGTCTCTTGAATGTATATATTTTTATATCCTCTTAAACTTAAAAACATAACAATAGTTTCCTTTATTTTGTTGCAAATGTCCAGAGCATTGACCTAAACATTAGACTAATTAATAGCAGAGCAAAAAAGTAAGAAAACAAGAACTCTGATGAGACAGATCCATCTGAAATTAAAAACAAGAACACACACAGACACACAAAAAAAACCAACACAGTATTTGTTTCTCATATGTTCCCTTCACTGGTAATCCAATATAAAGGTAAATCTGAAGGAATAAAATTATTCTGATATAAACATGATATATACAAATACTGATGTCAAAGATTAAAATTCAGACTGAACATTATATAGAAATCACAGAAGCAAAATAAAACTCTTAAATCCAATAGACCAATTATGCTTTCATAATTTCGTGTGTGTGTGTGTGTGTGTGTGTGTGTAAGACTGGCGTAGCATTAATGAATGCAAAGAAGCAATGTTTTAAATTTCACTTGGAATGTAGATTCTGTGCTGTACATCAATATTTACAAAGTTTTGCTATAGTAATAGTATACTAAATTTTCTGAAGTTATTATAATTACCCCCCAAAACCTCAAACCTTTCCCTTGTATAGTCTGCAAAAATTTTATTAATATGATATAGAAAACTACTATTATAATTATAGTTATAAGTATTACAAATTATTATCTCTATAAGCCTAATTTAGTTGGCTTTTTTTTTTTTTTGAGAGTGTGAGAGAGTGGTGGGGAGGGGTAGAGGGACAGAAAGAGAACTCCAAGTACAAACTTTATTCCTATTACAAAGATACAATGAAAAAGCAGTTGTCTTCTTAAAACTGACTTTTAGTGATTTGAATTATGAGCGTGGTTTTCCAGGAAACAATCTGAAAATGGCATACAAATTAACTGTTTCTCAGCCATCTACTGTACTGAAACCCTATTATTAACATGACTTAGTCTCACCTAAAGAGAAACGCTTAAGTCCATACCACTGTAATTTTGTTCAGTTAAAGTCTGCTGGCTTCATATAGCCTTTTCAGTATTTTAACATATGTTTCATTCCCATTCATCACCATTAAATATAAAATAGAAAATCCCACTGAGAAAAGTTTTCTAAAAGTTGTACTATGTATTACTGAAATAATCTATTGGAAAATGCTATATGTGTTTATATTCATTAGCAAAATGGTCATTTAAACTTTTAAGCATATCAGCAGAAATATTTAAGATTAACCAAGAAATAGGTAAAAAGGTCAAGTATGTTTGGGTTGCACTCAGTAGAAAAAATATAATATCTTATGCTATATGTGAATTCAAAGGTAGATATTATTACAGTATCATTAGTATAAATTTATTTTTTAAGTGACACACAATTCGCTATGGATGTTATCTAAATACATGTTTATCAATTTGTATTTGTCATTTGAGAATTCTAGTACAAATATTGCTTTTCTGAGGTAGTATGAAAATCTTAAGAAAATACAACTAGGTAAGCAGCACACCTGGGTGGCTCAGTCAGTTAAGATTCCAACTCTTAATTTTGGCTCAGGTCATGATCTCAGGGTCATGGGTTTGAGCTCCACAATTCTCTTTTTCTCTCAAAAATAAATAAATAAATAAATAAATAAATAAATAAATAAATAAATAAATAAATAAAATACAACTAGTTATCCTCAAGGGAAACATTTCATTAATTTTTCACTAACTGATGCTATATGTTGACACAATACCCATTAACTAATTTATACTAAACACACTAAGCATATATATATTGCTCATCCTTGTTTAGGTGAAAAAAATGCACATTAACATTTTCATGTGACTTCTATCTTTGTATAATTCAAGTACTGATATGCAACCTAAAGTATATGGAAATAAGATTCATGATCTTTCTTCACTTTAGATGAAAATTATCAAAGGACCCATGGGCATAAAATACTCACAAACAAACACTGAGAACCACCACCTAGACACTGGACTTGATCAAATTTAGGTTAATGGCACGCAGCAAAGACCAAAGTGGATGTGGCATCACAGCAACTCATATACAGATATTAAAACACACACTAATAACTATGGTTTTTAAAAATAACATAGGTTTTTTTTCCCAACCCTTTTCTATACATCAAATCACTTAAACTAAAACTGGACTTTTGTAAACAGGCAGGAAAAATGACAAATTAAGCCTCCTATAACCCCATTACAAAACCTGAAATTTCTGCAAGGATGAAGTTGTCCCATGGATTACCACATAGTTTTTCCCTTACATAGAAAATTCTACTTAGAACTATTTCATTTGTTCCAAAACACTAAGATAGGAAAAAGGTTCCTAATATATAATGTCATTTCTGAAAAATTAACAATAATAAAATCCCTAAATATAAGATATAAACAAGATATGAATAAGACACAGAAGTATTTGTGTAAGTACTGAACACTAACGTGCTCCAAGTGCTACTGGAGGTCCAAGACAGAAGTATTTGGAGGCAAATAATGTATATCAGGCATATAATGCTTATGTGAAAATTACGTATGATGGCTTGCAATGTAGTTATATTGATATAGCACTTGTATTTTGTCCCCTATTTAAAGTAAAGTAGATAATGTATGTGAAGTACTTTTTAACTCTAAAAGCCAAATGCATGTAATAACTATGGTTATTATGATATATTGGAATTAAATATTGGATATATCAATTGGATACTGTCACTTCCTTATACTCAACACTACGGAATGGTTATTCGTTTTCAATTATTCAGGAAAATTTCTCTATGTGATCTTAAAGCTTGAGAAAGATCCCACTTCTGTATCTAAACTCTACAATTCACTATAAAAAAAACAAAGTGTATGAACTTAGAAAATCGGGAGGCATATAACTAATGTACAAATCATTTCAAGAAAAATCCTGGTTATCACAGAATTAAAGACTGTTACACGTTAGCACAAATCTACCAAAAGGACTATGGAACATCTTTATACAGGCTGTTTTAAAAATGACGCAAATTTCCATCTTACCTATGTGAGATTCACCAAGTCTGGTATATATAAGGGAAGGGAGAAGAAATGTGTGGGAAATATCAGAAAGGGAGACAGAACATAAAGACTCCTAACTCTGGGAAATGAACTAGGAGAGGACTTATTTTAATGACTTCCCAGGGACTTAATTCTTCATTTCAAGAATTTCAACATGAAAATGAATATCAGAATGGAAGACAAATATGTATACTAATTGTCATTTTTTTGCATTAGTGTTTCTTAAAATGTACTCCCAAAGAGCACAAACATTCCATATGTTAAGTTGAAGTATTCCACAGCTAAAGTAAAGTAGTACTGTTTTTTCTCATCACAGAAAGTCAATTACTAGAATTTTCCAAAGCTAAACATTGTGTAAAAGTTTTATTAAGTTGCCATTAACTATATCTTATCTATAGTGCATGCTGGTGAACAATAAAATGAATGAAAATAACAAATGAACATGATCTTTGTAGGATAACATCTTACATGGTAAATACTAACTTCTGAAAAATATCAGCAGTTTGATATGAAAGGACAAGCCCATCATAGATGAGGTTAACTCTATTAAAAAACTGCAAATAGTGCATTTTTTTTGGTTTTTAGTTTCTCTTTTTTATTTTGAACGGTGATCTGAAGGAGTATCTACTAGTAACAAAATCTATACATAAACAACCCTCATAGATTTCTTTCATATTACTAGAGGGGAAGCTCATGCTGTCCCACCAAAATTAGGCAGAGTATGTTTGTCAGTCTAAATAAAACTGTATAAAAAAATAATAACAAGACAAAAAACAAAACAAAACAAAAACAAAACAAAACCTTTTTTTATTTACTTTTGAATACAATGGGCAAAGTTTGTCATCTCATTTTTTTCAGCTACTTCCATTTTTTCCAAAGTATTCACCTAATTGGTGCTCATGTTTTTCTGCTCTCCATTTTAACATCCAATTTGTCCTTTCCATAGCATATCCTAAATGAACAACACTCTGTATATGCTACCCTGTCACCTGCCCCCATTAAAATTCACTGATCATTTCACCCATTCCTTGGAACTGTGACAAAAGCTTTTAAGAAACAAATTACCTAATATGATAAACTGATGAGCCATTTCTAGCAAAAAACTTGGTTAACATTTAAAAACCATACATACCCCAATTCCATTTCTGATAACTAAGAACTAGAAAGTTCAAAGGAACAAAAGGAATAAAAATACTTTTAAGAGGAAAAGTAAGAAGCACCAAGCCTGAACTACTATGTACCCTGGAAAATATAATATATATACAGTATGTTCAGTTCATTTTTTTTTTCTGAGATTTTATTATCTAATCATGAGAGACATAGAGAGGGAAACAGAGACATAGGCAGAGGGAGAAGCAGGCTCCCCATTGTGGGACTTGATCCGGTTTGTTCAGTTCTGATGTGATAACCAAGAAAGAGTCTTTTGCTCACTCAGTAATTCATAAACCCTTAAAGAAGTTGGAGACCTGCTTTAAAATAGTATCTGAGGGAAAGTAACTTGGGTATAGCTAAGAAAACACTAACTATGAACTAGTAATAGCTGAAGTTGGATGATGGATTCATGAAGGTTCATTTAGAATCTACTCCTGTATATATTCACATTTTCCATACTAAAAGAGAAAAAAGAAGAGAAAAATCAATCAATCCAGTGCCAACAGTTACAAAAATGCAGCAAGTATAATTGAGAACTTTGAAAATAGTTGAAATAAAAAAGTGATCAGAAAGAAAAAAAACATTTAATAATGCATGACAATAAGAATAAGGGTAAAATGCAAATGATTAAGACTCTATAAATAAGTGAAAACTAAATGTTTGTAAAACACTTCAAAAAATTTTTTAAATCTAGCAAAATTTCAGCAATCTTAATGATTTTTAAAGGAACAGTATTAGTTTTCAAAAGAATGACAAAATTAAGCTTATGAGTTAGCAAAAAATGGCAAAAAATGGTTTGCTGGTAATGAAACAAACTATATGATACCAAACACATCATTGATTCAAAATCCTAACTAACTCTAATAAGCTTGATAACTGCAACACACATGTTGGGGGGAAAGGCCACTTACTAAGTTCTCTCCAGAACCTGTTTAATAGATGTTTGGCAACGTCACGATCTATTCTTAAATTAGTCCAAATCATTAAAAATGCCTTTTATAAAGATTTTTTTTTAAGTGTTAGGCTGGAATTTTTTTAGCATAAATCTATTAAAAGTGATAAAAAACCAATTTAAGTTTCTATTCATTTGTTCAGGTTTTATTAAGTTAGGTGGAATCATAAGCCTAGAGGCCAGAAAGATGAATAAGGTAGAACCACTGACCCTGAAACTCAAGGGGAGACATAACAGGTGAGGGGAGAGCACAAGAGGTAGTAGTTCAGGAAAATTCATAGCCTACAGAGCTGGCCAGTGGTTATCTTAGCAATCAACCAACTGGAACATGGCCCAAAGGTACAATGGAATCAAGACTGACTAGAACAGAAGGCAAAAAAGACTAGGTATAAGAGTATGGCAATATTACATTCAATTTAACTCCAAAACCCACAATATCCTCAAAGCAGATGAAAGACAGGTGATTGGCCATGATCCAAAATGAAGCAGCAGAAAGCATTCATTCTTTTAAATACTTTTTGAATTATAAAGAGCTCAGTCTAGTAGAGACAGAAAATCAAGAAATAATGAGAATATTGTGTGATGAGTACACAAGACATTCAAAACCCCGGAGCAAACCATAAACTCAAGCCCTGAGGAACCGAGGTACCAAGGTCAAGCCAGGACGAACATCAAATGTAACTCTGTACTCAACTAGTGAGCCACCACACAGCTCCAGATTTTCTCCTTAAATGAAGAAATATTTCCCCTTTTTAATGGCCTAGAATATGGGTCCATTAAAGATAACTAGCTGTTAAGATCAGTGGTCAGGCTGCAAAGTCAGGCAGATCATTAAATATATTTTAATAAGAAATAAACTAGAACTAAACTACAGACTCAATAAAGGTCTGTAAGGAACTAGTGAAACACACGATCAAGTTAAAGGTAAGTGAGGTTGACTGCAAGTTACCAATAATTAGGCAGAAAGCTAAGATTTCTGGTAATATATCAAATGGGAATTTACTTTTCCAGTTGTTTTCTATTCAGCAGTGTTGTTTACTATACATTAAAACAATTTATCATGAATTCCAGCAGCAATAAATACATAATGAAGACTTGCTATGTGAAAATTATTGGACAGGGGCACCTGGGTGGCTCAGTGGTTGTGCATCTGCATTTTGTTCAGTCATGATCCCAGGGTCCTGGGATCAAGCCCCACATCAGGCTCCTTGCAGAGAGCCTGCTTCTTCCTCTGCCTGTGTCTCTCTCTGGCCCCCTCTCTGTGTCTCTCACGAATAAGTAAATAAATAAAAAATCTTTTAAAAAAATAGAGATTATTGTGTTAACTTTAGGAAATAAAGAAGTAATAAAGAATGATCTTTAAACTCAAGAAACTTACAGCCACAGTAAGTAAAACATGCAACTCTTGATCTCAGGGTTGTAAGTTTGAGCTTCACAGTGCATGTAGAGATTGCTTAAAAATAAAATCTCAAAAAAAATTTAAAAAAGAATCTTACAGCCAAATTAAGGAAATAAAATAACTACCTAAGTATATGAACAAATATACAAAGTAGGACATGTGTCAGATAAGTGTTTTCCTTTATTTACCAATGTAATTTTTCACTAGCTTAACCTTTGATGTTACATTCATGCTGTAGTTATAAGATTTATAATAAAAAATACTGATAAAAGGAGCAAAGGGCGATTATGGAATCAGTATTAATGGTGGCAATGAGCAAATCCTATGAACAAATCAATTCTAAAACTCAAAGTTGGGATCCCTGGGTGGCTCTGCGGTTGAGCATCTGCCTTCAGCTCAGGGCATGATTCCGGAGTCCCAGGATCGAATCCCACATCGGGCTCCCTGCATGGAGCCTGCTTCTCCCTCTGTCTGAGTCTCTGCCTCTCTCTCTCTGTGTGTCTCTCATGAAAAAATAAATAAGATCTTTAAAAAAAAATAAAAAATAAAACTCAAAGTTTATAGGGTACAGATCTTATATATACAGTCAGGATCCCCTGCCATTCAAATTACTCAAAGCCATCAGTGTATGAGACATGAAAGAATATTTAGATCACCTGACTTGAATGATATGAAGAATTAAAAACATTCTTCTTCAGAGTTTGGTTGAGTATGTGAATAAGAAATACCTGCTGTCAACTCTACACAAATACTAAAAGGCTTGTAAATTTTCCTGACAATTGTTTTTGAGGAGTTTTTCAAAAAAAGAAGTTGTTATATCCATAGGGACATTTTCACTAGGTTTGACTGTTTATGTTTTCCTTTTGCATGCTGAAATATGCTTGAAAAAACAATTTCAAAGGAGAGATTTTGCTTTGCTTTACAGGGTTATTAGCAATTCATTTAAGTCCCCAAAAAGCATTTCATATTTATTTTCTTTAATGTGTCTTCTTATAGGATGGTAATTTTATACCTTAAATACAAGATAATAAATTTTCAAGCGTTCAGTTAAAATGAACCATATGGGTGAGAAACTATCAAAACCTATAGCATAGAAAGCAAGAAATATTAAAATTAAATAATGAAAACACTCTGCTTTTATAATGTTTTAAGTTTAAGCAACCTGCATAAGCTCTCATGTAAAGAACAGATTTTGAAATAAGTCAGACCTTGGCTCAAATACCCAAAACAACACTTATCATTTACCAATTATTCAAGTACCCTTGTCTAAGCCATAGTAAAGTGAGCAAAAGCTCATCCTGATTTCAAATTCCAAAGTTGTCATTTACCAGTTGTGTATCATAGGGCAAATTGGTTGGCCTCATTTTCCCCCTCCTAGAATGTTTCCCTGATTAAATAATAATAATAATAATAATAATAATAATAATAATAATAAGAAGAAGAAGAAGAAGAAGAAGAAGAAAACAACAGCTACTTCCCAGAGATACTTTAAAGATTAAATGGTATAAAAAGTACATGAAATCATCTCACATAATGGCACTCAATAGATGTTAGTTCCATTCCTTGTTACTTCTCCATTGAATTCTAACCTACAGTTTGCACATACAGTATTAGTTTAATTCCTACAGCCAGTATTAGAAAAGTGCTTGGTAATTATTTTTACTATAGCTTGGGAAAAGAAATGAATATCTAAAGTCTTATAGATGTATACAGAAAGTATTTTTAAAATAATCATAATATGATAAAATATATGAATAAAAAATCATCTATGTCACTCTGAAACAAGAATATACTTGAGAAGATAAAAATCATGGCTTTCCCCTAACCTTAATGTTCCATGATGGCAGGTTTCATGTCTACCTTCATCTGCTGATGTCTTCCCAACCCAGAGAGAGTACTAGATATATAGTAGATAGTACATTAATATTGTCATACTTATAAATGAATGAATAAATGTGCAAAGGACATAATTCACTTCCCATCAAATATTAAGAGACTTTAATCTTGGGAAATTCTCTTTGTTACTCATTTGAAAACCTCTGCAGCCTTATATAATTTATTTTTAATTTTTAAAAGTATATTGAGTATAGTTGACACACAATGTTACACTAGTTTCAGGTGTACAACTTAATTATTTGACAAGTTTATACATTATGGTATGTTCACTGTAAGTACAGCTGCCATCTGTCCTATTACATACCTATTAAAATATCAATGACTGTCTTTCTTATGCTTTGCTTTTTATTATGACTTACTCATTGTATCATTGAAATCTATATAATGTAAAAAACAACAAAACACAGATTCCCTCAACTGTCTCTTCTTTAAGTATTTTCTAAGTTGCTACAAAGTCCCAAGCTCCTGTTGGAATGTGCATAACTTAAAAGCCTTTCATACATGGAAAAATATTAGCATGACTTTTCTAATCTGAAAAACAACAATAATAGTAACCTTTGTTGAAGTCATATTTTACGAACTTTGCAGCGCTTTCCTGTTTCCCCATCACACTAATATAATGCTCTTTGCTCATGCAATATTCCTCTTCACTAGATGTCCTTTTTGTCCTCATTTTCCTGCTTTCATCATGCCAGGTAGGCCCCCAATGTTATTTCCTCAAAGGATATCTCTTTCTGGCCTATTTTAGCAAAATTAATGTCTTCCATCAGAGCAGTACACCCCAGTTATAAGGGGAGTGATATGATTTAAACTCACTTCTCTTAAACTTTGCACTGTGACCTGAGAACAATCTTACTCATCTCTGCATTCCAAGGATTTAACACAGTGGCTGGCACATAGTAATATTCAGAAAATCTTCACTGAAACAAATTGAATCCTTTCCCAAATTACCTTCCTAATTTGTTATAAAGACACTTAGAAACAGGTGTTGTTAAAAGCAATTTTTAGTAAGCATTTTTTTAAATAAGAAGATGAGATCTATTTTATTAAAAAGTGCTAAAGAGCAACTAAATATTTTCTAGATTATATATATTATCAAACAGAAAGGCTTTTGGACACATGCTCATGTTACCAGCCAAATTCACCAAAGTCTTTATTCACTGTATTCTCATACCAGAAACTATTTTTAAAGCTTATTTACAAAAGCTAATAAAACTGGAGTTTATTCATCAGCCCATAAGAGTCAGCGTGCTAGTTTCACTGTGGTGTAATAAAAGAATGAGAGAGTAGCTATCTACTCAGCAAAGGTGTTGCAGCATTAATGACAGGGAAACTGACCTGAGAAAAACATCTGAAACCCACAACATAATCTGTAGAATGAGGGAGGCGACACTGCCAGTCAATACAACGCACTCTGTTTAAGAATTACCTTATTCTGATGTATAACGTCTTTACGTTTTGCCATGTATACAGAAGAGCAGGTCTCTATGCTTGATTATCCTTAAGGAGGTTGCACCCTTGTTAATGATAGGTGTCAAGATCTCCCAAAGAGATGGACTTTACTCACTGGAAAATGTTGAGACTTTCCGGGATCACTCTGGCCAAGTTCTTAAACTTGAGAAGGTGGTGATTAAAAGTTAGCAAGTGGCTCTGTTGTGGTGAGATGTGGGGTAAAGAATAATGGCTAAACCAAACTACAGACAACACCAAATACTAACTTTACCAAATTATAGAATTCAAGACTGCTTAGTACAGGAATCACCACCCCAGTAAAGAGGAAGAATTAATTGGACTTAGGAAAACCTTTGAATTTTCACCTAAACACTATACTAATGAATCTTATGTTCTTTAATATTCGGCAATACTTCTTACTATTTAAATATAACTCTGAATATAGACATGTAGAATCCGGGGAAAGAATCTCTGGAATGTTGTAACTGTTTGAATAGTTCCTATCCTGCAAATACCTGCATCCAAAAAGGAGAGAGTGAGAGAGAGAGACAGACAGACAGACAGGCTGCAAGAAAGTTGCAAATGTTACTAATTTATCAGTACAAAACTCTCTCAAAATATAGTTTTAACAATGCAAAATAGTGTATGACATGTACGAGTCACAAAAATCAGACTAAAATAGCACTAAATTTCCATGGACAAGAATGTCACCTGTGGCTGTGGGGAAGCAGAAGTGATCTTGATGTGGTATTAAGTTAATTCAGGTAAGTAAAAAGAGTCCACTTATTTTTCACACATAAACATTAGCCGTAATGGGGCAACCCACCTTTTTTTCTATATCTCTACAATTGTTTGGAGATTTGTGGATCCCTCAGCAGGAACCACAAGAGCTAACAACTCTTTCAAGGAGATACCCCCCCACCCCGCACCCCCTTTAAAATCAGACACCAGTCCAGCAGCCCCTGGCTGTGCTCAAGCAAGGAATTTTAGGAATGGAGAAAGGAATGGCATATTCCCTAGAGAGGCTAGCCTGGAACAGGGGTAGAAGGGGGAGGAAAAAAGAGCACCCTTCACATCCCTGTCAGTCAACTATTATTAACTATTATGCTGATGGAATGGAATCTAACCTTATACTGGCCATGTCTGGCTTTCTTCCAGGTTCAACACGATTGCCAAAGAAGAGACTGTGGTTTTATTAAGTGATCTAGCCTTTGCTCCTTAAAGATCTCTGTGTTAATGCAATAAGGAGCATCTCAACATTATATTCTCTAGCATACATTTACTCTGCTCTCAGCAAAAAAAAAAAAAAAAAAAACCCTTTCATAATAACAGTACCCTCAAAGCAGTAATCTTAGGTGTTAAAACAAAGAGTAGGGGAAATCAACGGAAAACCTGAGCATATCAAAGGTCTTGATACACAACATATGGTAAGGTTAATCCTGGTAGAGCAGAGAAAAAAAGGTGATCTAAATAATGCCCATTGCTTCATTTTGACTCCTTATTTCTGTGGGAATTTTGATTTGCATAAAGGTATTGCAAACCTTATGAAGCATCAAAGATTAACTCACATCACTAATCATATTTACGATGCCAAAAAAAGAAAAAAACCCACATGTGCTTGTAAAACTCAAAATACTGATTGTAATATTTTGTAATTCTAAAAGGTATAAAAATGCAACTCATTTAAGAAAAAATTGCTTTATACATGTCTATAGAAAATGACAGTCCACTATTATTTGCTCATTTATACCCTATCTCATTCCAAAATATTTAAAAGAAGCTTTAAAAATAATATTCCTTTTCCAAAAATAATAACCAAAACTGAAGATATTTAATAGATACTAACTGCATGCTAGGCACTATGCTAAGAGTTTCAAGAACATTATCTAACATAATCAGAAAAACTCACTGAAATAAGTGATATTATCCTCATTTATATCGAGAACACCATTTTTTAAAAAAATAAGTAGCTTAGCCAAATCTTATAATTAGTAAGTAGCAAAATCTTGGAGAGTAAAAATTTGTAAAGAAGAAAAACATATACAGATAGGAAAAAAAATAAGAGTGTATCACACATAAAAGATCTGCCATACATGTCAGGAGTAAAGAAAGTCATGCATGATGTTCACATATCTGGCAGCTTTGAACCGTGATTACACTGTAAGTAGTTTCAAAATTGCTCTGTGCTGCAAGAGCATTCTGGCTCTCCCATCTTTGGTTAAGACCTTTTGGTTAAGAGTCAAGATCGCTATCTGCATGTCTTATAGAAATGAATCTCAAACTTGACCTGTTCAAAACAGAATTTTTCACTCCAGTCTCTAAATCCACTCCTCCCTCCAGGCCTCCCCATATCAGTGAATGACATCACTATTCACAGGGTTGCTTGGGCCAAAAACTAGCAGTAATTCCTAACACCTCTTTTCCTTCACATGCCACTTCCAATCCATCAACAAGCCCGGTAGGTTCTACTTACACAATACATCTGACCTCTTCGCATCAACTCCAGTGCTCTCCTCCAGTTGGATCCACTACTATCGGTCATGTAGATCACTTTCACACAGGCCCCCATAACAGCCCTGGCTTGTACTACTGCTCCATTTGTCTATACCCCACAGAGTATCTGGAGTGGCCCTACTATTCTCCTTATTCACACCACTATAACCACACTGGTCTTTTTGTTCCTCAAATACACCAAATAAGCAATGTTTTACAATTCTCAAGAATGATCCAGATATATCTTCATTTGCTAAATATAATGCTTTATGTAACAGAACATTTTTGGCTGCCAGATCTGGGGCCCAAAAAGTAATCTTCACTCAGCTAGCCCCAATTCTGTTTGTAATCAGTCATGTGCATGACAACCTTTATTCTGTAAAAGGGAGATGAGGGAGGAAATTGAACTAAGGGTAACAGATAAGTATAGAGGTGAAAGTACAGCCTAATATCTGTTCCCTGTGAAACTCCTTGCCTGAGATTGAATGTTTATAGTCGAGGAATGAAGACCAAAAAAATGATGGAGCTTCATTTCACGAGAAATGAAAATCTGGAAAAGAGATTACAGCTACAAACTGATCAAGAGGCACTTCCTGATCTTCTGGGCACTAGCAGGGTTTGTTTATTTAAAAAAAAAATTAAGACTATTTGAGAGACAGAGAATATGAGTGAGACAGCATGAGCAGTGGGGAGGGGCAAAGGGAGAGGGAGAAGCAGGCTCCTGGCTGAACAGAGATGGGGTTTGATCCCAGGCCCTTGGGACCATGACCTGAGCTGATGGCAGGTACTTATTTAACTGACTGAGGCACCCAGGCGCCCCTAGCAGAGGTTGTTTACAGCTCAGCTGACGTGGTATGGCAAAGCTGGGGAAAGGGATCCCTACAAAAAAAATCTAGAAGCCATACATGGCATCCTTGATATGAGAAATGGTTTTCTCCTTAAAGGTAGTGTCAACAAAGGATCTTTGTCAAGAACTTCTTGAGCTAAAGATATGAACATTCAGGAGCCAGAGGCGGAGTGGAAAGACAGTCTATGGTAGTGACAACTAAGAGAATCGTTTTTAGACATGTTCGAGGTGATAGTGGGTCAGGGGTAACTTGAAACACTGTAAAGAGGGCTAATTTCCATGAATCAGGCCAGTGGGGTTGCTACTAGGGAGCCCTAACCACCTTAATCTGCTCACAAAAAGATATGTGTCTTTATATGAAAGTCACAGATTGGTGAGATATGTAACATCTAGGTTGACCTATAGGCATATAGGTTCTGCCTATAGGTGGAGCCCCATTTTTTCTTTATTCTATTTCTTTTTAATGGAAACTAAACAAACATGATATTTTGTGTCATCAGCTCTAGACTCATTTACTCTGATATTTACACTTTAACTTGGTGCCCTGGACACACATAGACTTATATAATACAACAAAATGATTTTAGATCATACTTCATTTTCGCCAAGAAATACGCCAATTCAAAAATTAGTGTTTTTTTTTTTTAAATTGGATGTGTGATTAGTTAAGATGATGTATAACTGGTAACCTTATAAAAAATGGAAATGTGGACACCAACATGCACACAGCAAGAAAGACATGTGAACATGAAGGCAAAGATTAGGGTAATGCATCCAGAGACCAAGGAACGGCAAACTACCTACACCTAGAAGAGAGGCCTGGAACAGATTCTCCCTCATATCTCCCAGAAGGAACCAACACTGCTAACACCTTATATTTGGATATCTAGCCTCCAGAACTCTGAAACAAAAAAATTATGGTTTAAGCCACCCAGTTTGTGGTACTTTGATACAGCAGCCCATAAAATACAAGCTCAGATAAGATACATCCCACGGACCTCAAAGGAAGTGTATAAGTGATCAAGAAACTACCATAAGAACCTTTGAAATACTTAAGAGGCCAGGAAAGTTGCCAGAACACTAGAGGTGGGCTATTTTTATAATTTTTTAAAGCAAAGGATTTGAATTCTCCAAATCTCAGATAAATAAACTTGCAATGAACCCATTAAAATTAGTAGGCAAATGTTTATGTAACAACTTTAGAAAGGGTTCCAATGTGGGTTCACTAAAAATAGTGTTTTTATTGTTGATTCAATTATTAGACTGGCAGATAAAGAAAATGTGAACTTTGTCTCTCCTGAACTTAATTGCATTTTTGAAGAAACCTCTCACGATATTCTTGAGGTCAAAATAGAGAAACATGCAGGAAATAATATGAGTTAGGTACATTCATAACAGGTTGAACAACCACACCCAAAAAGAGTTGATTAAGGAAAGATGTTAACTTGAAGAGAACAAGTCCTATGCCACAGGGCTACTTTAACAGGAATGAAAAAAAAAAAAAAATGCAAGGCATATTTATCAAACCTGTGGATGACACAAGCTGATAAGGATACCTGATCCTCTGAATGGTTAAGTCTGGATTCCAGAAATTATCTAATAGAGGAAACACTGAAGGAATTAGAGATGTTTAAATAGGAGAAAAAGAACAGAAAGGTAGATATGAAAGCTCAAGTCTAGATATATGAAAGATATAGGACCAACAAAGTTCTTGCAGAAAGATCTAGATCTTCTAAAAAAAGGTATTTATATATTTGACAGAGAGAGAAAGCACAAGCAAGGGGAGCAGCAGGCAGAGGGAGAGGGAGAAGCAGGCTCCCCACTGAACAGGGAGCCTGACATGGGGCTTAATCCCAGGACTCCAGGATTATGACCTGAGCAGAAGGCGGAAATTTAACCGATGAGCCACCCAGGTGCCCCAAGATCTGGATCTTAATTAAAGAAATAATACTTCACTTCTCTCTGCTACTATCACTCTAGTTCCAAGTAATATGATATTTTACTTAACTATTACTGGTTTCCTTATGTCCACGAGTTTGCCCATTTCTTCTCATGCAATTTTCTAATCCATGCTCTAAAAAAACAAGTTAAGACATCTTTTATATATCATAACCATAGTAGCCTGCTCTATCACTTCTGGCTAAAATAAACAGAGTTAGAGTTTATTTTAAATATATTTTAAATATATTAAATATAACTGAATAGCGCTCTCACGTGCCCTAAAAGTGCAGTCTGTATACCATACGTCAAAGAAGAGTGGAAAGTACTGATTATTTTGCTACCTTCAAAGCTACTGGTGTTTTATCACCCATCAATGCTGGCCCACTACTGGCTCCCTATTCAAGCCACAGTGGCTTACACTTACCCATTATCAACTGCTCTTCCTCAGTGTACAAACTACCCTCAGGACATCTGCACTACTTTCCAGCATCAGCCCTGGGAGCACAAAAGCTCTTCTGAGAGTTGGTCCCCAGCCTGGATTCCACTTTTATGTCCTCAAGTAAAATTTTCCTCAAGGTATTTTTATTTCAGAAGTCTTACTGCCCTTTCTTGAGACTGGATTTTTTGGGAGCAGGGCCACCTACATGCCTCCATCCCATCAGAGACCAGGTATTAGCTCTTTCTCTTGCAGAAGGCCCTGAGCACCTTATGTAAATTGACCTCCTCCTCCCCACAAACCAGCTGTACAGAGCAGAACATATCTGCACTCCCTGGAGACAGCAGCCTTATATTAATGAAGTCAGAAAATTTTCTATTCCAAGACAAAGGTTGTGTACTTGTTCTACATTTCTATAACTAAGAAACTCATTTAAGTAATGCAGAAAATCAGCCTTTCTAAATTTAAAAATTTCCTCCCTCCTTCCACCAAAAAAACCCATAAATCAAATCTTACCAAGTCAGTGTTCAAAATCTTTCAGTAGCTGCTCATCTGAATTAGGATATAAATACAAACTTCTTCTATGATCTATAGGAAAGTATAATGTCATAAGGCTCCCTTCCTAAGTCTCCACCACCAGTCCCACCCTTCATCTTGCTTGCAATTACTAAGCCTGCTCGTCTTCCTTCGCTTCTTTGATGAACAAAAACTTTTGCCTTAAGGTAAGCATACCTCTCATACACCACAGCTCTATGTGTATCCCCTTCTTACTGACTCTTCAGCTTAAATTTCACCTGTTGTAAATATTCAGTGTAAACCAAGGTCCTAATGCTGTTTTTCTTTTTCTTTGTTTTTTAAATGTTTCTCTATTGCAAAGATAGTCTACATGTGTTTTTTTTTTTAATTTTATTTATTTATGATAGTCACAGAGAGAGAGAGAGAGGCAGAGACACAGGCAGAGGGAGAAGGAGGCTCCATGCACCAGGAGCCCGACGTGGGATTCGATCCAGGGTCTCCCGGATCGCGCCCTGGGCCAAAGGCAGGCACCAAACCGCTGCGCCACCCAGGGATCCCAGCCTAATGCTGTTTTTCATTGTCCCCCTGTTCTTTTAGTTTACAGCACCTATTAAAAATCATCATTATACATTTCTGTGTATGGTTACTTTTTAATGTTTTCTCCTAAATTGGACTGTAAGCTTTATAAGGAGAGAGCCATATCTGTTTTGTTCATTACTGTAGGGCAAGTTAGGTGCCTGGCACATAAAACATCAGGAAATATTTCAAAACTGAATAATAACTAGGAGTGTCCAACAACAGAACCATCAATGTTATAGGCTTGGAAAAAAATCTTCAGTGTATATCAAAGGTTCAGCAGAAGAAATTCCTGAGTTAGAAAGCAACATCAACCATACAAACTCTAACTTTCTAACTCTGAAACTAATACTTTATAAGATACAGTCTGCTATATGGATTCTAAGAGGAATTCTAAGAGGAAGTCAGTTCAAGGAGGAATTACCTAAGGTAGAAGTGACATAGAACTTAAGACAAATCTTTCACTTGAAATAGCACAAGACAGAGAATTTCAGAGGTGTGAAAGTGAGCAAAGGCAAATAAAAGCAGAAATGAGAACATCTTATGTTAGGAGATCAATCTGACTCATTGAGAGAGGCACAAAAAAACAGGTTAGGCAGAAATGGTAAGGTCAGTTAATAAAGGGTCTGACCTGAGTTCCATCTCTTGATCATAAGAGTAAAGAGATTAGGGAGAGTCATCTGTATATGATGAATATGTTAGAGGGAAAAGTAGCCAGAGATAAAGGACCAGTAAGAGGGTACTAATCTACCATAATTATGAGGCTCAACATAAAGACAGGGGCAATATTCTACATATCACACTACAGAGGCCACAGTTTCCATAAAAGACAGCAGGAGAGAGAAATTACCATAGATAGCTGCAGGAGCCCAGAGGGATATTCAGCATTTGCAGAGGCCAGGGTGGGGGATGACTCAAGGGAACTGGAGAAAAGGCTATTTCTCAAACCTGTACAGAAGCATTTTAATATTTTAGTAACCAGTATAATGTACCTGTGAGTGCTAGGTAAATATCAGCACCAAGTAAAGAAAGCCTAGATGAGACAAGGAACAGTAGGATAAGAGAGGATAGGATCAAACCAAGAGAAATCTTATGGGGGGGGAAAAAAAGAAACTAGAAGATTAAGTATCAGAAACAACATTAAGTAATCAGTGAGTTCAAGATTTCAAAGCCTGAAGAACCTTACAGAGTAAAGGGTTATATTAATGACAGGGATAAGATAATTTGGAAAGAGAATATATTCGAGTGAAATGGCATGTAAGAATTCTGCATTTTTTTACCTGTTGAGCTCAAAACATTATTTGTAGTTATTTCTAAACATCCTAAAGGCAACTAGAAACATAGATCTTAAATTCAGAATTCAACTCAAAGTTGAAGACTTCGAGAAAAAATAAGGAAAAATCAGTATAAATGTGATAACTGTAGATAAGCTAAGTGAACATTATAATGAATGATTGATAGTTTTACAATAAAGTAAATTAAAATTGACCAAAATATAACAGTAAATTAAAAATTAGGATGTTATATAATTGCAAATTGAATGAATCCTTCAATAAGCCCAAGATTCATTTTAAACAGTGACCCTTGGCGCAGCTGAGTAGCTCAGCTGGCTAAGTATCCAACTCTTGGTTTCAGCTCAAGTCATGATCTCATGGTCGGTTGTGAAATTGAGTCCTGCATCAGGTTCCATGCCCAGAGGGGAGTCTGCTTCAGATTCTCTCTCACTCTCCCTGCCCATTCCCTCTGCTCTCATTCTCAATCTCTCTCTAAAATAAAACTTTTTAACAAATCTTTAAATAAAATAAAATATACCGATTGCTACGGACTGAACTACATCCTTGCAAAATTTGTTATATTGAAACCCTGGTCCATGGTGTGATGGTAGTTGGAGATGGGGCCTTTTGGGGAGATCATTAGGTTTAGATGGGGTTATGAGGGTAGAGCCCTCATGATGAGGTTAGTGACCTTTTAAGAAGAGGTACCATAGAGCTTTCCCTCTCCCTTTCTCTCCCACCCACCTCCTCACTCTTTCTCAGCCTTATGAGAATATAGTGAGAATGTGTGTACAGGCTGGTGAAGAGTCCTCACCAGACCCAACTATGCTAACATACTGATACTTAAACAATTAAAGGAGAATCACTAAGTTAAACAATATTCTAAGACTGCAAAAATAATTATATACAAATTAGTCACTTGATTAATTTAATCGAAACACTCTGATGGGAAGATCTGTGACCTAGGAAAAACATGTTCCACACATGGTAAATACTCTATAAATGTTTGTTATATGAAAAGAATGAATGAGAAATGCATGGGTGAGTGACTGAATAAAATGATCTTGTGAGAGAAAAGTCAAATACCATAAGCTGAGAAAATATAAAAATTTAATCTTCAATGAAGAAGTACACAACAATAAAGACTTACTAGATGATGAAGAGAGTTTAAACATTGAGAGTCAAAAATTTAAAACCATGCATTTATTACTAATTTTAATCATATAATGACCCCCTTAATTGTTCATTGGTATATAATAAAAATTGCAAAGATCAACTTTAAAAATATTTTTATGAAAATTAAACAACTTTGAGATTGCCTTTTTACTTAGTTTTACTTTTACTTGTTTCTTGTGATGTCTATTAATAAAAGGCTGAAGAAAAAAAATGGACATTGCAATTTATGCTAAGCCTATACCTTGCTATTCCACTAAATCTAAAGAAAAATAAGATTTTCACATATTTCAGCAGAAGCAAAACTCAGGAAAAATTTCTAATTTAGTATTTTTAGCTCATCTAAGCATATTGTTTCCATTTATTAAAGACAAAATTACAGATATTTAAAATAACATACAAATATTATGACTTGGAGTAAAAGAATTCCATCTGCAGTTTCCTTAATATCAGTTGATATTTGTAAGGAACCCATGGCTAGGTTACAATGACTTCTTAACCTCCTGCCTTTGGAAGGTAACATGGAGGATATGCCCAGAAAAGCATAAAAGATGAACTAGAGAAGAACGTACAGCTGAAATCTCTAAAAACAGCATCCCATTCTCTTAGGATAAGTCGCTTGATCAAGAGAATATCATACTCTAAACTTGGTACAAATTTCACAAACTTAATAGCTAAAAGATTAACTCTAAAAATGCCTAAGAATATCCAAAAATATCCAAGAATAGCAACTCAAGCCTGACCCTCAAAATAAAGCTGCTGGTAAATATATGTAAAATTTATTTGTTTTGTTTCCTTTCTGATTATCAAAGCAACAAGCCTTCACTATATAAAATTGGTAAACACAAATATATAAAACCCACAAACCTACCCCTACTTTAACATTTAGTGTGTCTCTCTCTATCATATCTTTTTAAGGAGAGTTGAGGCTATATGATATTAATAAACAAACTGTAGACATATATAATATATACTATATATAGTTTATTCCTCTAAATTAGTGTAAGCATTTCCCATTTCATTAAGAAAACTTTCATCAACATAATTTTCTAATGTTACATATGTTTCATCTAAAGAATAACCATAATTTACTTAAGCGTTGTTTCCAAAAATAATTTCCAATTATAAATCTTAATGGCTGTATTTAGGTGTAAAGTTCTGTCTGTAGGGACGCCTGGGTGGCTCAGTGGTTGAGCATCTGCCTTTGACTCAGGGTGTAATCTTGTGGTCCTGGGATTGAGTCCCGCATCAGGCTCCCTGGGAGCCTGCTTCTCCCTCTGCCTATGTCTCTGCCTCTTTCACTGTGTCTCTCATAAATAAATAAAATCTTTAAAAACATAAAATTAAAAAAAAATAAAGTCCTGTCTGTACTTATGACAAGTTTCCTAAGATTAGTGTTAAAAAAGGCTCTAGTATTAGGAGGTCAAAAACCAGTACAGACATGATAAGGGTCCTGATATATACTACAAAATTTCCTTCCAAAATAGGGCACCAATTTATATTTCTGTGAGTAGGAGGACTAGGCGAAAACATCAATGTTACCAATACTGTTATGAATCAAACCAATACAATGTTAGCAATGTAAAATAATCTCAGTAGTTTTAATCTTTTTTAAGATCATGGGCAAAATGTGTTTTGTGATTGCAAATAGGGATGGACACTTCTTTCTTTTTCTAATTTTTAACCATTTTATTTATTTAAAAAAATTTTTTTAAAGATTTTATTTATTTATTCATGAGACTCAGAGAGAGAGAAGCAGAGACACAGGCAGAGGGAGAAGCAGGCTCAATGCAGGGAACCTGATGTGGGACTTGATCCCGGGTCTCCAGGATGACGCCCTGGGCCGAAGGCAGCGCTAAACCGCTGAGCCACCCGGGCTGCCCATTTTTAAAGCATTTTAAGATAAGTTTGTTATGTAAGCTATTAACTTGTGATAAAAATTTTGAAAAGTGTCGATATCAGTCACTGAAAGATTAAGTTATTGCTGTCTTTATATTTTAAGAGATAATAGAATAGGTAGTAAAATCAAAGCTAATGGTATGCTTTATGTAATAATATGGTTTCCTGTGCTAATTAACACAATTGTGGAATCATTATAGATGCTCAAGTGAACTATTGTGGTCCTAAAACTGTGCAATTGGAAATAATCAGACTTATAATGTAAAATGATGTAATATTTTAAAACACTTTAAAACATATGTAAATAAACATATCTAAATAATCAAAGTAAAATTCCATCTCTGCTATAATTACCAAATACAGAAAATAAAAATAAAATTCTGCACAGTTAAGCAAATAGCTATTCCCTACAACCAGTAAAACCAATTCTTTTTCTCCGGGCTTTTTGTTAGTTTGTTTTTTAGTATATTTACTTTTGCTGACAATAATTTAAATCACAAACTTCATTCCTAATTGAGTATTTTTTAACTGTCCAGAAGCCTCAGCATTTAGCCTTTATGTCCATAGATAAGTTACCTGGATGACTTTTAAAATCAATTCATGAGATTATATAACTTAATAAAATGTAATAATTTTAATTTAAAAACTAAGTCCCAATTTCTTCATGGAAGAGGGAAAAGTGATTCCAATATTAGAAGTTACTGTGTTATAGAACATGGCAATAGCCTGCAGAGGTGTTCAATAAACATTGTTCCCTCACTTTTCACTCTTCCCTCTCCCACCCTTCTATCAGTTTATACTTGTTGACAAATCAATTATTTATTTGTAATTAGATGTGTGATAAAACAGGATTTAATTACATACTTAACAATATCCATCACCAAACATTGTTACACTCTATCAACAGTTAAATGCAATCTGCTAAAGTACAGGATCATTTGAAGGGCCCTTTTCCAAGTCAACATTAAAAAAGAAAAGACACTTTGCAAAAGAATACTTTTTGCAAGAGTGATTAAAATAGTTAATATATATTAATTAACCTCAAAATATCCCAGAAGTTAGGTCACCTATATCATTCTATACCAATGGTTCTAGACATTGACTACACATCAATTTATTTTGGGAAACTGATGAATCACTGATACCTGAGCCCAACTCCTGAAAATGTTGATTAAATTGGTATGGAATGGTCAAGAGCATCAGTATTTTTAAAGCATCCCCAGACGATTCTAACATGTAGCCAGAATTGAGAACCACTGAACTGCATATTACTTAAGAGGAAATAAGTTACAGAAGAGTAAAGTGACTTGCAAAAATTTATAAAGGAAGTCAGTAAAGAAGCTGAGACTAAAGTCCAAGGCTCCATTTATAGGAATTATATGAAAATCTCAATCTACAGTCAAAAGAGGTTTGAGCATAACCTGGAAATTACGTATTACATAACCTGGAAATATTTAAACACGTTATTGGGACAGGTGCCACATTTAATCCACATTTAACCTTATGTAAAATGCTTATAGTCAACAAAAGGTCATCCTTACTGTTGCCATGAATGGTTTTCTCATTATGCTACCCTAATTACAGAACTAATACTTCCTTTGCTTCTAACTCTGAAGAAGAAAAAAAAACACTCAAAGTCTAACATAAAAATTAGCAATTACTTTTTGTTATATAAAGAGAAATATAGATAGATTCTTTATAATGATTCTATTCTATACAAAAATGAACAGACAGAGGAAAAGATGAGAACAGAATCAGTGCCTTAGGTGATGGGCAAAGAGTTTCCAAAGCAAAGCGCTTTTTTACTCTGTCCTGGTTAAAACCTGTTTGTCTAGGGATTGGCTCAGCTGCTCCAGTTCCAGCTTCCCAGCCTTCCGAGGTGCTGACGTGACCTCAGTTGTCTCTTTGCTGGAGCTGGATCCAACTAACAAAATCCAACACATGCAGGCACTTGTTTCTCCATTATCCAGTGCCTTCAAGGGCAGCAGAGAATCAGGAGTCAGTCACCTCTTCTAGTTCTGCCCTTGATAGTTTTTATCCTCAATCTTTAAACACTCCCCAAAGGCTATCAGGCAAATGGACATGTCAATTATCAGTGGTAGAATTAACCAAATGAAGACAAAATAAAAATCCAACTAAATATTAACTAGTTGATTTAGAGAAGGAAAGCATCTAGCAAGCCAACTGAATTTACCCATCTACTGATGAAGATCCAAAGACTTATTTTATTAAGGACTCTACATAAGGAAAGTTACCCTTGGTCCTTCTCTTCCCACCTGACATCCTCTCTCCCGTCCTTCTTGTTTTTCACTTGCAAAGATAAAGAGAAAACAGGTTATTGAAGAGGCAGGGAAAGGGAAAATTATCTAAAGTATTATTTTATTAGATGCAAATATTATATACATGCTTCTTGAGTACTTATATCCACATAAAAAGTAGGAATGTTACTGAAAAATCACTTCCGGGGATGCCTGGATAGCTCAGTTGGTTAAGCATCCAACCCTTGATTTCAGCTCAGATCATGATCTCAGGGTTCTGAGATCGAGCCCCACCTCGGGCTCGAAGCTCAGGGCAGAGTCAGCCTGAGTTTCTCTCTCTCCCTCTGCCCCTCCCCGTGCGCTCTCTCTCGCTCTCTCTCGCTCTCTCTCTCTAAACTAAATAAATAAAATCTTAAAAAAAAAAGAAAAGAAAAATCACTTCTCATCTCCTTTTTGGGAAGAAGGATTCTACTTGACAAACAAGTATCAACTATAACTTGAATGTATTATCCCTAAAACTCTACATTATCAATAATTGATAACATGTGTGATGAAGCCTCATCTTAATCTCCTGTGCCCATTTACCACTGAAGATCTCCAACTACTTGAGCTTTCTTCTTCTACCTCTAATCAGCTCCTGATTTTAGAGGATGATACACATAAAAATATTAATATCTACTCAAATATAGCATATTGTCTTTTTTCCTTCTATTACTAAAAACGAAAGTCCTAAAGATCTGGACTATAAATTAGAAAACACTATCTCTTAGTCTAACACATGAAATTTACACATTTAACAATCCCTTCCCCTATCCTCATCTTTATAATGAGGATAATATGGAACCCACTTCAATGTGTCCTATATGGTTATTTACACAAGTAGGTTAGTTATATAAGTTGGTTTGGGATATGTTTACATTTAAATATATAGTATTTAAGGTAATTGATGCTGAGAACATAGATGACTCTCCTCATGTCTTCTAAAGCAATGCTTGTTAAATAATCTGTGAAGAACATTTTTGTTTTAATTTCCAATTTGTCTCAAATACTTTCACATAATACAAAGAAGTGAAATTCGAAAAAGAAACAAAATACAAACTCAACAATTTTTATTACTGTGCCAAAGTATTACAAAAGTTTTAAACAATTACTTAATTCCTATATTTGTTTCAAGACAGGTAACAAAGACAGTCCATAGACCACGTATCAAGTATGCTGCATATCTTTGTTACAGTGAATACACATTCGATTTTAGAAATGATAGTGACTGCTTTGCGATAAATTAAATTTAGAAATTAAAAAACCTTCTCATTAATGATGTTTCACTTACATGGATCTCAATTCTAATTAGGTACCAATTTTTAAAAAGTAAAATAGCCAGTATACTATATTCATCCCTTCATAAAAACCATATATTTAATTTATGATCTTAAAATGTCACTGAATGAAGAAACTGGATTTTGACTACTGAGAGTAGACCACTACAGTACAGAATAACTTCTATATTGTAGAATAGTCACCAAATAAACTATGAAAAACAGTAAGAGTAACCTTGCAGGTGTACATTTAAATAGTCCTAAAAAGCTCCTCACACTAATCTTTTTATTTATTTTATTTTTTAAAGATTTTCTTTATTTATTCATGAGAGAGACACAGAGAGAGAGAGAGAGAGAGGCACAGACACAGGCAGAGGGAGAAGCAGGCTCCACGCAGGGAGCCCGATGTGGGACTCAATCCTGGGTCTCCAGGATCACACCCTGGGCTGAAGGCAGGCGCCAAACCACTGAGCCACCCAGGCTGCCCTCCTCACACTAATCTGACTACAATATATTTTGAACATTTGGCAACTATAACAGAACCTGTTGGTACCTCAGGTAGTATTAAAAAAAAAAGAAAGTGCTATGTACCTATATAGAGTTGAAGAGAAGTGCCAATAATATAAAGCCAACAAAGTCAATAGTACAGTAAAATGTTTAGTTTTTTCTAATTGAATATGTAATACTAAAAAGTATTTTATATATTAATATACATTATATTATATTATATATATATATATTTTTTTATTTTTTTATGGTTCCCACACAATCTCTTATCAGTTTCGGCATTAATGCAAATAACAAAACAGACCCTACCTACACAGTTAAACTTCACTAGTATTGACCCTTTATATATTTATCTTCCTTTATTGATGGAGGAAAATCTCCTATATTCCTATCCCTAACAAGTTAATAATACAATAAGAAAAGTGAAATGGACAGAAAACATTCTTGTGTCTACAATGACAAAGTTTGGTTTATCAGCAATATCACTTTATACCTTTCAAGCCTACTTTAAAAAGAAAATCTCAGAACCCATGAAATGTTTTCTTTTTTTTTTTTTTTTTTTTTTTTTTTTTTTTTAATTTTTATTTATTTATGATAGTCACAGAGAGAGAGAGAGAGAGAGAGAGAGAGGCAGAGACATAGGCAGAGGGAGAAGCAGGCTCCATGCACCGGGAGCCTGATGTGGGATTCGATCCTGGGTCTCCAGGATCGCGCCCTGGGCCAAAGGCAGGCGCCAAACCGCTGCACCACCCAGGGATCCCCCATGAAATGTTTTCATTGGCTATCTAAAACGCTATATAGCGTGATTAGGATTAGAGATGAAAGTGAGAGGCAGTCTCCAAACCAACATTCCTCATTATTTCTCCAACGTGAAAGGTTTTTTCCTTCTTTCATATGTCAAACTAAAAGTTTCCTTACATAAGGCAGTCCAACAGAGGTATCAGAGATGGAATGGAATAGACACCTTCACTCCAGTCTACTTTAAGAATGCACTAGGATAAGTACTTGTGATCTACAAGCCTTCTCCACATTAAGGTTTTTCTGTTGACTAACCCTACCTACTATGAAGATGATCATGAGATTACAAAAGTAAATTAGTTTCAAAAAGAGAAAAGCATTTTCTAGGCCCAAATGAAATTCATGTTTCATTTCAAAAAGCAACGTTTAAAAATGTCTAACATCCAAAAATGAACATAACTTTAAGACCCAAACATATAAGGCTACAATCAGCTATCGAATGAAGAATCCAGTGCCTTTCAGAGTACTTTTAATCAGTGTCTGTATTCCATCACATGAAATACAGTACAGCTTGTTCTGCATTTGATCCAAGATGCTAATGATAGTAGCTGTGGCAATCAAATCAGTAGCACAAATGATAGTACATTCACACCTAAAGAGCAAAGGAACATTCTTACCACTTTATTCTCACTTTAGCTCTGTCTAAAGGACAGGAAATAATGTCATTCCTCCCTTAACAAATAAACCTGCCATTTCAGATAACTGATCCATGACGAGTTACTAGTATTCAAAACTGACACTCAGAACAGTATCACCGAGTAAGCCAATAGGATGTGATTTCCAGGCTGGAGACTTGAATCTGCTATACAGATTTTTCACTCTGTTGGTAAAACCAAGAAAGACGCACATATGATACATATTTTTAAAGTTATAGCAATTTTCACTTTTTCAATTATAATATATTTTAACTTGGATTTATGAGTGGCATCTTTTAGATGGGGCAGATGTATACTCCCAGAAATAACTGACTACTTTCTGTACCCAGGAAAGCCGAGGTGTGGTACTGTTGGTAGTTGCCAAGGTATCTGTTTGCCCAACTTTTATGCTGGAGCAAAGGTAATGAGCTCTTAAAGCATAAAGTGAAAGTGGAAAAAGACAAAACTTACAGATTGGATTTCCAATACTGAATTAAAATGCACAGTGCTGTCAGTACTTGACCATTAAGTGCAATACAAACAGAAACAAACCAGAGCAGTTCATAATTCACCAAGGCAAGTTTGGAGGTTGTTTTTACACCTCTCCTGTTTCTGACATAGAAGCAATATGAAATTTTAAGATGAAGATGTTAATCTCTTAAAATTTTAATAACTCATTACCACAAAGAAGAAGAATACATAAAAACCCACAGCACACAGCAAAATGAGTTTCAATAAGACTATATCCAACATTTAAAGGAAAGGGTCTCAGTTATATTGAATCTATAGAAAAACATACTATTTATTTAACTAATAATGAAATATTTTACTCTTTATTCCCACTGTACCAGAGGCGGGGGGGGGGGTGGGAGGGGAGGAAAGCAGTGCTTTCCCACTGCCTCCCTGCTACTGTACAACAGCATGTATGAAGGTGTCAAGACGGAAGCAAGTGTGACAAGTGAGGTAGATGAAGAGTTCTTTTTTACTCTAGAATATTGTGGGGTAGGCAGTAATGGAAAAATTAGAGAGATGACATGGCCTGAAGGCAAGGAAATAATCTGAGGCTCAAGTTCATAACGTGGTCACAGTAATGGTAACATAAACAATAACAATGAAAAGTTACTGAGTGCCCATCATGTTCCAAATACCATATAGGAGGCCTAAATATACATTTAACCTAATTCTAACCATCTATCAAATAAGTGTTATCACTTCTCTTTATACAGGTAAGTCAAGTGAGGCTCAGAGATATTCATGTATTCATACAAGGTCACTCAGTAGCTAATTATTCTTTTGGGTAAATAATGATAGTTTGTGATAACTAATGACAGACAGACAGACAGACACATGTATACATGTTTATCACAGCTAATGGAAACTCCTGGATTTTAACCTGTGACTGACTGCCTCTAAAGCCTAGACTTAAAAAAAAAATCACAAAAGGCTAATCAAAATATATTTTATTAATGCTTACAGAAGATAATCCTCTCATTTATCAAATCAACAAATAAAAAGAAAAGGCTTAATATAAGCTTAGTGAGCACCTAATAAATGTACATTGAATGAAAAAAAAATGAATGAATGAACATAGGACAACAAAGGATAAATAGGCTTTTTTTTTTTTTTTTTAGGAAAGAATAGGAAATCCCCTGAACCTTTCTTATTACTACTTCTGTTCCCTGAAAGGAAGCGTCTTCTTAAAATAAAATTACATCTTAATCTTCAGTGTTTGTTTTGTAAACTTTGGATAATTAGGGAAAATAAGAGCATAATACAATATTTGCTTAAATATTGTTAAGAGCTTAAGAATGAGTCATTTTAAAGTATATATAGATTTGCTAACGATGCTAATTGTTACAACTTAGAACTATTACAGAAATACATGTTGTAAAATTATTAATCACAGTGATCAGATTCATAAGGAAAAAGTTAAATGACTTTGAATTTTCTAAAAACAGTGTATTTTGAAAAGTACTGAGAAAAGGAATGCTAATTATGTATAAATGATGTACATATTTTCTGCATAAAAACTGTTTCCCTTATTTTAATGCTTACACACTTCAGATTGTTGTAATGGAGATAAAATGGAAGGGAAAAAAAAAGAGTTAACTATTCCATACTCAGAAGTACTGAAAACTCTCAGAAAAGCATTACTAGTAACAGTTAAAACAGAACCTGTTAGTCTCTTAAGCTACCTCAGAAGTGTTTTAAAAGTTTTGTTTTGCTGTGGTTTTAAAGCTTAGTGTAATCGCTCTTACCACTGCTTCCAACGGCAAAACACAGAGTGAAAACTCAAATACAACAGTCAACCACAGGCCAGAGACAAGGCTCTCTCAGCCCATTCCTTAACAAACTTGTTGATGGCCCTGTCTGCACCGTCCTAACGCCTATGTCTGTCTGGCCTTGAGCCAAGAGTATCATTTTACTCTGAGTGAAGAGAAAGAGTTTCATTCTTCCAATCTTGTACTACTTTCACCCCGACCTTGTAATCTTGTTTTTCCACATTTTCTAACTACTCAAACAAAAGCTTTACCCCAAAAATATTCATACAGGATAGGAAAAGAAAAGAATGGGAAGGAGGCGTTCTCTTTATAGACAGAACTCATAGTACTGGGTGCTATTTTAAACACTGATAAAGGGAAGCATGGAAGCAGGGACTCTGCTTGCACCCAGTGAATTCAGGTAAAGTATCCATTGTTCCACATTGCTATGGTCTGGTGACAGGAACCCCAACTAGAACAAGCTTGCCCTGCATTTTCCTCTGCATTTAGATGCCAACTTTGATAAGGTCACGCCTTAAAAGATCCACATAGCATGCAACACGCAGATAGCAATAAAGCCTTCAGCCATTCCCATACCCAGATAAGACAGTAAAAAGAAGAGGAAATCACAACATTCACATATACAAATAGATTTGCACAGCCAACCCATTTGTAACTACGGCTATCTAGATCTGTCCTCACACCAGGGACTAAGTGGGGCCGACAAGAGTAGTAGAAAGATTCCACCCCTCCTCCCTGCCCTGCTTCTAATTCCAGAAATTTCTCAGAGGAGCTCACTGCTTTTCCTCACTAGGCTCCTTTGAGGAGCATCCAAAAAAATTCCTTCACTGCTCTGTTTCTTTCAATTCCAGTGATTCCCTCAAATGTCCAATTCCTGACCCTTCATTCCCCTGAACCTCCCAAAAGATTTGACTCTTCTCCTTCTGCGGAGCTCTCTCCCATGAGCTACCCATAGAAACCAATTCCCCTGACTGCCTTCCCTCCCAATCATTCCCCAAAGATCCAATCCACTTCTCCCCTACTGTTTTCCTTTCCAACTGCTCCCAAAAGAACCTGACATCACTATTAGTGAAAATACACAAGAGGTTTGGGAAGGAGAGAGAATACCACAGTAGCAAAGAAACACACACATACACAATGAAGAAATGACATTCTAATTCCTGAACTGGTTTTTCTCTTATCTGAAAGTTTTGTTTATACACAATATATCATATCATCTCTGATACAGTCAAACTTTCCCAAATTGCTTGATGAAGTGATTTTATCTAAAACATTTAAAGTGTAATATATGTGTGTGTGTGTATATTTTTCTTAATAAAAACAATACAACTTAGAGAAAGCTTACTAACTTATAAAATTGTGACAAAAATCAAGACTGAAGTGCAAAATCTGAAGTGCAAGAGACTCAGGTTACCCTCTTATCCAACACTGGAAATCAGAATTCTGAAAACAAACTTCTACAGCCAAAACTATTGACAGACTGGCATCATGCTCAAAACTCCTGTTTTAAGAATGCTATGCTCTAGCTCACAGTTTAAACGAACAGTAAAAAATTCTTAACTTCATTATAATGTTTGCATTAAGATTTAAGAGTTTTGAAACAACTCCTTTTACAGTATTTAATTTTTGCCTACTTCAGATAGTAAACATCTCTGGACAAAAGATCAATGTATAATTTCTTTGAGAACTTTTTTTCAATCTATATATTTGTATAACCAGAAACACAGTGATAAGAATTAAATGATTCCATACTTCTTTTTAAGATATAAATTTACATTGTTTATTTAAATTGTTAAACTTCAAAATTGGCTACTTTAAAAACAAAAAAAGCATTACAATAATGACTGAAAAGTATGAAGCAAATAACTAGTATGCAAATTTTTAACACAGATCCTATAATTTTTTTTTTCCTGTGCTTTCTAAAGAGATAATACATGGAGAAAAGGTGATCAAACTCTTGTTTAATTTAGGACATCTTTGCTTTTTCTAAATGAAAAAAATGGTCTAACTACTTTTAAGAAAACAATTATTTTTTAGGTTTTCCATTCTAATACCAAATATCTAAAAGCCCTTTGCCACATGGAAAATATCAAGTAAAGGGTCCTCAAATCTCACTCTCTAGATACATATATCTAGTTCACAGTATTATGATGAACACACTAAATGATGCAAGTATTTAAGATATAGTCAATATGTAATACTTAGACTAACATACTAAAAAGTATCTATTAGATACTTTAGCGCTAAAAGATTTTTTTAATTTAATATAATTTTCATTCAAAATATCTCTATCATTTCACCAATCAAGTCATCATACGGTAAGGAACAGATATATCATGCTATTGAGAAATGGGAAACAGTCATGTATGTAGAAATTTAATTATGTCACACGGAGGGGGAGCAAATTAGCCTGCCCAGATTCAGAAACAACACTTAAGGTACCCTTGGACATAATAAAAGAGGACTATCACAAAGCACTTGGGCTGTTTATAAAGGACAATCAAAATAATGGTCCTCTGAAGACTGTAATCCCTTGCCCCCTGAGAACTTTACGGTTTATCAAGGCAGAAAAACAAAAAATTATTTCTTATTTGAATGAGCTTTATTATTACATTTTTAGTTCAAGAAAGAGATGATAATTAAAAGGTCTCATGGCTACAAGGCTCCTGCTTTTGAAGGAAGGGAATCTGAACTCCAGACAAATGTATAATGTCAACTAGCTTAACACCAGCTGCTAAAAAAGTGAAATAATGAAGACTATAGAAGATGTAGATTTCATTGGAAAGGGATTTTTTCAAATTAAGTAGAAGTACGACAGAACTGTATACATTTCAATTTCTCCTACATTTACATAGCACAAAATAACCTTGCTGAAATTAGCTTAATCTGCTACTTTTACTCTCCCCAATGTCCTGTGATCTGTATTTAGTCTCAATAAGCAGATTTACTTGTGTGAAAAGACACAGGGATCACCCTTCTAAAAACCCTGAGTTGTGGCCCACAATTTCAGAGAGCTGAGCTACATGCTGAGCTACTGAACTGATATGACCTGAGATCTGATCCTACTGCGGTGGCCACCAGGCTATAGTGGTAGTGTTACTTTACCAAAATAAACCCCTCCCCAAGACGAAAAAGTGCCAAGAGTGCTTCCAAGTGCCAACTACTATTCCTCTGGAATAAGATTCCACTAACAAAGTTAGTATAGTTTAAACTTCTTTTTTTGTTGTTGTTGAAGGATCTACCCATCCTCAATCTATCCTCAAAGTATCTGTAAAAACACACATAAGTGTACACACATATACACACACATACAAATTTTCTATAATGTAGAAAATTTGTAAATCTAGAAAATACAGAATGAACAAATGTCATAATTCCAACAAAGATGACCACTATTAACATTTGATATATATTCTTCCCATCTTCTCTCTATGAAATACATACACACACACACACACACACACACACACTTATCTATAGTGGTCTTTTGTTTACAAATTTGAGGTCCTACTATATAAACTTGGACAGCCTTTTAAATTTCTGTATTTTGTAAAATTTCTATGTCATAATTATCTTTATAGCACATGATTTTCAATAGCTATATCTAATTCTATCCAGTGATAATGCCATTTTTAAATAATCTACTATTATTTAAGATGCTTAAAGAATTTAAATCTAATAGTTAATTCTCCATAGTAAATATTCAATTTGAGAAGATTATTTTAAAAGTGATTTTAATAATTTATCCTATCAAACTCTGAGTAAAAGAAAAATGCAAGTAGACACAAACCTATGGCAGTGAATATTGTAATCAGCTCCTCCATTTTACTTAATAATCTTTTTAAATAAATCAAATATTAGGTAGTGGCAACTGTGCACATCGTCTTGCTAACATTCACTTTGAAATTTTAGGGATATATATCATGATTAACATAAACACAAATAACAAATGCTTATATCCAGTATCTTTTATGCTAGTGTTTCTTAAAAACATTCATTCTTATCTTGACCACAACCTTCTGAGCTAAGTACTGATATCTTTTTTACAAACTGAGAAACCAACTTTCTGCAAGGTTAAATAATACATACAGCTAATGAATCCCACCAAAAATTGAGATGTAGCTCCTGAATCCCACATTGAACACATGTTCAAAGTTTTCATTTATATTTATGTTCTGTATATTTATATTTGTTAGCTGTATTTCAATGCTAATGAAAATAAATCCTAAGACTACCACTATTTCTGTGCCATTACAGCCCATGACAATTTGACAATGTTAGACTTCAGAGAGATAAGCACATAAGCAAGATAAAATATATACAAGGATTTTTAACAATATTATAATTTTCAGAGTTACATGTTAGATATAACAATGTCAGGTAATTTTTAAGATAAATTCCAGCCCTGATTTTTGTTCCATCTTATTTTTTTCACTGCCACTTACATACATTTTTAGGTAATAATTGCTTGATGGTATTAAAGTGTAAGAAACCAAGACATAAAATGCAATTAAAATTATTAAATGTCTACAAGAAACAAAACTATCAACACATAATATGAGTGTGAGGAATCTGCATTGTAATTGTATGTGGGGAAAGCAACTTGACGGATTATGTTAGTCTTTTACAGTTCTACTTGCATGGAACTGTGGGGTTGATATTTTTAGTCCCATTCCATAGGAAAGTTATATTCTCTATGAACTCACACACAGTGGTATGGTTTGTAATTCTGTGTTTATCTTTCCTTTTTATTCTTTGGTTGAATAGTTCTATATTTCCATGGTTCATATGCACAGGATAGAGAAACATCCTTTTTTAAAAAAAGAATATGTATGAAGACTCTCGCTTCCATCCCAGTTCCCTAACTACTCAGCTCCCATCATTCTACCAACATACCCCCCAAACAATTAACCAGCTTACTGCTTTCTTGTAGGCATTTTCAGATCATAGCAATACATTTCAGAAATCTTTCAATATTCGTAAGATTCCTCCTTTTTTGTACACCTGTATAGTATTCCATTATGGATGTACCTAATTTATTCAACCATTCCTCTACTAATAGATGCTATCTGCAATGTAATTCTCATCTTTTGCTATTAAAGACAAAGCTGCAATGAATCAATCTGTACACTTAACATTTTATAAATATATAGAGATAAATTCATAGAAATAAGAATATTAAATCATAGCTTATATACATTTGCTCCATTTTACATTTATAACAACTTACATTCTCATCAACAGTGGAAAGCTCTTATTTCCTTGGAGCCTTGACAATAGAATAGGCTATTACACATTTGGATCTTTGCTAATAAACTATATTAAAAATGTTGTCAGTGTAACTCAAGATTTCTCCTATTTTGAAAGAAGTTGGAAAACTCTTTACATGTGTAAAAGACAATGGTATTCTTCTGCGAACTACAAGTAGGGATATTTTGACGAGATTTCCTTAGGTCTTCTTTGTCAATTACTAGAGCTGTTGCTATCAGGGAGATTAAATCTTTATTCATAAGGAGTTGCAATTTTTACCTTCAGTTTGTCATTTATCTTTGGTTGTGCTTATGATATTTGATTGCTATAAAAAAGTTTTAAATTTGTAAAATTTCATATATAATCATCTTTAAACAGACTTAAATTTTGAATTTTATTAGTTTATTAAAAAGGCTTTCCTTATACTAAGGACACAAGAAATGCATATTTTCTTCTATTTTTAAATTTTCATCTTTCACATTTAAATATCTGTTCTAATTCAGTGCTTATCCTGATGTTCAGCAAAGACAGGAAAGATCTTGAATCTACTTTTCAAAGAAAATAGTATTTCTTCCCATTTAAAAATATTTTTTGTATATTATTTAATATAAATAATATTCAGTTCAATGAAATTTGCATATTAATTTTGAACTTCCCTATTACTCCATTATTTTCTTTGTCTTCATTTTTCAAATGATTCTCTGAAATTTATGGGTATAAAATCTTACCATCTGTAAACAGTAATTTTTTTGTATCTTTCTAATTTTTTTTTTTTTGTATCTTTCTAATTTTTATACTCTATTTTCTTTTATCTAACTGTGCTAACAATTTCCTCTATCGTGATATTAAGTAACAGTGAAGAAAGTGGACCAAATTTGTTCTTGTTTTTCTGATGCTAGTAATATGCCTCATGTGTTTTCTCACCAATCTTAACAGCCTTAGGGATAAAATAAATATATTTCATCACATTGAAGAAGTCTCCTTTCAATCCTATTGTATTGAGTCTAGAGAATGGTTGTTAACTTTTTATCATATGTCTTTTCAGTGTCTATAAAGATAATATGATTATTCTAATATGATATATTCTAGTAACTTTCTTACTATTGGACCATCCTTACATTGCTGAAATAAACCCCACTTGTTGGCAATGTATTTTTACTTTAATGGGATCTATATTAAATTACTTTTTAGGAATTGCCACTTATTTGGGACTATGATTATAATTTGAGCACAGTAAACTACAAGAGGCCAAATCTTAAAGCAATAAAAAATAACCAACCAAAAAGATTTGGGGAGGAGAACTTGAGTTTAGGTTGGAGATTACACATAAATTAATTGATTATATTGGGCTGCTACAGTTCCATTGGTTAGAAACATTGGGATTAAGATTTTTAGTCCTACCCCACAGGAAATTGTATGTTCAGTAGAAGCCTTTTAACACTGTGTCGGTTTCTTAAATTTAATAATACATTAATTCGACCTAATAAAGAATTACTGGATGCCTATTGTTTTCTATACTGAGTGGCCCTATAGTGTAGTTCAGTGGCTTACAAATGCTTTTTGACCTAGATGCACAGTAAGAAATACATTTTTTATTACTCAATATATATCTATATCTTTGTGTGTCTAAATATATATTCATGTTTATGAAAAATGGTTTCATAAAACAATATTTACACTTTCTACACATAACATATACTTAATACACACAATGTTACCTTTTATTCTATTTTTTTATTCCATCTCATTTTATTAAAGTGCTAGTTTCAACACATTATACTGATTTTGTAACCCATAATACATTGCAATTCATAGTTTGGGTAAAGTGTCAGAGCAGCTACTAGAACCAGCTACTAGTTGCTAGAACAAGGATTCTAGAGCCAGACAACCCAGGCTTGAATCACAGTTTTACCTCTTAATGGCTTTTAATTGTACTTTTATGTCTATCTATAAGACAAGGGCAATAGTACATGCCTCATAGAGATCATATTAAATTAGTTAATACTTGTAAATGCATTTTTCAATAATAAAGTTGAATGGTTTGATAAAATATTTCCTTGAGCTTACAGCTGCCAAAAGAAAAACAGCATCTGAGGAAAACAAACTCATAAAATATAGAAACTGAGGAAAAATCAGTAAAAACACAGACTTCCTATCAACTACTACAAACAATTATGAGCATTATAATGTGATCACAATGTCTAATCTGGACCACGCCTTCTCTTCTGAGACCTTATAAATAATTAAAGAATATTTGCTGAATTAAAAAAGCATTATGGTCTCCATTTATTCTCTCTCTCTATATATATAGATGCACATAAGTCTTTTTAGGGGCTATACAAAAAGAATATGCATGCCAACAAAAATTATAATTTACCAGTACATTATAAAGAAGTCACCAGACATTACAATTCTTAATTACATACCTTTTAACTACTTCACAGAAATATATAAATATCTCTGATGGATACAGTCTTATGCTCCAGATTTTCAAATCTGTAAACTAGGTAAAGAAACACTCTTAAGCTATGCTTCTTAAGATACTTATGAAAGGGCAGCCCCAGTGGCTCAGCGGTTTAGCGCCGCCTTTGGCCCAGGGCATGATCCTGGAGATCCAGGATCGAGTCCCACATCAGACTCCATGCAGGGAGCCTCCCTCTGCAGTGTCTCTGCCTCTCTCTCTCTCTCTCTCTCTCTCTCTCTGTCTCTCATGAAGAATAAATAAAATCTTTAAAAAAAAAGATACTTATGAAAACCTTCTGACTTATTGCCTATCCCCTACTCCTTACTGCTTCTGATTGAATAGTGAAAGAGGTTAATGGTACCTTCAACCTAACTACAAGTATCAAAAGGAATTCAGTAACTAAGTTCCTGGAATACGTGAGTTCAATGTCTCTTACTCATAACTCCTATAGAAGTTGGTGGCACTAAGAGAGGTGGTGTGAACAAATATTCTCCTAGGGAGTAGAGAGAGCTTGCCCTCCCCAGATTTATATGCTAATTCTTCAGGGATTCAAAAAGAAATGGAGATACATGTGGCAAATTCTACATTAAAGGGCACAGGTATCCAGTGATCATTCCCACAAGAACAAAAATGACTCACCAAGACGAATGCACATCCATGCTGGTTCTTAGCATAGCTGTAGCAAGGGACAATATGACGGTACATATTGGACATATGATGGTACAACTCTAACTCAGTTTGAAATGGTAGGCAAAGAGTACTCTAATCTTTATGGTACTTAGGTATACAAACATCTTAAATCCAGCCTGCAGGAAAGAATTCCTTTATTCCCTCCTTAATTCTCAGTATTCCATGGCCTCTCCAAAAAGTATTTTGGAACCGATAAATAATAAATATTTATTAGACATAATTTCACCGTTCTGTCAAATCGCTATAATCTATCTTCTCTATATATCAAATATTAATATTTAGACTACCTCTGGTAAAAATGCTACATTAAGTACAATCTCAAAAAATCCCCTAATTATGCAAGTGGCTGTTTCTCCAAAAACTAAAGAGTCATATTTAAAAGTTAATTTACCTTTTTAAGATTTTATTTTTACACCCAATGTGGGTCTCAAACTCATAAGCCAGAGATCAAGAGTTGCATGCTCTACCCACTGAGCCAGTCAGACACTCCACAAGATAATTTACTTTTGAAGTAAGAAATTTTGTTTTCTCTATTTCCTCCTTCCTTCCTTTTCCTTCTCCCTCTCCCTCGTCCTCTCTTTTTCCAATTGTACCGACTGACATTTGGCACATTTTTTTTCTAATTGTGGAGACATAAAGAAAGGTTTTGTAAAGTTTTAACATGTTCCTAAATCTGACTAGGACTGTAATCTTACATTTGGCATCTATTCATCAAGGAGGAGCAAACTACATGAGTTTGACATAAATAAAGGTAAATGAATGTTTTTATACTTATGACAGGGATGGCAAGTAGCTAGCAGGCTAGCAGGACACCCATCTCCCACTGAAATTGCGACACCACCCTTCTCCTGAGATACCTATAGCAATCAGTCCTGCCTAATACATCTGCTTGAGCCTTGTTCTCTGCCCTTAAATGACTTCCTGAATTCCTTCAATATTGATACCCACTCCAAAGCTTAAGTTCAAGTAACAGCTGGCTGAAAATTTTGAATATATTTTCAGTGTTCATATTTGTAAACCTGTGTGTATTGTAAAGACAAAGGTGTTTTTATTCTTTTCCACTGACAGTTTTATTTTGATAGATCCTAAATGTAAATCATTACAGAAAAATCTAAGAGTATATTGGTTAAATAAAACATTAAGAAAGACAAGCTTTTGTTGTTTTTTGTTATTATTATTATTTTTTGCCTTTCATGTTTCACCCACTGATTTACTACTGGATGGACTAGAGAAACATAATTGTTAGTGATCATATTAATTGAATGTGTAATGTACAACATATGAACTAAATGCATTCACAAAATAAAGTATATGAAAAATAATGTGAAAATCAGGGTAAGAGATCCGTCAAAGAAATACCCCCCAAATGCATGAAGATCCGATTTTCCACAGGATCTAATCTAATATGACCTTGTTTAAGGCAAAAACCTCTTAAGAAACAAAAGCATAAACCTATACAGGGAAAGCCTTCTAGAATTAAAGCAAATGCACATTAACTCTTAAAAGCTGCAAAAGAGGAATTTCAACCAGGTTCTAAGGAGACAAAATCACAGCTAAATTAGGTAATGCTGGGGCAAAGTAGCTGTGGAAAAGCTGGGTAATAACGTGTATAATCTCACACATTATATCACATTTCATGTTGCTATGTAGGTCTTAATCTAAATTTCACTCACTCGATATTCAATAAACGTATTGAACTTTTAGTTTATGCAAAGCACTGGCCTACGAAAATAAAATTATACATTTTTTTGCCTTAAATATGAACGGATCCTGATGTGAGAGAGGAGGGGGGAATAGTGACTAGACAGAAAAATAAGATTTCTAGTCCCCTCCTGAATAAACATGCTATCCTATTAGTTAGGTGAAATTCTATAGGCTTGAAACAATGGAAGAATTAAATCTCAAATGGAATATTTCCTTTTGTTTCTGTGCCACTCCGGGAAAATGTCTGTTTTCATAGTGAGGTCTCTCAATATGATAGCAGACTAATCGGTACAGGTTCTTGAGATAATGGAAGCTCGCCTGGCTAAGCAGGCAGCCTGCCCATCAACTTCAGATCCACATATCTCCCGAATTACAATCAGAGACTGGTGTTCACACCCTGAAACCAATCCATCACTCTCATCTCCTGCCTTAAAAATACATTAAAGGGATAGGTGAAGGCACTGCATGACTCAAACCATGTGGATCTCAACAAATATGTCCCATTAACTCTCATGGAATAGTCATAATTGGCATTAGACCAAGTTTTTCCCACCAAAACAAAAAGATAATAGAAATGCTATAGGCCAAATGTCAGTAAACCAAAAAAATCTAATTACTTATGTAGCAAACATAATTTTACTTTAAGACAATTTAGAAAAGAAATAACTATCTCAGAATCAGCATTTGAGTGAATGACGGTAAAAAAGTAGCTGTGTAACACTGGATATTTTGTAGAGGAGGTACAAACAAGGTAAAATTCTTAGCCATAACAAAGCACTGCCTGAATCTCTTTTAATATGAAAGAATAATAGATGATACTTTATTGGCTTTCTGGCTAATAACACTATTTGTAGGAAAAACAAGTGAAGTGGTAAACTCTCCCTCAGTTACAGAAGCACAGTAGGCTCATTAATACAGAATGACATATTCTGTGGCTGTTAAAAATCATAATGAATATATGTGCTCAGTAACATGAGACAATGTTTAGAATGTATACTGCTAAGTAAAAATAATCATATCATAAACTATTTCTATATGATCCCAGCCATTTCTATATTTATAGGGGCATAGAAAATAACCTGGATAGATACACTTTGAGTTGCTAAATAAATTAGATGCAAAGCACTTAAAATTATTCCCGATATATAGTAAATGCTAGATAAGAATTTCTGCTATTATTAGTTAGCATAGTAATTGGTTCTGATTGTAAGATTGAGTGCTTTTCCCCATTTTTACTTATGCTTATTTTCTTTTTCCCCTTAATTAACCTGCATTCATTCTATTTAAAAAAATTTACAGTGAAGCATGTATACCATTAAATTATACTTTATTAAAATCATCCTTTTCACAACCACTAATCACAAGGCAGGAAAATTAACCCATATTATAAATCCTTCATACAACTGGAATACTCCGTAATTTTTACTCAATGGCATTTAAGGTAAAATTCAGTAGGAAATAAGTTCAAAAACAAAGGTATCTAGAAAGGGAAAGGAACAAGAAGAAGTTTAGACATCAGAGTGTTCTGTGCTGTACTATTTAAGAAATTAATTTCACAAAAGCTCCTGACCCCAATAAACAAACCAGCATTAAACAAGTCATCACTATTCAACACTGCCTCCCTAACACAGAAAGTAACAGGAGCTACTTCCATTCATCCAATAGTTCTTTAATAACAGCATTTCACATTCACAGGTGCACTATGTGCACCAAACTCTCCTACAGCTTCATGCCTCATCTCGTTTGATTCTCCCAATAGCTCTATGACAGAGGTGTGCTTCCCAACCTTTAAGGACAAGGGACATGAAGCGCAGAGGTTAAATAACTTATCCAAGGTCACAAAGCTGGCAAGTAGAGCCAGTATCTGATCCGAGGCAGAACCTAGGCCCCAGCTTCCAGTCAGTAGTTATTGAGCATCTACTATGGGCAAAATGTTAGGTACATCAAGTAACTGATTACTGCCCATGGCCAAGTTGCCAGGGTCTCTAACGATTATTCTCAGTCCTTTTCCAATTCTCAATCTGAACCCCTTTAGCATGACAACCTCTAAACTGTATTTATCACCACTACCACCAGAACTGTGATCACCATGACTCTGTTACCCATTCCTGACAATATAGCAGAAAATACATTCCTCAAGTTCTGATTTGTGATTTGAAATGTATTTTCTCATAAATGATTAATCTGCATAATACTATTAAAACTGTCAATCAGATAATGTTACATTAACCAAGCTTTTTCATTGATTATTCTGGAAATTTAACCATGATTTATTTTACCATGGTTTCATATGAAAAAGAATGCATCCTTTTATTCCATAATTTTATTTTTTAAATTATCTTATAAAAAATTGAGCTTTTTTTTTTCCTTTTAGCATCCAGTTCTACAACATGCAGAGATTCATGTAACAGCCACCATAATCAGGATACAGAACAAAACTACATTCTTAACAAAAAAGAAAAGTGGACTTAAAAGGCAATCCCTATTATATTAAACATTTCTTGTTCTGTGTCTTCCAGATGATCAGATTCTCCCTCCTTCCTAGGACAAATACATTGTATACCTAAATAAAAAGGTTTGGTATATTTTTGCAAAATATACTTTTATACCTGTGCATTTTCATCTTTATAGATATTTAAAGCTGTGGTTTTATGGGGGCTTTATCAAAACAGCTGCAATGCTTTTCTATATCAGAGTTTGGACAACTGTGGAAAGTATTAAATACGAGTACAACTTTTCCACACTATATATGACTGAGCCCATAAACAGGGGCTAGGTGGAGATCTCTGAGAGTATCAAGTGCATATTTATGCAGTATAAAGACATTTGTAAATGTGTTCTGTATTTATGAAACTATAACCAGAAATTTCTTATATCAAAACAAACATATATATAACTTCAACAAACTGAAAAAGGTAGTTTCAAATCTTATTAGCTCAAGCTCTAATATGGCTTTATAGATACAATCACCTGAGACTTCCTCCTTTCTCCAAAATTAATTGACAAAGGGTCAAAGAATGGCCAAGGAGTCACTTTTAGATCCTAATACACTCTAACACTTTTCAACCACAAAATTAGTCTTTGCTGCTGATACTTAGTACTCATGGAAAAAAGTCTCACCTCAGGTCTCGTACGGTCTTTGAGCTGGAAAAACAGTTACATTGATGATATCAATTTGGCAGAAAAGAAGAGAATAATTTTCATAGCCCCAAACTTCTCTTCCATACAATCCAGTGTGACCTGATATGAAATTCCCCTTCCTAGAAATTTATCACAACTTCAGAACAAGTTTCTAGAAAAAGCTCTAGTAAAGCATACATGTTACTATAAAACAATAATAATCCATTAAACAAAGTCACTTCATAAAATCTCAGCTTGAATGAGTTTATTTGAATTGTTCTAGGACAGGATAGAAAGCTGAGGAAAGGATTCCTAGTGAGATAAGTTTTGATTTGGATGGAAAGGGGTTGTGGAGACAAAGATCAGAAACATGCAACCCTGAAAGGAAGGCAGGACAGACTGGGACAGTGAAGAAGCAAGAAAGTACCACAAGGGAAGTGGGTTTCTAAAGGGGAGTGCTAACGAAGAAGAAAGAATAGCAAAAGGGGCCCAAAGACAATTCAGGTACTTCACTACAGCTAGCCTTATCTACATAACCTTTGCTGGGGCACCAGTGGCATGCCCCTTCCTGCCTTCTCAGTACTCATCCCACCACAACCTCATTTTTTTTTAATGAAATAGGTCAGCTTGACAAAGGGCAAATAAGTGAGCTGAAACAAATTTCCCTAGCTTTAGCCAGAGGAAGTTTTAATAGAAATCTAAAATCATGAGCCAGCACAAACAGGATAGATGCAAGTGTGGGAGAGAAGAAATACGAGAAGGACAAAGAAGAAAGAGTGTACATGCTACAGATGACACATACAAGGAAGTCCATCTGAATTTTGCTTATTAATACTCCAGCCTACCATGCAGCCCAGCTATAGATGGACCCATCTTGGATAGCTCCAAAGGACAAGAATAAGCAGGAAGCAAGACCTGAATAGCCTTGAGCGCTGAGGGCAAGACCATCTCTAGAGCTCTGGGTTCAGAGGTGACTTGACCATCCTGTAAGGATCCTTACTGCAACCTGTTCACATATGGGCAGATGAAAATTAGCCTTTATTGTTTGATCTTTTTTCCCTTCAGCTAATGGAGCTGCCACCATCTGCCTTTCTCAAAAGCAGTCCTCATTCCCATCCACTTCATGAAAGCCCATTCGCTCTCTCTTGGTCATTTGTTTCAAAAACACTGGGTAAGAGTGCCACGTACAGTGGCATTATGAGAGGTACACAAGTAAATAAGGCACAGTCTCTGCCCTGGAAGAGCTCAGTCTGAAATGGGAGAGACGGAAAACAGTAACAACAGAATGTGGTAAGTGCTGTCATGGAGATATATACACACTCCGTGCTACAGGAATATGGGGAAGTAGCTGAAGTGTTAAAGAGGCAGTAACATTTGCTCTTTAAGGACTGGGAGTTTGCCTGGTGGAGTAAAGGAGACAGAAATTCAAGGAAAACAGAAGGGTTTATGCAAAGAAAAGGCAATACAAAAGAACTTGCTATGTTCAAGACATGGAAGTGTCTGTGGTTGAAGCACGGTGTATGTGAAAGGGAATTTCAGGAGATGAAGATAAAAAAGATTGTGTTGTTTAATGAAGGAAGCAGTATAAAATACTAAAGAGAGTTTATTAGCTCTTTGTAGCTGCACAAAGGTAGGAGCAGTCATGACGGTTTTTAGAAAGAGGAAATGACAAACAGATCTGTATTATACAAATAGGTGACAAGACTACAGAAAGATGATGATAATTCTATGAATATAACTAGAAAATAGACAACCTCCAATTCTTCCTAAGAAATCAATGTATCCTCTGCCTTAATTATATGGATATAATTGGCAAACTGTTATGTTTCCCTATCTCAAACTCATGCCTGAAATATTCAACTGATATTTAACCTTTTATTTATTTTGTAATGTCTCTCTACTAAATTTCATTCTCTTTAAAGGAAGAACGCATTTTTCTTCTCTGTCCTATATGCAATATTTTCATAAATTAAGTATGCAATAAATATTAATAGATGAATATGCATAATAACCCTATAGGATCTATTCTATAAATCAGTTTTATGCCTTTTGATTTTATTTCTATCCATTCTATTATTTTCATCAATCTATTCTAGTCTATTTCTCCAGACTACTGAAGAAATATAAGGTCAACCAGGTAAGTGTTTTCACAAGTGCATTTAAAACATGCATCTCTTCTTTCCTTTTGGCTCCAACTCATGGGGATATGGCTTTCTATCTTAGACAAATCAGTACTTGGGTGCCACACTGATACCATTAGCTACATTTCTTACATTCAGTAGTAATTCAATGTGGAAGTTGGAACACCCATGAAACTGTTTAGCAGATTATATAGGATGTTTCTGGAATTTCACTAATACTTTTTCTAACCACCAGAGTAGATAAGTAAAAGGACACTAATGAAATTTTTGTGATTATTTTATAATAATTGCTCTTGGTAGACTGGTCACTAAATGGCTTGACAGTTTCACTGAGATGCAATAAAGAAAAACGTAACTACAGCACAGGACTTTTATAACCACAGCATTGCTTTAAAATGATCATTATTACATTTTTGTAGAGATAACTAAGAATAATATTTGTTACCGTTCTTAAGAGTTCCTTCTCAGTTTGGTTAGAACTGAGCACTAATCAGCTGTTGAAATCTAAACTGATTATTTCTGAAGTGTCAACAGATGCACAAGCTCCCTGGCTGAAACAGGAACGTGTATCTATTTTTCGTAAACAGGCTGAAGGAATACAACTGAGAAAGAAATGAAGAGAGAAAATACTCCATCTCATCAAACCCAGTATGAAGACATTGCATATAGTTTTATAAATGCTCCAAACAAAATTAAGTGGAAGGCGTAGGAAAAGGAAAATAACCAAAGGCAGGTAGAGGAAAAGAATAAAGACTTTTTAAAAAAAAGATTTTATTTATTTATTCGTGAGAGACACAGAGAGAGAGGCAGAGACATAGGCAGAGAGAGAAGCAGGCTGCATCCAGGAGCCCGATGTGGGACTCGATCCCGGGACCGCGGGATCATGCCCTGAGTGAAAGGCAGATGCTCAACCACTGAGCCACCAAGGCATCCCGGGACTTTTGGCCTAGTACAATACAATGACAATATATCTTTACATTTTTAGTTTTTTCTGGAAAAGAGCAATCTCTTTCTCCTACCTCCTGCAAACCCAAAAAATACAGTTCAGTTATATCCCTATAGTATCATTGAAAGTAAGCAACATTTTAGTGTCTGAAGGTAACAAGCTATAATTCCTTGGCTCCTTGGAGCAATCACTATCTTCTTTCCCAGTGCAGTCCTTTCCAATTCCCTACATTTACACTATTTAACAGTGTTTCCTAAACTTGTCTGATCATCAGTATCACAGGAACACAGGCTTCCTTCTTGAGGATTTTGACTCAGTATGCCTGTGGTGAGGCTTGGGGCTCTTTATTTTTACAGGCAAGCAAGATGATTGTTAAGATCAAGCGAGTTTGAGAAAAAGTGCTCTCTGACATAACTATTTTTTTAATATTTTATTTTATTTATTCATGAGAGACAGAGAGACAGAGAGAGAGAGAGGCAGAGACACTGGCAGAGGGAGAAGCAGGCTCCATGCAGGTAGCCCGACGTGGGACTCGATCCCGGGTCTCCAGGATCACACGCTGGGCTGAAGGCAGGCGCTAAACCACTGCGCCACCCAGGGATCCCAGACGTAACTATTTTTAAAAAATAATTTGGTTATTAGGATTATTCTTTCCCAAGAACTTTATAATGCCCCTTGTCGAAAAGAAATGTTGGGAAATATCAGGAAGGGAGACAGAACATAAAGACTCCTAACTCGGGGAAACGAACTAGGGGTGGTGGAAGGGGAGGAGGGCGGGTGTTGGAGGGGAATGGGTGACGGGCACTGAGGTGGACACTTGACGGGATGAGCACTGGGTGTTTTTCTGTATGTTGGTAAATTAAACACCAATAAAAGTTAATTAAAAAAAAAAATTAACCATAAACAGAACACTAACCCGTACCCAAACCTAACCCTAAAGCTAACCCTAACCCGTACCCTAACCCTAACCTGTACCCAGCCATAACCCAAACCCCAACCCTAACCCTAACCCTAACCCTAACCCTAACCCAGCCCTTACCCAAACCCTAACACATACCCTATCCCTAACCCTAACCCTAACCCTAATCCGTACACGAACCCTAACCTTAACCCTAACCCGTACCCTAACCCTAATCCTAAACCAAACCAGTACCCTAACCTAATCCTCACCCTAATCCTAACCCGAACCCTAAACCTAACCCTAACCCTAACCCGTAACCTAACCTTAACCCTAACCCGTCTCTAACCCTAAGCCTAACCCCAACCCTAACCCTATCCCTAACCCTAACATGTACCCTAACCCTAAACCTAACCCTAACCCATATCCTAACCCTAACCCTAAACCTAACCCTAACCTGTACCCTAACGCTAACCCTAACCCTCACCCTAATCCTAACCCATAACCTAACCCTATCCCTAATCCTAATCCATACCCTAACCCTAACCAGTACTCTAAACCTAACCCTAACCCATACCGTAAACCCTTCCCTAACCCTAACCTTAACCCTAACCCTAAACCTAACCCGTTCCCTCACCCTAACCCAAAGCCGTACCCTAACCCTAACCCTAATCCTAACCGTAACCCTAACCCGTAAAAAAAAAAAAAAAAAAAAAATATAATGCCCCTTGTCATGACACCCCAATGGTAGTATGTGAACTTGCTGAAGCACCCTTATCAAATCTGCAGTGACATGATTAAATGGGCCAACACATTCCCTAAATGTATACCCAAGCATTTCTCAGCCAGTGAATGCCCTAATTAGATAATTCTCCAAAATAAAGCAAAGACAGGTCTGACAAAACCTAGCCTGTCTAATCAAGAGAAATTCCCACCCTCCACATGGGTATGTTTTGCCACAAGTGATCTGGAACACTGGTACATCTCTGAAGCTGGGGTCAACTCCTCCCCAAATGTTCAGACAAAGACAAAGCCACCTAATTTTCCTGTTAAATTGGAGTGAGTCACCATCCTAACAATTCAGATTGTTAAGGTGCACACATCAAAATATATGCTTCCCGGCACAATTCCATAACCAATTACAATAGTAAATCCAATAAAGTCACGGTAAAACTGTCAGTCAGGCAAGGGAGAAATACAAAGTTAGAAGCCAATTCAATAATTGCTAATGTCCTGAGAGGAACAAATGTGGATGCCTAAAACTCCCATCAGGGGACTTCATATTACCTTTTTCACCTAGGAATCTTTCCTAAGAAATTTCAGCTGGAAAATGTTGCTAAGTTTCCAGATCCTAAGTTAAATGAATCCCTGAAAAATGATCCCATTTTCCTTACATAAATTTTGCGACATTTCTCCACATACCTTTCCACTTATAAGTCCATTTTAAAATCCCAAAGCGAAAAAAAAAATCTCACAGCATTAAAGTTTAGACTAACATGGTAACTACTAAAGCATCTATGCACAAAACTAAAATTTTGCATTCCACTTGAAATGGAAACATACTCAGTGGATTTCTGTCTTGAAAACACGTATAGTTTTCTGGCAAAATAACATCTTAACTATAATTGAATTTCAACTGTCAAAAGACTGAAAAGCCATTTAAGGGTAAAATAACTAAAAGTAACATTAAGATGTAAGTTACTGAAAATAAAGCCAACCATTTTTGGGTTTTTTGTTTGTTTATTATTTAACCATACTTAGTTCACATGTAGCTGTTTGGGTGAAGATAGAAGGACAGGGCATATATTACCCTGTGGCATTATTCCTCAGAAGAAATTATGATAGTCTTTTAAATACAATATGATAGTCTTTTAAATATTGAGTCAATGCAAAACTCAAAAACCTACGTGAAAACCTAGCCTATAAGCACTATTACAGAACAAAGCACCTGAAATTCCCCTTAGATCTTTAGTTTGTATCTTAGTAAAAAGCAGTGACATTCCGGAGAGGCAGATGAGAACTCAACGTAAGGAAGAACTTTCTAAGAATTAGAGCCAATCAACAATGCAACAGTGAGCTTCCTTCCTCTAGCCCTGGAAGCAGTCAAACAAAATCCCAGAGACCACCTGTCATACACACTGTCAAGGATATTCTTGCTTTCTTTAGGAAGTTGTTCTAAATGACCTTTGGGGTCACTTCCAAGTAAGTATTTGATTCATCAGGGCTATTTTCAGTGTTGAGATGAATGACATGAGTACACACACACACACACACACACACACACACACACACACATAGCCCCAGAAGAGAACTTGGAAGCCTGATATTTTTAAATGTGATTTTGTACACAAAAAAGCGAGAGGTTGAATCAGCTATGTTCTCACACCACCATTCTAGGGAAGGGAGAAAGGGAAAGAGGTACAAGTTTGTTCTACCATAATATCCTCTTTGAGAACAAACCCAGGTCCTGGTGACCTCTAGCATTTTCCTCAGCAGGCCACAACAATCTAGTCCTTGGGACAGAGTAGGAACTACAAAACTACAAAACACAGTTAGATGCATAATTGCTCGTGAAAAACATTTGTCATGCAATTAATCTTCTCAGCTCTCAAGTATATTTCAGTGAGCAAAACACAGGGCAAGTCTAAACCTAGTAGTTTCCAGAAAAGTGTACAAGAAAACAAAAAGAGGACTAGACTCCAGTATTTTTCAAGATTAGACTCAGCCTATGAGTTTCTAGGCAATTCAAACTGCTCATCAACTGAAAGGCTCAGAGATCTCCACCAGTCTTGGAATAGGAAAGGAGGAGAAACTGAGTCCTACATAGGTAGCTCCTTACCAGCTTATACCTTTCCTAGCACCTTAAATGTAATTAATCAAATAATTTTTAAGTAAAACTTTATTTTTATTTCTGTATTCTTTGCTACTTCTACTTTTTTTTTTCTCCAAGTTTTTACAGTGCAATATTAGTTTCAGGTGTAAAATTTAGTGATTCATCACTTACATACGACATCTGGTGCTCATCACAAGTACTCTTCTTAATCCCCAACACCTATTTAACCCATGCCCTTGCTCAACTCCCCTCTGGTAACCATCAGTTTGTTCTCTCAAGTTAAGAGTCTGTTTCTTGGTTTTGTCTCTCTTCCCCCCACTCCTTGTTCATTTGTTTTGCTTCTTAAATTCCACATGAGTGAAATCATATAGTATGTCTTTTTCGGACTGACTTATTTTGCTTAATACTCTCTAGCTCCACCCACATAATTACAAATGACAAGATTTCATTATTTTTGATGGCTGAGTAATAGTCCACTGTATGTATATACGTATGTGTATATATACATATACCACTTCTTTATCCATTCATCAGTTGATGGACATTTGAGCTCTTTCTTAGTTTGGCTATTGTTGATAATGCTGCTATACACATCAAGGCGCATATATCCCTTTGAAATAGTATTTTTGTATCCTTTGAGTAAATACCTAGTAGTGTAATTGCTGGGTCATAGGGTAATTCTATTTTTAACTTTTTGAGGAACCTCCATACTGTTCTCCAGAGTGGCTGTACCAGTTTGAATTCCCACCAACAGTGTAAGAGGGTTCCCCTTTCTCTGCATCCTCGCCAACATCTGTTGTTTCCTGTGTTGTTAATTTTAGCCATTCTGACAGGTGTGAGGTGATATCTCATTGTAGTTTTGGTTTGTATTTCCCTAAAGATGAATAATGATGAGCATCTTTTCATGTGTCTGTTAGTCATCATCTTAGTATGTCTTCTTTGGAAAAATATCTATTCATGTCTTCTGCCCATTTTTTAACTGGATTATTTGCTTTTTGGGTATTTGTTTTTATAAGTTCTTTATACATTTCAGATCCTAACCCTTTATCAGATACATCACTTGCAAGTATCTTCTCCCATTTCATAGATTACCTTTTAGTTTTGTTGATGGTATCCTACCTCTACTTTTTAGATACATACTCTTTCCTCTTAAAATAATTGCTGCTACATGGATAGCCAGGTTTCATGATATAACAACATTTCATTAACCTCTGAACTTTACTGAAGTGCTATGCTAAATACTTTGGATGGATTTCTTATGTGATTTGCCAAGATGAACCAACCAGTGAAACAAAAGCTACATCTTCTGCTATAGAGTATTCTACATCCTTAAGTTTTTGCTTAACATCAAATGATAGGCATTCTTCCATTAATTCTGCCTCAAAACATGGACCCCAAATAAAACCTTTTTTCTTCCCTTCTCTAAGTTTTTTTTTTAATTTTATTTATTTATTTGAAAGAGAGAGAGTGCATGCACAAGCTAGGGGGTCCACAGAGGAAGAAGGAGAAGCAGCTGAGCAGGAAGCCCAATGTGGGGCTTGATCCCAAGACCCTGGTATCATGGCCTGAGCAGGAGCCAGATACTTAACCAACTGAGCCAGTGCTCGCTTCAGCAGCACGCTTATTTAACCAACTGAGCCACCCAGGCACCCCTCAAAGTTCTCAATAGAGCTTTTAATTATAATTTCTCCTGGATGCTAAAAGAGAAATGAGCCAAGAACAAAAATTAGACACAGATATCCCCACCAACAAGCATTATGAAATAATGTTTAACAACAATTAAGAAATATAAAATATCCCTAAATATTATTTTCCCCCATTGGGTTAACTAAAATAGATAAAAATCAATATTGTCAAAGATGACAAAACAGAAACTCACAAGCTACTTGTAGTGTGAATCAGTAACCTTTGCAGAAGGCAATCTGACCATACTTTACCCACCAAAATGGTCATGCACAGATTTCTTGACATAGTAAATCTACAGCCAAATTATCCTAAAGAAGTATGTAAAGGTAAATAGATGGACAAAGACATTCACAGTAATACTGTATGTAAGAGTAAAAACCTAGAAACAAACTAAATGTTCATCAGTGAAGGACTAGCTAAATAAATCACAGTGTATCCTCAGTGTATAACAGAATGACATGCACTCAAGAACAAAATACTGATAGAAAAAAAGAAATCCCTAAATGAAAAACCAAGTCATAAGTCAGTAGACACAGTGTACTCCTAGTTGTACTAAAAAAAAAGAAAATACATATACATGATACTGTATATTCCAGTTGAACTACCTCTATCCTGACTATGCTAGAATAAATATACAAAAAAATTATGGAAAGACAATTCAGAAACTGGTAACACGAAAAATGAGGACTGGGATTACCTAGGCAGTGGGGCCTTTACTTTTCATTTTATATTTTTCTCCACTGTTTTAATTTTATACTCTATTCCTATATCACTTTTCTTTAGAATCTTTACATAGACTACTCTTCAGCCCCAGATCATGGCAAATTTTGTAACATGGCCACATCCCCTGTGGGATGAAGTTCACTACCCACACCCTATCATCCCCAGCACTATCATACCCTAACACCAAAGTTCCAGTTCGGAACTTACGTAATGGATGGTTTCAGAGCTGACATTTCCTCCACTACTTTTCTTCTTTCTTCACATCCTTATGTTACTTGTGCTGACTTGAGTCTCTCTTTCTCTAAAATATATGCGCTTCTGAGAGCAATGCTGTCCTGATCCTTGCTTCTCCCAATAGCATCTAGCAAAGTACTTAACAGATGTCAACAATAAATGTTAAATTTGTTTTTTGTGAGATTATAGCTTTCAGATTAAAATTTATCTTAAAAGGAAGAACCTACCACCTTCCTGATCATGTAGATTTGGTAATTAACGACCTTCATATTACAGAAAGAAACACTAATGTACTTTAAACATATAAATAATTTGCCATTAAGCAACTAAGTAAAAGATGAAGACAGAAACTGTAAGGAGGTCTAAGTTTTTTAAATGTTAAGAAAATATACACCCTTTCATTAGGATGGTGTATGGGGCAAGAGAACACAAGCAAAGAAAAAGGAATCCGACTGAAAAAAAAATGTCATAATAATACCCTCATTTCCAATAGTGTCAACTACAATTTAAAGAAAAAAAAAAAGGATTGGTTTCAGCTCTGGGTAACATTTATAACAGTGAGTAGGAACTACACATCAGAATGGAATGATTATTGATTTCTTAATGGATTACGGCTGCACAAATTTACACTCACCAAAAAACCATCAATCTTTGGGTAATAATTATAAACCTATCACAGTACATACGGCATTCTGACTGAATTGAAACTTACTGCTATCTGCCGGGAAATGACCAATTTTCTATTTCTCCAGCTCCAACCACAATACAGAATGGTGAGCAGCTACTTACATTAAATGCTATTATAGGACATAGTTTGTAACAGCCACAGTATGTACCATCCGTAAATTGCTATTAGAGAAGTAAACAATCAGGTCCTGGTGGACTTTTTTCTTATTATTCATTAGCTATGAAAACTGTAAATAAAATGGGCATAAGGCAGTTACACTTGTCAAATATCTATCATAACTAGCAAGTTGTGGAGAAGAGGTCAAGGGCAAATAGTACATTAACTAAAGTCCTGCTGCTCTGATTTTATATCCGAATTTTAAACCTCTCCCCAACTCTGCATCAGAGGCTCTAAACCACTAAGCTACAGAGGTTAGGTCTCTTTCTAAACCTTAAATGTGTTCTCAGTGAATTGCATTTTTACTAAATACCAAGTGGAACACCATTACAATTAAGATATTTCTAAAAAGAAAACCCTAGAATGTAGGTTCCACCCAGCAGTCTTTAATCATCGGATAACGATGTGATCCGTTATTAATCAATTAAATTTCTAATTCTCATATTTTCCAGCTGTAGGGTTTAGATAACATCACTTCCTTCCAGATAGTTAATCCCATTCTGAACACCTTATTGATCTATATTGCACACATACAGCCTCGGAATGAAGATAGTTAATTCAACCCAAATAAAGGTAATTTGGACTCAGTAATATGCTTGTTTCCATTTTCTCTTTAGATTCTAATCTGTCATCAGAACTTTTGGTTAGATATATCAATTTTATTTTCTAAAAAAATTATGACATGGGCAGCCTTGGTGGCTTAGTGGTTTAGCACTGCCTTTGGCCCAGGGCGTGATCCTGGAGACCCAGGATCAAGTCCCACATCGGGCTCCTTTCATGGAGCCTGCTTCTCCCTCTGCCTGTGTCTCTGCCTCTCTCTCTCTCTCTCTCTCTCTCTGTCATGAATAAATAAATAAAATATTTTTAAAAATTAAAAAAATTATGACATGATTTTTCCAATTAACAAAAAAAGTATTTCCAAAGCATCCTAGGAACTAAAGAAATGAGACTTGATTGTTTTTATAAAGCATTCCCTTTCCTAAGTACTCAGACTATTAAGTCACCATGATAATCAACCATAATAATTAAAATACTATTAAGTATAATATAAAATCAAATAGAAAAGCTAAATAAAGTTACCATAATAAAATAAATTTATGAAACACCACAATGGATTTGTGAAACAGTGAAATTTATAAATGTCAAACTTTTTTTTTTTTTTAAGATTTAAATTTATTCATGAGAGACACAGAGAGAGAGGCAGAAACACAGGCAAAGGGAGAAGCAGGCTCCCTGTGGAGAGCCTGATGCAGGACCTGATCCCAGGACCCTGGGGATCACGCCCTGAGCCAAAGGCAGATGCTCAACCACTGAGCCACCCAGGCATCCCAAACTTTTTGTTTGTTTAATGCAGAATATTCTAAATGTTATAACAATCAAGGGGAGTCTGGGTGGCTCAATGGATTAAGCACCCAACTCTTGATTTCAGCTCAGGTCATGATACTGGGGTCATGAAATCAAGCCCATGTCAGGCTCTGGGCTTAGCATGGAGTCTGCTTAAGATCCACTCTCTCCTTCTTCCTTGTCCTTCTCTCCACTCATGTGTGCTTGCACTCTCTTTCTCTCTAAATAAATAAATAATAAATATTATAACAAGTCAGAAAAAGAATGTAAGAAATAACTTGTGACTGAGCTGATATTCTTTATATTTCTTTCTTTTTTTAAAGATTTTATTTATTTATTCATGATAGTCACAGAGAGAGAGACAGAGAGGCAGAGACACGGACAGAGGGAGAAGCAGGCTCCATGCAGAGAGCCTGACGTGGGATTCGATCCCAGGTCTCCAGGGCGCCCCGGGCCAAAGGCAGGCGCCAAACCGCTGCGCCACCCAGGGATCCCTATTCTTTATATTTCAAGTAATATCTTAGGAACCATGTCTAATAAGTATAAAAACCATATGCAAATATTTACAATCCACAAATAATAACAGGTAATTGTGCCAGAAAATGAGCTAAATGCTTTATGTACGTTATTGCTTTTATTTCTTAAAACCTTATGAAAGGTTTAACCTCTAAAGGTAAAACCTTAAAACCTATTATTTGTGGCTGAGGGAAGAGAATGTAGAAAACCCAAGGAATATTCCCAGTCACATAAGTTGAAAAACAATCAGATATCAGCAATTCCTAAGGCTTAACTTTAAAGTAAGAAACAGCCAGGAGTCAAACCCAAGTCTATGTAACTTGAAAGTCAGTACTCTTAACCACTTCCACTGGATCTTACCTCAAAATGAAAGAACAACTGCACCCACCGGGACTGCTATAGTCCAGGGCAGACAGGTACCCAATATTTGCTTTAAGTGGAGTAAATAAACAAATGAATAAAAGGAAGGAATGAACATCTTATATAAGGGAAGGATCACGAAGCCAAAAGCCAGAAGACAAGGTTTGTTTTACTATTCTTGCCCCAGATGACCATGGGCCTCAATATAGGTTTTCAAATGGATATCACAATATAAAATACTATGTTTACTATACAGATGATAGTCACAGAGAGAGAGTGCGCACAAGCGCACACACACACTGAAAATTCTGTTTATGGAAGGCAAAGGATAGGATTTAGTTGGCCGTTGAGCCCACATTTGTCATCTACTATGTTCCTAACTCTATTCTGGGGATTAGGACTATGTCAGTAACCAATACAAGTGCTCCACAACTATGTATTTAGAGAAGAAACAAATAAATAAATTAGATAATTTCAGATACCAGTAAGTATGACAAAGACAACAAAATAGACATTATTCATAGAATGCCCATAAGGGGCTTATTTACCTGGGGTACTCAGGAAGAGCCTTCCTTCCCAAAGAGGAAACAACTGAATTAAGAAAAGAAGGAGCCTTTCATGCAAAGTTATGAAGCATTAGTATTCCAAACAGAAAGAACAGTTAAATACAAAGACCCTCAAAGGAATGAATTTGCCATGTCCAAAAAGAAGAAAAATAGAAGGCATCTGAAAGTTTGGTGAACAAGAAGAGTGAAGGAAAAGGGGTTCAGAGATGGAAGCAGGGGGAACAGCCTTTAGGACCTTATAGACTTTAGAAAGGAATTTTAATTTTATTCTACTTTCAATAGAAAACTTTTGTATTTGAAGCAATGGATTGATATAATCTGATTTAGGTTTTAGAAAATCCAGTTCTGCCTCTTTGGTAGATTATGGGGAACAGAGGAAAAGGAATGGAAGCAGGAAGGCCAGATATAAGTTTTGGCTGTATTTTTGGCTAAGGCAATTGGGAAATGATGGTAGCTCAGACCAAAATCATTGAAGTGAACACGGTGAGAATTATGCACATTCAGGATGTATTTTAGATGTGGAGCCAATGTTTTCTGAGGGACTGGACTTGGAGTTTCAGTAAAGGAACATTACCAAATACAGATTTGAAAGTCAAAGCATCATTAGTATCTGAAGGAATAAACTGAGAAAGGAGGACCTGCAGATGGAGACATAAGGGCTGCTAATAGATGAAGGTGAGCAACAGATGTTTCCTGTTCACTGAGTAATTGGCAACCACTGATTATGACACTTCTAATGAAGCCATTGCTTCTCTATATCATTCTCTTAGAGCAGTAGATACTTCTCACATTCCTACCGAAAGCTTCTAGCTTTCTGATTTCAACTAACTGGATCATTCCCTTTATCTCAATAGCCAGTGACCTAGAAAATCAAAACTAAAAGTGGAAACTTAGAAATAAATACTAATTTCTAAGCCCAACATCTCATAGGCAGCAGAGAAGTAAAAACACAAATTTCAAAGTATGAGAGAATTTTAAGACAATAAAACCCTTATTATAAAGTGATAAAAACAATGAATAGGCATCAATCACCAGCACTGTACCCATCCAGATACATGATCCTGAAAATATATTAACATCCAAAATATCCATGAACTCCACACTTGAAAAGGAAGCATTTGGAGGAGTGAAGTTTGCCACCATCCTGAAGAGTCACCCAAGTGGGGAGTAATACTTATTAACTGATTAAAAACAAACTTGCTAGCAGCTAAAAATGTTTTCCAGCAGTTTAAATCCCACCATTCATACAACAAATAAAAGAAATAGCAAATAGAAAATCACAGATTGATTACCACCAAGGATTTCTTTTCAGCATAAAAATGCAGATAACCTGTTACATTAAATAGGTACTATATGGAGACAGGCACTTTCATTTTAGTTAGGATTAAGTACATTTTTTTCCTCTATGTGCCAGTTAAGTATAATGGGCTTAATTTACAGAACCTTATATCAAGAGAACTACATTCCACCAACTTCTAAATAATATACAATTTTGTTGTAACTTAAAAAAAAGAAGGAAAATCAAAGAGAATAGAAAGATAAGATGATCTTTTATAATGCTAACAAGAAGACTTAGTATTCTCTAAGCTATTAAATATACGGTCTTAATTCTTGTAGTCATAGGAATGATGACAAATGTTGGCAAACTAGATAACCACTGCTCATCTAAATTGCTTGGACACACGGAAACAGGATTTCATGAAAGAATGCAGATAAAAACTAGGGAAAAAAAAAACTTTTGTAACGGTTGTGTAACTGATCCTACGTACTGTTATGATAATTATATCATCGACAAATGTGATAATTAACACAGTTGTTCTAAGAAAATTGACATCTGGCCTCACAATCTAGCATAAGCAGAACTGGGTACAGTTTTAAGGAAGAGCCATTTGATTTCTAAGATTTTACATGATCTCTGGGACTGAGCTGCTGTATAAGAGTTCACTGACACAACAGCAATATGATATCCCATTTTCACACATGTTTAGTAAATTGGCATGTTATGATTTGGAAGATCCTAGATCATGAAATTAGAATCTTCAAAATAATAATAGTAGTAATAACTTTAAAACTATACAGTTTCTAAATAATACACAAATAATTAAAATGTCTCAGGGTGAATATATATATATATTTTTTTTCTCTACAGATCTTTTAGTCTTTTTTAAAATCCATCTCTATATTCTAAAGAGAGTGTCATTGGCCTGAAAAGATGTATTTTTATGAAGCTGAAAGGATGTATTTTTGTGAAGTATTTTTGTGAAACTTGTAAGTACTTGAAACTTTTAGTCCAATGCAGTATTCTGCAGTACTCTGCCTGAATGTGTGTTGAGAAGAAAGAGTCTAAGAAGCTAGTGCTAACTTTAGACCATTTATTTTAAAACTGCTTTGTGGGTAAAAAGACTAGCTGGGTGACTTAGTAGTCTCTGGTATCCACAGCACACACAGTACTGAAGTGACCAAACCTGTAGGGGTCAATCTGAGTAATAACTTACAGGAATAACTGAGATATGTCTCTAATGTATCCAGTGAGACAAACAACACATATTAACCACATAATGTATTTAAAAATTAACAGGCAACTTTTTAAATAGAGAGACTACTATGTATAAGGCACTGTACTAACTAGCTCCTATAGAAAAGAGCCACTACCTTTTCTTGAATTATTTCTTGAAATGTGTTAGGCAGTATGATAGAGTTATTTTATTAATCCTCACAACAATCCCAAGAGACAAGCACTAACTCTCCCTCCTTTACAAATGAGGAAGTGAAGACTAATATATAACTCAGCCAATATAAATTCAAGCCTATTCTCTGCTATCCTTGGGCTGCAGAAATTACATCATTTCCCCTGCCCTCAAGGAGATTCCAGTCACATGGGAGAGATAAGATGAAGAGAAGTCAGGGAGTAATGATAAAACAAGATAGGAAGTGATAAAGGCTTCCTAGTTTTTAAAGAAGTAATTACTCTTGGATAAAAAGGGTCATTTGATTTGAAAGACTGATTACACAGTCCCTATGCTAATAGTAACCCTGACCCAAGAAAAGTTAAACTTGGACATGAAAAGCAAATTGTGTATCTTTAAATGATCTCATTGGGATTTACGAAGATTTCAGCGACTTTTAACCAAATGACCTATGAGTAGTCTGTTTATTAACATACTCTGCTATAAAATCTTTTTAAAAGAATATCCACTTTTCTCCTTGATTGCTCACAGGATAAAAGGGGAAAAATGGACATTACTAGGGTTTGATACATAGTTGAGAATTCCAGATATACAACAGAGCAATGTGTTTTGATGTAGGACACACAGCACCATGAGTATGGAATTCAGGAAATTTCAGAACCATATTGGGAATTCACCAACACATCTAGTAAACAAGTAAACAAGTAAACAAGTCCCTGCTAACAGATTACTCTGGACCAGGTTAAGAGGGAGATACACATTACCGTCAAATCCTGAACACATCTTCTGAACTGCCATCCTCAAAATGAAATGCATTACTACTGCGTAATTACCATTTCAATTATATCCCTCACAAACAGAGCAGGTTTATTTGTGATTCACTTTGATTAGGTAATTTTAGTTTCATTTCTTTAGTAATTGATTTGAATACAACAGAATTAATAATTGCCTCATATCTGCACACACATTTCTTTTCAAACAAGGACTATCTGACAGCACTCAGACAGATGAAGAACAAAATTTCTAGTCAATGATGCAGATTTCTTGTGTTTTATTGGCAATGCTTTTTCCTTCTTTTTTTTTTTTTTACTATTATTACAATTGTTGATTAAAAGTAGTCTCAAAGCATGTCCTTCCTAGAAGACTATTTAACGTGTTTGTGGAATCTATTTCTTAGTTATTTGACTCAAGTGTTTTCTTATGCTCTTTTTTCTAATAAATAATAGCTACCGTTCTAGTTTACTTACCACATGCCAGTCACCATTCTGGAGACTTTATGAATATTCTTTCTAAAGCTCACCACTCCTGACAATAAGGTCCCTGTCTCACAAATTGAGATGCCAAGAGATGAAGTATCTGGCTAGGGGATCACAGATTTGACATATAATACCAGAGCTTACTTTTATATTCTATGGCGGAAGGGGAAGAGGAAAATTTATTCAATCCTATAATTAAAAATATATATATGCTTATTATTTTCTAGTAACAAATAAAATGCTTAAACACTACCAGGAAGAATAAATTCCTTAGAGACTGCTTAAATAAATATTTAAGTCCAAGTTTTAATGAGCACATTGTATGTTAGATGTGAAAGCATTACAAATAGTGTGAAGTGTCTTAAAAAATAAAATGGTACTTAGGCTTAAATAATAGGCTTCAAGGCAGTCTGTTTTCTTAAGGAAGTTAAACATATACCCTGATCTTGTTTTTATTATTTATGGGCTTAGCAAACCTTTCATTCAACAATAATACACGTGTAAACTTCATCTCATGTCTGATAAATTTTTACTGCAGTATTATCACAGGTTAATTTTAGAAAAGTGTTCCAGTGAGTAAAAGCCAACCTGGGAATTCTAAATCTCTGACAGAGTATGATCTTAAGAAAGTATTTTAAAACACTCAGTGCTTGTGTCTTAGATACTTCAGGAGGAAAATGGAAAAAAAAACAAAAAACAAAAAACAGATCAGAGAACAAAAACTGGATGCAAAACCCCATCTCATCTGCTCAATATCAAGTTCCTTCTTCATTGCCACCTCCCAAGAGGGAAAATAAAAAAGAAAGAAAGAAAGAAAGAAAGAAAGAAAGAAAGAAAGAAAGAAAGAAAGAAAGAAAGCAAGCAGAGAAAGTTCTTACTGTTTCTGTCAAGACTACAGCTTTCCCTAATTCCCGAACCCCTCTCACACTGAAGTGAGGTAAAAAGGCGGTTGAGGGACAAGACCAAAGTTTACTGCATTGGTGGTAATTCAGAAATACAACCAGTTAAGGCTCTCACACACAGTATATTACACAGTCACTTTTGCAAAAGATAAAAGGACAAAGTGGCCATCAGTAATGCCACTGTTTATGACAGCAAGCAATCTATTCCAGGGACTACCAACCTCTATATACTGCTTCCATCTGCCCATCCTTCTAGACTGAAACCCACAGTACTCCAGTTCTTCTTACTATTCCACCCCCATCTTCTACCCTCCGACTTCAGATATGTGAAGAACTTCATTCTACTGAATCTCAGGGTTTTTCATTTATCTTCTACCAGAAACGATTCTTTTTTTTTTTTAACATTTTATTTATTTATTCATTAGACACACACACACACACACACACACATAGAGAGAAATAGAGAGGCAGAGACACAGGCAGAGGGAGAAGCAGGCTCCCTGCAGGGGAGCCTGATGTGGGACTTGATCCCAGGATTCTAGGATCACGCCCTGGGCCAAAGGCAGGCACTAAACCACTGAGCCACCCAGGGATCCCCTACCAGAAACCATTCTAACCTTACTGCCATATCCCTCATCATTCAGACAGGTAGCTTCTTTAATTAGCTTATAAATACACTTTAGCTTTATTTCTATATTTACATATGTAATACAATATATAAACATGTAATATAATAATACATAAATGTAAGCAGTAATTATATACATATAATTAGCCTTATTTATTATATATAATAAGCCTTATTAGCCTTATTTATACTTTCTGAAAGAAAAAAAGAAGGGAAAGATCATTATTTTTCATATGCCCTGAAGTCTTTGGCAGATCTAGGAATCTAGTGGGTTCTGTGGCTTGCCCCTCACTCCTGCATTCATCATTTTTATTTTCTTCCTTCTTGAACTAGCTCTCTTCTATGTTCCCTTATGGTTCACACCTCTGCTCCTTCCATTCATATGCCTGAAGTTATTTTCACAGACCCTACTCCCATTAGCAATAAACCCCAGTTGTCTTGCTAAAAACTGTATCCTTAAAAGATTTAATGTAAACATTAACAACACTCACTGGAGTTTTAAATTGATGAACATGAAAAAGAGACTAAGGCACTTTTTAAAAACTGATCTTGATTATCATATATAGGCTATAAGTTTTAACTCACTCTACTCAGATTTATTCTGGTATCATAATGCTATGTCTCCTAACCACTGCCAGAAGTACACTGATATGTACACTATTTACAGTATCTCATGCTGTGAATGAATATCACTCATAAAAAAATGCAAAGTATATTACTTTATTTGTAAATTCCATTGTATTATAGTAATTAACACCTTACATCCAGACTAAATCTAATATTCAAAGAGCCTACAGGACACCATTTGTATATGAGAATACCCCTGAAATCAGTACCCATTATTTTTTTTTTAAGATTTTATTTATTTATCCATGAGAGACACAGAAAGAGATACGCAGAGACACAGGCAGAGGGAGAAGCAGGCCCCCTGCAGGGAGCCCTCCGGGACTCCAGGATCAGGATCACGCCCTGGGCCAAAGGCAGACACTCCACTGACCGCTGAGCCTCCCAGGCATCCCAATACTTGTCATTAATGGCAGTAGTCCATTGTTGTAACTCTATAATATCACTGAAATTTCAAGGATAAGCCCATGTGATCAGAGCTATGACTGTCCCTTACAGAAAAGCTTCAGACTTTATTTCTTTGAGAAGATATCTGACTGAAATAGGGTGGTTTTTTTAGTTATGCAAGTAAAAGATCTTTTGTGAAAGATTCAATCAAATATTACAGAACTATTTGGAATAAGTTGATAAAATGCCCTGTCTACCCTCCCATACTCCAAAGTGAACTCTATCGATAATGTGACAGTTCTTTTGTGTCCTTATTCTTGCATTCACACACGCGCACATACACAAGTGCACACACAGGGCACATATGCCTTTAAAAGGCATATGGCACTTTCTTGTACATACAGTTGTATGAAAGTAATTGTTTGACTACAGCTTCTCTGATTTGATGAAAAAAAATATTATCTCTTCAAATCTGTTACCAGCTATTGTATTCAAACCGTGGGACCAACTAAAACTATTCAATCCATCAGAATTTTTTATGCAAATAGCCTTACTGTAATAATAATTTTGTAAAAATAATTTACTTTAAGTTGGGGGGGGTTGTGGGAGACAAAGGGGTGTTTCTTTTTTGTTTTTGTTTCCAAAAAATTGAATCCAAAAATTGTCATTAGGTGATTAATGTGTCATAGTTCGGACAGATGGTGGTGTGTAATTCATAATTTGAGAATCTAAAAACAGCAGACTCACAGAAAATATCTTTCTTTTTTTCTAGTTTTCAGTTATGTCCAAACAAAATCTATTACTGTTTTCAAATATTTTGTGAATGTTCAGCAATATAATAGAATTCGTCTCATGTTTCAAACACTATATTAGAAGCAGTGTTTTTAAAGTGTTTGAATTTTAAAGCAATACCTAAAAATGACTAGGTGTTACTTGTTATAATGTTTAGTTTTTAAATAACAAGGATCTTTATGAAAATGACCATGACAAAAATATTTCTTATAGTTGTAGAAGAAATGACACCTCTTTAGAAATCAACCAGAAATTCTTAAAGTTAATTCAATGGAAACAGAGCAATGTAGCCACCTAGCACTTCAAAATATGACCAAGCCCTGCATACTGATATCTTAGTAAGAAGAAAGTAGAGTTGACATAGTCAGGTGTAATAAGAACTATAACTTCCATGATAATAAGAGAGCAATGACAAAAATGTCAAAGGTGTAGACACCCAGAATGTTAATTTATTAGAACGTGACTTTACACTGATTAATTATATGCTCCTCAAAATATCTGGAGTGCATAAGAAAAGTTAATTGAAGCATTTCATTTTGAACACGCTACTAAAATTAGTTTTAAATAAGTAATAGAGAACTGATTTCAAAATTGTAAGTATGTGGAATTCAATCTGTAAATTCTAAATGTGCTATATAAAAATAATAGTAATGAAGATGATGATGGTGGCTATAAAATATTCATAAAAATATTTATATTCACTTGATTCCACTGAACATGATTATATTGAATCAGAAAACTTAAAAGCTGTTTAAAATCTCAGAATTATGTTTTTGGGGGCTAATCTGAAGATTATAAAATCTTTTTTAGAGTGAGGCATAGTTAAAAACAACATACCCAAACAGAGAAAATCACAAGTTAGGATTTCAGAATCATTTCAATAGCAAAAAACTAAAGTTTTCAAATCTCCTCAAATAGGTCAGAAATACATTATTTAAATACATATATGCAATACAATCATAAGTATTTCCTTAATTTAACAAATAATTACTGAAGGCTAAAGAGATAGGGCATGGTCATTTTCCTCAAAGATTCATATCTGGAAAATCTCCTGATTAGCTTCTTTGTAATCAATGTACAGCCCCAAAATAAAGCTGTATGCTTTAATAAATATATTTTACTTTTAGAGAGAGGGGTGCAGTGGGGAGAAAGAATCTTTAAGCAGGCTCCACACTCAGCCCTGAGCCCCAGGCAGGGCTGGATCTCTGGACCCTAAGATCACAACCTGAGTTGAAATCAAGAGTTGGATGCTTAACCGACTGAGCCACCCAGGCACCCCTACAAATATTCTTAAATTAACATTCAGTAATTAAGATAGCCTTCCTTATTTTTTTTAAAGATTTTATTTATTTATTCATGAGAGACACAGAGAGAGGCAGAGACACAGGCAGAGGGAAGAGAAGCAGGCTCCACGCAGGAGCCCTATGTGGGACTGGATCCCAGAACTCCGGGATCACGTCCTGAGGCAAAGGCAAATGTTCAACTGCTGAGCCACCCAGGCGTCCCGATACCCTTCCTTATTAACTAAACTAAAATACTATAATTTTCTGTAAAATCTCATTTGCTATCGTCAGATGGTGTCAATGATTTCAGGAAACTGATGTACTGTTGGTTTCTCTTGACCTATAACAAGGAGCACTTCCAGATTCCCAGCTAACCTGAAGTACCTTTCTTTAGTGGCAATGCTATTTCCCATCTTCATTTAAAACTGATTTTAAGACCTCCTAAATTGCTGACCCTATCACCTATCAACATTTCTTTGAACAGAAGTTTGAATTTATGGTAATAGTAACTGGGGTATCCTTATAAGCATTAAAAGATTGCTCTTACACAGTTAAGCTATAATATCAACAATTAACAAATCTAAGGCAGGAATGTAAAATAACACTAAAGAAAATGAATCGGTCCTAGACCAGTAAAATTGGTTGTAACCTGATTATATGTACTAATGTAAGTTAAAGACTGAATCTGCAGGATTTAGCCAAGGAAGCTGAGGGGGACAAAATGAGTCCCAGAAGTATTTTGGCTACACCTATACATATGAAATCTAAATCCATGTCCATTCAGGCAAGAAGGAATCAAAGGACTTAACTATAACATACAAATGGCAATGCTATCTCTATTGTGATGCTGAATATATTAGGCTCTCTTAGTGTGATGCCGTTAAACATCTGAATTATATAAACTAACTCCTTTTGTTCAGATCCTTGTTCACCAAGTGACCTTGTTGATTACCCAAAATGATCTCTTCGAGCCAACTGGAGTGATCTAGATCCTCTCTTAGTTGGTTGGGTTTTTTTGTTTTGTTTTATTTTTAATAAAGGTATTGATATAAACTGGTCTTCTGATTTTAAATGCCAATTTCATAAACTTGTTTCATGTATGTCAATCCTGAGATATGGATCCACTCTAAATGTAGAGCCAATCAATTCTGAGAAATTGCAAGCCTTATGGCCAAATCCTACAGGATAACATTTCCCCATTTCTTGGGGAAATGTTATCCTGTAGGAACCTATCTTAGAAGCTTGTTGCATTTTTTGCCTCTGTTTCATTGTGCATCTTCAAATTTATATACTTTTGAACAATTCTTGGTGGTAAAAGGTGAGAAACAACTCACTTATGTACAATGGATATAAATCATGGTAAGTACACCATACTTACTTACTTCTAAATGCAAAAGGATTATTAATATCTCAAATAGATTCATTTGGACCCTGAAAGACAATATCCCTCTCTACAAAAACCCTAACATAGTTTTTGTGCCTCAGCATCAGCAGTGCATCACACAAAGTAACTGCTTAATAAATGTTTACTGGATCAATGATTGAAAGATGAAAAATATCTCTCTAGAGAGTTCTGAATCTCCATATACAGGAAATCTCAAAGTATTTCCATCATTAACATTCATTTGGAATTCTATGGTGTCTTGGGTAATCAGCACTTACATTTTTAAGATGGAGTTCTGTAATAGATATTTTGAGGTAATAAATATATCAATTAGGATATATTTTTATATCATACTATATTATCACACTCTAGGTAATTTTACCCCAACAGGCACAATATTATAAACTTTAAAAAAAATTAGCTAGGTATCAAATCATTTTCAAATAATATATATCATGTATGTATATTTATCTTCAAGTTTTCAGAAAAGCGCTGGATAAAAGTACTAAATATCTTGGCTCTTAAAGTGGCAGAACTGGCTAGCATGTAGATAACATCATTCCTCATGTATTTTAGATTATATTTATATAGAAATTTATATTTATATAGAAATTTATATAGATTAGATTTATAAAGAAATAGGTTACAGAGTAAAGAAAAATCATTATAGTAAAATCACTGGAGTGTATGTTATACATTAGCTTTATGATTTTTTAAAATAAATAACCACAAAAATTATGATATAAAATGTACCACAAAAATTTAAAGAGAAGGGTTGGCATATTTTGTTCAAAATGCGGTTAAGTCAATCACATCAACTAATCCAACTTCTGAGACTGGCATAAAAGGACTCCATGAAACAGGGAGAGGGCATTGAAACCTATACTCACACATTTCAACATAGAGTCTTGACTTAATGGGGCAACTAGGAATAAAGTCACTGATCAAATGCTGGGACTTACTTACGGGAGAATTTTTTTTAAGTCCTAAATTATTGTTAAAGTAATACAGTAGCAAAGTAACCAAATCGCAATCTATGAGATTAGGAAAATTCACACTCCAGTCCATCTGTCCATATGTCTGATTGCCATCTTCTCAGAAATCCTACAGATGATTCAAACTCTCTGGATTCAGAACTAAACTAAACTAAACTACATCTTTTCCTGGAAACCTCTCCAATATACCCTATCCTCCCTGATGGAACCTACTGCCATTTATCCAATAATCGAGGGATCATCATCATGAACTTCCTTCTCTCCTTAACCCTACTATCCAAGTCCTATCCACTTTGAGCTGTGAAATATTTCCCAAATCCTTCTCTTCTTTTTTATCCCCACTACCACTAGCTCTCACAACTTCTCACTCAACCATTGCAATACCTGTTTAAAATACTCCAGCTTCTAGACAGGTCTCCATGCACAGTCTTTTCTCCCACAGTATGGCCAGTGTGATCCCACAACAATCAAGACAGAAGACATCTGCTTTGTTAAATCCCTCGACTCCCCTGAAAATGAAATCCAAATTTTCTCCTATATACAGTATTCCATGATTTTGTCCTGATTAATTGTCCAGAGTCATCTCTGGCCTCAAATCCTATGCACCAACCTCACACTCTAGAAATACCAACTGCTTTTATTTCCCAGAACATATATTATTTCTCAGCTCCCATTGTGGATGCATCCTTTATAAGGAAAAAGCCTTCCACTTCTCTTCTAAATCCTATTCCTTCAATAAGTTTCAGCTCAACCAGCCTCCGTCTCTAAGAAGACTTCCTGAACTAGTATCACCGTCCACTTCCCATTATAATCAGAACATTGAGCATACCATAGTATAATGCTCTGCTTAAATGCCTTTCAAACTAGAGCATGAGCTCCTGGAGTACAGTGTACTATTCACCTTTGGATTCGCCTTGCAGTGCCTGATGCATTAAAGGTAGTCTATAAACTTGCTGAACTAATCAATTAGAATGATGCAGCAACATGGCAAATGCCTAGAAGTGATAATTATAGTTTTTAAGCTTACTTCAAATTTAAAACAAATAAATTACCCCAAAATGCACAATTAGTAACAATCTGGCCTACAACATGATTAGGTATCATCAAATAAGAATTTATGGTACTACCAGAAGCATCAAGTGAAGTAAAATTTTAGATACAGACCTTCAAAAAAAGAATTGATTATAGATATGAATAGGTTTAAGTGGATTTCTTTCTTTTACCGTTCTTTTTTTTTTTTTTTTTTAAAGATTTTATTTATCTATTCATGAGAGACAGAGAGAGAGAGAAAGAGAGAGAGAAAGGCAGAGACACAGGCAGAGTGAGAAGCAGATGCCATGCAGGGAGCCCGACGGGGGACTCAATCCCAGGACTCCAGGACCACGCCCTAGGCCGAAAGCAGGCACTAAATCACTGAGCCACACAGGGATCCCCTCTTTTACCATTCTTAATGACCAATATCTTTGGAGCACCGAAGGTAAGCAATGATTTCTTTACATACAGCCAAAAACATAAAACTACACTCAGGAACACTGAAACCTAATAAAAAGAATTTCTAACATACAGACAAATTCTACTTCTTTGTTAATCGAAATCTTCCTAGATATTAAATAATAGAAAGGCTTTTTTTCAATTTTTACTCTAAATTATTAGAAATCCCTATCTCTGTTCCACATAGTAAAAAGGAAAGAGCAAAAGACCTAAATTTCAAACAGAAATGGATTTGGAAATAAACTCTTTTTATTATGAGCCACTGATCGATGATAAAGTACCTTGACTGCTCTGAGCAATACCAGTAGTGATTATTTATTGAATTTAAGCATGTTCTTGGTGCATGTTTTGTGTATATTCATTTAAAACTCACAGCAGTCCACTGAAGCAGGTATGGCTTATCCCCATTCTACAGGTATGGAAACTGGAGCTCAGAGACATGAAGTAACATGCCTAAGGGCACACAGCAAGTTAATAGCAAAGCAGGAATTCTAACACAGGCATGTGTAACTCCAAAGCCCATATCTTTAACCACTTATAATCTGCTGCTTCTGTGCCTTATTCTGTATTATAAAATGAAGCATGGGCTCTGCGCTCAGCTTGGAGTCTACTTGGGATTCTCTCTCTCCCTCTGCTCCCACCCTGCTCTCTCACTTTCTCTCTCTCTCTCAAATAGATAGATAGATAGATAGATAGATAGATAGATAGATAAAATCTTTTTTTAAAATGGAGTAACTACTTCTCTCACAGAGCTATCATTGAGACTAAGTGAAATAATAGGGATCCATCTAGCATAGTGCTAGACTTCCTATATATACTCAATAAATTATATCCCCCGTCCTTTTCTCACTCGAGTGCTGATTAAACATTTATAATAAGGAATACATTGTTCCTAAATACTCCTTACCTCTTTCAAAGCATAGATAGTCTGTGTCTTGATTAATACCAAAAGGAAAATGTTACCCAATCAATAAATATATTTGACCTAAATAGATATAAAGGGAAAAAAAAAATCAAAGAAAAACAGCACATTCTATCTCACTTTACAACTGTGGCCCTGCTATTGATCTTTCAGAACTTCATCAGATCAAAATACATCAGTATTAAAAGTTAGGAGAAAGAACAAGGAACCCAGAGAGCTCAATTCATTGAAGCTTGAAGGAAGACTCCCAAAGAACTTCACCAATCATGTTACATTAAAAAAAAAAAAAAAAAGTACTTCCAGTGGGAAAGACATATTTGACAAAGACAGAGGCAATAAGGATAACACTTCTATAGGAATACAGGCCTTTATTCTCATGCTGAGGCAGCCTAAAAATGCCAGGAGGGGGAAATGAGGGGCAAAGACAAATATACAGCATTTCTGCTGTTAATTCCCTGCCCATACATACTTCCTTTAGTTTCCTTTTTTTTTTTTTTAAGTCACAACCACGATACTTAACTTTGATTGATAGGTGTAAAGAAATCAAATCAAACTCTTCTCCTAATTTCCCAACAAGTAAAAATTAAATGTAGGTTGGGTATACACGTAAACCTAAGTACAACAACTCAAAACAGAGTGAGTTTTTATATCAAGCCCATTTGGTGTTACATTAGGGTGTATCCCATGGAAATCCAACCAAGGGTGACTGCCAAACCAAGCTACAGAAGACAATTCAGAAAGCTGGTGAGTCCCATAATATAAACTATATTTTTTAAAGTGCATAAGAGCATCTGCTTAACAAGATTATCTGCTATCACTCTGCCCTCATAATAACCTTCCTCTACTTCTGTAATACAGTTTTGTCACTAAAACATGGGTCAGTATTGGACAAGGCGGACACACTGAGATAATGACATTATAGAGAGAGAACAGTTAAGTGATCTAACTAACCCGCAAGGTAACATCATAGTTTTTTTGGTCCCAATCCTGACAACTCCCTCCTTTTGTTAAGAGACCTACAAGGTCAACCGATTTCTTCAGATCTCCATTTCTACATAAGAAAAATGGAAAACATAATATACTTCTGCTTCACTAGGCTCTAAAAATGGAAACTCACTAAGAAAAAAAATGAATGTGTAGCACTATGAAAAGAATAAACTAGATTCCCTGACCTGATTATTGGTCAGAGTCTTGTAAAACTAGAATTACTACTTCTTCCAATTCCATACATGCCACCTGGCCATCAAACTGACTGGTAAATAGTATTGACTGCAAAGTTGATCCATGTAAAAAGTCTTAAAGTAATAGAAACAAAATCTGTGCCACAGGGTATTTTCATACCATTAGCTATCTCCAAGGAACATTTACTTATTGGCATTATAAAAGTAGAAGATAAAGATTAATTATGAATTTTTGAACCTTAATTTCTTAAAATAGTAAGCAGCATGTATAGATGGAACAATTTGAAACCGATACTGAAGCAACTATGCAAGAACTGGAATTAAGCTAACCCAGAAACAGAAGGAATCACAAAGTAAGATTCATCTGAATGGCCAAAATACAATATGGATTATTTTTATATTGTTCTGTCTGAGTTGTCTGTCTCAGATTCTTAACTTCCAGAGTCTATTTTTAAAATCACTTAACACTGTGTATTTCCAGTAGCCATCAAGGCATATACTGTCATCCCTGACACCGAAGATTGTCAGCGGACTCAATATGTACACTAATGATCTCAGGCAACAATGCCCAACAATGCCCATCTTCTTATCAAAGAGATCCTATTCCATAAGCAAAAGTCTAAAGTTCTCTAAGAAAATTCATTCTAAAACACAGGAAATAACTACTGTAAAATGTTAAGATCAGTATTACCCTTTACTTTTTAAGATTACCTTACATGCTGAATTTTAAAACCAAAAGCCGGCAGACAATATAACATTTTTAGTTTTCCCCCAAGTTGCCAATGCTCTTTTCCTAGCACTGTCAAATAATGATAGCTGCTGTCATTATTTTTTATACAATAGCTGCCAGCAAGTTGTACAGACACCCTTCATCTTAGAATAGTCATCAAATAACCTAAACAAATGACTAGGACCTTGTGGTAAAACTGACCAGTTTCCTAAAACCAAAAGAAGTGGTCTATCACAGGTTATTGATACTTTACTGCCAGAATGTTACTTTATGGGGATGGGGGGGGGGGGGGGGAAGGTTTTTTAATTCTTTTTTTTTTTTCCCCCTAAACTGTTTTAAAATAACTTTCTCCCTTGTACACATACAATCCTGTCCTCTCCTTGGTGCTCCTGGAGGCTATCTTAATCTATCATAAAGGTATTCCCATTTACTTTTGGCTTAAATACCTTCAATCAAAATTTCAATTCTGTTTTTGGACGCAACAGCCCTTCAGGAAGTGTATTTGAAGATATATATATATATATACATCCTGCAGAAAAAAAAATAAGCTATTTTCATTTGATAAAGTTCAACAATGCATTTAAATGGATTTAGGAAAACCAATCATCTCTGCCACAAGCAATTTGACAGGCCCAGCGCACACTCATAAATTATTCCAAGTTACAGAAAAACATCTGAGTTACCGATTTTAGGTCTCTTGTTCTAAGTAAGAGACAAGAGTCCCTCTTTACCACTATTTGCTCGGGCAATCTAAAATGCTGATATTCTCCTAGATCTAACAGAAAGGAAAAATGGGTATCTTCTCCATCTAACACCTAAGTGGGTAACCTAGATACTGTAAAGACCGGCTACATAAAGGATGCAACAGACAGCTCTGAAGTGAGAGCCAAATATTTCACCTGCAACTCTTCGGAAAAAGAACGCGAAAACACATGCAGCTTAGCCAAAAACCGTATTAACGTGGAATTGCCACAGGCTAGTAAGTTTGGGTAAAAAAAAACAAAACAAAACAAAACTCTTGTACCAAACATAATTTTACTGTTGTTGGCTGGGTGAGGAAAGCTCAAATGTGAAAAGCACAGTTCTTATTTGTTCAAATTGATCATGCCCACACTCTGCGATGTTTACTTAAAAATAAATGGGTGAGCTGCTTTTTTGAAGAGTACTTGCAAAACCAAAATCAAATTCACAAATAAAGGAGCCAATTAACACGCATTTTCCTGCTGATATCCTAGTGGTGGGTAGGGGGTGATAGCTAAAAAGTCTATGATTATTCAAAGTTTCTCAAGTTTCTAAAGCCGGTACTTAAATCTTCTAAGAGAAATTTTCCTATCAATCTATCTTTACTCTTTAGGAATTGAAACAGAAATTATCAGAGAAATAAAAAAATCTATTGTACCAAGCAACTAATAACATTAAATGTTAAAATCTAAAAATTGTACTAACTACACTGTAGTAGTATAACTTGTCAAATTATAGCCAACTAGCCAAAAAAATAAATTAATGTTACAAGATCCATTATAAAAGATTAACATTATAATTTAATATCCATTCACTCACTCTCTATTAATGTTTCTTTCTATGTGATAAAGGATTTTTAACGATTGCTTCCAGAATGAAATCTCCTGGGAAATACTTCCCATTAATAAAAAGAAAACTTTTATATAGGTAAATTCATATAGTTCAATCAAAATTTCAAGTCAATAGCTACAACCACTTAAAGTTAATGAACTACAAAATGTATTTAATAGTACTTTATATACTTTTGCTTATACTTCAGAAGTCTTTACTATTTACAAAGTTAGTAGTTTTATAACAACCTCAAGTTTTGAGAACTATAAGAGGAAACTGGAAAGAACATTTGTTCTCTCTGGATAATCAGAATTAACTTGAGAACATGTTCATAGTTTAGTAGCAGATTCAGTTTCCTTTAGTTATTAAATCTTTGTTTAAAAAAAAAAAAAAAAAAAAGCTAAGAAACTGCCTTACCCTCACATATTACCCAAATAGAAAACTTTTAAATTAAGTTATATTTACATATAAGTCAGATGTCCTTTCTACAGAAGAATTTAACACATACAAAAGTATAAGGGAAACACGGTATTTCATATTACGTTTGAGGAAGAGTAACAGCATTTGCACTTAATAACTAAACTGGTAAAAACATTATAATTAAGAGAAAACAAACCATATTCTTAATGAAGTATTTTGTCTTCTGTACGGACAGCAGAGAAGTTGCTCTTTTATTACCAAAAAACAACGTTTACTACATCAATGAATGACTCTATCAAAAATAGTAGCCCAAACTTGTCTATTCCTGCAAGTTCAAAACATCCTTCCTAATTTTCACAGTTCTCTGGAGAGGGTAAAACAAAACGCTTTCACTTTGTTAGAGAAATGGATTTAAATCAGGTCCATAAATTTCCGATTACACTTCACTTCCATCACTTTGGTGAAGAAACTTGCACGTATTAAAAAAAAAAAAAGAAAGAAAAAGTAATACTGCAATTCTCCCACTGATGGATTAGCTTTGTACCAAGGCAATATAAAATTATTTCTTTTCTTTTTTTTTTTTTTTTTCTGTGAAGAGTCCTTTGGAAGTGACTTGTTTCCATATTCTTTTATCTAACAACAACAACAAATCTAGTCATAAACCTGGCAAGTCAAAACAATAACCAGCAAAGTCTAACATTTCTTACCTGATACAGGTAAGCACCAGCTCCCAAATGCCACCTTGGGATAGGTCAGACTAGTAAGCAGGCTCATGTTTTATGATACTAGAATGAACAGGAATAAATCTGTGTTGTTCTTTCTTTAGCAAAATCTATAGCAGCTACTACACCACAATGTGAGAGGACCCTAAAGACCTAACAAATTCAAGTGTGTCGCTAGAGAAATAGGAAAAAAAAAAAAATCATAAAATGAAGACTTACTGCTTGTCATGTGACTTGGTGAGGCGTGCTGTCCATTGGGTGTGCTTGAGGTGAGGTCAATTGCCATATTGGAGTGCTCTCTTTCAGGTGAAAGCTCATTGTCACCTGCTTTCACAAAATAAAATCTTTCAGTCTCTGTTCATTGTCACATAAAATCTAATTACCAACTTTGCTTCATACATGCAGAGGCATGCATAGCCTTGAAATTTTAATGCAATACATCTTTCCCTTAAAAGAAACTATCAGGAATTTTAATTTAGAAATATATAGCAAATGAATGAAATAATGAAGAGCCACCCCAGCCCACAATAAAAAAAAAAGAAATTACAAAATTTGATTATCATAATAATCAACTGTAAAATAAGGGCAACTGAAAGAGTTGATTTCTAAAGTATTTTTCTGTTGAAAAAAATAAGTTTTCTTTGAACATCTAATTTAACTATTAAGCACAGGGTAATTTATAACGAGCATTTTCCAAAATGCTGACTATCAGAGAGCTGGATGTCAAAAAAGGAAAGTTGGCTAAAAAAAAAAAAAAAAGGTCAACTTAAGGAGCTTTCACATTATGTGTCAAAAAATTAGGTTACAGAGTAGTAAATATTTAGTACACGCCATATTAGTAGACATATATGTAACCTGACTTATTCTAAACTTAGAGTAAAATAAATGAAAACCCTCCAGTGGAAAAGTGTTGACCTGCTAAGCCAGTCACTACTGACTAAACATACTATCATTAATAGAGTAGGTATATTCCTGATATTTTCCTGATATATTTTCCTGATATATATATATATATATTTCCTGATATATATATTCCTGATATTTTCCTCAGACTTATTTAAAGGTGAAACTGTGAACAGACAGAAAATAAGAGTACAGAATCCCTGATAAAAACATAATTCAGAAGATAAAATACAGGCAACACAAATGCAATTTTATTACCAATAACGAATTAGTGAAAATGAATACTTACACGTTATATAGCCATCAATAGCCTCTGTTTCCATAGTCAAAGTGCAGTGCTGCAATACAAAAGATGATACCCTTAACACAATGATTCCTTTCAGTATCTGCCATTAAATGCTTAACTTATTTGAAGCTCCAAGCAGTTAGCCCATGTTGCTGCTCCTGCAACCTGTGCCCAAGAAACATACTACAGTACTGTATGTGCTCATTTGCAAGTCACTGAACTCTTTCTGCAAATGATCTGATTCCTGCTGGAGATAGGATAGGAAAGATAAGTGTGCTGTGAGATGGGCTGTAGCGAGAAAGGAATGACTCTGTTAATCAGAATTTACTTAAAGGAAAAAAAAAAAAAAACAGGGAGGGTACACCTCAAATGTGCCAGCTTTCCCTGGGATTTAAGTATTTTACCACTCACTACTTCCCACAATCACACTGCAGTTTGAGGACTTCCCTGGTATACAGATAGCTCTATTCACAATTGTTGCAAGTTGGTTCATCATGTTCTAATAGGGAGGGGGGAGGACAAACAAACATAAGAAAACAAAACAAAACAAAAATTTAGTGCCCAAGTGTGTCTCGAAGGCTTCTGCAGGCAGTCACCCTACTCCCAGACTTGTATTGACATTTTAGCCTACACTAAGTTCTGTGTAAGCACCTGTTCAATGCAACCTTAATTTCCTGCCAGACGAAGGCTGGATACAAATGCCAAGCCAACTTAATACATTCTGATTTTGAAAATTTCACCAACTTTTTTTTTTTTTTTTTTTTTTTTTTTGCTCTTGGGAAGGGGATCACTTTTTCAAAAGTTTGGGGAATTATTTTCATGCACCAGTGACACAAAACAAGAACTTAATTCTCAGAAACAAAAGTAAATTGTATGGGATGACACCCCCTAGCTTTGATTTCACATAATGAAAAGATCGATAAGCTAACTGTATTCTTTGAAGGAAAAAAAGTTTAAAGAATTGACACGTCCTGAGGAGATTTTTACTTTTTTTTCTTTTTTTTTTTTCCCCTCTGGCCCTGGTCCTTTTTGCCTTTAGTTTCAAAACTCTCACTGCACCAGCAGCTAAATTATTCACAATGAGCCATTTCTGTATTGATCGCCAAGTATATTTAGCCCTGGCTCCTGGAATTTCTCCATTACTTACTGGAAAACAGGCAGCTTCACTTCTTGTCTCCAAAACCACTTCCCTTCTCCCTCCCCTCCCCTTCTTCACCACCACCCTCCCCACCTCCTCCCCCCCCCCAAAAAAAAAACTTTTCTTTCTTTCTTTATGGAATCATCAGATCAAATTCCCAACTCAGTCCCTACATAGCACTTAAATTTCAACCTGCTGTACTGTTATCAAATTCTTTCAAATTATGATTACATAAGGCTTTCAAGAAAGGCATCCGCAAAGTTTAAAAGGGGGAGCAGTTTCCTCGGATATTTTACAAATGAGTTTATCTCTTTAGCCTTGTACACACCATTTAACACACACATATTCAAAAAAGGAAAAAAAAAAAAAAAAAGAAACGTCAGGGAGAAGCGAAAGAAGTCTGCCCCCATCAATGAAATGGTTACTGACCCTCAGAAGAAGGAAAAGAAAGAAGAAGAAAAAAAAAAAAAAAGAGGAGAAAGAGAAACGAAATGTACATACAAAAGAAATTGTCCTTTGATTAAAAAAGATTCATCACCATTTCCAGCTCTGTCGGGAGATCTCAGCTTCTTCTAACCCCTCAAAGAGGAGGTGACAATGTCGGGCTGAAGATAAACGGAGAGAGAAAGAAAGAAGTTTTTTCTCTGTGTTTTCCCCCTTCTCTCTCTCCCTCCCTGGCCCCCTCCACGCCAAGCCCCCTGCAGAGTTCAAGGCGAGGAGGAAGGAAAAGCACTTTACAGGTGGGTCATTCCGAGCCCAAATCCTGCAAACAGATCGGCTGATAAACAAAACCAAGAAATGAGAGAGAAGGAACACCCCCCTCTCCTCCTCCTCCTCCTCCTCCTCCTCCTCCTCCTCCTCCTCCCCCTCCCCCTCGTCCCTTTGGGATGGTCTAGTAGGAAAAGTCACTCAGGAATGGCACCACGTACTTTCAGGAAAGAGGAAAAAAAAAAAAAAAAAAGAGGGAGAGAGAGAGGGAGAGAGAGGTCAGTCAGTGCTACAGCAATGCGATTAACCAGAAGAGAAAAAACTTGATCCACCGGTTCCTTAAGAATCGACCAAAAGCTAAGACAAGAAAACTGAAAGAAAAGGTGGGGGGGGGGGGGTGGAGGGGGGGGCTGGTAGGAGGGGAGGGGAGGGGAGGGGAGGGGCGGTCAGATCGCAGCCGGGAGCCTAGGCCAACTGCACTGGGCGGCTTTTCGCCCTGGGCACACACACAAAATAAAATAATAAAAATAAAAGGGGGAGGAGGGGGAAAAAAAAAAAAAAGGGAAAAAAATTAAAAAAAAAAAAAAAAGAGAAAGAAATCAGATCTTAATGCCACCGCTTTCGCCCATACTGGAACCTGTCAAAGTGATTGAGCGGCTGCCTTTGCACATGTGTCATGCCAGCTTCTTTTTTTTTTTTGCTTTTTTTTCAAGAATTCCAGCAGGATCTGGATATTACCTTCCTTCCACCAGGACGGCTGGCTGCAAGGTATCTCAAGCTACCCAGTCTCCCTCGGAATTCGAGTTACAACAAAGCAAGGCGAGCCCGGAGCCCTGACAGCCGCGGGGCCGCGGAGCCGCGGGCGGGCGGGCGGGCGAGCATCCCCGCAGGCCGGTGCCCCGAGCGGCCGGACCCGGGGCCCCGCTCGCCGACGCGGGCTCCCTCCCTCCGGCCGCCGCGGAGCCGCCCGCACGAGCGGCCGCCGTATTGTCACCGGGACCGCTCCGCAGCAACAAGTCACTTGATCACAGCACAGTGCAAAACGAGATGCTACAGAATCACGCTCAACTTTGAAAACACTCCCCGCCCCCCCCCTGCAAATCAGACACGCGTATTTATAGCCCATCTAGGAACCAGAAGACAAATAAAACCGGAGCGGCTCTTCCCCACGCCGAAGCCGAGCGGAGATTTACCTCAGCAGTGCAAGCAGTAAAATAATCCCATCACCCTTTTGTGTGTGTTTACTGTTACTGTATCGCCTCTTTCTCTCTCTCTTTCCTGAGCCTAACGTGTGTTTGTGCACTGCGGTGGGTGGTGGAAACTAAGGCAGTGGATCTGGAGCTAAGGGTAATCCTGTTTTTACTTCCTCCATCTTCAGCGAGGAGCAGGGTTAGCCCGGGACAGCTGGTCAAACCCCGAGAAACCGATCCGCCGGAGCCGGAGCCGGAGCCGGAGCACATCTCCCCCGCCGGCCGGGCTCGCGCAGACGCCCGCGGGCGGAGGGCGGGCCGGCGGCGGCGGCGGCGGCGGCGGCGGGGCCCGGCGCGCGTGCGTGTGGGTGCGGGGGGTGCGCGAGCGCGCGTGCGCGGGTGCGCGCGGGCCGGCGACGGCGCGTGTGCGCGGGGCTGCGCTCTGGGCCGCTCGGCGCGCTCGGCAATCGATTACAGGACAAGTGCTGCCCGGCGGCGGCTCCGCGGCGCGCGCACTGCCTCGCGCCCCCCCGCGCGCCCCCGCCCCGCCCCCCCCCCGCAGCGCGGGGGGCGGGGGGCGGGGGGGGGGCGACCAGGTAACCTGCGGCCCCCAGCCCGCCCCGCGCGCCCCGAGTCCTAATAAACCTCACGTTCTCCGCCGGCCGGGGAGGAGGGACTGCAGCGGCGGCCCGAGGTCCATGCCGAAGTTTTCTTTCAAACTGCGATTGGCGACGAGGCCGCGCCCGGGGAGCGGGGCTGCGGCGTCCACCCGCGGCCCCGGGGAGCCCCGCGCGCCAGTCCCGGGGAAGCGAGGGCGCGAAGGGAGGAGACGGAGCTCCACTCTGCAAAGTGCCTCACGGTGCAAGTTTAAAATTAGAGCGTTGGCTTCTGCTTGCGGCCCCCGGGGCTGCTGCGGCGTTCACCGAAGCCCGGGGTGGGGGGGGTGGGGGGGCTGAGGGTCCCGGGGAGCTCGCACGACCCCCCAGGGCGCTGCCGTCTGCACCGCCAGGTACAGCACAGCCTTCCTACCTCCAGAGTAGCGTCCTGGGGGGTGGGGGGGGAGCAAAAAAAAAAAAAAAAAAAAAGCATGTATCTTCTACAAATAGTAGCATGGAGCATCTAACTTGACCGCATTTGCAAAAAGAGGGAATAGAGGCTTCTATAATTAAAGGGAAAAGGAAAATGAAAGGAGCTGAAAATACTGAACTGTGGAGTCTGGGTGGCTTGAGTTTGAAAACACATGAAATTATCAGGACTGCCAAACAGCATTTCTGAGAAACCGTATCACAGATTGTGAAGGGGATCGATGCTGCAAGAGTTAGGAGGAGGCATCGTACTCCTACTCCTTTCAAGAATCCCAAAAATAGTCGCGGAGAGTTTTGGGTTTGTTTGGTCTTTTTTTTTTTTTCTTTTTTTTCTTCTCCTTCCCTGCTGTGGAAAGAGAAGTGCTGCACTGAAAATAAAGATCATCAAACTAGATCTTACACCCTAGGCTGTAGGTCTGTAAATGGTTGGGTCGTGTCTTTAGATAACGAGGTGGGAAGGGGAATCCATTCACATTAATAAACACTGAGTAATGGACACCGTGGGATTTGTGTAATAACTGTGCATATAAGTCGTATAATGATTACTTCTTTAGAGTTTGTTTCAAAAAAAAAAAACTTAAGGGTCTTTTTTTTTTTTTCGACAATCGTACAGAGAAGCTCGTTTCTGAATTATGGAAAATGAAAGTTGGTGCCATTGTGCAAACAAGATTGACCAATTTTCATTGGAGAAGGAATCAGTTGGGCTTAGGGCAGCAACAACTTCATGACAATCTTAAGAAAAATTGCAATTCCTGTGAGTCTATATATATATGTTTTTTTTTCTCTCTCTCTCTCTCCTATGAGTTATGTATTGGCAAGGCAGGGTTTGGGGGATCTTTTTAAGCCTATTATCTAAAGAAAAATCTTCCTAAAGTCTTATATAATTGAGGAAGACTGAAGACAGAATTCCACAAATCATTCCAGTCATCCCAGTAGACAGCAAAGATTTTAGTCCTAAATTATCTTAGAAAGTTGGAATGTTGTTCATCATACATAAATTTCCAAAACATAAAGGGAAACATGACTTCCCTGAATCGCCACAAGTCCTCTCTAAAACTTAAGCCTTGTGTTTTAAGGATCTGCAAAGAGGTCCTTGGAAAAGATGAATTAAGAAGGTGAAATATCTGCATCGTTTAAGCGGTCTCATCACTAGTGGAAGAGGATCCACTGTGAAGTCCTAAGGAACCATCCTCAAATTTCCCAAAGCTACTCGAGTTGGAATAGTCCTTACCCCTAGCTGGTTAGAGCTTAATTTAGCTCCCCTGAAAGCCTATCCTTTCCAGGAGTTAACTTTCATTGGCTCGGGAAGCACCAGAGGCACACTCTCTCCCTCTAGTGGCTAAGCATTCAGACACTTTACATTTGGTGGCCCTGTCTCCCCAAGACTGGGGGATTTAGGCAAGGGGCAATGGCTCCCAAATTTTAGGATGGCAAAGATCACATAACCATTTGTGAGAATTAGACCATTTGGGAGATTTTTCCCTGGTTTAATGTCTTACGTTTCTTTCTCATTTGCAGATCATAGTATGTCCAACTCACCCCAAAGAAGTCAAGGTTATGTTTACATCCTTAGACCAGGGGTTCTATTTTATCCTCTACTGTTGGATAATCCTGGCTCTGAGACTCACAATTGTACTTGTAGAAAGGAACCTTTGTATAAACTGTAGTAATTCACTGTGTTCACAGTTTTTCTCTACAGTATTTTTATAGCGGCTAGAGGATGTATTTATTTCCATCTTTTGCTGTAACTACAATACACACATTTTTAAAATACGTAGATGGTTATACTATGCATAAAAATGTGCCACCATGGAAGTGCAGTACTGTATAAATATTCACTTTGGGGAGTTAGGAGTTGGGGAGAAAACATACCCCACACCCACCATTTTTCAAATAGCTGCTTTCTCATCCTTTCTGTCCCATCCTACCAGAAACTGTGCCTACCCAGCACCAGCCCATATCTTGGCTCTTTGCACGTTTCTTTCATCGTACCATTTGTAAATATTTTTATCTGTTGAGTTTTAAAAGAAAATCTGTCTCCCCCACCAGAATGTCATCTTTTTTAAGAGTCTGTCCTGCTAACAACTGTTCTCTCACAACTAGCACAGTGTTTGGTACGTCAGTATTCAATAAACCTTTACTAAGTGGATGAATGTGGAGTTAATCACATACTCACCTAGCTTCGTATGTTAAACTGTTTTTAAGGGACAAAAAGGGTAGGATAACAAGATATAGTCTAATTTCATAAAGACTTTGGTCAAGTCTTGGCTCATAAGTAATGTTATGAACATCATCAACAGGTCAGCTCTCTGGCTTACATCCACAGGAAGAATGTGAGCACTTTGGAAAGAATATAATTTTTACAAATATAAAGAGGAAGAGTGGTTAAAATTGTACATCAAATATAATTTTCAGTAATATGCATTTATGTGACCTCTCTGTTTCATAAACAATTTATTTCACGCTAATGCCTGATAATGCGTAAACCAAGTTGACTGACAAAGAACGCAACAGATTTAATTCTGTAATCACTGAATGCAATTAGCAAAAGAACATTTTTAAAAGGCAGCATAGCTAAAAGGTACATTATGAAGGATTTTGTTTTCTTTGGATGGCTTATTTTATCTGTGTTAGATTTAAAGGAATTTTAATAAAAGTGAATTGTTGTTCAAGGAATTTACTCCATGGTTTTTAACTTTTGTTTTTAGCAGGGGACAAGAGGGGACAATTCTAAACATTGTAATACTTGCCTAATATTAAAGGGGAAATTTTTGGAAGTTAATTATATATTAATTATTTTTATTTAGGTGGCTTTGTTGTGCAGATATAGAACATAATCACCCAAAGTAGGTTCCCTAAAGTTACTTAAATCCCTGAAAAAGTTAAAGTTAACAAGCACCAGACACAATGTTTTAAACTGATTGCTTATTGTTTTATTTTTGTCAGGTGGTGGTGTTCTCTTTGAAGTGGTGTTCTCTTTTAATCGGGATGTGGAACAATGGTCTCATATTCTCCTGTCGACCTAGATTGACAGCATGAAGAAGCAAGCAGGCCAGAAATAGAACCATAATTTCAAAGAAAACATTCTAAGATACCAAATCCAGTTCATAAGTAAGGCATATTGATACCTCCCCAAGTACACTGATAATCTGGAGTCTGTTTGCATAGCATGTGAGTCCCCCATGGTAAGGGTCTTCTTATTCCATCCACCCTGAACAGTAGTTTCTTTTAACAATTCTTAAGAGTGTCACTTTGCAATTAGAGATAAGGCTCTTGTGCAAATACCCATGTCCCTAGAAAAGGTAACATTGTGACTTAAATTCACACTTTGATAGAATAATATCAGATTTCTTCTAGAGAGTACCTTTTGATGTAGAGCAGAAGATAAGCTATCTCTATCCCAAATGAGAATTACAAATTGTGGGAGTTAAACTTAGACCAAGGGGGTGAGGACTGGAGAAGTTTCTGAATCAAAATGAAAGTACACATTCTTAAAGATGTCATCAGAATATATCATAGTTGCTTTAAGATGCAGTTGTGTTCAGCATTATGAGGAAATGAATTCTATCAATGCAAAAATGAAGGAACTTTGGGCCGGGTCAAGTGTAGATAGCTGATGCTCAAAAAACAACTCTAAAACACATTGAGGAGAACATTCTTCTTAAACACCCTAAAATCCATGAACACAGAAAGTATAATGAGGTTAATGAATTCTCCAGTAAAGTGTTAGCACAAAAGAAGAAAAAGATGATTCAACTTTCTAAAGACACAGCTTACAAATAGAAGGGATAATTAATAAGGAGAACATACGTTGTCTACTGAGCAGTAAGTTGGATACAAGATAATAAACACCCTCTGGGGATAAGAGAGAAAACCAAAAAATGACCATTTGACTTTGGAGTTGATAAATGAAATTAGGGCATAGTAGCCTAGAGATTTATAATACCAATAGTGAGATTCTGCTAGAGATATCCATAGTCCAAAGCAGATGACAGGTTACATTGCAAGGCTAATACTTGGTAGTTAAACCAGTGCCAATAGGAGTATGATCCTGTTTTCTTTTGTTTTGTTTTTCAGTCCTGTGAAAAGCTCATGGAATTACATGTCCAGTTTTTGTGAGAAGCCTCTACTCCTTGTAAACCAAAATTCTTTCACAGTACAGCCAGAATCTAATCACATGTTTAAACAATCCTATATAGACTGAAGAAAATAGAACACACCAACAGAAAGTGAAGGAAAGGATCCTGGGATTCAATCTTCCCCCTTTTTATGACCAGATGGCGACAACCTAGGGAATTAAAAGCCACACAGGGATAGAAACGGGGAGCCGTTTCCTGCCTGATAATTCTGAAAGATGGCGTGTGGTTTGGAAGAGGGAAATTAATCAAAGAAAGGTCATTTACAGGTAGTAAAGTCAAATGTCACCTCCCCCAATTCTCATGACTTGTGGTTTAGAGAAAGGTTAGCTTAATATAGAGGTTAGTGTGGCATTCTGAACTGTCTCAAGACATGATATATGAAGATGAGAATAACACTATCGGTATCCCTCCCCCTAACAGCTATGTTCACGCTTCAAAAAGGAACTTAAAACTTGACGTCATGGTGAGGTACTAGACACCTGGGAAAGTCCCACTTAGTAGACTAAGGATATCATCAAAAGTCCTATAAACTATATTCCAGAAATTGCCTCATTGGAAGACTATGTTTTTGAAATACATCATTTTTGAGAAATCCTTATGCAGAATCTATAGCACTTAAGATTGATGATATAACTGATTTCAATGTAGTATCAGTGGGACTAGCTATATACCATCTATGCCATGGTATACCAGCTATATACCATGCCTATTTTACCATGATAGGCATTAACTTTACGCCAAGCATAATGATAAGCATGTTACATGCATTATCTCATTTAGCCCCGTAGTCCTTTTTAAGGGATAATATTAGCCCCATTTCCCACATGAAGAAATTGAAATGTGGATACATTATTATCTTTTCGGGGAAGCATATTGTCAGAGCTGGACTCAAAGACATGTTTTAAGTTCTAAAAAGCCCATGATGGTAATAACTACCATGATGTATTTACCAATCATACAGGACCACTGCCATAGTTAACTCCACCCCTTTGGGTAACTACTGTTCAATATTGAACCTGCTTGGAAGAAAACTCAAATGTCCATGATGTTCTTAGAAGTTTATTGAAATGTGGTATCAACATGGAACTCTACCAAATCCAGTGACTATCTGTGTGAAACATGACCTATTTGACACCTAATACTTTATCATCAGGTATTCATCAATACTTCCCTTGAGCTCTTCTGAACAAGTGAAAGACATGAGAGAACCACAGAGAGTGAGTTAAAAGATAACTACCCCATAAAGAATGAGTATCACAGTGTGGTACTGGCACAGACAGTGTGGTACTGGCACAAAAACAGACACATAGATCAATGGAACAGAATAGAGAATCCAGAAGTGGACCCTCAACTTTATGGTCAACTAATATTCGATAAAGGAGGAAAGACTATCCACTGGAACAAAGACAGTCTCTTCAATAAATGGTGCTGGGAAAATTGGACATCCACATGCAGAAGAATGAAACTAGACCACTCTCTTTCACCATACACAAAGATAAACTCAAAATGGATGAGAGATCTAAATGTGAGACAAGAGTCCATCAAAATCATAGAGGAGAACACAGGCAACACCCTTTTTGAACTCGGCCACAGTAACTTCTTGCAAGATATCCACGAAGGCAAAAGAAACAAAAGCAAAAATGAACTATTGGGACTTCATCAAGATAAGAAGCTTTTGCACAGCAAAGGATACAGTCAACCAAACTAAAAGACAACCTCCATAATGGGAGAAGATATTTGCAAATGACGTATCAGATAAAGGGCTAGTTTCCAAGATCTATAAAGAACTTATTAAACTCAACACCAAAGAAACAAACAATCCAATCATGAAATGGGCAAAAGACATGAAGAGAAATCTCACAGAGGAAGACATAGACATGGCCAACACGCACATGAGAAAATGCTCTGCATCACTTGCCATCAGGGAAATACAAATCAAAACCGCAATGGGATACCACCTTACACCAGTGAGAATGGGGAAAATTAACAAGACAGGAAACCACAAATGCTGGAGAGGATGCAGAGAAAAGGGAACCCTCTTACACTGTTGGTGGGAATGTGAACTGGTGCAGCCACTCTGGAAAACTGTGTGGAGGTTCCTCAAAGAGTTAAAAATAGACCTGCCCTTTGACCCAGCAATTGCACTGCTGGAGATTTACCCCAAAGAAACAGATGTAATAAAATGCCGGGACACCTGCACCCCGATGTTTATAGCAGCAATGTCTACAATAGCCAAACTGTGGAAGGAGCCTCGGTGTCCATCGAGAAATGAATGGATAAAGAAGATGTGGTTTATGTATACCATGGAATCTTAGCCATTAGAAATGACAAATACCCACCATTTGCTTCAACATGGATGGAACAGGAGTGTATTATGCTGAGTGAAATAAGTCAATCAGAGAAGGACAAACGTTATATTTTCTCATTCATTTGGGGAATATAAATAATAGTGAAAGGGAATAGAAGGGAAGGGAGAAGAAATGGGTAGGAAATATCAGAAAGGGAGACAGAACATGAAGATTCCTAGCTATGGGAAATGAACTAGGGGTGGTGGAAGGGGAGGAGGGCGGGGGGTGGGGGTGAATGGGTGACGGGCACTGAGGGGGGCACTTGACGCGATGAGCACTGGGTGTTATTCTGTATGTTGGCAAATTGAACACCAATAAAAAAATAAATTTATTATTTAAAAAAAAAGAATGAGTATCAATTAATGGTGACAAAGAGATACATAAAAAATCTTAACTTTAAGTTCTGGTTCACCAAGCATATTTGCACTTTTATTTCAAAAGGGAACACTTCTGATTCACTGCTCCCAAAAACATAAGCATCATACTCCTTCCTTTTGTAGACTTACTTGACCTAAGTGTGCAAAAAATGAATGACTGAATTTGTGTAGTGAACATTGTGATTTTAAATGGTTATGGTATTCTTAAATGACATTTTGAATTCAAATAACAGATTTTTTTCTAGTGGAGAGCAACTCTCAGTTTATAGTAAAGGTCAATTTGAACATTTTGCTAGGATCCATTAAAGGAAGCCTGTGAGAATAGGATTTTTCTATGTTTTAATTTACAAATTGAATACTGGAATAGAGACATAAAACTATAGTCTTTTAATTAGGTTTTTCTACCCCACTTTGCATAGGTATTAGGAGTAACATATTTGTTCTCTCATAGCAGGTTTTTCTTCCCCAAAACAAAAAGAAATATTACTTTTATTTGATAACAGAGGTACTACTTATGAAGGAAGCTGACTGATGGCTTTGGGGAAAAATTTTTTTTTTTTTTTTAGGATTTTGGATGGCCTGTCCTAAGGCAGAAGAGCTTCCCAAAACATCTTGAGATAGCCAAAATATGAAATTAACCAGGGGTCTGGCATGTTCATAATATATTCTGAGTTTTTTAAATGATTTTGTTTATTTATTTGAGAGAGAGAGAGAACTGAGTGGGGGCGGGGGACAAAAGGAGAGGAGAAACAGACTGTCTGCTGAGCACAGAGCCCAGTGGGGGCTCCAACCCAGGACCCTGAGATCATGACTTAAGCCAAAGGCAGATGCTTAACTGAGCCACCCAGACAGACACTTCATTCATAATATATTCTTAAAAACAATTGAGCATCTCTTGATACTTATGTTCAAGAATAAATGCCTAACAGAAGACTCATTGATATTCAAACAAGAATCTTCTTACTTCACAATCTAATATATCTAAGAGAGAGGTATCCTTCTCCCAAGACTTTGGGAACACACTTTTGGAATTCCTTCCTAATGTGGAGGTAGACATTGCAGGCTATAAGGCCTGATTCCATTAGACAGTCTTTCATACACAGAATGCTTTGATCAATTTCAAACCCAACATTAGCTACTTAGTGATATTTTCACTTTTCATGTAACTTTCTTATGTGAAGAGAGTATACTTAATAGTCGCTTTCCTTTATACATAGATGATATTTCTAAGTTTCATACAGCCATGTTTTGTAAATTTAAACATTCTGAGTTGTCCTAGGTACACCTACAAACTTGAATTTCTATAACCTCCAAGGCTAAAGGCCAGACCCTGGATAGTGAAGCTCACTATGTTTATTCCATTTTGCACATGCACATGACCCTTGTCATCTGGCCAGACTTTTCTCCTGACCCTCAAGAATATCACGTCTTAGGGATGTCTGGGTGGCTCAGCGGTTGAGCGTCTGTCTACCTTTGGCTCAGGGCATGATCCCAGAGTTCCAGGATCGAGTCCCCACATCGGGCTCTTTGCATGGAGCCTGCTTCTCCCTCTGCCTGTGTCTCTCTCTCTCTCTCTCATGAATAAATAAATAAAATCTTAAAAAAAAAAAAAAAAAAAGAATATCATGTCTTAGAACTTCAACGAATCCTTCAGCCTCAATCAAACCAGGCTACTTAAGGAGATTCATGAGGGACAATAGCATTTTTGAGATAAGCTATCCAAACGGAACCATTTAGAGATCAAGAGGAAAACCAGGCGAAATAAGAATAAAGGAAGAGACTAATAGCAATAAATGCTGCCTGTAGGGATGGCAGCAGAAAACAGATGGGAGTCACTGAAGAGAGTGTGAGAAAATAGAGTCTGTGAGTATAAAACAATAATCTCGATGAGTTTGGCTATAAAAGGAAAGACAGAGGCTAGGAGCTGGAGGAGGATGTGAGGTTGAGGAAAGTTTTGTTTTTTTAAGACTTCAAGCATGCTGATCAGAAGGTGCCAATAGCAATTTAGAGATTGGAGATAGAAGAAAATTGGTGAAGGGAAGTCCCTGAAGGGACAGGAAAAAAAAAAAAGTCATAGAGCACAAATAAAATAAGTATACCTCTTGTATGCAAGAAAAGCAAGAAAGTATGAGTATTTACAAAGAAGTCTGTTGGTTGACGTGATAGGAAGTTGGGGAGGGTTTGAAGAAGGTGTCAGTGTTATTTTCTGAGAGTGAGGAGAAGAGTGAATGGATTGAAAGTTTAACAAAAGTTAATAAGCTTGAAATATTTGCTATGAAGAATGTGAGAGAGGCTAATTTTTAAAATGTATTTGGAAAAACTAATAGGCAGAATAGAAGAACCAGTTGAGGCTGGTGACCACAAGTAAACCATCAATATGCTGGATGCTATAACTTATAGGTGAGCTCACCAACTAGGTATAAAACTCTTGAAAATCTGAACCACAGGATTGACCCAGTGTAGAAATTTCAACAGAGAGCTCTAAGACCCTGGATCAAAAAAAAGTTGAGTTTAATGAAAAGAAATAAAGTAATGGACTATTGAGTAAGCTTTATAGAGAAGGATACTGATGGGGTGGTGACCAACACAAGAAGTAGAGAGATATAGAGACCTTGCATCCCAGTGAGGTTGAAGAACTTGTCTAAAAGGGAATACTGAGTGAGATATATGAAAATATATGGGACTTTGAACAGAAATTTGTCATTTCTGTTGAATAATAACATGCCAGGATCCAGAATGGAGGTTGAGAAGTCATGACTTCAATGGGTTGGACTATGAGAAAAGTGATGGGATATCAGAAGATTATCTTGGGTCTTGGAGGTAGAGGAAGATATTGAACTAGGTGCTAAAGTCTTTGAAGAGCTAGTCCCTGAAGAGTATTGAGGTAGCAGTGAAGAAGGAACATCAGAGGAACTGCAGTTTTACACAGTAGTGTAAATAGTCTGAAAAAATGGTTTGGGTTGTATAGGGAATGCTGATCCTATTTTCTAACCCTGAGCTAGGTGAATATTAGGAAAGTGAGTGGCCTTCACTTGAGAGGACTATAGGTAGGGACCTTAACATCCGGTTTGTCAGTAACAGTCCCAGTTTACACCTATGGTCCTTTCATAACTATTAATAGTACCCTCTTTTGCTTTTAAAAGTGTTCTTGATTCTTTCGTTTTTTTTAAATTTTATTTATTTATGATAGTCACACACACACACACAGAGAGAGAGAGAGAGAGAGAGAGAGGCAGAGACATAGGCAGAGGGAGAAGCAGGCTCCATGCACCGGGAGCTCGACATGGGATACGATCCCGGGTCTCCAGGATCGCGCCCTGGGCCAAAGGCAGGCGCTAAACCTCTGCGCCACCCAGGGATCCCCAGTGTTCTTGTTTCTATGTTAAACTACATGTTCATTCTAGCTTAAAAGGGAGTCATGGCCTCAACAAAGAGCTCTCTCATTTAGGAAACAAGTATTTTTTAAATTAATGAGCAGATGTAGGATGGAAATTTCTGGCTTGTTATGCTTGAAAAAGGAGTTCCAGGGACCATGGTAAGAAAGGTTTGGGAGGAGAAGGAGCAGTGTTACACTGAATCAGAGGAGACAGCAAATAGTGGTTGAGTTGAGAGTGTGGAATAGATGAGTTAGCCTCACCTGGAGCTTCCATCTTCCATATCAATTTCTTTATCAACCTCCTGATTTCTTTGATCTGGAATTGAATTGACAATATGCTTATCATTACTTACATTTTTACACTGTGGCCAGAAATTGTAGCACTGTATTCCAACGTGAAAGATTCACGAGGCCTAAATTGCTACAGGTCATGGCCATACCATGGCTCCTAATTGGGATGATAGCCTCCTAACACTTGCTTCCCCTTGCACTTACATTTTGAGTTTTCTTTCTTTGGAGTTTTGGCAGATTTGGCTTTCTCTGTCAACTCAACTTCATTACTTACTTAAAAATCAGAATAAGAGAGCAAGGCAGTTTCTGACCTCTGGATTTTATGAAGACTGGTGTATTCATCTAAGTCATTAGATTTTGCCAAGCATTGTATACTGAGAGCTGATGATGAAAGGACTGGAGTACTTAAGTCAGATGATAATGCCAAAAACCAAATAATAATGGCCAATCTTGTTTAAAGCAAATTATTCTTATGTCTCTAGTCATGGCCATAGGATAAAATGCACCTTTAAAGACCAATATAACATGTAACCATATTGGAATTAAAGTTTTTTTAAAAAAAGAAATGGTCCTACTTCCACTCAACATAGAAATCCCCATTGCAACATCTTCATAGGAGACTGTAAGTCACTGAAGTCATTTGTATTTTAAGTCTGTAAATAATACGCTGCAATGCAACTTAGGCATAAAGCTTATTGATGTAGCTTATGGAAATATATAGATAACGCCATTTCTCTGAGTTATGACATTCTTCATTCACCGTGACAAATGAATATATAAGTTAAAATGAGTGGTTTTTATTCACTTTCTAAAAATACTCATTCCAATTTACAAATAAACTGTTAATAGGAATCATTAAAGTAGTAAGCTTGCAGCATCAATTTAAAATATGAATCACTTATTTAAAAATCTTATAGATATTTTTAGAATTATCTCATGATAAGAAATCAGCCTAACTTCTTAAAACCGTGCTTCACAAACTTGTTTTCTGTACCTAAGCCATCTGCAGGTTTTATTTCTATTTAGTTGCATCAATTAATATATTCCTACTTCCCTACATCATTCCTTGCTTGAAAAAATTCTAAGCAGCACTTATTCCCCGACCCCTAGCTTCCAAACCCATCCTAGAGAAGTATCAGAGTATTGGAAGTATTGTAGCAGTTTGAAAAATATTCCTCAAGAACAGTGTTTTTCAAATGTCAGGTTGTGACTTAATAGAGGGCTATATATTTAGTGTGTCATAACCAGCATTTTTAAAGAATGAAATAGAAAAGTACAGTACATCATATACGACAAGGATAAATAAAAAGGTAAACTTTGATTTCACAGATATGCAGATCTGGCTTACCACATAAAATGTATTTTTACCCCTATGGACTGCATGGTCAATAAAAGTTTGAAAGCCATTGTTCAAGAAAACAGATGAACAAATCGAGGTCTATCCCTTTATCAAAATACCATATAGCAGTTATAGGGACGCCTGGGTGGCTCAGTGGTTGAGCATCTGCCTTCAGCTCAGGGTGTGATCCGAGAGTCCTGGGATCAAGTTCCACATCCGGCACCCTGTGTTAAATCTGCTTCTCCCTCTGCCTAAGTCTCTGCCTCTCTCTCTCTGTCTCTCATGAATAAATAAATAAAATCTTTAAAAATATATAGCAGTTATATATACCACCACATATATCAGCATGGATAAAATCCAAAATATTATGTTGGGTCAATAGTAAAAGAATTTTCTTACATTAAACATTGAAAACAGGGGGCAGCCCTGGTGGCTCAGCAGTTTAGCGCTACTTTCAGCCCAGGGTGTGATCCTGGAGACCCAGGATCGATCTCTCTCTCTCTCTCTCTCTCTCTGTATCTGTCATGAATAAATAAAAAATATTTTTAAAAAGTAAAATAAAAAATAAACTTTGAAAACAGTACTCTATATTGCTTATTTACATATATATATGTATATATGTACTAAGTACAATAAAATGGAAAAGAAAGATAACACTTTCAGAATAGCAGTAACCTCTGGATTGAGAGGGAGAAAGATGGGATATACCTACAATATTTGAGTTCTTAATAAAATTCCAGAAATCAGGAGACCTTTGTACTGTTTTCCAATGATTGATGTACTTCATTTCTGATATTTGTTTCTTCACACATGAAATAAAAGAATAAGATAAGAGAGTGATTAAAATGTCCAGCTGGAAGGAGAGATGGAAATCTATAATGAAGATGTTTTTAATCACATGATATTCAACCCATCGAATTTAAATGACTTTTCAATGTTACCAGCTAGCTAGTAGTAGAATTCAGGCTAAATAAAGGCAAGCCATCTAAAATCATACTCTTTCATTTTCTACCATGCAACTGCCCTTGTGAAAGATGAAAAGACACAGCATCATTTTATCTAGGATAATAAGGTCAAGAGATACCATTATCCTCACCGTCACCATATAAATTGAGCCTAGTGACCAATGGTTCTTCTGGAGCTACTAAAGGAAAGAGTGGATGCTTTGAAAAAGGCCAAATTCAATTAAAATGTGTCTCTTTATTGTTATATTAAAAGAAGTTATGATCACTGGTTTCAGGTGACCTTTCAGTTTAGTTTAGCCACACCTTAATCTTAAATAATCGATGGTAGCCGTGTCAGGTCTCCCGTAGTTATTTGATTTATAAATTGGAGAATATGAAGGAGTTCTGTTCGAGACTGATTTGTAGTTATTGCTAGAAGTTGATTAGCGATTGATCCCCCAAAAACTTCCTAAAAGAATTTGAACTCATTGTAAATTCAGAGAACAATAAGATGAAAAACCACATATAACATGAAAGAAACAAAGAAGCAAAGGGGAAGAAGAAATCCTAAGAAATTCTGATAATGAAAACCCCACAAATGAACACAAAGCTTACTTCTGAACTCATAGCTACCAAGCAAAAGACGAATTGCTCTAATTATCCGGGAAGCCTGTGAACTCATCATCCCAAGCACACACAATTTCCTAGCTCAGTGCTACAAGAGAAATTTGACCCAGTTGATACTCCCAAAAGTGTCATTGGTGGCACAGGATTTAAACATCTTCAATCTAGAAAGCCTAGGGTCAAATCCCAGCTCTATCACTTTCTGTTACTTAATAGTTAGACAATTTTTTTTAAAGATTTTATTCATTTATTCTTGAGAGACACACACACACAGAGAGAGAGAGAGAGGCAGAGACATAGGCAGAGGGAGAAATAGGTTCCTTGCAGGGAGCCCAAAGTGGGGCTTGATCCCCAAACCTGGGATCATGCCCTGAGCTAAAGGCAGATGCTCAACCACTGAGCCACCCAGGTGTCCCTAGACAAATTTCTTAATCTCTGTTTCCTCATCTATTAAAAGTGGATAGTAATAATAGAATTTACCCCATAAGCGTTTTTTAAAACAATAGGATTAAGCAAGTAATATTTGTAACTGATCAAATCAAGGCTGAGAAAAGCCCTTGGCCCTGGTAAGGGTTATATTGTATTTCTTTAATAAATTAAGCAAGCAAATAATCTGAATAACAGTTTTTCAAAGGACATTCTTAAATTAGTGTGATTGCAGTTAGTAATTGATTATTGTAGTGACACACAAGCTGACCATTGTTTTGCCCCATATTTTTCTGTTTATTTTCTTCCCAAGTTTTAAAACCTTTTTTCCATTTAAAGAAAAGAAAAATTAGAAAAATAAACATATTCTCTGCCACGTGGATCAAATACACATTTCTCATGCTTGCTTTTTAAAATGTAATTCTCCTAATGAAATATGTCAGATTCGGGTTTTTTTTAAATACAGATCTCAGCCAACTATAAATTAGAGCATATGTGTCATTGCCTAGAAAAACCTCACATAGCAACAAACAGCTAAATTAACCCACGCTCATGTAGGGGGTGCAAGGATTATGACAATTTGCAAACTAAGATATCTGCCCAGAGACTAGAAACTATCCAGTTTTTGTTTGCTCGCCCTCCTTAGGAGTCTTTAAAATGGAAAAATTTGACATAAGCATTATTTAATGAAATCAAAGATTTTTTAAAAACCTAATTATAGACAAAAACTTTTATATACGAAAAGACTACATTTTCTATCATATTCTGTTGAATTATTAAAACACATTTTGTATTTGTTTCCCTGAACTCGTGTGCTACCGTACGTTATAAATATGTGCCTTATAATTTCATTTAGGTTAACTTTATTGCTTGCTTCTACTATCTGCATTAATAATGTTTCCATTATTCATTTTATTTCACAATAAAATATTTTCATGCATGTTTATCTTACCTTTCTTACTATATTAGAGTAATTTTAGAGAATGACTGGGTCATCATTTTTTATAATGGTCTTATTTCTTAATACAATGATTTACACAGACTTGGAACCATCTTTGTTAAAATTATCATTGAGATTGAATCCTTTGTCAATAAAGTAGTATAAAATACTCCAAAGCTGTCTCATCATTCATTCATTAAAAAGTACTTTTAATGCAGTTTCCTTTCTCTTTTTCTATTTTCAAATATCAATGCTATATTTTCTTTTTGGTTTAGATCTTTGCACTTTGGCTAAATCGACTAAACTATTCCTGCCTTTTGCAGTTATTAAAAGTCACTTTGTTTTCTTCTAACTCCTTGCAATGTTTATAAAAAGCCTATCTCTGGAGTGTTTTTATTCCTCTTCTTATATTATCATAATATGTCAGTTCTCACTATATGCCTCAAACACTGGTGTCCATTTAGAGTACTGTATTCATATTATGTACTTTTAAAAAGTGAGCTTATGTCTTAAAATAGTATATGACTTCAATATGATCACAGAACTAAAACGAGGATTAAAGGCTAGCTTTCAGAAACACCTGTTACTTATTCTCAATTTCTTTTAACTCAGGCTAGAGAACATGGTGAACTTTTAATTTTTACTCTTTTATTTGTATGTTTTTCTTTTATGTAGTTTTAGTATTATGCATTTCTCAATGAAATTAACAAATTCAATTTTCATTTGAATGAAATGAAAAGTTAATTTGGGCATTAGATTAGAAGTAAAAAAAAAATGTGTATGCTACTACTTAATAGTAATGCACAATTCTGGCCTAATGTCTCTTATCTTTTCCATTTTCATTCAAAAGATTATTCTATATTAGATTTATTTAGGAACAATATATTTTAGGAATTGTCAGAATTGTTACTTTATCTCCTTTCTACTGGTTCATATTTCTCATTTAGTTATATGAGAATTTTAAAATTTTTATTGGCAAATACATACTGTAAGTAGGATGGAGAGGTTTTTTTATTGTATGGAGTGAAAACTTTATCATAATTAATTCATTTTCATTATTTAAACTTTGATTAATTCTAAGAAATATTTGAAGTTACCGTGGGAGATATTTGAGAATCCGAAGAATTAATTTAGGATGTTATCAATGACCATCAAGGTAGAGGATTAAATTCAAAGTGACGTAGTGAAAGCATTGTAATATATTTTGACACGACCCATTCATTTGATATATTGTTTATCCTATCTATGTATTTCAGGGGGTCATAGTCATAAACTTTGGATATCCTTTTTTAAAATCGCTAATAATTGAAGTGAAATTAATTGTGATGTGAAATAATAAAATTACAAAGAATTACCGTAGCTTGCAGATTATTAATTATTACTGAGCTTTGATTCTTTACTAAAAGTTGATTATGTTGCTACCCATCTCCATGGACAGAATAATGTGTGTTTTAGAAAAATCATCCAATGTATCTTATAATAAAAGGCAAAAAAATCTTTTCAATAGAATTAATAAATTATTGCTTAGATTTATTTTTAACAAAGCAATTTTTATCAAGACTTATCTAGCTAAGTACAATAGCAACAATAGGGAGAGAATCAGAATCTTTCTCATTACCTGCTTCTATAATTGTGCATGCATAAAGTATGCTTGAAGCCTTTGAAAGGAGAGATTGTGCAACCTGAATACTAATTTTGTGAGTACTGTAATTTCACGTCTGTTATCCATGTTCAAGCTGGTTGTGCTTTGAGGAGCAGCTGAGGCTTTATGGAAAACTTTGTAAAACATTCTATTTAGAACCAATTCTTTTTCTTTGCATTATGTGCTCTGGGTATTTTTCTTCCTTTGTGTTTTATTTTGAGAACATTTGTATGAAAACAAGATCTTTGTTTCTTACAAGCACATCTGCTCTAGCTGCTTATAGATTACTAGAAGTCATCATCCTCTGTGACATCATAATCATTTCCAAGGCAACCAGTTTGGCTCACTTTTTTTTTTTTTTTGAAAATATGATAAAAAGTTGCAGAATGTCAGCAGCAGCAAAGTGTTTATCTCAAAACAGCTACATAATAACTTCCCAGTTTTCTGTACCCACTGCATGTGGCCTGTTCATTTCAAAGCACCCAAGCTTTAGTCTATTGAATGTAATTATCTTAAAGTCCATGAGACTGTCAGTTCCATTACCCACAATTTAGAGAAAGAATAGAATCCTTAAGGAAACAAATTCTGAGGTGACCGACTTTATTGTACCTCAGTGCCCCATCACATGGCTTGGCTGGTGCTAGTTCAATGAGGGAGGAAATATATGAGACCTTGGTGTTTTATGCTCTACAGTAAATAATGATATAGATTTGAATAACAGCTGGAAGGATCTTGAAGCCTTTTACTTGAAATGATTTTATGAACAGGCACTACATTCACTCAGCCACTTCAACGCTGTCACCACTGTGATGAAATGTGGCTATGAGAGGCCTCAGAACATAATCATTTGGATAGCGAGCCAAGGCTGCTAAAGAGGATGGGAACCAGGAGCAGACTTTGTGGCATGTTCCACTACATCAGTATTTGTCAAAATTATGAAGTTTTAGTCACAATAACCAAGCAATCCATAAAGAAATATTTATTATTTGCTGTGTGCATAGCACTGTATTGGGGATTGTGTGTGATCTAAGGTAGTATACATGCAATCCCTGACCTCCCAAGCTCTTCTTTGAGATGAATGTCTACTTATCATATCATAATTTTTTTCAGCACTGCTAAAATATTTTTAAATTAAATCCTTTTCCCTTTCATTTGGACAGTCTCATTTTATTTTTAAAGGTATACATTTCATATGGACCACATTTGTTCAGGATAATTGGCAGTGTGAGCCCAATAAAAGCTGTTCTATGTTGAATGCTAAGGAAATTTAGAAAGAGATGGCTCAGTGGCAGCTTCAGTCTGAGCACACTTGACTCAGAATGGCAGGAATAAGATACATGATCCAGGACCTTAGTATGAAGCAAGTGTCAGCTATGCTGGGAGCAAATACACAAAATTGTGAATCTGAAGATGAATCAAGAATGGGAAAATGGGCAAAAGTCCTAAAGGCAAAGCATCCAAATCAAGGGAGGAAAGCCTAGGGAGTATATTTAAACAAGCAGGGCGCGTGTGGTGGGCAAAAGTCAAAATGGCAGGCAAATACAAAAGGTCTAAGCTGTAGGGTGGGTAATATTGTAGAAGTCCAACTACATGATTCAGTGACACAGTCAAGCAAGACTGAGCTCAGAAATAGGATAGCCATTTATGTAGTACCAGGGGCCAAGGCAGGGACCAATTAAAGATGGTCTACAGTATTAAATGTCCCATGACTGAACATAATTTATGCATGTTCCTATAGAGGTTTTCATGTATTCACCTGTTCAGTCAAGGACTGAGCTGTTAGAAACAAGGGTTAATATACCTGAAAAAATTGGTCTTTTTAAAAAAATATTTTATTTATTTATTCATGAGAGACACACACAGAGAGGCAGAGACACAGGCAGAGGGAGAAGCAGGCTCCCAGCAGGGAGCCTGATGCAGGACTTGATCCCAGGACCCCGGGATCATGACCTGAGCCAAGGCAGATGCTCAACCACAGAGCCACCCAAGAGCCCCTGACAAAACTGATCTTATAAAACATTATACTGGGTAAAACAATAATTAATTCAGCAAACAAATATATTATTAAAATGTGTCTTATATGTCAAAGTGTCATGGTAAAGAATAAAAGAGTCAGAGAAGAAAGGTGCTACTTAGGTATCACAGAAGGCCTGTCAGAGAATATAACATTGATTTTTAGAAAATGTTATTGACCCCAGCTCTCACCCCCAGCTACAATGGTCTACTAACCTCACGGCTCTTTAAGATTCATAATCATGGTTAGCCTTATTCCCAGCTTTTTTTTTTTTTTAATTCCCAGCTTTTGTAATCAACCACTGGTCTCCCCATGTCCAGGGATTTCCACCACTAAAATCTCATTTGCATCCCTGATTTACACATATATCTGTCTAGTCTCCAAGGTCAGCTGACATCTGTAGCCCGATTTCTCTTGTTGCCACTTAGGCCCTCATGATGATACTATGAGAGTGGAAGTTTGCTTTATTTAGAAGAGCCTAACATACATAATAAATAAACTCAAATACCTCAGTGACTTAACACATTAGAAGTTTATCTGTTTCTCGAAGCATATGGTGAGATTCAGGACATTTCCAAATTTTCAAATGCTCAATCATCCCTTGGGGGATTGGAGTCCTCCACTGGTTCCTCTGCATCTGCCTAGCAGACTAGAAAGGGAGAGAACAGGGGATCATGAAGTTTCTGTGGATCAGCCATCCTTTCTGCTCACACTTCATTGGACTGAACTCAGTCATATGGCATACCTAACAACAAAGAAGGCTAGGAATATAGCCTAACTGTGTGCCCTGAAGGAAAAAGGAAATAGGTTTGGTGAGTAAAACAGAGTATTTTTATTCAAAAAAAAAAAAGAAAAAAGAAAGGGAAAGAGGGAAGGAAGAAAACCATTCCACTCTTTTTCCTTCACAAAGAACTTACTTCTCATCTCTCCAGATGAGATCATCCAAGGCCCCAACCAGTCACAGAATCTGCTCAAAGTCCAGAATCTCTGGGCTCATGTCTGCTGTGGCTCTCTCAAGTCCACTAAGGAAGGGCCTCATGAGTATGGGGCCCATGCAGTTACATGGTTCCCCACACTCAGATGAGCCCCTGCAATTGGTTTAATGCTCTGCTCTCACTTCATGAAATTACTAATAATTTTACTGTTGAATTTGTGTTTTATAAGTGAAGTCCAGTGGGATAATGGAGCATGCATATGAGTAGAGCAGATATGTACATATGTATTCTTTGTCCTTTACTACCCCATTCATATGAAGTTTGTGTTGCTCTTGAGGACAGAATTCTGGTAGGTCTATGGTGCTTGGGAATTTAGCAAGCTCAATGTGAGCACAAGGTAAGTATATCTATGGTTGAATAAGCAGGTCATTGATAGACCCAAGAAACCATGCTTTCCATATGAACTAAAAACTTGCTATGAATGCAGAAAGAAGGCAATGGCATTCTAAGAAACACAGAAGATCCAGGAACTCTGTAATATCCTTGATCTTATGCTATCTTCCACCTACACTAATATGACGTCTTAGAAGGAAAGAGAAAGAACAACCATAGTTCCTTCTTTCCTTTTTTACTCATCAGTAAGCCAAAGGTAGAGAGTATTGAAAGAATGTGCACACACAGAGAAGCAAAATAAAAACAGTTGCATTATTGGGTGCAGCATTTCCACTTTTCTGGTGAGAACAAAATACATATGCATGTGTGAGCCACAAAAGAAAAATAGTATAATTTCATTAATTCCACATTTGAGTTAAATGCTCTTGTATTTGCATTTTAAAACTGGCATTGCACAATAAAAACGTGAATGGTAAAATTAAACATTTCTTTACTTAGAATGACATTAAGTAGCAAATATAAAATACCATAATAAGTCACAACCTACCGGAAAGGAAAGGATAAGGCTTTATGTTTTAACTTTTTCAATGGCAACTTTTCCCTACTGATTGAACAAGGAGACCAAATTTTCATTTTGTAGTAGGGCTTACAATCATGCAGACCTCCCTGGGTCTAGTTTCTGTATCCTTTTCCTAGCATAAGTGCAATAAAAGCTTCGGGTCAAAAAAAGGGAAGAGGATACACATAATAGTCAATGACCCACAGAAATTATTAAAACTTTCTGGAAAGACCCTGTGAATGGTGACTAGCCAAGATGTGAATAGGTTTTTGTTCTGTCCCTGATTCTTCTCTCTGTGGCCCTTGGCTCCTCTCTCTGAGAGTTTCTTCCTTAACCATTATCTTCCACAGAGATATCTGAAATGGTTGTTGAAGAACATCCTCTTTGTGGATTGTGCAGCTTTCCTATCTCTCTTGCTCTCCAAGGATGGTTTTAAGGTCTTTTTTTCAGCCCTGGCTCATGGTTTCTTTGGCATTACAATTTCTTTAAACATTGTTTTGGTGAGTTTCTGATCTATTTACTTTCAGTTAGTTCCATGTGCCAAGGTTTTTTTTTTTTTTTTTTAATAGTTATTAAACTTGGGTTATTCCTTTGTTTCCTGGTCTCCATATTTTTCCCTTCAACTTAATGGCAATCCGAAACCACATGCTGTGAAACCATATGCTAACTTCTCTGATGTTTACTGAAGGGCTGAGTCATTTGAGAAATCTCACTAGCCCTTTGTCATTTGGGGCCATTATTTTTTTTTTTTTTAATTTCAGGTCCCAAAGCTACCAACTTTTCTACTAAGGAAGGCCCTTGATCCCTGAACTTTCTACTCTCACCATTCTTGGCTTAAAAATTAGCCCAAACTCACCTGAGTTACATGCCTTTCTTGAGTAAGTGGTGAACAACACACCATCAAGCTGACAGTTATAGCTACTTCCCCCGAGCTACAGGCTCAGGAGATTTGCGGTCTGCATTCCATGATCTCCCATGACAACTTCACTGAAAATATCCTGAGCCAGAGCAGAACTCTCCAGACATCTAGCCTGCTGTATTGTCTCCTTACTTCCTGCTGGCCGGTCTCCAAACCAATGGCACTTATCTTGAGTTTGTTACAACAGCAGCACATGTCTAAGTACCAATTTCTGCACTTACCAAGGGTGGATAGCTACTGTAACTAGACGCTAAAATCTCAGTGCCTTAAACATACTAAAGCTTATTTTTGTTCACATTACACATTACTGTGGGTTCACGATCAGTGATGAACCACTAAATGATTAAGAGAACTAGGCTCTTTCCATCTTAAATTATTTTATTTCATATTATCAAAAATTACATTTTTAAAAAATCTTAGTTTAAAACTCTTTTCTGGGGGCAGCTGGGTGGCTCAGTTAGTTAGGCATCTGGCTTCAGCTCCAGGTCACTGTCTCAGGGTCCTGGGATCTAGTCCCGTGTAGGGCTCCCTGCTCAGCAAGGAGTCTGCTTCTCCCTCTACCTACTCGCCCTCTGTGCTCTCCCACCCTCCCAAATAAATAAAGTCTTAAAAAAAAAAAACCCTCTTTGTTAAAAATTTGAAAGTTCTGTTTAGAAGCTCAGTTTATTTTAATGCTTTCCTTTAATAAGAATATACTATGAGCAACTATGCCAACAAATTAGGTAATCTGGAAGAAATAAATGCATTCCTGGGGATGTATAAACTACCAAAACTGAAACAGGAAAAATAGAAAACTTGAACAGACCCATAACCAGCAAGGAAATTGAAGCAGTCATCAAAAATCTCCTAATGCTTTCCTTTAACAACCAAAAAAGACTTCTTACAATTAGAGGCAGAACCAAATGGGAGAAATATTTGCCTGCCCTAAAAAAAAAAATTATGACACTTAGTTTTCAATCCTGCCCAAAAGTTTACACAAAGGTTTTGTTGAAATTTTGTTTGTAAAGTTAAGTTTCCATCTTCAATTGGCAATTGTTACAAAGCAATCAAAGGATTGACTATTTTGTTTTTGACAAATATATTTCAAAGTCACTGAAATATTTTTAAGCAAGTCAGAAAATTCTGTCTTTAAGTTTTCTAGGTATCAGGATATAAGATATTTTTAAACACGGCAGATTTACTTACACTGTTTCAGCTACACACAAAAAAAATTATAGTAGAAATCATTCCAAAAGTTCCTTTTCCAAATGTGCCCTCCACAGCATGAGATTTTTTTAAGTAATTACTATTTCAGTCATTTTTAAAACATTACCTCTACCATGAAAAGATTGATTATATTTTTGCAAGTGGCTATTAGGAAGTATAGCCACTGGTTATCACAGAAAATGTCACCAACCAGAAGCTGACAACGTAGCCCACTAAGGTCAGTCTTTCTGAGTGAAAAGGGTGAAGTAAAAAGGGTAGAGAGGAGAGCTGGAGGAGTCAATGAAAGACATCTGGAATACTCATAAAATCATATGCATTCATGTGTGAACTGCAAGAGCCTAAAAGTGAATGAATGAATGAATGAATGATGAATGAATGAGAGTACCATGGTCGAGCCTCTAGTTGTGGAACTCCTACATCTCCCTTAGAAAAGCTTGATATGGTCATGTAATAAAAGACTGTTGGAGTCTCTAATGGGGCCTCTTTAAACAAATTGAGGTGTGAAATGATATGGGTATATGTACTAAAAATCTAGATTAGAGAATGCAGCTTGATGTGAGAGCCACGTGGGCCTGCCAACAGGGTCCCAGAATGAGCAGACTTGCCTATTCATTCTAGGTAGTGCTAGATTAGAGCTGGACTCGCCAAGAGAGAAGACCGCTCAGGTAAGACTGCTCAAATTGGGTCAGAGGAGTGGAAAGATGAAAAGTTTGCCTAGGAAAGTCCCCTCTAAAGGAAGCACGGTGTGAGAAAACAATGTTCTCCTCTACCAAAGTTTACTCGACTAGATCTAGTGAGGGTGTTAGCGTCAACCCCTATATTTAGTATCAGTATTTTTCAATGCACTCCTTTTTAGATAAAAATACATATAAGTTCTAATGTTTTCTTCTTTTAACCCTAAGAGCCTTTACTGCAGACTCCTTAGGATGCACCTACACCACTTCAAAACCATTGGGCCAAAGAATATGCCTTTAGACCACTGTAGGCGGGTCAGCCCTCGCTCAGTTCCTGGTAAGTATCTTGCCCAAAAGCAGGAAGAATTTCATACTTTGTGCTTACTTTGCCTTCAACACTGTTTTGATTCTCATCTAGGTACTGGACTCAGGTTCAGCCCCTGTCCTGCTTCCAGCCAAGCCTCATGTCCATCTTCCAGGGAATGCGTCCTCTGGCTCTTTGCGGATAGCCCAGAATCCACCTGTCACTACTGCTCAGCTCTAAGCTGAGTGCTATTGACAGTATGTCAGCCTTATGATTATATATGAGGAACAACACATTATGTCAATGCACTTAAGTCTTTTTTTTAATCTGCTATGAAGGTTAGAATGACTTTTATTTTTTTTTCTCTGCTTGACTCTTGGCAAATCAATTAAGAAGTTTTAGAAAGAAAAAGAAGAAACATCTTATAAGGCAGTTTACACAGTGAATAAGATTTTAGCTTCCCAACGGCTTCATAGCAGAAGGGGTCTGAAGCAACAGAAAGACTAAAATGGGAGACAAATGACACCTATACTTCCTTCTACCATTTTTGGCCAGAAACCTTTTTTTCTTTTAATTTATATTTTAGAATAGTTTTAGATTTGTGGAAAAACAGTTCCAAAGTTAGTACAAAGAGTGTACTGTTTAGTTCTCAACAGACATCAACCTGATTTTAAAATTTTTTTATTTGGTTGGATTTGGCTTGCTTTTTATTTTTTGAAATTATGTGCATTTAATGTAACTTCAACAGCTCAGGACAATAATTCTAAGATTTGTGTAAGAAGATACCTCTGCCATATTCCAGGGATTTAGTTAGAATAAGAATTCAGAGCTCTGACCTCTGGCCTCCTTAAGTAGATTTAGGAAAGTTGAAAACTGCCCCTCTGGGCAAATATTTTAGGAGCTGATGAGCATTCAGCTTTGTTTAAGATACCACTTGTCATCAATATGCCCAAGAGACTGACAATTTCTATTTATTGCTTCTTGAGAGAGAACCTGGAGTCTACTGGAATGTCTTGTCAGCACTGGGACAAGAAAGAAGACCCATCTTGAGGAGCAGACCACTCTTTGAAAGGTTAGGAAGGTCACTAGTCTTTGGATGAGTTTGTAGTAGCTTAGAAGCTTGTTACCCAATCATTCAAGGGAAAGAATGAATAAACACAAAATAAGAGAGTGTGGCTGCCCCTTTTCCACTCAAACCTCATGCCTTTAGAACATAAACTCCTAGGGGTCAGAGCTACTAATTCTCCATGTAGAAATTGTGCCTGTCATATAGTGGGCAGTCAATGGAAAAACTTGGCAACTTCTGCACTAGGTAAGAGAGTAAGAAGAGGCTGCTGAATTGTCAGCAGAAGAGAGAAGCTTTAGGAGGAGGAAAGTCATGATGAGCTCCCTATTTTTTTTAAAGATTTTATTTATTTATTCATGAGAGACACACAGAGAGAGGCAAAGACACAGGAATGGGGAGAAGCAGGCTCCATGAGGGGAGCCCAATGCGGGATTCAATCCTGGGACTCCAGGATCACTCCCTGGGCCGAAGGCAGGCGCTAAACCGCTGAGCCACCCAGGGATCCCTGTAGCCCCCTATTTTTAAACCTGTGGATTCTGTAGGGAAAATTTGCTCATGGTCCTAAAAGTGAACAAAACAGTAGCTCCTGCATAGAACATGGGAAATAATTTTTTATTGAAATCTAGAGCATCCAAATAATGGGGGTTACTGTGTAATTGAGAATTGCCACAGGCTAAGGAAGATACAACATAGGACATCTTGTTAATAGAGAGCAGTAGTCCTGACTGCATGTGGGGAAGGCAGTGAGCAATCATCTCCACAGAGGATTCTCATACCTAAGATGGCTCTGGGAGCTACTTATAGTGGAGGTGGAGCTTAATGTAAAAAACTGCTTGTCAAAAAATGCTGGAAAATTCTCATTGTTTTACATCATCACAAGACTTTAGGTCTTTTCAAACTACCTGATGCAAAATATACATATTAATAGTTCATGCAATAGCAATTGACACGCTGTGGCGTCCGCGTGTACCAGCAGAGAGTATTTTTCATTTTCTAGACAGACAAATGATCATATAGTAATCCTTTAGAGTCATTGGTCCTCTTTACATTATAGATATCTGAAAATAATAATTAATATTTCTCTAGAACTTACTCAGTGGTCAGCAGAGTACTTAACACTTTGCTCTAATCTTTAAAACAACCCTATATGATTGGCAGTATTAAAATCTTCATTTTAAAGAATAGGAACTGAGTCTTAGAGAAAAGTTAAGACATTTGCCCATCCTTACACATTTAATATGCTTGGATTCAAATCCAGATTTTGTTGATTTTAGAACCTGCATGCTTGATTACTACATCACATTCATAGAAAGTTTAATACAATTAACTTGAGTGCTTTCTTTTTACATTGTTCTATTATCTGTCACTAAACCTGATAGTTTAAACAAGATGTAGTGTAGCCATGTGATTGAAAACCTGATTAGGGTTTGCTGCCTTAAAACCAAGTTTTTCTTATTTTTTTCATTCAAAGTACTGCACTATGTCCATCTTTTGCTCTTAGCACTGAGTAGAGGATACGAAAAAATGAGACATAAACCCTACGTTCAGAATCTTATATTTTTGAGAATAACAGCCCATATATATGTATGCCAAATTCAATAATCATAAAATCTATATGATAAAGTTCCAAGAGGATAGTACACACAAGTTCCATAGGAGTTCAGAAGAGACAGGGGCCACTCTGCTTGCATGGGCTGGGAAAGCCTTGTGGAGGTGGAAATTGAGTGATTCCTTAGAGAATGAGTAAATTTGCATAAATATAGAAGCAGGAATAACCTACTTCTATATCTACTTCTTCCTACAGAAAAGAGGGTGAATAAAGATGGCAAGGTAAAAGTAATCACTGATGTGTCCATGGGGTAGTAATTAAACCAGTTTAGATAGTATATGTGGTTTGTGTTGGAGGATACAGTAAGTGAAAATTAGAAACATGTAAGGAAATCCCTGAAGGGCCAAAGCTTCACCTTTGTGGTGCAGGTGGATGGACCTGGCACTTAGAAGGTATTAGCGGGGATCCCTGGGTGCTGCAGCGGTTTGGCGCCTGCCTTTGGCCCAGGGTGCGATCCTGGAGACCCGGGATCGAATCCCACGTCGGGCTCCCTGCATGGAGCCTGCTTCTCTCTCTATGTCTCTGCCTCTCTCTCTCTCTCTGTGTGACTATCATAAATCAATAATAATAATAAAAAAAGGTATTAGCGGGAAGGATCAACTGGACTGGGAGAAATGGATGAGATCCAGTGATGAAGCTCTGGATGGAGGGGGAAGAGTAGTTACTTGGGAGAGGAAGAGATGGCAGGTAAAAGTACGAGTCAACAAGGGAGAGGATCTAGACTGAAATCCTGATGAGTCTGAACTCTTGTGAGAACGCCATCTGTAGAGACCTGGTTGTGTTGGAACAGAGCCATTATGGAGGAGACATGCAGCATATTGGATCTGAAGAAAGCAAAGAATTTGAAGATAATTATATAAGGTGAGCTTTTAACAAAGAGTTGGAAATTGTTGGGGATGGCATTCAATTTTAAATACCAGGAGAAGGGACGCCTGGGTGGCTCAGTGGTTGGGCACCTCTCTCTGGCCCAGGGCATGATCCTGGAGTCCCCAAATCGAGTCCCACATCTGGCTCCCTGCGTGGAGACTGCTTCTCCCCCTGCCTATGTCTCTCTCTCTGTGTGTCTCTTATGAATAAATAAATAAAATCTTTAAATAGGGCAGCCCAGGTGGCACAGTGGTTTAGCTCCACCTGCAGCCCAGGGCGTGATCCTGGAGAACCTGGATCGAGTCCCATGTCAGGCTCTCTGCATGGAGCCTGCTTCTCCCTCTGCCTGTGTCTCTGCCTCTCTTTCTCTCTGTGTCTCTATGAATAAATAAATAAAATCTTAAAAAAAAATCTTAAATAAATAAATAAATAAATACTAGGAGAAAATCATGAGCCCAATTCTGAAAATAACAAGAAAAGAGCATCTTTTGTGGGTGGAGGCAGAGAAAAACGAAGGAAATGCAAAAAAAAATTAAAAAGTATTTTATTTGGATATTTTAAACATCAAAGGAAGGACAATGGAATAATAATGGTGAATTCAAGATCTGGAGACCCCCAAATCTGTCAATTTCTCTTTTCCTCATTGAGTGATATGAAAAGGGCAAACAAAAGTGTAATCATCACTAGAGGCTAAATGTTGTAGTATTTTCTGAAGAAACCCAGTCTTGCTTCAGGAGAGTGGGAAATAAAGTAAGGTCCACTTTAACATGTTTTGGTGACATAAATAAAGAAATGAGAAAGGAGAGTTTAAATAAGTGAAATAGAAATTTATGATATAGTAGAATGAATGGACTCACTGTGGGAAATGGAAACCAAAGAATAAAATCAAATTTGAAAGTTGGGAAGTTGTGGCAGGGAGTTTTGGACCTCAGATGTCTAACGTAAATGACAGAAATTAGGGGAAGAAGTTGATTCAGAGGGTTTTTAAGAGCATCAGAGACATTTGTAGGCACCAGATATTAGATGAATCAAGCCTCCTCACAAACATGAGCACACAAGAGCCAGTTTTAATATCTAAAATAGAATGTCTCATAGGGCATTAAACACCCACACTCAGCCATACAACTGATCAGGTTTCAGTTTTGGAAACCCTGGCTCTGAGTGGTTACATGGAGAAGTGGGGAGCAGAAGGGGAAATTCTTGGTAAGATAGAACTCAAAACCACCCTACCTCTAGCAACAGCTTTTCCTCCCTGATACCGAATGATTACCTGGGAGACTTGAGTAACATTTCATCCTTTCTTCACTCCAGTAAATTGAATATAATGATGTCCTTAGCTTATAAAGATTTTGAAGTGCCTTCTGAAATCATCAAGAAAAGAAAGTTGCGTATTTTTCTGTTCTTCAATGGTTTCACCTCAAATGCCACCTCTTTCAAGAAGGCCTTCAAATGGGAAGGAGGATGGGTATGGAAGCATGGAGCAGGCTGCCCCCTAATATTCTTTCTACACTAGCCTTCTTGTCTAGAAGCCTCCTGGTTGGAGTGAAATTAAGCCAGTTCAGCTCCTCTAAGATTGGACTCTGATTAGCTGATGCCCATTTGAATGATACAGCCATGAACCTGGTATAGAGATTAGCTCAAGGATGATGGGTCATGTGAATCAAGGCTTTAGGCTTCTTCGTATATGGGATTCCCCTGGTCAGAAAGATTGGCCAGGTGTCAGTAGAGGACCTCAGTGGTTCAGTTAGAAGGAAGTATAAGATTTTAGTTGGTATTTGAGGTAAGAAAATTAGTCTTTTTCTCACTTTCTTTCTCTCTCCCATCTGCTTATTGTCATTGTTGGTAGCCATTTTGTAATGACAAGTTAACTAACCTTGGAATATATTTGCCACACTAGAAAAATACTGGAGAGAGAAATAAAACAGCCTCTTGGTGAATGCCATAGAGCTACCATATCAGGCCTTACTTGCGACTTCCACTAGTGATATTTCGAATTTGTAAATTAATAAATTGCCTTTATCGCCAAGGCTAGGTAAGTATCACAACTCAACTAAGACACCTTTCTGAATTACATTTATACTCACCTACTAAAATGTTTTATTTTCCCCATTTATTTGAACCTCAGAACATACTGACTTGCACTGAATTTATTTGCCTACATTTCTTATCTTTCTGCACAGATTTTGAGCTCCTTGAGGGCAAGGACTGCAATTTACATATTTCCATGTTTTTCCTGGCTTTCAGAATACTGCTTGCAGGTAATAACGCTTAATAAATACTTGTAAAATGAATAAATCAAATTTATGAACTTGTGCATTTAATCTCATTTCCATACTGTAATTAACACATATTAATAATTCTAAAACTGTTGACTAAACTAAGTATGTAACCATCATCATTTCGTCATTTGATTTTGTTTGTTTGCTTGTTTCTCTTCTTTGCTATTGGAAATGCTATAAGAGTAATTTCTGGTTTTTAATTTCTTCCCCACAGACCACAAAAATTTCTAAAATGTCATGACATTTCATATAAAATTCTAAAGATTTGCAAAAAATAATCAGTGTTATCAGTTCTGTTGAGGTAATTCTACCCAAAAGCTGAGTACTTTGAAATTTTAGTTAGCTAATGCAGCCTTATCTTGGGTAAAGAAAAGATATACATGAGGATTTGGATGCATAGAAGTTAGCTGAAGACCAAAAAAATTCTAACTTGATTTTAATTTTTTTAAAGACTTATTTATTTATTTATGATAGACAGAGAGAGAAAGAGAGAGAGAGAGAGGCAGAGACACAGGCAGAGGAAGAAGCTGGCTCCATGCAGGGAGCCCAACGTGGGACTCCATCCCAGGACTCCAGGATCGCACCCTGGACCAAAGCAGGCGCCAAACCGCTTAGCCACCCAGGGATCCCCTTGATTTTAATTTAAACCTTGATTGTAATTGGATATTTTGCTTTGGCAGATTAATTACTGTTGGTCTCAGTATTTTCATCTATGATATGGAGATAATTATACTATCAACCTTACGAGATTGTTATAGAAATTAAATAAATTAAAAACAGAAAGGACTTAGATTACTGTCATGTGTAAAAATTCTTCATGAGTGATAACTCAGTTTTTCATCTTCTTCCCCTTTTCTCCTCCTCCTCCTTCTTCTTATTGTTCTACAATATTGTTCTAAAATTTTTGTTGTTACCATCCACATTGGGAAGTAATTGCAGTTTATTCCATGTAAAATCACTTATTTTACTTTCAGTTTCAATAAAACATTGTATTTGCTGCTTTATAATTTTCCCATGTACTTTGAGATAGATAAAACCTGGCTGGACTCTTTTCCAGTCATGTGTCCATGCAATAAATAAATCTACTTATAAGAAACTTAACAAATAGATGAGCCCTCAAAGATAGTAACAAAGTTATAGAAAATAAAATAATTATATGTTACTTTTTCAATAAAGTAAACACAGTGTGGCCTTTAAAACAAATTTAATACATGGAAATATTTTTAATTCATAAAATGTAGACTGTAAAATTAATTTGATTTTTATTTTACTTCACTGTTTAATAAAGCTAATTTAAAATTTATTACCTTTTATTGAGATAGTCATCAAGAGAATTATACACTTATGTGCACTTGTAAGATATAATGAAGAGAGATTTCCTATACATTTTGCTAGGTTTCTCCCAACGGTAACATTTTGCGACACCATAATATAATATCACAACCAGGATATTGACATTTTTACATTTCAGAAATTTTACTCGGTTTCCCAGTGTCCGCATTTGTGTGTGGATGTGCGCATGTGCATGTGAAGTTCTTTATCATTTTCTCATCTCTGTTCAGTCCTGTTTCCACCACAGCCAAGATACTGAATAGTTGCAACACCATATCCATCTCTCTCCATTCCTTTCTGAACTTATTTTTGGAACTAAAAATAAGTTAATAGAAAAAAAAAAAAAAAAGAACAAACCAATCTTAGAAATCAAGCACAGGCTAGTCCTACTACTACAAAGTCATTCACAACTAGTCATGTATTTCTGGTGTAAATTTCCCTGAGAAACATTCATTAACAGGCACATCCATGTATTTCTGTGAATGTACATATATTTCCCTAGCGTCTCTACACATGTATATTTCTCTCTCTAGAATAGAATTGGGAATACAAGGACTCATTTATTTATTTACCCTGTGCTCAATTGTCCTTTATTTGAATTGCAGGAATTCATTCAGTATTATTAAAATCAAACCCATGACTTTTCTATCTGACTTAATCACTCCAAACTCTTACTTCACCATTTATATACAGTATTTTACCCATGTTTATCAGATGTACATGACGTTGAAGTTCATTTATGGAAAATAATAAAATAGAAATAGACACTGTCTCTTACATTCTTTTAAATAGACAAGGTATTACATGTATTTCAAATATAAAATGTTAAAATACGAATTATACCTAGATTATCAATACCCTCTAAATGCAAAATTAGTTATTAGTAAATACATTGATCAAAGTGTGAGAAATTACAGAAAATTTGAAATTTATGGCAGTAAAAGGGAAAAATAGGAAGATGAGACCAGAAGGTATGCCATGTACTCTTAAATAATTTCAGTTCAAAGAAACCAGGCATTCAGGAACTACTTTGGAGAGTACTTGCCTAGCTGTGTTCCCTCCTAGTCATCGGTTCTGTCAGCTGAGATCTCTTGAGGTTTTCTGACCAGGAAATGGAAATAAGCCCATTTGGATGGAAATGGAATTCCATTTACAAATGGAAATATTTGTAAGAAATTAAATATTGATCACATTTTTGTATTTATTTCATGTTAAAATCTATATGTATAAGTGCTTCATTATTGAGTTCAGTTTCTGTATGATTGTTCAGTTCAGAAAGCAACACAAGAGAATTTTTCTATTATAAAAATTAATTTTTCTCATAAAAAATGATTGAGATAACATTTTTTGTCATTTTGTGAGATGTAATGTATTCGGTGTGATATTTAGCTCTCCCCCCCCAAAAAAACCTGATAAATGAATGGCCAAATGATAAAATATTGTAGGCAAAATAACTGGAAAGAATAAGCAAAATACTGAAATATCCAAACACCCTGTGCCTCAGCTTCTTCATTTGTAAAATGGCAACCTAATAAAATCCACTATACAGAGTTGTGGTGCAAACTAAATTAGCTGACATGCATAGAGCACTTAAAAGATTCCCGAGTATATAATAATCGCTCAATAAATGTGAGCTGTTGTTAAACAAAGCATATTTTTAAAATGTAATCTTAACTTTTATTCTGAGTATCTTTATTATGTACAATTATACTGAAAAATTTTGCATTTACAATTGTTAAAAAAGTAATGTCAGAGATCTTGCAACAATACTCTGAAACAATCATTGAAAATTAGCTGATTTTGCTATTAAAATTACTACTTCTGGGGATCCCTGGGTGGCGCAGCGGTCTGGCGCCTGCCTTTGGCCCAGGGCGCGATCCTGGAGACCCGGGATCGAGTCCCACGTCGGGCTCCCGGTGCATGGAGCCTGCTTCTCCCTCCGCCTGTGTCTCTGCCTCTCTCTCTCTCTGTGACTATCATAAATAAATTTTAAAAAATTAAAAAAAATTTAAAAAAAAATTGTTTAAAATTACTACTTCTTTATCACAAGGATCAACAATAAACATGATTCAGTGTATACAATAGAATTAATTTGGTGAGACACATACATAAGTTTGCTACCTACCCTGCTCCCACATGCGTTGATGAGAAGCAGCTATTAGAGATTTCAAAATGTTGCAAAATTTTACAAATAAACAGTGAGTGTAATGGGAAGATTGAGGTAGAATAGTTATACAGGCTGCTAGCTTGGTATGATATTTCATTCCCCTTTCTTTTATTTCCTCTGTCATCATTTCTCTACTCGGCATTTCCCAGCACCTTGCTATCCGTTATTGCTTATTTATCATATACCATATTTAATACCAAGCATGACATTGTATTGATCAACCCATTATGTCTTTCCAGCTTGTCCATCTCCTCTGTTCTGATGGTTTTACACATTAGCTTTTTTGAATGATGGTGTAATTTGATTCACAGTCTCCTAGTACATACTACTTCTAGAGAATATATTAGGCACCTCAGTCAACTGCTTTAGTTCTTTCTGGGCAAACAATAGTAGGTTTTGCTTTTACTCGCTGACCACTTACTCTTCTTTGCAAGCTTTTCTTCCTCTGCCTATTTCTTATATGTTTTCTTTATGTTTTTATCCTAGATTCCTTTCAACTCTTAATCTTCATGGTATGCTTCAGTGATCTCTACTCCAATAGCTCCAATTATAATTTGTAGAGCAAATGGTTCAAAAATCTAAATCCCTAGGCTTGACCTCTGTATTACTGCCTGATGATAACTCCATGTGAATTTCCTACAAACATAAACTTAGTGTGACCACATTGAACTAATTATTTCCCAGGCCAATCAATTACAGAGAATGACACCCATAACCACGTAAATTATCCTTAACTCCTCACTATGCTTACCTCCCACAGCCAATCAGTGATAGGTCCCTAGGAATCCATCTTAAAACAACTTTTTAATTAGTCCTTTTCTCTCTTTTTCTCTGGCCACAACCCTATTTCAGGCCACTGGCCTCTCTTGCTTAGATTATGACAATTCGTTCTAAGTGGTTTCCCTCCATCCAAAATATTCTCAAAGATGCTGTCAAAGCAGTCTTTCTTTAGTGTGGATCCAATTGTGTCATCCCTCCATTTAAAACCTTTCAATAACCTCTTGCTCTCAGAATAGAATTAAAGCTTTTTGTTTTGACGCCTAAGGCCCCTTCATGACCTGACTCCAGCTATGAGTGAAGTTGTTTAATGGTGAAAGCATAAACTTTGAGATTACATGCCTGGATTTAGATTTAGCTGTTTGTTCATCTGTCCTTCTTTCCTTCCATCTAGCCACTGATCCACCAACCAATGGATTGATGCATCCATCCATTCATCCATTATTGAGTAATCACTGTGGGCCTGGAACAGTTCTTGCCTCTGTGGACAGAGTAGTAAAGAACTCAGACAAAGCCCACCCTTCTGGAGCTTTCATGCTAAAGGCACAAGATGAACAATTAACAAGAGAGCAAATATGGTATGTCATATAATGATAGACTGCTCCAGAGCTGTGGTCATGGTGAGACTGATGTGCATATATAGTATTATCGAGAGATGGAAAAAAGAGGGCAAATCTCCAAGGTAGAGGAACACTGAATAGCTTTTTTCCCCCCTAGCCAAGATCATTTTGGGGCTAAAGTACCTGGGGGCACTTTACATTTTATTTATTTTAATACCTAAAAGAATCTGTAGTTGCTGCATGGAGAAGAGGATATGAAGAAGTAAGAATGAAAGCAGAGAGATAGCTGTGGCTATTTTCAATTGTTCAGGACACAGATGAAATAAGAGTAGTAATGATAGATATGGAAAGATGTAGTCTGGCCCCGAGCACATTTCAAAAGTAATGTCCACAGGACTTGCTCATGGATTAGATTTAAGGATGGGGGGAGGGAGGGAAGAAGATTCAAGGACTGCTTGCAGGTTTGGACTTGAGCAACCATTCATGGCAGAGCCATTCACCGGGCTGGGACAAAATGAGGAGAGATCCTGTTTGGATTTCAAAAGACAGAATCAAAGATCAAGAATTTGTTATATCTGAGATTCCTTGTATATGCCCAAGTGGAGATGGTAAATAGGCAGCTGGATATGACAGTATGGAGTTTAGATGAGTAGTTTGTAGTTTGGACTGGGATAAAACATTGGCTGTTGCTAAAAACAATAGTTCTAAAACTGTATGACTGAATGAAGATACAGGGGAATGAGTGTTGATCATGAGGAATGTACTAATATTTAATGAATGGCTCTGCATGAAAAAGTGTGTGTTAAAAAAAAAAAGTGTGTGTGTGTGTGTGTGTGTGTGTATTTACACCAGCACATTAGTCTTCTCCCATTTAGACAGGACGTGCTCTCTTTAATTTGCCACGGCCCCCACTACCCACTAGACTATGCATATACACTTACACAGGCCCTATTCATTCATCCATATTATATGTCTGGTTGTTTTGACATTAGAGTTTGTTAAACAGCAGTAGTCCTTCTTTCTGGATCCTTTTCATTAAAAAAAAAAAAAAAAAATTCTAGGCTGTATTACATGCTATTTATCTCAAATGCCACATTTCTGGGAAAATCATGTCATTAGTCCCAACTTTTTAAAGATCCAGACCAGTGTCAGTTGTGGCAGTCAAAGAACATGCTAGAAATATTCCGCTTTCTAAATATGTTTTCCAATACATGTAAAGATTATTTTTATTTCCTTAAAATTCTTTCATTTCTTTTTGTTGAACTGAGAAACTGGTGCACTTATGAAGCTACTGGGGTATGATGGCTCAGAAGTTGTGTTTTCAAGAGAGACTACCTTTGAGTACCTTCTCAGGTACTGGTATGTAAAAAACATCAAGATATTAGTTTTGATCAGTCCTCAAAGTTGAGACTGTTAAAGGAGATTTTTAAAAATCTTTTTCAAAATATGGTAAGGAAGGCTTATTTTACCTTAATTTTTAAACTAAAGCATTAATTTCAGATATAATAAAAAGAGCCACAGAAGTAATTTATTATGGAAATGATTCAGTGTAGAAAAATTATATTCCAAATAGTCGTGAACCAGATTTGTCAGTAGGTGAATGTAAGGATCACAGGGTTACAACTGGATGCTAAACACTGTCTGATTTAATTACCCTCTCACAGAGGGCACAAGGTTAGCTTTCAGCCATATGCCATAATTTTTTAAGTGATTTTTTTCCTGGAAGATGTATGAATTAAAACTAAATAGCAGTGAAAAATATTTCACATTAAAGCCAGAACCATTACTTTACGATGAAATAGAAGTCATAATTTTATCTTTTTAATTTTTATTCCTCTTTCTGTTCTTTTTGTTCTCCTTTTCTGCTCTACCTGCCTTTCTTTTCATAGGTTTGTCTTCTGATATTTTTCTTTTTCCTGCAGAGCATAGATATAATTTCCTGTGTGGCACTCAATATCTCCAAGACCTAGGATGCTCCTTGAGAGGTATGGTACTATTTTGAGGTAAGTTATAGCATAAAACTGCATTAGCTACCTCATTTGTGAAAATTATACCGAATTCCCAGATATGTGGTAAGCAGTTGCTGGTAAAAACACAATCCTAATGGTTTTCATAATTGATGTTTTCAAAACCAGAAATAATTCTGACCATGTTGCATCCTCCTTTTAGGACTTTAGTGGTGAGAAAGGATTCTGTGTTTTATGAGGCTTAGTAGTATTATATTTAGACTTTTTTGCTGTTATATTTCTGTAGCAGAAAGATTTAAGTTTTTTCTTATACTAGTTTGTGAAACACTAATGGAACTATATATATATATTTATATCTCAGACAATTCCACATGGAATATGATCATTTTTCAACTAGTATAATACCTTTAAAAGAAGACGTCATTACATCATTCTGTGTACCTTTCTTCAATAAAATACACAATTCAATGAAAGCTCTTCCAGTTAATTTTTAAATTATTTTGTCCTACTTTAGAATAGCTTTTGGAATTAAGCTTTCTGCAGTGCTTATTGGTCTACACATTAATTATAAACTGCTTGACCTTAATCAATTTCTCTTCTATTAGTCCAAATTCATACTTAGTGTTTAAATAACTTAAGGAGCATGATCTGACTCATGCAAAACTTCCATTGACTTTTACTGGAGTCGGTGAAATTTTGTCAGACATCCAGAGTCTAATTCGTTGCTATATCCCAGAATACAAAACTACAAACGAGAAACTGGTGAACTTTGTGCCATATAGCAGGTTAATGTTCTTTTAATGTTTTTCCTGGTCTCAATGGGATTTTTTGATAAATATGTAGCATTTAAAATGACATTTAGATTCCTGGTAGATAAGTATTAATTTATAATATATATACATACTTAATGGTTTTATTATATAAAATATTAACATTACCATTTATTATTATCATTATTGCTATTTTTCTTTAACATTAGTTTCTAGGCACCTTAGTTAAATGGAGTCTGTATACAGAAACAATAATTTTTTGCTGATTGCTCATTTCTAAAATATTTAGGCATATTTTAATGATGATATTAGGCAGCTGAAAATGTTCCTCATGTAGATACCAATCTTAAATTAAAGATCACCTAGAATAGGATGAAGCAAAAGGAAACAAACAATTCCAGAATGATGGTGGCATAAGGGCACATATCCTACCCCCAACCAAAAAAAAGTACCTTTTCATCAAAATAAAGCAAACACACGGGTAAGGTGGAGTGAGATGACGGGGAGGATGCTTGCTCTGGAAAGGATATCAAACACAGACCACAAATGTCTAAGATTTTTTTCTAAATAGAGTCTAGAAGCAAATTAAAAGAAGATGCCATTTCTTCATGGGAGAGAGTCCTATGGGAAGTAGAGGAAATCCTGGCAAGCTCTGCTAATATCAAAGATCCCGCTGGCTGCAGGCCCACTCTAAGAAAGGATGGGGCCTCTGAGCCTCTCTCATACCATAGTTCAACAACATTCCAAGGCCCCTGCTGGCATCCCTGGAATGTAAAGTGAGTACCCAGCCCTCCTCACTGTTTCTCTGATCTGGCCTTTTGATAGTTGCCTGAGTTCCCTCAAAGGAAGGAGGGCATCCCTCTCCTATGAAGAGGTAAGTCTGAAATAGCGACAGGAATAAGGACACCAATGGAGGTGGAGAAGAAAATATGGACCACAAGGCAAAATGTTAAAAATAGAGGACACACTGTATGGAAAACTGGAACTAAGACGACAGGAAAGTCTTGCTTTGCATCAGTTACCCTTGGGTTGTGATCTCGGTTCACTGACTACTCAATGTGTGCTACTTAGCAAGTTTCTTAACCTGTTTGTGCCTCATGTTCTCATCTATCATATGAGATGATAAACATCCCACATGTGTGAGGATTTAATGATAACATATCACTTCTATAGAAAGGGATTATGATAATACCTAGCACATCCTGAGTGTCCCATAAACGCCAAATGCTTTTGTTAAATTAAGTCATTTAATGCATTTCATTTAAATTATTAAATCTAAATGAAAATGGGTTTAACAACTCATTTATTTAAAAGGTGCATCCTCAAATTAGATTGAAAACAGCCTCTCTAGTGTATAAAGGAGAGAAAAGGAAACAAATTGACTCCAAAGTTGAAAAAAGACAGTACAATAGAAAAGCTAATTGCTATTACCCAATCACATTCATTCTGTGCTGTACTATCTGGAACACGAGATAAAGGCCATATTCTTTGTCCCTTGACTCTGGCTACAGCAGGTTGGATCAGAGATGGACACCTAACCAAGGGCAACCAAGCTATGGTCTGGCTAGTGGCTAGTGGCCAGCACTGGGTTGTGGCTGAAAAAGGTCTGGGAGACAATAGGTTCATTTCTCAAATTTGGAAATTAAAGGAGCTGAGTGGGAGAGTTTTGTTGGAGTAAATTGGTAACTCTTTGTAGTTTAAATGTAGTACAGTAAGAGAAGGGATACATAGAAGGAAGCTTGCCTTGGGTTTAGGCTACCCTGTGGGGAACAGACAAGAAAATACATGGATATGGTACATCTCTGTTGAAGGAAGTGGTTTCTACCGCTGTTTCCTGCACTGAGACCACTATGTGACAGCAGCAGAGTCCTCCATGAAGCTGTGTTTTTTGGGTTAAAATTGGGATCCTGACAGAGAATAATGTTATCCTGGAGAATGGAGAGAGCTGGGAATTCTAACCTGTATGAGGTACTTTCCAATACAGGTCCCCTCCCACGTGTGATGAGACTTCCCTTTATAAATCCATCCTGTGACCAAAGCTTGGAATGCAGTAAGGGCTTTTGGAAGTAAGCAAAGGCAGATTAAGGAAGAAAGGCCCTTTACTACTGATGTTTCCCTTCAGGGCCTTGAGGCTTAAGCCTTTATTTCTAGAAGAATGGGGAAAGGAGGAGCTAGTCCCATTTGTTGCTAAGCAACCAAAGCTTTGCAGGCCTGTTCTCAGGTCACGTTTGCAGCTACTGAGAATCAGTGACAAGGTGGATGTAGCAACGCAGGGAGAAGCCTCTCATTTCAAAATTTCTGGTTCCGTATTTTAAATGATGGTGCTGTCAAGACCAAAATTGGTCAGAAGCTTATCAAAGTTCTTCAAGAATGATGTTTTTAGAAATAAGCCAGACCTAAGAAGGAGGGGTAGATTTCAGACTCAAACCAACTCTGCAGGGCATCTCATCTTACCATGCAAAGTCCAGGCCCAGTACAAAGGAAGCCAAGAATAAATTTAGCAAGAAATACATACAACCTGTATGAAAAATAAAAACAAAAACAAAAAACCCAGAGACTGACCAACTAAATAAAGGACTTCAAAGGATATTAGAATGAATGGAAAGGCATTGTATGTACTTTTTGGGAGCACAGATATTGTAAAGGCCTGAATTTTCTATTAATTTATTTGTATTTATACCACAGATTCCCTCTGTTTTTTGTTTGTTTTGTGTTTACATGACAATATAATCCTCATTTGTTTGGAAGACTACATATGTAGGATTATTTAGAAGCATTCTGAGAAAGAAGAGTAAGGATTAGGAATTTGCCACAGACATATTAAACCATATTGCTAAGATGTGACAATTAAAACAGTATGATAATAGCAAAAGAAGAAACAGGCAAAACAGTGGAAGAGATTAAGGAGTCCAGAAGAAGATACAAGAGGGAATTTAGCCTGTGCTACAGGTGACATTTCTAATCCATACATTGAATGCATTCTACAAAGATATTTTAGAACAAATGGCATAGCATTTGTAAAAATATAAAGTTGAAACCCTATGCCCATTTACACTAAAATATATCACAATTTTTATTTGACATTTAACATTTGATATTTAAATTGAAAAAATAAGATCATAAAGCATGAGAAGAAAATTTAAAATGTTCTAATCTTGAGGTGGGGGAAATGTGTTAGTCAACTCAGACTGCTGTAACGAAATATCATAGACTGGATCGCTTAAATCATAGAATTTAACTTCACTTCTCAAAGTTCTGGAGGCAAAGTCCAAGATCACTGCAGGCAGGGCTGATTTCTGTCAAGGCTTCTCTCCTTGACTTGCAGATAGCTGCCTTTTCAGTGTGTCCTCAAAATTCACATGTGGAGATTAGACGAGATCAGATCAGGCACATTCAGGATGATATGGACACTACACTACTAGTGGAAATGCAAGCTGGTGCTTCCACTCTGGAGAAGAGTATAGAGGTTCCTCAAAAAGTTGAAAATAAAGCTACTCTACGACCCAGCAATTGCATTACTAGGTATTTACCCAAAGATACAAATGTAGTGATCGGAAGGGGTACCTGCACCCCAGTGTTTATAGCAGCGACACACACAATAACCAAACTATGTAAAGAGCCCAGATGTCCATTGACAAATGAATGGACGAATAAGATGTGATACACACACACACACACAATGAAATACTATTCAAAGAAAATGAAATCTTGCTATTTGCAATGATGCAGAGAGAACTAGAGGGTATTATGCTGAGTAGAATAAGTCAATCAGTAAAAGACAATTATCATATGATCTCACTCATGTGGAATTTAAGAAACAAGAGAGGAAAAATAAAACTAGACAAAATCAGAGGAAGATAAAGCATAAGAGACTCTTAATCATAAGAAACAAACTGAGGGTTGCTGGAGGGGAACAGGGTGGAGTGATGGGGTAACTAGATGATGGGCATTAAGGAGGCTAGGTAATGTAATGAGCGCTGGATATTATATAAAACTGATGAAGCACTGACCTCTACTTCTGAAACTAATAATACATTTTATGTTAATTAAGCGAATTTAAATTTAAAAAATTAAAAGAAAATTTATATATGGAAACCTAACACCCAATGTGAACATATTTGGAAATAGGGCCTTTAAAGATGTATTTAAGATAATTAAATCATAAGTGTGGGGCCCTACTCCAATATGATTTGTGTCCTTATAAGAAAAGGAAGAGACACCAGGGATTCATGTGCGCAAAGAAAAGGCCATGCGAGGAAATACCAGGGAATGTTTTTTCAGTATTACCTTAAGGCAAAAAACAGTCTCTGATTTCACAAAAAGTCAAAGGAATTTCAAAGAAAATAATAAAAGTCTTATTTTTCATTAATTTGATTTAAAAAATGCTGAGACCTAGCATTGGTGAGATTATAGAGATAAAATTATATACAAGTACACTTCCACAGTGTTGGTGGCGGGAGTAGTAGGCTGATAGAAATCCTATGCCGAGAGTAACTCGGCAATTCATAACATAATAAAAGAATGTGTATGCCTTTCTCCATCTTAGATTTCATCCTGTAGACATGGTCTTGTGGGTAAGCACAAAGGTATGTACAAGAATGGAAGATTGTTTCAGGGAATGAAAATAGAAAACA